>NC_091629.1:62381677-63034892 GCF_027580195.1 Bos mutus
ACATTGTACATGGTAATAACTGTAAAAATGAAGTTAAGTATATGTCTGACAATCATAAGTCTAAAACACAGACAATGTCAACATAAAAGATACACGACATATAGAAGATACACAAGCAACTAAACCCTTGGCATCAGTCAAAAGAATGTAGTGGTTGAGTAGTAAGTGCATTTTGGGCTTCATAGGTAATAGACATTTCTATCTGCTCAAGTGGTCTAGAAAAAATTGCCTCTATTGCTTTAGCCTAGAAAAACTTTACATAGGAGGTGAAATTGTAGATGTGGTATAGAGATTGGAGAAGGTGATTTTAACAAGCTGCAGTGAGAAAGGACAGGAATTGTTACAGATGTAGAGGGCAGAAAGCACTGGCTTTAGAAATTGGAGGCCTTGGACTTGTGCTTCTTTAGAAAGAAAATGCAAAACTATTGGGACAAACAGATAACAGCTGAGGAGGAAGCTGATGCAGAAGCAGGTTGGTGGGCTCAGTGCCAGAATTGTTCACTAACAGACACCTCCACGGGCCTCCCTTCAGGACAGAGAATTTGAGAGAGACAAAATACAAGTCTCTAATTAAGGCTACCTGTGAAATTTTTTATTGCTGTCAAGAATACCGAGATGGTTTATATCTTTAAAACGAGATTCATTTACAATTTAACTTTATAGATTGAACATCTTTCTAATTTTGTAGCAGTTAAACTTGATATTCATAAACGTGAACAGGTGAGACATCTTGGCCCCTGTGCCAGTCCATGTTTCCAGCTGCCCCAGTTCAGTGCCACGGGCTCCTCTCCTGACCCCTCCTGGAATTACTTTTCCTCTTAGTGGTGTATCCAAGCACTAGCAAGCTGGGAGTCATTCTTTATTTTCTCTTTTTCCTTTACCTTTTTTGGTCCTGAGTATAATTTCTGCAAGTGACTTAATCTCTCTGTGCCTTGGTTTTTACATATGTCATCTGGAGATAAGAAAACCTTATTGCCACTTTCAGAATTCAATGAACTAGTATTTGAAAGCACCCAGCATAGAGCACGGCACACAATCATTGACCTTCAGTCAGAAAATGTGTGTTTTTCCTCTCTTACCAACTAGTAATCATAACTCTACTGAAACAGTGACAATTTAGAGAAAAAAATGAAATGAATTGCGTTTGCCAAAATTTTGGTATGTATTTATACAGTGGATTTGTATATAAATTTGTTCTCATTAGATATGTTATCAAGTGTTTTATCTTTACCTTGTTTTAAAAGGTTAGTTGTAGCATAACAAAAATAGCATCACTGTCCTATAGTGGACCCATAAAATCATAATTATCTTAAAACTAGTTTGAAAGTTACTGAGAGGGTTGTTACATGAGACAGGGTATACTTAGTTCTAAAGGAAATGGCAGCCCACTCCAGTACTCTTGCCTGGAGAATCCCATGGACGGAGGAGACTGGTGGGCTACAGTCCACAGGGTCGCAAAGAGTCAGACACGACTGAGCGAATCCTTAGTAGTAATTTTAGTTATGAAATTATTTGCTTCTCAAACTGAGGTAGCATCTCTAATTCCATATCCGTGTCGATGACTGAGTGATTTTTGCATGTTGTGAATGAATGTTTGCACATCCTTACCTGTGATGTAGACTATCTGAATCCTGAGATCCCTGGCATCTGCAGCAGCATATTGAACTTCATAACCTTAGTACCAACCCTTTACCTATCACAACTGCCTTCTTTCTGTCTTTCAAGATCCCTCAGCAAAGAAAAATTCAGTCCTCACTTGTTTATAAATAGCAGCAGCATTGTCAACTAGACTTTTTGATATATTAATTGAGCATACATCTGAAGAATGATAAAAGTTTTGTTCATACTTTATAAAGGTTAACCATTGATGAAAGGGTGGAATTGAAACTTACCATGAGTGGATCAACTTTATTTAAACAAGATTATTGAGAAACAGGGATCACAGGTTTTAACCAGTATAGTTTTATAAATTCTATATTGTTTGTCATTCAGAACCATCATCCCTTTGCCTGCCTCCAGGATCCTTACGATGAACTCTGACCTGGTCAGCAATCCTGACGGTGAAATCCAATTCCCTTAAGTCTCCCCTTGGAATACAAAGTCTGTGTCTCCAATATAATTAGCTTTTCAAATATGTATGGCTGAGTCCCTTCACTGTTCACTTAAAACTACCACAACATTGTTAATCAGCTATACCCCAATACAAAATAAAACGTTTAAAAGAGAGAAAGAGAACGTGATTTCTATGAAAAGACAGCATAGTCCTTATAGATTTGTTTTACCTTGCTCACTTAATTCTAGAAACTTAAATATTAAAAAACGTTCTTAATAACCGCTTGGGTGATACATGTGTATAAAAATTACATTTCTGAGAAGTAGTGCTAGAAATATTTAGTCCATGAATATTATATAAATTAGACAAGGACACTTTAATCATCCTGGCTACTGCTGTCATGACTAGTACTAGTACAGCTACCACTAAGAGTGCAGAGAAAGGTCTCTTCTGTTCATAGGGGTGGGGTCAAAGCCATTATGGGTGGCAGGATCACATCTGTTTTAAAGTCTTTTGGGTTGTCTTAAAGTGAGGACAACAATTTTTTTCTTGCTTGTTTGTTTTTGGCTGTGCTGAGTCTTCATTGCTGTGTGGGTATTCTCTAGTTGTCGCAAGCTGGAGCTCCTTTCTAGTTGTGGTGTGCAGGCTTACTGTGGTGGCTTTTCTTGTTGTGGAGCACGGGCTCCGGGGTGCACAAGCTTCGGTAGTTGCGGCTCGCCAGGTCAGTAGCTGTAGCTCATGGGCTTAGTTGCCCTGTGACATGTGGAATCTTCCCAAACTAGGGATCAAATCCATGTCCTTTGCCTTGGCAGGAGGATTTTTAACCACTGACCATCAGGGAAATCCAGAAAAGTGAAGCTTTTATTTGAATGTAAACCAGTGTTTGAAATATTTGTTGCCCTTTTTGCCTTCTCAAAGATAATTTAGAATTACTAATATTGATTAGTTATTTTGTTCCATAACCTTTTATGAATGATTATTGGCACCAAGTATTAATTTCTCCTCAATTATGAACAATAACAAAAAAGTTATCTAGAGTTACCTGGTGTTTTAAGAACTATCCAAGTTGACACTCAAAAATTTTAAGATGGCTTCAGAATATGAGATACCTAATTGATAGGCAAGGCTGGAATTATTTGTAATAATCTTAGATATAAATGCTAACGTGTTACTGACTTTCTACGTCACTTTTTTATTGCTGGTATAAAAATGTGTTGAAAGGTTTGAAATTATTTCCTCTGTTATCATTTGTGTCCTATTGTAGAAGTGTGATTATCTGAAGATGGATTTTTTCCCCCAGATTTTAAATACAGGATATGTTTACTACTAACACATAGTTCTAAAGACTATCTGGACTAGATATTTTTGTTCTTTTTGATTGGTTACAACTTAATAGTGCACATATTTGGAAAAGAAGAAAAATAATTTTAGTTATACTTATCAGTGGTCTCTTAATCTTTTTCTCTTTTGTGGTGTAGATTTCTAAGCAAAAATTGGAATAATTAAATACGCTGAGCTCTCCATTATTTTATTTTACTACTCTATTACAAAAGAAGACACTTTGTGCTGCCATGTAAGCCTAGCTACTGGATTCCATCGCCAAGCATCGTCATCCCAGCTCCTGCTGCCAACTTCAGTTTTTGTTGCCATATGTGTACCAGTGGTCAGTCCTCACTGCTGTGAATACGCTCTGCTACCCTACCCTTGCACAAGTGCTCACAACTGGCCACCAACACTACACACACACCCTCTTGACTTTGGCCCCTGCCACCATTCTGGCTCCCACTACTGAGCATGTATCTATGGATAACTCCTCCAGCAGAACAACTGCAGACAGCTGGTCTTGGCTCCTGCTGCCACATGCATGCCTACAGCCAGCCCCCACTGCTGACGCCAGCCTGCTGAACCCCTACATTCATAGCCAGCCCTAGCCCCTGCCTACCCAAGGATACTCACTACTGGGTCTGGAGTTACTGTTGAGGACCCCACCAGCCCTCATAGCCTCATAGCCACTGTTTGACCTCAGCTGCTGCACCACTGAGTCTCTCCCCCAAACCTGGAACTACCATCTACTCCTACACTCAATGGAAGCTTCTTTATCAGAACTGGAAAAGGTGACTTGCTTCTTCAGATGCACAGACACCAGTGCGAGGAAACAAGAAACATCAAAAGTCAAGGAAATATGACACAACCAAAAAAACTCAATAAACTTCCAATAACCTACCCCTAAAGAAATGGAGATCCACAAAATGCCTAAAAACAGGCAAAATAATTGTCCTAAAGAAGCTCAGTGAGCTACAAGAGAAACATAGACAAACAGTGGTAGGAAATTAGGAAAATAACACAAGAACAAAGTGAGATGTTCAACAAAGAAAAAAAATATAAAAGAACCAAATAAATCGTGGAGCTGAAGCATAAAATGCCTGAGCTAAAAAATGGGGAGTTCAGAGCTCTAACATCAGACTTGATAAAGCATAAGAGAGACTCTGTGAACTCGGAGATAGGTGATTTGAAATTATCCAGCTGGAGCTAAAAAAAGAAAGAATGAAAAAATCCTACAGGATTTATGGGACATTGTTAAAGGAACCAATATGCTAATTACAGAACTCTCTGAAGGAGAAGAGAGAGAGGGGCAGAGAGTTTATTTAAAGAAATAATAACTGAAAACTCACCAAATTTGGGGAGGGAAATAGATATCAAGACTTAGGAAGCACTAGGACTCCAAATAGATTGAACATAAAGACGTCTACAGCAAGAAACCTTACAGATAAACTGTCAAAAGTTAAAGGCAAAGAGAGAATTTTGAAAGTAGCAAGAGAAAAGTGACTCATCACATACAAGGGAACCCCCTTACTCCCCAGAAGACTGTCAGTGGATTTTTTAAGAAACCTTGCAGGCCAGGAGAGAGTGGGATGATACATTTCAGAATATCCAAAGGAAAGAAAACCTTCCAACTAAGAATACTATACCCTGTGAAGTATCCTTTAAAAGAAGAGAGAGTCTCCCAGATAAACAAAAACTGAGGAAGTTTAACACCACTAGACCTGCCTTACAAGAAATTCTGAAGAATTCTTCACATGGGATCAAAACATGCAAAACAGCAACATGAAAATATATGAAAGTATAGATCTCACTGGTAGAGTGAGATATAGCATATGTCTAGAGAAATATATGGAGAAGGCGATGGCACCCCACTCCAGTGCTCTTGCCTGCAGAATCCCAGGGATGGAGGAGCCTGGTGGGCTGCAGTCCATGGGGTCGCTAAGAGTCCGACACGACTGAGCGACTTCACTTTCACCTTTCATTTTCGTTCATTGGAGAAGGAAATGGCAACCCACTCCAGTGTTCTTGCCTGCAGAATCGCAGGGATGGCAGAGCCTGGCAGGCTGCCGTCTATGGGGTCGCACAGAGTCGGACACGACTGAAGCGACTTAGCAGCAGACAAATATAGACAATATAAATATATAGACAAATATAGCATAATATAACAGTGTAATGGTTGTGTACAAATTACCTATAACATAAAACTTAGAAGACAAAAGTATTAATTATAACCACAAAAATTGAATAACAGATCCACAATATAAAAAGTAAATTCTGACCCCAAACTAAGAGTTTTTGTATGCAATTTAACATGCATTATCAAATTAGGATAGGTGGTTATGAATACAAGAAGACTTATATGAGCTTCATGGTAACCACAAAGAGAAAACTTCAGTAGACAAACAAATGATAAAGAGAAAGGAGTCAAACCAAATCATTACCAAAGAGCTCAACAAAAGAAGGGAGGAAGAGAGGAATAAAAAGAACTTCAAAACACACAGAAAACAATAAAGTGAAAATAGTTAAGTCAATAATGACTGTGAATAATTACTTTAAGTGTAAATGAATTAATATGCCCAATCAAGGCAGAGAGTGGCTGGGTGACTAGAAAAAAGGAAAAATGAAGATCTAGTGACAGATTGACTAGAAGGGATGCACTTTAGATATCAAGTCAGATAAGATAAGGGATAGGTAAAAAGATATTACATAGAATTGATAACCAAAAGAGAGCAGGTGTGGCTATACTTACATCAGACAAGATAGACTTTAAGTCAGAAATTGTCACTAGAGACGAGGAAGGTCATTATATAATAAGAGTCAACTCAATAGGAAGGTAGAACAATTATATATGCACCCAATATCAAGAGTACCTAAATATATAAAACAGATATTGACAAATCAACATAGAAAACTGATAAGTAGAAGAGTTGTTGAAGACTTCAGTACCGCACTTTGAGTAATAGGTAAAACATCTGGCAGAAGATCAGTAAGAAAACAGATGACTTGAACAACACTACAGATCAAGTGGACCTAATATGCAGAGTTTTCACCAAATAATGGTAGAATATGCAGTCTTCTCAAGTGCCCATAAATGTTTTCTAGGATAGATCATGTGAGGTTATAAAAAATAACATCTTAAATTTAAGAGGACTGAAATCATATCAAGTATCTTTTCAGACCACAGAGAAATGAAACTAGAAATCAATAACAGAAAATAGGAAGATTCACAAACAAGTGGAAACTAAGCAACACATTCTAGAACAGTCATTGAGTGAAAGGGGAAATCAAAAGGGAATTTTAAAAATACCTTGAGATAAATGAAAATAAAATATAACTTACCAAAGCTTATGGGATACAACAAAAGTAATACTAAAAAGAAAGTTTATAGTGATAAATACCTACATTAAAAAAGAAGAGGGACTTCCCTGGTGGTCCAGTGGTAAAGAATCTGCCTGCCGATGCAGAAGACACTGGTTCAGTCGGTCCAGGAAAATCCCACATGCCATGGGGCAGCTAAGCACATGTACCACAACTACTGAAGCCACATGCCTAGAGCCCATGCTTTGCAACAGGAGAAGCCACTGCAATGAAAAATCCCATACACCACAATGAAGAGTAAGCCCCCCGCTCCCCACAACTAGAAAAACCCCACATATAGCAATGAAGACCAAGTGCAGTCATAAATAAATAAATGGAAGAGAGATCTTACTCTACCTTTACAACTCAAGGACCTAGACAAAGAAGAGCAGACTATACCCAAAGCTCGCAGAAGGAATGAAATAATAAATACTAGAGCAGAAGTAGAGAATATAAAAACATTACCAAAACAAAGTCCATGAAAGTAAGAGTTGGTTTTTTTAAAAGATAAAATTGACACACCCTTAACTAGTTTAGGGGAAGAAAAGAGCATATTCAAATGAAATCAAAAATTACAGACATTACAGAGAAATAAAAAGAATCCTAAGGGACTGTTAGTAACAATTATATGCCAACAATTGGATAATTCCTAGAGACATACAATGTACCAAAATAGAATCAAGATGAAATACAAAGCTCAAACAGACCAATAAGAAAGAGATTGAATTAGTAATAACCAGCCAACAGAGAAAAATTGTGGATTGAATGGCCTCATGGAAGGAATTCTACCAAACATTCAAAGAAGAATTAATACCAGCTCTTAAACTCTTCCCAAAAAATATAAGCAGAGAAAATACTCCTAAACTCATTTAATGAGGCCAGCATCACCCTGATTCCAAAACCAAAGACAACACAAGAAAACTATAGGCCAATATTTCTGAACATAGATGCAAAGTCCTCAAGATACTAGCAGATTGAATTTAACAGCACATTAAAGTGAAAGTGAAAGTTGCTCAGTCGTGTCCGACTCTTTGCAACCCCATGGACTGAACAGTCCGTGCAATTCTCCAGGCCAGAATACTGGAGTGGGTAGCCTTTGCCTTCTCCAGGGGATCTTCCCAACCCAGGGATTGAAGCCAGGTCTCCCGCATTTCAGGTGGGTTCTTTACCAGCTGAGCCACAGGGGAAAGCCGAGAATACTAGAGTGGGTAGCCTATCCCTTCTCCAGGGGATCTTCCCAACCCAGGAATCAAACTGGGGTCTCCTGCATTGCAGGCAGATTCTTTACCTACTGAGCTATGAGGGAAGCCCTAAAAGGTAAAATTTATTCCTGGGATGCAAGGATTATTCAGTGTATGAAAATCTGTCACTGTGGTGCAATAGAATGAAAGACAAAAAACAGATGATCATCTCAATAGATTCAGAAATATAATTTTGACAAAATTCAAATTCTTTTATGAATAAAAACTTTCAACAAAATAGGTGTAGGCAGAATGTACTTCAACACAACAAAGGCTTTATGTGAAAAAAAATTAACATCATAACCAATAGGAAGGTAACAGTTTTTCCTCTAAGACTCAGAACAATAGAGCTAACAATATAATAACAGAAGTTCTGATGAGTAATCAGGAAAGAAAAAGAAATAAAAGGCATTGAAATCATAAGAGAAGAAATAAAATTACCTGTTTGTAGTGACATGATCTTACAGATAGAAAGCTCTTAAAGGCTCCACAAAAAAATCCTATTAGAACAAATAAATTCAGCGAAGTTGCCAAATATAAAATCAACATTAAAAAAATCAGTTCCATTCCTATACACTAAAAACAAACTATCTGAAAAAGAAACTACCAAAAAAGCCTATTTGCATTAGCTATGCAAAGAATAAAATACTTAGATATTAGGCAAGGAGGTTAAAGACATACACTGAAAATTATAAAACATAGATGAAGGACATTTTTAAAAAGCACAAATAAGTGGAAAGCCATTCAACATTCATGAATTGCAAACATTAATATTGTTAAAATGTTTATACTACCCACAGTGATCTATAAATTCAATGTAATTCCTATCAAAATTCCAATGATTTTGTTTTTGTTAATAGAAAAAACATCTTAAAATTCATATAGAACCAGTCGTGTCCAACTCTTTGCAACCCGTGGACTGTAGCCTTCCAGGCTCTTCTCTCCATGGGATTCTCCACGCAAGAATACTGAAGTGGGTTGCCATTTCCTTCTCCAGGGGATCTTCCCAACCCAGAGATTGAATCCAAGTCTCCTGTACTGCAGGGAGATACTTTAACCTCTGAGCCACCAGGGAGGCCCTACATATACAACCACAAAAGACTTCAAATAGCCAAAGCAATCTTAAACAAAAAGCAAAGCTAGAGGCATCAATGCCTGACTTCAGATCACATTCCAAAATTATAGTAATCAAAAGAGTAAGGGACTGACATAAAAATAAACATACAAACCAATGGAACAGAATAGAGAACCCAGAAGCACAGTTACGCATTTATAGTCAACTGATCTTTGATAAAGTGTTCAATAACACATGATGGGAAAAGGATAGTCTCACATGATGAGGATATTCAAATAAAATCAGACATTACAGAGAAATAAAAAGAATCCTAAGGGACTGTTAGGAACAATTATATGCCAACAATTGGATAATTCTTACAGACATACAATGTACCAAAACTGAATCAAGATGAAATACAAAGCTCAAACAGACCAATAAGAAAGAGACTGAATTAGTAATAACCAGCCAACAAAGAAAAATCATTCCCCCCCACACACACATGATATTGGGAAAACTGGATATCTACATGCAGAAGAATTAAATTGGATTCCTATCTTCTATCATTTACAAAAATCAACTCAAAGTGGGTTAAAACTTAAATGTAGGGCCCGAAACTATTGGGTTGGCCAAAAGGTTCTTTTGTGTTTTCCCGTAATATGGTTCTAGTGGCACTTAGTGGTCTTTAATTTCATTCAAAACAATTTTGTTAGATCGTATTGTGTCAGCTGTCTTATCAGCGTTCACTTAAAAACTTAGCAAAATGGATAAAATTTTAGTATTTTAATGTTGAAGGAAAAAGTAACATTTTTGGCATATTAGGCTTTATTATGTCAAGAAAGGTAAAAACTTACACACCAAAAAAGCCTTGTGCAGTGTGTAGAGAAGGTGCCTGTGACATGTCATAAGTGGTTTTTGAATTTTGATGTTGGAGATTTCTCACTAGATGATGCTCCCAGGTCAGATAGACGAGTTGAAGTTGATAGTAATCAAGTTGAGACTTTAATTGTGAGAACAATCAACATTATACCACATAGGAACTAGCTGATATACTCAAAATATCCAAATCAAGCATTGAAAATCATCTGCATTATTTTAGCTTTGTTAGGTTTATTGCTTTGGTGTTTAGCTTCCTCTTAAGCAAAAAAAAAAAAAAACAAACCTTCTTCACTGTATTTCCTCATCCACTTCTCTACTGAAACATAATGAAAGGGTTCGTTTTTAAAATAAATGGTGATGGGCAATGATAAGTGGATACTGTACAATATAATATGGAATGGAAGAGATCATGGGGCAAGTGAAATGAACCACCACAAACCACCAAAGGCCAGTGATGTTGTGTATATGGTGGGATCGGAAGGAAGTCCTCTATGAGCTCCTTCTGGAAAACCAAACAATTAATTCCAAGTACTACTCCCAATAGACCAACTGAAAGCAGCACTTGACAAAAAGCATTGGGAATTAGTCAACAGAGAGAGCATCATCTTCCATGCAAGACTGCATGTTTCTTTGATGAACAGGCAGAAACTTACGGCTTGGCTGGGAAGTTCTGATTCACCCTTCATACTCACCAGACATTTGTACCTTCGGATTTCCGTTGATTTCAGTCTTTACAAAATTCTCTTAGTGGAAAAATACTTCAGTTCCCTGGAACACTGTAAAAGGCACCTGTAACAGTTCTTTGCTCAAAAAGATAAAAAGTTTTGGGAAGATGGAATTATGAAGCCGCCTGAAAAATGGCAGAAGGTAGTGAAACAAAACATTGAATACGTTGTTCAATAAAGTTCTTGGTGAAAATGAAAAAATGCATTTTATTTTTATTTAAAAACTGAAGGAATTTTTTGGCCAACCCCATAAAATGCTCCTAGAAGGAATATAGGAGAAAATCTTCTTTACGTTAGTCTTGGCAGTAATTATTTTGCCTATGACACCAAAAGTACAGGCAACAAAAGCAAAAAATAGGGGGAATTACATTAAAAAGCTTCTATAAAACAAAGGAAAAATTCCCTATTAATTTTCTGCTGGAGGTTCTATCCACTACTGAAAGTGGGGAAATAATCAGCAACATGAAAAGGCATAGTACATAATGGGAAAATACTTGCAAACCACGCTCAGTCGTGTCTGACCCTCAGCAACCCCATGGACTGCAGCCTTCCAGGCTCCTCCATCCATGGGATTTTCCAGGCAAGAGTACTGGAGTGGGGTGCCATTGACTTCTCCGACATATCCAATACAGAGTTCAAAATATATGAGAAATTCATACAACTCAATACCAAAAGTAAAAATAGCCCATCTTTTCAAAAGAAGTAATTCAGACATCTAAGGTATATCGAAAGATGCTCATCATTTCTTATCATCAGGCAAATGCCATTTAAACCAGGTTTACTGCTTCACGCTCATCAAAATGGCAGTTATCACAAAGATAAGTGTTGGTGAGAATGCAGGGAAAAGGGAACCCTTGTGCACTGTTGATGGGAACATAAATTGGTACAGCCACTATGGAAAATGGTATAGAGATTGCTCAAACATTTGAAAATGGAACTAATGTGATCTAGCAGTCTCACTTCTTGAGACAGACCCAGATGAAATGAAATTAGGATCTGAAAGAGACCCCATACATACCCATGTTAAGCACAGCGTTATTCACAGTAGCTGAGATGTCAGCCCTACAAGAAATCAGTCCTGAACATTCAGTGGAAGGACTGATGCTGAACCTGAAGCTCCAGCTCCAATACTGTGGCCACCTGATGCAAATAACTGACTTATCAGAAAAGACTCTGATGCTGGGAAAGATTGAAGGCAGGAGGAGAAGGGGACGACAGAGAATGAGATGGTTGGATGGCATCACCAACTCAATGGACATGAGTTTGAGCAAACTTTGGGAGTTGCTGATGGACAGGGAAGCCTGGTGTGCTGCAGTCCACAGAGTTGCAAAGAGTCAGACACAACTGAGTGACTGAACTGAAGATGTGGAAAAGACCCTGATGCTGGGAAAGATTGAAGGCAAAAGAAGAAGAGGGTGGCCGAGGATGAGATGGTTGAATAGCATCACTGATTCAGTGAACATGAACTTGGTCAAACTCCAGAAGATGGTGAAGTATAGGGAGGCCTGGCATGCTGCAGTCCATGGGGTCGCAGAGTCATACATGACTTAGTGAATATAAATGGAATATTATATATTTATGGGCTTAAAAATAAGGAAATCTTACATGTATGTGGGATTCCCTGGTGGCTCAGATGGTAAGGAGTCTGCCTGTAATGCGGGAGACCCAGGTTTGATCCCTGGGACACGAAGATCCCCTGGAGAAGAAAATGGCAACCCACTTCAGTATTCTTGCCTGGAGAATCCCATGGACAGAGGAGCCTGGTGGACTACAGTCCATGGATCACAAAGAGTCGGACACGACTGAGTAACTTCACTTTCACTTTCACATGTACGTGGAATCTAAACTCATCAAATTCATTAAGCAGAGAGTAGAATGGTGTTGCCAGGATCTAGGGATGGGGGAGTGAAGTGATGTAGATCTGAGGATACAAAATTTCAGTTATGCAAGACAAGTAAGTTCTAGAGATCTCATGTGCAATATGGTGCTGACAGATAGCAGCACTGTATCATATACTTGAAATTCACAAAGAAGATAGATACGATTAAATCTCACCACACACAGGGACACATTTATAACTATGTAGAGATGGATATGTTGTTTATAAGTTGATTGTGGTGATTGTCTCACAATGCATACACATATCAAAACATCAATTATATGTCAAAGATATCTCAATAAAGCTGTTAAAATAAAAAACAAATTCAAGGGAAAGTATTCAAGAAATTAAATACCAAGTTATTTCTTACTCTCAAATGATGACATGGCAGTGTATATTTTCTAGTCTTGTTATAAGCTTGGAGTTATCTTTATGATGGTAATGCACCAGTCTGCTTAAGGTGGAAAGCAAGACATTAAAAATGGTGAATTGAATTCTCAGTGAACCCTTTGGCCATTTTTCCTAGAGGATTTTGGATCAAATTTTAAAATATTTTGCTAAAGATTCTAAGCACCTTATAAACTAGGAGATACTACAGATATGCCTAAATCTTATTTTTAGAGCACTAGAGAGAAACATAGGAGTATATAGAAAGAATGAATTCAGCTACATACTTGATGGTTAACCCAGGGACTCAGCAACACAGGCACATACTTGCCAAATAAAATGACTCTGAAGCAAATATTATCTTGATTGTACCATACTGGCCTAGAAATTTCTATCACTGGTATTACTCTGATCATTGAAATCAGTCCCAGTGCAAATATTCAGGCTGTTAGAAAATTTACAAAACCATTATTTACCAGTTCCACAGCTGCTCCACTAGTTCTGGCTCTCATCTTTTTACACCTGATTTATTGTATCTTGTGTGCTGGAATCCATACCTCAGTCTTACCCTGCTCAGAGACATTCAGTAATGAATGTATTTGAACTGTATACATCTGAGACCCAACCATGTGTCAAGCATTTATTTAAGCAGTGTTTTTATATGTTCCATTTCTAAGTTAGGAGTTTTAATAGTCCTTAATTGGCTACCAAATCAAAACTCAAGCTAGAATTTAAAGTTTTCCAAATCTCACTTACTCTTGGTCTTCAGCCCAAGTCTCTTATTGGTAACATTTTCTTATTCTCAACATAGTACATGTCTGTTTCCGCTTCTTGGTGCCTTATCCTTCCTCTTCAAGGATGTCTTCCTCCTTCCTTAAAATATTTAAAAACACAGCTAGCCAGAAGTACCTTGTGAGATTTGAGGTTGAATTTAGTCATCTAATTTGGATCATCCTTTTATTCTGGATCTGAAAGCATTATCAGGAAATTGAGTATTCTAGTTAATTAGTGGGTTATCACATTTAATTTATAGGTGAACAAGGCTCAGCGTCTTTTAGTCAAACTCACATTATGAGAGAATATACTGAAGCGTCCTTAATGCTACTTTGATGATCCTGAAGGTGTTTCACTTAGAAATTTACATGTATAGGAATACTAGTTAATAGAAATTTCTAGTTTTTGCCCTGTATTTCATATTTGGTGATAATTTTATTTGAAGCTACTGTAAATATTTTATGGTTCATATTTTTAACCAAGCAGTATCTCTGCTGCTAAGCTGCTAAGTCACTTCAGTCATGTTCGACTCTGTGCGACCCCATAGACAGCAGCCCACCAGGCTCCCCTGTCCCTGGGATTCTCCAAGCAAGGAGACGAGTGGGTTGCCATTTCCTTCTCCAGTGCATGAAAGTGAAAAGTGAAAGTGAAGTCGCTCAGTCATGTCCGACTCTTAGCGACCCCATGGACTGCAGCCTACCAGGCTCCTCCGTCCATGGGATTTTCCAGGCAGGAGTACTGGAGTGGGGTGCCATTGCCTTCTCCAAGCAGTATCTCTAGTCCCTACTCTAATGCTACTTTGTACATAATAGGTTTTTCTAAAACACTTGATTATTCTGGCAAAAAAAATTTTTGTTGAGCATCTACTATGTGCCAAAACATAGGACTTTAGTACTAGAGCCACGAATAGACAGTCTGTGCTCTTGTTATTGTTTTGTTTAGTTGGTAAGTCTTATCTGACTTTTGTAACCCATGGACTATAGCCCAGCAGGCTCCTCTGTCCTTGGGATTTCCCAGGCAAGAATACTGGAGTGGGTTACTATTTCCTTCTCCAGGGGATCTTCCCAAACCAAGGATCAAATCCAGGTCTCCTGCATTGCAGGCAGATACTTTACCTGTGCCACCTGGGAAGACTCTACTTTCTTACTCTTTTTAAAAAATTTTTATCTTTGGCTGCACTGTGTCTTTGTTGCTTCATGCGGGCTTTCTCTATGTGCTGTTTGCGGACTTCTCATTGCAGTGGCTTTTCTTGTGTGGAGCACAGACTCTAGGGCATGTGGGCTCAGTAGTTGTGGCACGTGGAATTTTCCTGGACCAGGAATCGAACCACTATCCCCTGCATTTTCAAGACGGACTCTCAACAATTAGATCACCAGGGAAGTCCTATACTTTCTTACTCTTAATAGTGCTGCTTAAAGAAAGCACTTCTGATCCCTTAAATAAGTGATTTAAAAACTTTTGTTTTCCTGTAAGTGAAATTCTTAAAAATTTAAAAGTTTCAATACAGTATTTTAAGAAAGGGCTTCCCTAGTAGCTCAGCTGGTAAAGAATCCACCTGCAGTGCAGGAGACCAGTTTGATTCCTGGGTTGGGAAGGTCCCCTGGAGAAGGGCTAGGCTGCCGCTGCAGTATTCTTGGACTTCTCTGGTGGCTCAGGCGCAATCCGCCTGCAACGTGGGAGGCCTGGGTCTCTTAAAAATTTAAAAATTTTAGTACAATATTTTAAGAAAAGGTAGAAGGAGAAGTACTCTGTTTTAGTTGTGGTGGTTTCGCGATTGTTCTGCTGTATCTAGCACAGCAGCGGGGTGATGGCGTCACCTCTGCTCTACTCAGGTTGGGAATTGTGTTCTCCAGTGACGTTATGTTACCAGGTAGGACTCGGGACTTCTCACTGCTGGTGGCAGTGGCCTTCATGATTTGTGACTTGTAGCCTCTTAGGTCTTTACTTTTATGTACGGAACAAAATGTGAACTAAATATACTTAGTTCCAGTGATACTTGTCTGAGCAAAACAGACACAGTCCCTAACCTAGTGGAGCTTTCAGTGTTGTGGAGGAAATCGCACGGGCCGTGTGGTAACTAATGTGCAGAAACAGGAGTTATGCTGGGAGCACTTTGAAGAAATGACCTCGAAGTGGAGACTTAACCTAAGATCTGAAGGGTGAGAAGGAGGTGGGCAAAGGCAGAAAGTTCCAGACACCAGTATGGCAGGCACGGGTAGTCCGAGGTGATGAAGGGGTGGCATGGGAGGAGCTGGGGTGGGGTGGGGTGGGAGGTGGGCAGAGCCAGAAGATGGAAACCACCCTGAGCACTTGGGCTTTTATCCTCAGTATAATGTCCTCAATCGCTCAGTGATGTCTGACTCTTTGCAACCCTGTGGACTGTAGCCCACCAGGCTCCTCTGTCCATGGGATTTCCCAGGCAAGAATACTGAAGTGGGTTGCCCTTTCCTACTCCAGGGATTTTCCTGAGCCAGGAATCAGACACACATCTCCTGCATTGGCAGGTGGATTCTTTATCACTGAACCAATGAGAAGCCATTAAAAGATTTGGAACAAGGGAATTAAAGATGAGTTGTCTTAAAAAGGTTGCTGTGGGTGATGTGTGGAGTTGGCCAAGAGCACAGCTAGAAGGAACACAGAGACATCAATTAGGAGTTTACCCAGCATCGGACACACAGCAGATGTGTGTGGATTTGCTGCACAGTGACTAGACCACTGTCTGCTGTAGCATCACAGATTATTCATACTTCAACCATGAGTCAAAGTGAATAGTTTTAAGGAGTCGTGAAGACTGGTGCTGATTTGTACTAATTTTTCCTCATAGAACTTCAAATATTCTGACTGACTTCTTCATCTTGGCCAGTGTGCGTCATTCATTCATCAGTAAATACTGGAATGTTTAAAATGTGCTGGGTGGCTGAGAGCTGAATATACAGAATCATGAATAGGACAGGTATGCAGTGTGTCATCAGGGGACTTGCAGTCTGGCTAACAGAGCTGAGCAAAGCAAGTGGCACGCTGTCCCTCCTGCCTGTCAATGGTGTGATGTGAAATTAGCCTCACTGTCCCAGCCTCAGGATCTGGAATGTCCTGGATGAACAACAAGACTCTCATGGTTCTCACCTATGTTATTGGGTTTCTACTTTGCCTTTGCTGAAAATACAGCCCCTCCTAAGTCCTAACATGTATCAGGGACCTGATGACCTAAAGATCGATTCCCAGTTCTCCTTCACTCTTAGAAAAGCTGCTGCTGCTGCTGTTGTTCAGTTGCCAAGTCGTGTCCTCCTCTTTGCAACCCCATGGACTGCAGCACACAAGACTTCCTGTCCCTCACCATCTCCCGGAATTTGCCCACATTCATGTCCAAAAGAAAAGCAAAGCTGGGACCCTGCTTAATGGATTACCCTTCCATTGCTGCGTAAATCACCACAAATGTTATGAGTTCAACAACACGTTTATTACTTCACAGTTTCTGTGGGTCATGAGTCCAGGCACAGCCTCAGTGGGTGTTGGACGTTGCAGTGAAAGGACTCCACCAGTCCACGTTCCCACATGCAGTTCAGGGTCATCGTCCAAACTCCTTCAGATTATTGACAGAATCCCTTTCCTTGCATTTGTAGAAAGGCTGCTCCTTTCCAAGGGACATGGAAGCAACCTAGATGTCCATCAGCAGATGAATGGATAAGAAAGCTGTGGTACATATACACAATGGAGTATTACTCAGCCATTAAAAAGAATACATTTGAATCAGTTCTAATGAGGTGGATGAAACTCGAGCCTATTATACAGAGTGAAGTAAGCCAGAAAGAAAAACACCAATACAGTATACTAACACATATATATGGAATTTAGAAAGATGGTAACAATAACCCTGTGTACGAGACAGCAAAAGAGACACTGACGTATAGAACAGTCTTATGGACTCTGTGGGAGAGGGAGAGGGTGGGAAGATTTGGGAGAATGGCTCTGAAGCATGTATAATATCATGTATGAAACGAGTCGCCAGTCCAGGTTCGATGCACGATACTGGATGCTTGGGGCTGGTGCACTGGGATGACCCAGAGGGATGGTATGGGGAGGGAGGAGGGAGGAGGGTTCAGGATGGGGAACACATGTATACCTGTGGCGGATTCATTTTGATATTTGGCAAAACTAACACAATATTGTAAAGTTTAAAAATAAAAAAAAACATGGCCTTTTCCTTCTTTAAGAACAGTAAAAGAGAGAAAGTCTCTGCTTTGAATCTCTGAGCTCAGGGGAAGTCTGAGGTCTAAGCCCTCTTTTAAAGGTTTCATCTGATTAAGTCAGGCCCACTCAGGATAATCTCTTGAAAAACACAAAGTCAGCTGATTAGAGACCCTCATTATATCTGTAAAATCCCTTCACTTTCATCATGTAACAGTGATATACTGGGAGAGATGTCTCTTGTCCATACTTATAACGCAGGGATGATACAGGGTAGTCACTCAGAACTGTGTCTGCCTCACCTGCCCTTCTTGAATTTCTCCCACAGTGGCTTCCCACAGACACGGTCATCCTAGTCTCTCCATGTCTTTGGTGGTTTCTTCTCCATTATCTTCATCCATTCCATAAATGTTCGTGTTCTTTGAACATCCTGATAACCATCCAGCCTGTTTCTTGACCCTGTATCTATTGTTTTTCATTTGGTTGAGGACCATTTTCCTACTTCTAAAAACAAAACTAATAGGTTCTTTTCCTTCCAATCACTTGCTGACAAACAGATATCATATAATGAATAAAACAAAAGCAGTCTATTCTATTACTTCCTGCCATTCTTGGATCTTTCTGGGAAGACGGGGGAAGATCCCCATCCCCAACTTACCATGATTGGTTACGGCTCCAACCACTCAGCTGTGTGTGGATGGTGGCGAAAACCCTGAGGATGGTTGGGAAACTTGACCAGCTCAAGGGCTAGGCAGTTGTGTCAGGGGGTTCTTGATGATGCAGCCATAGGGGAGCCATGGTGTACTTGGCACCTTCAAAGAGTGTGTGTACCCTCATGGCATTTATTGAGAGGGGCCAGACATGAATGAGTTGGGACATGCCTGGTCTATTATTAACCCACCAGTGAATTTAAATCATAAAATGCATTCTTAGAATTCAAGTATATCATTTGCACTTGAATTCAACCTTCTGTCCTCTAGCAAAATTGAGTAGTCTTCTATGGTTTCCCTAATTTAGGAATAGCTTGGTGGAATTTTCCTGGAAGAAGCAGTTCCTTTTTCTTCTTTATGAAAAGATTTTCATCTCTTTTCATTGTTCAGTTTATCCATTAAGAACCAGCTTAAGGAAAAAAAGCTTAGACATCTTCTTGCTAAAGCACTTTCATTTCTTGAAACTTGCCCCAGTGTCCATCCTTGAGAAAGTTAATCCGTCTTTTACTCTTTATTCTCTATCAGGTTGTTATGTTTATATCAAGTACACCCATCATAATGTATTATAACTTATTTATTTAATGTTTGTCTACCCTACTTGTGAGATCCTTGGTAATAAAATTGATTTGTTCATTTTTTTAATTGTAGTGTCTGACCTATGACAGATGCTCAGTGAATGTTTTAAATAAATGAAGGAATCAGTCATTGCCCCTAAACAAGTCATATTTCCACTCATATGATTCAGGTGACCACACCTTGCTCTGTGGGTAAATAATGATACTTGAACTAACAGCCATCCTTTTTATAGCTTGTTTGGTTACTCTAGCCTAGAGTTCTCTGCTTTTTTCCCTCTCCCCCTGTCCCCTACTGACCAGCATATTTTAAAGTCATAAGACCAGTCTTTCAAAAAGATGTTTTGGTTGGGTCAAAGTCTTACTGTCCTGAAGCTCTGTAAGTCACCCCAGAAAATAGAGGAAGAGCAAAGTGCTTGGCATTAGGGTGAAGCACTAGCCGAGGGTCTTCATTATAATCTTTTTATCTTTGCATGAACCTCTGAAGATATGAAATAGAAGAACAGGAGCAATAATTCCACCAGTATCTTTAGGTATGGGGTATCAGTTCAGTTTAGTCACTCAGTCGTGTCCACCTGTTTGCGACCCCATGGACTGCAGCATGCTAGGCTTCCCTGTCCATCACCAACTCTGGGAGCCTGCTCAAACTCATGTCCATCGAATCAGTGATGGTTTGGGGTATAGACCAAACATTATCTTTGGAAATCACCATATTTTGACATGTGCACTGTATTTTTAAGGTTGTGTACTATTTGAACTACTAAGGAAATAATTTTATATTCATACTTAACAGAGAGCCAAGTCAGAGAGGGTCTTTCGATTATTGTCTCTACTGAAGGTCTTTATGTAATTTACTGCTGAAAAGCAGCATTAAAGACGGTGCAGTGTCTCTTTTGCTGTCTCGCATACAGGGTTATCGTTACCATCTTTCTAAATTCCATATATATGCATTAGTTGGATCGCCAGTCCAGGTTCGATGCATGAGACAGGGTGCTCGGGGCTGGTGCACTGGGATGACCCAGAGGGATGGGATGGGGAGGGAGGTGGGAGGGGGCTTCAGAATGGGGAACACATGTACACCCATGGCAGATCCATGTCAATGTATGGCACAACCACTACAATATTGTAAAGTAATTAGCCTCCAATTAAAATAAATAAATTTATATTAAAAAAATAAAGACGGTGCAGTGGCATCATTAAAAATTTGACCTTGGAAGAACATCACTTCCGTATCACAAGTGTACTTTTTAATGTGAGAAGTAATTTTATAAAATATCGATGACTGTAGAATAGAATAGAACTAAGAGAATTTGATACGAATAACAATGCTGAGTTAATTTCAGAAAGCTCTATGTAGCTCTTGTTTTGGAATATGGGCAGAGAGTAGTCTCATGGCTTTCTCTACGGTCAGCATTTTCTCTTGGTACTTACCTTGTCAAAAGTAACTAACTACAATTAACTAAAAGCTTTTCTTTAAAAATGAATCTATTTTAAATGGGAAACAAAGTCCAGGAGGTGAGTAACTGTTTATTTTGCAAGAAATAATGCTTTTTAAGCTAATAGTTCTAAAGCCAGTGGAGGGAAATGAATGATTCAGTAGAAAGTGGGACATGATGTGATTTTTTTAAGATCGTAAAATGTTAATGCATGTTTTTCTTCTTTCCTGTTTTCACAGGAAAAGAGGAAAATTATTATCATTATCAATTATTGTTCTGATAACGAGTTTACGCTGTAGGTGTTCTCCACAAAGGTTGTGTTACTACATAATGTAAATGCATAAGGATCAGTGTTCAGGAGCTAAGTTGGCACAAACTTTTTAATTTATCTCTTCCCAGAATGTAATTTGTAACTATAGGCAGGCACACTTGTTAGGAAGAAATGGAAAAGTGGGGGAAAGTTGCTCACTTAGCAAGTTTGCTCTTCCAGAAAAAACTTCAGGATTTTTAGTCTGAAAACTTCATGGGGAAATCCTAAAGTAGTCAATTAAAGGCAAACATGGTTCAGTTCAGTTCAGTTCAGTCGCTCAGTCGTGTCCGACTCTTTGCAACCCCATGAATCGCAGCTTGCCAGGCCTCCCTGTCCATCACCAACTCCCAGAGTTCACCCAAATCCACGTCCATTGAGTTGGTGATGCCATCCAGCCATCTCATCCTCTGTCGTCCCCTTTTCCTCCTGCCTCCAATCCCTCCCAGCATCAGAGTCTTTTCCAATGAGTCAACTCTTCACATAAGGTGGCAAAGTACTGGAGTTTCAGCTTTAGCATCATCCCTTCCAAAGAACACCCAGGACTGATCTCCTTTAGAATGGACTGGTTGGGTCTGCTTGCAGTCCATGGGACTCTTGGAATCAAATGTTCTTCAGGTCCAGTCTTTTCATTCTATTAGCTTAAAGTTCCCAAACAAAGGGTTGTAGTTACATACTCCTCTTATGCTAACAGGGGCCATGATGATAGGAAACCACTCTGGAATCATGAGACTACTTGAGATTTTTCCTAGAGATTCTGTAATGACCAGCTGTCATAAAGGACTCTTGATACAAAGCCAAGTTGTTACTTTTGTTTCTCTTGTTTCTGTTGTCTTTATTTAAGTTACTGGTTTCAGCTTACTGTTTTAGGACCTTGCCTTCTGAGTAGTACTTTATCTCCTTATTCTCAATTTTAATTTAATATTTTTCTGAAAAATGTTCTGCCACTCTGTTAAAATATTTTATACCTTCTTCTCTAACACACATTTGAGGTCACCAACTGTGTCATCGGTGAAGCTGTATAAGTTTTCCTTACAGACTAGTCTTTCCGTCATGAGTTTGCAGGGCATTGTTTCAGTAGATTAACAATTTGATTATTATATTTTACTTTTATGATACCATGAATAATGCCTAAGGTCTCAATAATAAAATTGGTTGGGGAGGGATTTTTTTAAGCTGTTGGGTTTAGTTGATGCTGCAATTTAGTTATTCCACTTAATCTACGCAGAGCAGACACTTGACATGGTTAATAAAAGGTGTGATTAACCTACTCTGTATTGAACGTTTGAGCATACACAGTTCTGTGGTGCATTAGGATTTGAGTTCCTTATATATGAGAATATTTACTGCCTTTTGTTTCATTTCAGAATGACTTTATTTTAAAACGTATGAGGCTGTTTATAATCGACTCTGTGGCAGTGATTAAAGAGCTGTGAATAATAGGTATTGGAACTTGACAGCTTCTGGTGTGCTAAACTTGTGTTAGAACGTTCGTGCTGCTCACAAGGAATTTCTTTTTCTAAGGTGGGAACTTCTTTTTTGACATGTGGGTTATTGGCATAATGTATTTCGTAGGTTTTTCTCTTTAAAGTGGTTTACCAAGTCATAGTGTTTTATTGATTTATTTTATGTTTTAAACCTTTTTCAGCCTACGAATCGACATTTTATGCTTCATAACAATAACCTCATGTATGTTATCAATCACACAGTCAGTATAGACAGAGGATTGTGCCTTAAGCACAGCACTGACCTTCTTTCTGAAGCGTTCCTATACAATAAATGCAACCCAAGTTTCATTGTTTTTAGTGGGGAAAATATGTTTTATTACAGAAAATTTGAAAACACTTGGAAGGTTGATATTCAGCCCTTGTTACTTTGGGAGGAATGTCAGTACTCCTGAAGGAATTTGGGCCAGCACAATATATGCAAAGAGGAGGAGTTGTGTACCTGGTGGTTTAGTAGACCTTTGTTAATTGTAAATACAAAGACCAGGAATCATGAATTTGAATTAAATTTAGATGAGACAGTATTTTAAGGATGAAAGGAAATGGAGGACATTATTTTAAAATTTTGAATACATTTTTAGTAGTTTCGAGTTAGCCAGTAGTTAACTGAATAGTTTGCCCACCGTCATCATGAACTCAAAGCACTCGTCATGTGGTAACAGTCTGAGGTACATTCAAGACTGAGCGCTAAGATGCATTTTTTTTGTTTGACTACGGCAGCTCAGTGATTCCTGCCCAGCCACAAGGTGAGGTTTCTAGAAAGAGTGAGGTTGGCAGAAATGCAGGAAGGACAGACCTCAGAGAAAATAGACTTTAGGGAAGTCATAAGAAAAATTTGTGTATATATGTGTTCCTCAATAAACCTGAGAAATTCTCTAATGTAAAAGTCCCCACATTTCTCAGCATGACGACTTCCTCCAGTATGACTCTACATCACCTGCTTCCTCAGTTGTGATCTGTAAGCATCAGTTTCCCACAAATTTTGAATTATGTAAATTGTGCCCATTTTAAAGTTTTTAAACTATCTGACTTGAAGCTTAACTGTCTCCCTTGATTTTTCCCTTGTTTCATTTTTGCAAGTCTGAAAAATTATTGTGTAGCAACTTGCGTTTTGATGGCACTTAAGGGTATATTTTTCTAGAGCTGAACATCTACCCATGTATTGAGAAATTAGAATACATATGTTTACCAGAGGATGAAATAATTGTGTGCAGGTATCCAAGAGAATTTTAGATGCATGCATATAAACAGCACAAAGGTTTTATGGAAGATTAATTGAGAAATTCAGAGCACCTAGCAAGAGGCTTCAATTTGTTCCTGGAATACCATGGTACTTCGGAGAGAACTCCAGAGACCTGCTTTTAATCCTTACTTTCCTGCTGACTCTCTGTGTGAATTTATATGCCTTTTCCTGAAAAGGTGGTGATGAGAACACCAACTATACAATCTCATGGTGTTGCTCTGAGGATGTTCTGGTTGAAGGGCTTTGTCATTTGTAAATCAGTTTTAAGGTCTGGAGATGCTGTGGGTTGCTGTACTCTTTGTCAATCTGAAGATTCAAGTTGAATTACAAAACACGTGACCTAGAGAAAACAAGAGTCTCCACTCTCTGTTCCCCAGAGTGACTTAGGGTGATAGCTGTTCTTAGTTAAGAGATACTTGGAGAAACAGGACAGTTTGGACAGCTCTCTGTGGATATTCATTGAGTTCTAGATTGTTTTGGCCTTGTGAAACACTCCTCCTGAAAGACAGTTTTATGTCTATAACTCACTCCAGAGTCTTCAGACTACTAAGATACTCTGATTATAGTGTCAGCCTAACTTTATAGCCCGGGAGTAGTCCAGAAAACCCTCATATTGTTGAGGTTTTGCAGCTGGGACGTCCTGTGATCTGACTGTTCCTAGTGCACTAATCCCACCCATATCCTGTTTGTGAATAACTGGATAGATGCCTGGAAATTCTAGTGCCAGATTGTATAGCACCTTCTACAACAGAAATCTCTAGTTTGCATGTTTACCCTCTCCCTAAACAAACACCTCTTGTAGGTGAGTCTCTTAGCTCAAAAAGGCAAGATTATAATAGCGACCATTAGCTAGGTCTCCAGTCACACTTTAATGAGCACTCCCCGATGACGGGGACCGGAGACATACCTGAAACAGAAACACAGAGCTGTAGTCTTTCTGCATAACTGAGACAACAGGTTGTGAATTGTACACCTCCTCATATGAATGTAGCAGAAGTCTTTCTGGAAAAAGAATTTCTTATCTTCTTTTCTAAATTGTTGAGACTAGAAAAATCTGATTTGCATCTTTGTAGTCTTTGTTGCCATTTGATCTTCTTTACAGACTATCAAAGTGTATGGTTAAAAACAGATGCATACAGGTATGTGCAACCTGGTCTTAATTCAGAAAGGAATTCCATGGTTACATCTCAGGGATATGTGCAATAGTGCTGCCGCTTCCAGGCTTGGGGATCAGTGTCTTGAGTACAAAGGCTAAAACCATCATTCACTAAAGAATTATAATGGATGTTATAGAAATAAAACCTACGTCTTGTCTACCTAGTGTATTCTCACCCATAACTAGTTTATTAATAAATACTATTGGGTTGTAAGTTCAGATACCCAACTTAATCAGTAGGCACAAGCCCAAAGCCGGGAGGAGGGCAAGGAATGAATTTTATTGGCTCGTGTAACATTAAAACAAGAGGTGACGACTTCAGGGTATTGATTGATCCAGGGGCTCAGTCTGTATTATAGGACTTAGTCTCAATCTCCTCCTCTCTCATTCTCTCTCTCTATCCCTCCCTTTCTTCCTTCCTCTCCCCCTATCCCTCCCTCCTTATCCCCCATCTGAAATATACAAAATTTGAAACACTTGCTTTTCAAAGTCAATGAAGCGGTCTGGGACACTGTAGAGTGAGTTCATACTTAAGGGAAAGAGTCTGATAGGATTCTGAGAGTCTGTTTTTGATAGTCTTATGCAATTGCATATGACTTTTTTAATTTAAGTATCTTCATTTTCTTTTTTTTTTATTTTATTTTTTACCTTTACAATATTGTATTGGTTTTGCCATATATCAAAATGAATCCACCACAGGTATACATGTGTTCCCCATCCTGAACCCTCCTCCCTCCCCATACCATCCCTCTGGGTCGTCCCAGTGCACCAGCCCCAAGCATCCAATATCGTGCATCGAACCTGGACTGGCGACTCGTTTCATATATGATATTATACGTGTTTCAATGCCATTCTCCCAAATCATCCCACCCTCTCCCTCTCCCACAGAGTCCAAAAGACTGTTCTATACATCAGTGTCTCTTTTGCTGTCTCGTATACAGGGTTATTGTTACAATCTTTCTAAATTCCATATATATGCATTAGTATACTGTATTGGTGTTTTTCCTTCTGGCTTACTTCACTCTGTATAATAGGCTCCATATCTTAATTTTCTTATTTAAACTTTTAAAAATATTTTTAATATAAATTTATTTATTTTAATTGGAGGCTAATTACTTTACAATATTGTATTAGTTTTGCCATACATCAGCATGAATCTGCCACGGATGTACACGTGTTCCCCATTCTGAACCCCCCTCCCACCTCCCTCCCTGTCCCATCCCTCTGGGTCATCCCAGTGCACCAGCCCCGAGCACCCTGTATCATGCATCAAACCTGGACTGGCGATTCGTTTCACGTATGATATTATACATGTTTCAATGCTATTCTCCCAAATCATCCTACCCTCTCCCTCTCCCACAGAGTCCAAAAGACTGTTCTATACATCTGTGTCTCTTTTGCTGTCTCGTACACAGGGTTATCATTACCATCTTTCTAAATTACATATATATGTGTTTGTATACTATATTGGTGTTTTTCTTTCTGGCTTACTTCACTCTGTATAATAGGCTCGAGTTTCATCCACCTCATTAGAACTGATTCAAATGTATTCTTTTTAATGGCTGAGTAATACTCCATTGTGTATATGTACCACAGCTTTCTTATCCATTCATCTGATGGACATCTAGGTTGCTTCCGTGTCCTGGCTATTATAAACAGTGCTGCGATGAACATTGGGGTACATGTGTCTCTTTCAATTCTGGTTTCCTCAGTGTGTATGCCCAGCAGTGGGATTGCTGGGTCGTATTCCTATTTAAACTTCTAAGTGATATTTGACGTAGTAAAATTTTTTAAATAAAATATATCAGGTGTGGATTACTAAAGTGAATCAGTGTAAAATGCTTGCAAGTATATCTGTGTCCTGGGGAAACTGTGTGATGTGTAGGATCATTCATTAATTATTTACTGTGCATCCTTTACTGTATGAAGCAGTTTATAGAAATTGACTAATTCAGTCCTGAAAACAGCCTTGAAGTAGTTATTATTGTGTCATATGTATGGAAACCAAGACTTAAGAAGAAAACTTACTCAAGAACCACCACCCATTGAGTGTTTGACCCATGATTTATACTCAAATCAGTTGGACCCCAAAGTCTCTGTTACATTGTTAGATTAACCTTTATGGCTTCTTTTAATGAATTGCCTCCTTATTTTATTTTGTATTTCATTTATTTTTAATTTATTTGGCTCCACCAGGTCTTAGTTAAGCCTGAGGGCTCTTAGTTGCGGCATATGGGATCTAGTTCCCTGACCAGGGGTCGAGCCTGGGCCTCCTGTGTTGGGAGTGTGGAGTCTTAAGCACTGGACCACTAGGGAAGCCCCTAAATACTACCTTTTTAACATAGTATTTTAGATTGCTACTGTATAGAGGCATGATTTTAATTTCGTAAACATTATTTCTTTTTTCAGTTTAATAAGTAGTCATATAACTTTTATCTGTTTCCTAATTTTTCCATACTAAAATTTAACAAGCCAATTTGAATCATAAAATCTGATTTTACTTTAAAAAAATTCTACCTCTGCCAATATAGTGTCAAACTTTTACTCTTAACCATGGATTAATGTTTCTTGGAAAATAATTTGCTGCATAAGGATACAAACAGTTTATATGGAAAATAAAGCAGTTTATGAAAATACGTTAGCTCTTATTTAGATCATAAGCCTTTCTGGTTACAGAAACACTGTTTAGAATGAACTTACATAGCAAGACAAAATTGAAAACAGGCTTAAGGAGCTAGCATATTATAAAGTTTATAGTTTACAAAAATTACTTAATTTAAATAGTAATTATTTTTATTTATTTTTATTGAAGAAATAAATTCCTACAATTCAATTTATGGTACACATTCTTCTGCATGGAGGAGGGGTGATTTTGTAAGCCCCAAATTAGTACCTACTCTATACTGTACAAAGAGTATGTTTGTTTTATGGATCATGTTTTTGCTTCTTTCACCCAAAAAGAAGATTTAAGAAAAACTATTGTCTTCTTTCTCCAAAAAGAATCTTTCACGGGGTGTATGAAGGGGGTGATACATAGTCCTAAAATGGAAGAGGGCTTTTGTATAGATGCAAACAGCTAATCTCTCACCTAGTTCCAGGTACAGGTCTCAGTCATTGACCAGAGAAGTACCTACCTGGCCAGAAGCCCGCATATCTCTCCTGTTCTCCTCCTCCCTGTAAATGTCTTGCCTGCCAGGGAGCACTGCCTTAAACTAAACAGGAAATAAGAGGCAATGTCCACTACACTGTAAATTTCTTATCTACTGAGTGAGGAGGAACAGAGGACAAATACAGGCCCGCCCAAGCTTCTTGGTATTCCAAAGTACTTTGCAGCTTTCTTAATATGTAAAAACTTAAAGTGTATTTAAACAAAATGTATTTAAAATTTTAACTTTAATAAGCTTCCCCAAATTTCATTCCCTGCTTTTAGTAGGATATAAGGATTGTCAAATCAAAATAATTAGCTGCTAAAATTTTTTAAAGTTAGAAATCCGACAACACTATACAGGAGATAAAAGCCTTCTATAAACTCTAGGTGATAGGAATTCATTCAAAACAAATTTAATAATTTCATTGTTTACTATAACTTAATATAACTTTAAAAACTGCTTTCTTCAGCCACATGTACAGAAGTCTTTGGAAAACATGAAAGTCATAATTAGTGGTTTATGATTATGAACTATAACACCTATTTTGTATGATCAATAGATAATAAGAGGGAAGGACTGGGTTTAAATCCTTAGTTATGAAAATAAAGTGAAGCAGCATAACTTGACCCTTGACAAAATAGTTTATTATAAACACACAAAAACAAAAAATACTGAGACCCAGTGCTTATAAATTTGGACAGGAATATATTGAAATATGAAAGATAATAAATAATCACATAGGCTTGTCTTATGTAAAACCCACAATAAATATTTATTGAGTTAATAACTATTCAGTTGAACAGATATCTTTCTTGTTCAGCATAATTTCTAGTAATGTATATTTAAGGCATTATGGGCTACAATATAGTATCATGTGTATAACATTACCATGTCATCTATATGTAGAAGAGATATTAATGTTTTAGTGTTTAGATATATATTCTTTTTAGAGTTAAAATGGGTATGAAAATATTGAAAGAATTGTACCAGAGATATTTAGTAAGATGCTGATTAACTGACCCCAAATACAGTTATAGATAAGCGCTGTCCAATAGAACTTTCTGTGATGATAGAAATGTTCTATATTCTAATAGCCACTAGCCACATGTAGTTATTGAGCACTTGAGCTGAGTCTGGTATGAATTAATATTTTATTTATAAGTTTAATTGATTTTAATATGAAAAATAATATGTGACTAGTGGGTACCTTATTAAACAGCACATTTCTCAAAATTTTTTGATCTCAGGGTCCCTTTACACTCTTCAGAATGCTTGAATACCTCAAAGTTCTTTTATTTATGTGGGTTATGTTTATTAATATTTACTATTTTCAGAATTAAAACTGAAAACACTTAAAATACTTATTATTCTTAATAAAACACTTAAAATTTATATTTAGTAACAGTAAAGGTAGCTGGGTTCACATTTCTGCTCTGCCTTCAATCTGTTGTAAATTGTTTTGGTTAAAGTATGTTAAAATATAGCCTCACACAGTTATGTAGTTGGAATTAGCTCTATCAGATAATTGGGGATATTCTTTGATTATTGCACCAAAATTCATCAAGTAGCAACTCTTTAGTTGCAATGTGGGTGAAATATGAAACCATATAATGAATTTCATAGTCTGTTACATTAAAATCCATTGGTCTATCTTGAACTTTAAATAATAATTAGCTGTTCTTTCAAGTAAAATTGCTATACCATGAACAAAGCAGATAGTTTAGCTGGCAACTCAAAACAATTGCATGCTTTGGTATCCAGCAGAAATGTTTTATGTGTACATCCTATTTTGTGATACAGAATATTTAAAAGACCTGTACTAAAGGATACAGATTTAATAAAATGATGTTTACTACTTCATGAAGGCCTTCTTAAGTGAAATGGCAATTATTTTTAAACTGGAAATGAGTGGCAGTGAAAGACACAAAGATACACGGTTTGTTGCTACTGCTTTGAATTGTGCTATAGAACCAACAGTTTTACCCACCACTGCCTTCTTATCAGTGCAGATGTCAAAGAGTAAATAAGGTAAATGACATAGCACCTTAGCAGTGTTATATAAATGCTTGTACCCTTGCCGAAACAGATGATAAGGGAGGAGGGCAAGTGCCATTAGTAAGGACAGGTTGGAGAGGCATCATGACACAGGTCAGTGTGATACTGATATGCCTTTGCTGCTTTGCTTTTTCTCGTTTACCTGTCCTTTCCTATGAAAGAAGCAAAGCATTAGCTTGTTAAAAATTGTGTAACCTTGTTTATTTGTATTTTATATTTTAATCATTCATTAACTCAAGTATTCATTGACAGTCTACTTTGCATAAATTATTTCTGTTATTGAGAGATTGGAAATATATAATGTTTATGATAATAATCATGCCAATAAAAGCATCTACTGACCCCATTATTTATCGAGCACTTGCTCTGTGCTAGGTCCTGCATTTATGTCCTTTTAAATGCATTCATTTCATCTTCATGGCAGCCTCAGGAAGTGGATTCTTATAGAAACTTCACTGGATCTTTTGCCAGATTCATGATTTTTGTGCATAACTAGACAAATTACTTAGCTTCTTTGGGTTTCAAATATAAAATATTGGATTGAGACTTATACTCCAAATCCTTTTCAAGTTTAAAGTTTATTAACATACATTTCATAGCAAGGTGATCCTTTATTGACACATTGTTAGAATATACCACACTATTAGGGAATCATTAAAACAATTACGAAATCATTAACAAATTTTTGAAAACTTTTAAAGTCTCTTTCACTTTAAAAATCATTGACTGAATACCTCTTTCACAGCACTTAACCATTTATGTTATCAGGACACTTCACATGTAACCAAAGACCTGATGTAAGCATGTGAACCTAATGAAAACATAACGGAATGTATACACTATCACAGGAAGTGTAAAAATTTCTATAAGATCACAGAGGTTAAAACAAGAGTCTTGACAAGTTAAGAACATCACCAAAGCGGTAGCATTTTAAATAATTCAACAAATTTCTTGAATGCTTTCAGTAGGCCCTGTAATGCTTGGAACTAGACTCCTGGATTGAACAAGACAATGTCTGCCCTTGTGGAGCTTACACTTTAGTGGGAAAGTACAGTAGATTGAATAATGGCCTCCCAAGATGCCTGTGTCCTAATCCCCAGAACTTGTAAATATGTCACATTACTTGACAAAAAAATTAAAGTAGCAGAAAAAATTCAGCTTGCTAATCAGCTGATATTAAAATGAGACTATTTTGAATTATCCAGTTGGTCCTGATGGTATGTTAGTCACTCAGTCATGTCTGACTCCTTGCGACCCCATTGACTGTAGCCCACTAGGCTCCTCTGTCTATGGGATTCTCCAGGTAAGAGTACTGGAGTGGGTTGCCATTTCCTCCTCCAGGGGATCTTCCCCACCCAGGGATTGAACCCGAGTCTCCTGCATTGCAGGCCGATTCTTTACAGTCTGAGCCACCAGGCAATGGTAAGGGCCCTTAAAAGTGGAGATAAGAGACAAAAGTAGGGTCAGTGTTGGAATGTTGTTATGTTAAAGAGTCTCTGCTGCCATTGCTTCTTTGAAGTAGGAAGGGCAGAATATGTGGCAGCCTCTAAAAGTCGGAAAAGACAAGAAAATACACTGCCCTAGAGCCTCCAGACGGAGAAGGCAATGGCAACCCACTCCAGTACTCTAGCCTGGAAAATCCCATGGATGGAGGAGCCTGGAAGTCTGCAGTCCATGGGGTCGCTGAGGGTTGGACACGACTGAACGACTTCACTTTCACTTTTCACTTTCATGCATTGGAGAAGGAAACGGCAACCCACTCCAGTGTTCTTGCCTGGAGAATCCCAGGGACGGGGGAGCCTGGTGGGCTGCCATCTATGGGGTCGCACAGAGTCAGACACAACTGAAGCAACTTAGCAGCAGCAGCAGAGCCTCCAGAAAGACTCTTGCTTTGCCAACACCGTGATTTTAACCCGCGAGACCCATCCTGGACTTCTGACTTCAGAATTATAAAATAACAAATGTGTAATTTGAACCTCTTAAGTTTCTGGTAATCTATTAACAGCAGCAATAGGAAACTAATATAAAGGAAAGAAAATAAACAAATAATTAAACAGTTCAGAGATTTACAGATTGGTTGCTCTGAAAGAAATAGGATGATGAGAGAGAACACAGGTGGAGCAGGTTAGGTTGGGTGGTCATGGGAGGGTTTGAGGCTGTGACATTGGGATGGAGACATGGAGAAGAGAGTCACTGTGGAAGGAGCTGGGGGCAGAGCATCACTCCATTCAGAGGGCAAGGCAAGGACAAGGGCTTGGAGAGCACAAGGCTGGCTAGACACATGCCAGGAACAAGATGATAGTCTAGTGAGGATGTGTAAGAATCATGCAGAAGAAGGTGTGGGCCTAAACACACAGAACCTGCAGGCCGTGACAGATCATGGAAGAGCCACTGAAAGTTTCCAAGAAGGAGAGTGGCGTGTTCTGCTTTGTGTTTTGAAAATACCGCTGTGGCTGCTATGGGGTAGATGGAGGCAAGGGTTCCAGTGAGGCGGGTCCTGTAGGATCCAGTGAAGGGCATGGAGAGGTATGACTAGCAGGATTTGTTGATGGCTTGGATGTAAGTTCTGAAAAATGAGTAGAAATTTGGCAGTAGAGGATAAGGGGCAGAGGGGAGCATGAATAATCAGAGATGTCTAGGGAATAGAATATATTGGGCAGATTGGTAGGAGATAAAGATAAGAGATATTGGAGGCCATAACATTCAGTCTGGAGGCCCTTGTTTGCTGTGCATAGGATTTTGGAATTCAGGTATGTGCAATGGAAATTTAAATCGAGAAAATAAAACAATCTCTGAACTGCCATTTTGTAATTATTTGTGTCTTCAAATGTCATTCTTGATGTAAAGATGAATAATGATATTTTTAAGTTTTATTTTCTGAGATTCTGAGGTCAGAAAGATTTGATTAAATGCTTGTCAGTGAAGTATTTAATAATTCATTATGACCCTGTCTTTGCTCCTGGTTCGTGAGGATTTGTTGGTGCTATCATTCTGCTTGCTTGGGGAAGCAGTATATATAGGTTCAGAGCAGGATCTCCAGAACCACACAGCTTGTATTGGAAATCCTGGTTCCAGAACAACTGGTATACCTTTGGCAATTCCATAACCTCTTCAAGTCTCAGTTTTCTTATCTATTCACTAAGAATATTAATAACTCTTCATATGGTTCTTATACAGATTAACTGAATTTACATTTATAAAATAACTGAATATGTAGTATTCTTGAGGCAGATTGTAAAACTATTTACATTTGATTGGCTTACCTTTTCACTGGCAGTAGAAATTCAATAGGTCATAATGTCTTTTATTTTATTTTTTTTTTTATTCTTCCAATTTTATTTTATTTTTAAACTTTACATAATTGTATTAGTTTTGCCAAATATCAAAATGAATCCGCCACAGGTATACATAATGTCTTTTAAATACTTTAAAAATACCAAATACCCCTTTTTCTGTTTCTGTATATGATCTTAAAGTTTCCATTTATTATGTTTTTCCTAGAATCTCTATTTCTTTGACCACTAAGCTCATTTCTTCGCTAAGGTAAAGTTCATATGAAAATTTAAGTGTAGTGAATTCACATGATCTTCCTGTTTACTAGATATTATTTATTTTCTGAAAAGGCTCTTTCCAAAGATAGTTACCTTTCTACTGCTTCTCAAAACGGGTACAACCAAATACTAGAAATTCTTTGGTACAAAATCCAAATCCATTTAACTTTTCAACATATTTCAAATTAAAAACCAGAAGTATTAACAATTTTATTTTAGTAGCTTATTATCAAGGCATAAAGATTTAAGACTCAGTGATATAGGGAATCCTGTAGTATTTATTTATTCCATCACTCTTAACTTCTGGGCTTCCTAGGTGGTCAGTAGTAAAGTGCCCACCTGCCATGTAGGAGACATCAAAGATTGGATTTGATCCCTGGGTTGGGACGATCCCCTAGAGGAGGACCTGGCAACCCACTCCAGTATTCTTGCCTGGAGAATCCCATCAACAGAGGAGACTGGAGGGGCTGCAGTCCATAGGGCTGCAAAGAATTGGACACGACTGAAGTGACTTAGTACGCATACACTCTTGGCACTTATTTGCCATCACATTTCTCATCATAATATTCAATATATATATCACTCATGTTTTGTAAATATTGCACATATCTCAAAAAGCAGAGACTGTAGACAACATATGTCTTCATTCTTCCACCTTCTGGAGCACTTAGGTCAGAAGAACTAGTCTGCTTCCTAATTTGGTAAGTCACAAGCTTATATCATGTAATGTTTAGAAGATCTCAGTAAAACTAAAATGTAGTTATCTACAGATTGTTTTTAATTCTTCATTAAGAAATCAATTCCAGTTCAACTCTTGTTAGTATGATCTTTGTTATTCCATGTCTAGTCCATAGAGGGGTGAAGAGAGTTCCTTTATGAGGCTAAACTTGAGGATTTAGTAACTGAAATGCCCTCAGGAAAGTTTGGGTACCTTGAGCCCTGGTTGGATTACTGTGTTCCACCTCCCCTGGAAGCCAGTGAGGACCCAGCCTCAGACTCTGTCCTGGGGGCTACAGCCTGTTTCTTGCACTTCTGTGATTTCTTTTCCCATTGTGAGCAGTGGTGTCCAGCATATGGCCAAAAGTTTTCAGTTAAACACACTATATTACTAGTTAAAAGGTTTCTGAAAAACCTAAATGAAGGATTTAGAATAAAATTCCTGTCCTATGTGTTCATCTTATTTTTCATAACCAGTTCAGCCTCAAATGGATGAGTCTCAAAACCAGTCAAGGAAAAAGTGCCTTCTGGGATTGGTAGAGGACAATATATGTCTTAAAACTTTTTTTGTAAATTGAGAAAAACTTAGAATCATGTAGCAGAAGCTGTTAAACAAACGATTGTGTGTATGGATGTGTGTGTTCCTCTGACCAGAGCTTTGGGAGCATTAGCTGCCGTTGATGATGGGAGGCGCGTGTTCTCTCAGGGCCTCCTGGGCGCCTGAACAGCATGAGCATGGTGGCCTTTGGGCATCAGGGAAGGGCAGGGAGTGCTGGGCTGAGTGTTCACTTATCTCCCTCTGCAAGTGTTACCTTCCTTTTCATTTTACATGATTTCATACTTTTATGTAACTATAGATTTAAAAAGGTGAATGCTACTCACACTGTGAAACAGAAGCCGTCTTTTATATTTTATATGTAAGAAAAGTAGGGCTATTATTTTCTAATAAGAAGTTGTTTTATTTCAAAATCTACAAGATGTATATTTACAACTTGTTTATTTTCTTCCTAAACATTATTTTTAACCTGTTTTTAAAATTTCATGCTGTTTCTAATCATACTTATCTACTATTATTAAAATTTAAATAACAAAAATATCAAGAAAATGTTTCCCTGATCCCAGTTCAGTTTTCTGATGTTCACCACTAGCAGTCATATGCTGCTCTTATTTCAGACTTTTCCCCTGCAAGTTTAAAATTTATCTTTTAAAAAATTTAAGTAATACAAAGATTTAAACAGTCTCATAGAATGAGTGAAGTAGAAAAAAACAGATCACTCTTTCATTACCCCCTTTCTTCATTTGTATGTCCTTCGAGACATTATCATGAATTATATTTAGATACATGTGTATATGCTCTGTGTCTATTTTCTACAAGAATGGGATCAGACTATTTTGAAGGACTCTTCTGTATTAGTACAAATGGATATACTTTGTGTGGCTGCTCAGGTGTTTTACAATTAAAAACAAGTTTGGAGAGAAACATGTATGCATATTTGCACACCTGTGTAAGCTAATTTATAGGGTAAATTCCAAGAAATTACTGGATCAACAGGTAAACATTTAAAATTTTGGTAAACACTGCCAAATTCACACAACATGTAAGCGTGTACTTGTTTCCTTAGCCTCTGCATACACCATGAGTTAATGAACAGTTTGTTGTTACAGGGAAGCACAGCAGTGAACAAAACAGAAAAAAATCTTGCCCCTATGGATTTTACATTCCCATCACTCCAATTGAGAAGAGACAATTTTAGTAAAATATTATGGCAGTTGGCAATAAGTATTTTAAACAGAAAGAAATCACAGGAAGAGGGGTGTGTGTAAACAGCACAGCCAGGGAAGGCCTCTCTGAGGAGGTGAAGCTGAACCGTGCAGGAAGAGCATTCCAGGTGGAGCGGCATGACTGCAGACACCTTGGCCAGTGCCTCTCGAGTGCAAGGAGCAGGCGTGAAGGCAAAGGTGACGTCTGGGAGGTGGCAGGTGGGGCACAGCTCCGGAAGGGCCTCTGAATTACAGAGGATATGGTGGGAAATCATTACATGGTTTGAGAGAAGGGTGACAGGGTTCCTCTGATGCTGTAGAGGGTTGTTTGGATGCTGTACTGAGAACTGACTGCCAGAAGGCAGAGGAGGAAGGAAGAAGGCCTGATGGGGGCCTGTTAGAATGTTCTGGAGAGAGTGGTGGGGGTAGGGGAGTGAGTGGTCAGATGTTGAAGGTATTTTAAGATACATTCCTTCTGGGTTAAATGTGGAATATAAGAGAAAATAGGAGTCAAAGCTGACATGAAGGATTTTGGCCCAAGCACCTGGAAGAAGAGAGTTGCCATTGACTGAAATGGAGAGGACCAGGGGAGGCCCGAGAGTTGGACCTGGGGTATGGCATGTCTGCCCTTGGACATCCAAGTGGAGACATCAAGTAGGCAGTGGTTGTGCAAGTCTGGAGTTCAGAAGAGAAACTGGAACTCGGGTATTAAAGCGGGTTTAGAGCCCTAAGAGAGACTGAGGTTGGGAGATGAAGGGAAGCAACTGAAAAGCAGCAGTGCATTAGGAAAACCAAGAGGGTAGCAAAAAGATGGCTTTGAAGAGGGAGAGGGTGACAGATTATGTCAAATGCTGCTACTTGGTCGTGTAACATGAGGCTCGATTGTCATTGGATTTAACAGTGTAAGCATCTTTTACAGTCCTGACAAGATAAAAGCAAATAGAAAGAGACATCGGAGACAAGTGTAGGCAGCGTTTTCTGGAGGTTTTGCAGGAAAGCAGGACTGAGGTATAGAGTCTAGAAAAGTGAGATTTAATGAAAATAGGGGCTTTGAAGTCAGAGAAAGGCAAGAGAGTTGAAGTTCTGTATAGAAGTAATGATATGTTAACAACATAGGATTAAAGTAAATACGGCTTTAATTGACGGGCGTCCCTGGTGGCTCAGACAGCAAAGCATCCTCCTGCAATGCAGGAGACCCAGGTTCAGTCCTTGGGGTCAGGAACATCCCCTGGTGAAGGGAATGTTCTCCCACTGAAGGGCTACTCACTCCAGTATTCTTGCTTGGAGAATTCTATGGACAGAGGAGCCTGGTGGGCTACAGTTCATGAGGTCATGAAGAGTCAGACACGATTGAGTACGCACGCGCATCTTTAATTGGCAGAGTTGAGTGTTCTTGTTACATGTTTGTTGGCCACTCTTGCTGTCGTGTGTGAATTTCTTTGCATATTCTTATTGGTTGGTCATTTTCTCATGGGTTTTTAAGGATTGTGTAATAAATCAACCTTTGGTAGCATGTAGTGCACATTTTTCATAGTTTGTTGTCTTTTGACTTTAATTTTTCTATGTATAATCATGGATTTTGTGTTATGCTTATAACAGCCTTTCTTTAAAAAAAAAAAAAAACTTTTTATTTTGTATTGGGGTGTAGCCAGTTAACAGTGTTGTCACAGTTTCAGGTGAACAGCAAAGGGACTCAGCTGTCCACATACATATATCCGTTGTGTCCTAAACCCCCCTCCCATCTAGGCTGCCACATGACATTGAGCAGAGTTCTATTTGCTATACAATAGGTCCTTGTTGGTTATTAATTTTAAATACAGTAGTGTGTACCTGTCCATCCCAATCTCCCTATCTATCCCTTCCCTCCATCCTTCCCCCGGCAACCATAAGTTCATTCTCTGAGTCTGTTTCATAACAGCCTTCCTTGTACTAAGTCTGTAGAAGGATTTGCCTGTGCTTTCTTCTGTTACTTTTATGGTTTAATAGTTGTTGATTAAAATCTTTGACTCATGCAGATTTCCTTTTGGTTAAAGTTGTGAGGTGGGAATCTGATGAGCAAGACCACCATATGTTTGGGGATCTGTTTCTGGATTCTGTGAGGTCCATCGATTGCTTGCCTGCCCCTGTGCTGGTGTAAATCTTTCCATTTCTATGGCTTCGAGATTCCTTTCCTGTGTGGTACAGCTCATCCATGTTCTCCTGCCACCGATCTCCAGTGGCCTCGCCCTGCAGCAGCTTGAAGCAGGGTTTTGGTTCCCGGCTAGAGATTGAGGTTGGGCCATGGCAATGAGAGTGCTGAATCCCAGTCACTAGACTGGTGATCAGTGACAAGACCCTGGCTTTTCTGCTTTGTAGAGAATTCCCACAAGAACAGAAAGTAGTGAAACAAGTAAAGTATTTATTAGAGGAAGAAGAGTGCATGTAGATAGACACTTGGGCAGACTGAGAGTCACACCCTTGTGCTAGTTTAAATCACTTACATGAGCCCTTTCTTCCCGTTTCCTTTGGCTAGTCATTTTGACTTGCCTGGGTCTGAGTCAGTGTTTGGTTTACCTCAGGGTCCTCTCATAGGCGTGCATGCATCTCTCAGCCAAGATGGATTCCAGCGAAGAGGCTGTGGGTGGACTGACACCACTCCCCTTTTGACCTCCAAGGAGCTTTCTAGTTGGGAAGGTCTCCTTGACTTCAAGAATGAGAAATATGTGGTCTCTGTCTTGTATCTGGGCAGGACTCAGATTATCCTTCCATTTATCCTTCTGTTACGGAATTTCTGTCCATAGGGGGTGAACTCCGTTTGCTCAGCCTGGGAACTCCATTTGCTCCTGCCTCACCACCACCATATGTGTGTGTGTGTGTGTGTGTGTGTGTGTGTGTGCATGCGCACATACGTGCACGCTCAGTCGTGTATGACTCCTTGCAATCCCATGGACTGTACCCTGCCAGGCCAGGCTCCTCTGTCCATGGGATTTCCCAGACAAAAATACTAGAGTGGGTTGACATTTCCTGACCCAGGGACTGAACCTGTGTCTCTGGTGTCTCCTTATGTTGGCAGGCGGATTCTTTACCCCTGTGCCACCTGGGAAGCCTCTCTATCACTGAACTATTAGTTTAATGAATTTTCCTGAATATTTTTGTTTATTTCCCAGAAAATAATAATAATATCATATGTTGAGCACTTATGTGCAGTACTGTATGAAGTTTTTGCTTATATAAGTTTTTTTCTCATTATGTCAACTCTATTATGGACATGCTATCATCATTCCCATCTTAGAGATGAGGAAACTGAGGCATGAGAAGATTGAGTAATGTGCCCAAGGCAACACAACCGATAAGAGAGGAAGCTGTGATTAGGACCAAGCAGTCTGACTCCAGAGACTGTGCTCTTGTATCTCCTTGTAAGCTTTAGAATCATTTGGTCCAGATCATCTGGATTTAGAATCTAGAATAACATGTTAGTACTTGGGCCAGAATTGCATTGAGTTTGTAGATTATTTTAGGTAGAACTGAATCTTTACCATATGAAACCGTTCTACCCCAGAGAGGGATGTCTTCATTCACCCACATCCTTCCATGCTCGTTGAGTGTGCCAGCTCCCTGCTGGCTCTCCAGGCTTCTTTTTTTCCTATAGGTGTTATCTTCTGAGTAGTTATCAATAGTAGTAGAATTTTTTTTTTTTGCTATGTCTTTTGCAGGTTATTGTTGATTTATTGGAAAGCTATTGATTTTTTCCTATTAAATTCATAATTAGTTATTTACCAAATTTGCTCATTGCTAATGATTTCTTAATTTTTCTTGCATTCTCCATAAAGAAGCATCTTCATATCACCTGACAATAATAATTTTGCTTTTTCTTTTCTATTATTTGTGCTTTTCTTTCATACTTTTAAAATATCAGCTTGTTCTTTTAGAATACTGCTAATTTCTAATGACATTAAACATCTTTATCTTAAAAATGCCTCCCAATACATAATTGTTTATCAGGATACTAACTTCATTTTTACTTTTTATGAAAAAGCATTTATCAACAAGGAAGAGGGAATATTTTCAGATGTGTTTCAGTTTCTATACAAGTCATATTGTCTCTCCTTTATTGTGTTAATGTAGTGAATTTCATATATTTCTTACTGTTGAGTAGTGCTTGCTTTATTCTTTTAATATAATCCTGGATTTAATATTTTATTTGGAATTTTTACATCAGTGATTACCATTAAGACTGATTTTATTGGGTGGAATGTGGGGAGGGGAAGAGTGTGGTCTTCCTCAGATTCTGCTGCTAAGTTGCTTCAGTGGTGTCCAACTCTGTGTGACCCCATAGACGGCAGCCCACCAGGCTCCCCCGTCCCTGGGATTCTCCAGGCAAGAACACTGGAGTGGGTTGCTATTTCCTTCTCCAATGCATGAACGTGAAAAGCGAAAGGGAAGTTGCTCAGTCATGTCTGACCCTCAGCGACCCCATGGACTGCAGCCCACCAGGCTCCTCCATCCATGGGATTTTCCAGGCAAGAGTACTGGAGTGGGGTGCTATCGCCTTCTCCATCCTCAGATTCTAGTTGACTGTTATTATGCTGGCCTCATAAAAAGAACTTGGACTCTTCATTTTCCTCTCCTTTGAAAAAGCAACAGAATTATCAGTCTTTTGAAGATCCTGAAGTTCACCTAGGAAAACATATGGCACTTTATGGTTAACTATTTGATATCTTCCCAAATGTATATTATGGTCTGTCTACCTTGGCTCTCTCTTCTATAATTTTATAAATTCTATCAAATAATAAATATAGCTATAATCATTTTCAGTTTCCGAGAAAGTTATTTCATCCATGTTTACAAATTTATTTGCTTAGATTTGCGCAAAATATTTATAAAGTTTGTCTCTTAAATTCCTCTTGTTTAGTTGGTAAGTCATGTTAGTTACTTCTCTGTTTGTATTTTAATATTGAATATTTGTGCCTCTCAATTTTTTTCTAGTGTTAAATGGGCTAGTGATTTGTCTATGTTATTAATTATTTAAAGATCTGGCTTTTGGATTGATTTATTGATTATATAGCTTTTCTACTTTTTAACTTAATAATTTCTATGTATGCATTTTAAATCCCTTCTTCACATTGACTTTTGTCATACTGCATGTATTACATAAGTAACAAGTCATATAAATTAAAAAGCATCCTTTTTATCAATGTAGAGTTTACCTGTGAAAGGAACTATTACTAATTGATAATTTAGCATGAATTATTTTAGTCTATATACATTCCTCACCTGTTCCTGGGACTGAACTTAATCTGCTGAGAATTTTGCTGTTTAACAGTTTTGCCAACATTATAGTAAATTATACAAACATTGGCTAAACTAAGCTCCCTGAGTGAGTGGGAGTTTTGATAAAGCAGGAAAAGGGGAAGTTAACTTGGGAAGAGATACAGACAGAGGGACCCATGGAGAATAGGAGAAAGGCCCAAATAAGAACTAGAGAGGACCAAAGACAGATCCTCTGAATATGCAGTGATTTCTATGTAATGAGAGAGGGGAAAATAAGAACGGGGGTCCTGTGCGTGGGAGCAGCCCTCCCTCCGGCTGATGTGGCTCTCAGCTGTCCGTCTATTAATAGCTAGTATCTGGAGGCCCTGTAAACCACCAGCCCTTTTGCAGGGGTAAATTTCAGAATCACTGACTTTCGTTGAAATTATGTTTATCAAATTATTTTGAAAATGTCAAAAGAGTCTGTGATTATTGTTTATTGGGTACTCTTAAGAAAGATTGTACCTAGAGAGGAATTGAAATAAGTTACCTCCAAATTTGCTAAACCGTTAGTGTTTAGTAAAATCTCGCATGTTCAGTGTTTAGAGCACTCTACAATCACTATGATTTCTATTTTTAAAGGACTTAAAATTAGCTAATTACACTTTGTATATTATTTATTACATTTCTGTTAAGTCTCTCAGTCATCTCCAACTCTTTGTGACCTCCTGTACTGCAGCACACCAAGCTTCTCTGTCCATGGGTTTCCCGGGCAAGGATACTAGAGAGGGTTGCCATTTCCTTCTCCAGTGTGTTTTCCCAACCCAAGGATTGAACCAGCATCTCCTGCTTGGCAGACAGATTGTTTGCCACTGAGCCACCTGGGAAGCCCATTTATTAGATTACTTGTATGTTATATTAAATATGCATACTCATCATAACTTTGTGCAGTAAAATACATCTAGATAGTAAGTTAACATTATCTATAAATTAGTTTAAAAGCCAGATTGACAAATATTGAATGTAGTATTTATGGACAGCACTCCTCTTTCCTGGAGTCATGCTGTTTGCACAAATTTTCTCTGACCTTAAAATTGTCAAATGACCTCTCCTTTCTATGTTGTGTGTTAATTGACAAGATTTTTTTATCTGATTATCATTGCAGCTTTGTCTTTATCTTCCTGAATTATCGGTAGAACTTAAATATACTGACTGACTTCTTCCTTGAGAAATAAATAAGTGTGGGCTCACATTCAGTTCAGCAAATAATTCTGTACCTACTCTGTGGAAGGGGAAGGCAGTGAGTGTGTCAGGGACTATGCTCAGGTCAAGAGGAGTATGAATACACGATGTGTTGGTATTTTCCTCACAGCGATGTTGGCAGTAATGAAAGTACTTGTGCAGCGTCTCCACCTTCCAGTCTGTTCCATAGCACTCCCGCCTGAATTGTGCTGCTCTCAACATAGTGCAGACACGTGTGAAATATGGCTTCATACGTGACTCAGTGTACTTGTTTTCTAGGTCTTTCTTAAATTATGACAGTAAGTTAGACTGATGTACGTAGAACAGTTTGCTAGAAGTGGTTTATTAGTTTTTAAGGACCAGTCTTGTGTCTTCTCCTAAGAGAAGTTTTCTTTTCTGCCATGCAGATGTGTGTGTTTGGGGATTGGTGAAGGAGTGGGATGTAGTTCACCATGATGTACTTCTCCTCTGGAAGGAAAAATGCCTTTGTACATCAGAAAATATGTCAAAACGTGGCCTTTGCCTGTGGCTTTAATCAACACATGCCACTGCTGTAACCTGACAGGAACCGAAGACCTGTGAGTCAGACCTGACCCACCCCACCTCCTCTTCCCACCCCGCCAGCCTCCCCTTTACATACAGGAAGGAACCTAATCTGCTATGCAGCATGATTATAAACAGTGTCTGGTGGGGCTTCTATTTATAAAGCCTTCAGATATCTTTCTCTTACCTTTGTGATGGAAGTTGGGATTGTATTGCTCAGCTCTTGAACCTCATTCATCTAATTTAGCTAATTCTTTTATTATAATTGTACATGACTTAAGAAATAGGTACATAGAGTTTAATGAGCACCTTTGATACAATACTACATGCTATCAAGTATTGAAAATAATATGTGCAAGTCTTGTAAAGGCTTATTAATTATAATGATGATATTACTTCATGGGATACTGTTGGTTATATTGAGATTCTAATGGTTAAAGTTTTTGAGTCATTTGAAAATGTTTTTAGTGGCAAATTGTTAAGTATGGAATTACAGGGCCCCATAATAGGCTAGACACAGAAATACAAGTTTAAAAATATTTATCACTAGTGCAGAAATCTTCAGCCAGCAGGCTTTATACTTAGTAGTAAACGTATATGGGTTGTAGAATCAGGCAGACCAGGATCGGAGTCCAGCTATTCAACTTAGTAGCTACTTAACCTCAGAACCGTTACTCAGCTACTTTTTCCTTTTCTGTCTATAAAAGGAAGATGTAGTAGTACCTACTTCTTAGGAATTGTTGTAAAGGTTCAGTGAGATGCCACTGCTGCTGAGAGTAACAGCAGATACTTCTGTAGTCTTTACTGCTGATAAAATACTGTTCCAAGCACAATGCATTTCTCAGTCATTAGCTCCTCACAACCACATTGTGTGGGAAACACTGTTAAATCTGGCATTAATGCTAGCAAATGACACAAAAGAATCACCACCAAGAGTCAGCATATCCTTACCGCATTCTGGAATGCATTGAAAATTTTACCATTTTTATTGAAATTTAACTTTCACATTGTGTATATTTATATGATATAATTATATAATTTTATATATTTAAAGATTTTAAAACCTTTATATTTTCTTTCTTAAAATTTTATTATTTTGGTTAAAACTCAAAAGCGAGAGGTAATGATCACCTGTGATTGTTAAAAATGCTTCTCTTTAGAAAAACTATATTTCATTACTTTTTGTTCGAAGGTTGCACGCAGCATAGAGATATGGGAATAGATGGGCAGACAGTTGAGATCACTGCACTCATTGTGTTCTACAGTTCATAAAGGTCCTGCATTACTCTCTCTGCGTTTCTGATGTGGGAGCTGCGTAGTTTGAAATTAGCTCTGTGGATCCACCAAAGGATAGATCCAGACACACAGGCTTGGGTGTTATCTGAGTTATGATAATTAATATAAGTGATTTTCACTACTTTCTCTCCACTAAGTGACTGTGAAGCAGAAGACAGTGAGAAGGCTTATTGGTCTTTTTTTCCATTTTCGTTAACAAAATATATTGCTTTTCTGGATTTTTCAAGTTTTATTCCACTTATTCAAAACACACTTGGGGGAAATTCACAAGGTAACAGTAAAATATATGCAGTCTCTGTGTTTTTGTTATGTGGCTTGTAGTCATCCAAACTACAAAGGCAGCTTCTCCTGGGGCACAGGGAGAAGTTTTGCTAGAACCCTAGAAAGTGACAGATATTCACAGAAAGGACTTCAGGCTACAGTTGATTCAGATGGAATGAAACAGCTCAGAGTAAAAAGAACTTACTGAAAACTATGAAGCATGCAAGTAAATATTTAAACCATAATGTGTGTGTGTGTGTGTGTGTATCTTAAAGACCAATTTTTGGAAAATTTTCAAGCCCCAAATACTCTTAACTGTACATGTAAATATACAATCTAGAGTTAACCAGACCACCTACGGCCAACAGAATTGATAATAATAAAGCTAAACTAGAGTATATTGTATTAAAAGGCAAGAATAGCATCACTGCAAACCCATGGCCACTGCAAGACACTGAAAGGGTACTAAAACCTCCTTTTAGAAATTATTAGGAATTTCAGCTATCTATGAATGTCCTCCTGGGTGTTCTTTGGAAGGACTGATGCTGAAGCTGAAACTCCAGTACTTTGGCCACCTCATGCGAAAAGTTAACTCATTGGAAAAGACTCCGATGCTGGGAAGGATTGGGGGCAGGAGGAGAAGGGGATGACAGAGGCTGGATGGCATCACCGACTTGATGGACTTGAGTTTGAGTGAAGGTGGTGGTGATGGACAGGGAGGCCTGGAGTGCTGCAATTCATGGGATCACAAAGAGTCGGACATGACTGAGCAACTGAACTGAACTGAACTGATGAATGTCCAAGCACAGTGAGAGCTTTGCACTGAACCAGACCTTCCGTGGCAGCCAGGTCTAGTGGACTAAAGAATCAGTTAATCCTCAGGAGACATTAGCTGTGTTCAGATTTTAGTTTGGGGTATATCAATGCCTTTATATACCGTCTCAACTTTAAATGACTTCAGTAAGGCTTTCAGTAGGCTACTAATAAGGAGCCCTGGAAAGTAAAAACAAGACTAATAGCGTTTTGCATCATTTGTCAGTAAGATCTTTCATTCAAGCGCACACACACCCACACATTTCCCTGGTGCCCATTGGTAAAGAACCTGCCTGACAATGCAGGGAACATGGGTTTGATCCCTGATCCAGGAAGATCCCACATGCTTCGGGGCAACTGAGCCCATGAACCACAACTTCTGAAGCTCTAGCCCCCAGGATCTGCAACTACTGAGCCCATGTGCCACCACTCCTGAAGCCCACGTGCCCTAGAGACCATACTCCACAACAAGAGAAGTCCCAACAATGAGAAGCACTTGTACCACAACCAGAGCGTAGTCCCCACTCCCTGCAGCTGGAGAAAGCCCATGCACAGCAAAAAAGACCCAGCACAGCCAAAAATAAGTAAAATTAGAAACACACACATTTGTATCTTACTCTCAGTTAAATGCTTACTCTCATTGGGAAACGCTTTTCCAGCTGTAGACTGTTCTTTGAGAATCACACTCTTTACCTGTCACATAGGTTCACAATTTACTTTATTCGTGATGTGACTAGAGTAGAAGGAATTCCTGTGTTTTAATAGCTACTTAAATGTAACTTTTCCTTGGATTCAGCAATTCCACCCCTACCAGTGTATCTGACAAATGTATTTAAGGAATGTCCAAAGATGTACTTATAAGAAAATTTATTACTACATTGTTTACAATGCTTAAACACTAGAAAAAAACTAAATTTTGTCTACAGATGATTGGTTAGATTATGTCTGTACAGTGAAATGCTATGTAGCCATCCAGAGGAAAGTGATAAAGCTCAATAGATCCCCACATAGAAAAGTTTCCAGGATATGTTATTACGTGGCCCAAAAACTACATGGCAAAACAGTATAATGTGACCCCATATGTGTTTAGATATCCATGCATACATTTATATATATAGGGTTTATATTAAATAAGAGAGTATAAGGTGAGGTCTGTTACTATTAAATAGTATAAAGTATATAAAATGGGTGGTACCAGGTGGTACTAGTGGTAAAGAATCCACCTGCTAATGTAGGACACAAGAGACGACGGTTCGATCCCTGGGTCAGGAAGATCCCTTGGAGGAGGACACGGCAACCCACTCTAATATTCTTACCTGGTGAATCCCGTGGACAGAATCTCTGCCAGAGGAGCCTGGCAGCCTGCAGTCTGTAGCATTGCAAGTGACTTAGAAGCAGCAGCAGCATCATATAAAATACTTAGTATCATGTCTGTGTGTGTAGTAGTCACTCAGTCGTGCCCAACTCTTTGCGACCCCATGGACTGCAGCCCACCAGGCTCCTCCGTCCACGGGATTCTCCAGGCAAGGATACTGGAGTGGGCTGCCATTTCCTTCTCCAAGTACCATGTCCACCTAATGCATAAACTAATTAATAAACCTTGCTGTATTGTTACCTTGAAAGAATGGGTGAGGAAGGAGAAATTGGAGGAGGGGCTTTTACTAATTTTACATGTTTTGTGTTGTGCGAATTTTTTACAGTGACATTATTACTTTTAAATTAAAACTAGAGAGAAAACTATTTGCTCTGGGGAACGATCTGGGAAAATGTATTTATTCCAAAATATTAAAGACACAAGACTTGATATTTTTCCTCAGATATGGAAGAGTTCCTAATGTGAGTAGAAGGGTACCTCTGGCACTGTTTTGGACAGAGGGGTCTTCCTCAGGTCTGTCAGAGCAGTTTTGTAGACTTTTGGTTATTAGTTCCTGCCTTGACATACACGTCCCTACTTTTAGATTGTGTTTCTTCTTTTGTGTTCTTGCGTGTGTGTGTGTCTGTGTGTGTTTACATGCATGTCATTTAAGCATTTGGGTGATTATCTTCTTTCAAGAATGATTGGAAATGTTAAGGGAAAAATGGAAAGAATAACTGAAAGTGATTATTGTTTGGCTACACGAACAAAGCTTATTTTGTCCCCTTAAATTTTAGCAAGTAAGAATCACCCTGCAGATCGTTGAAAAGAGCTATTCCAGTGATCATATCCAATGAAGTTCTAAATAATTAATCCAATTAGAGTGACTATTACAAAGACTCTGGAGGAAAAAATATTGACTGGACTATATTATTTGTTTTGGTTCTGTGAGCTGAATTATTCATTCAGAATAATTATATATCTTTATAACGCTGGTGTTAAACTTTACTGAAGTTCATTGAAAAGGTAGAAAGGATGCCCATTGGAAAACTGAACATTAGGTTTCTTTTTTCAGAATGACTCACATATAAACATTACTTACATATAAATGTCACTTAAATCATGTCTGCATTATGTGGAAATTTGGTAATATTGGGCGATTCTTTCTAAAGTTGGTATGGGATTAATGAAAATGCCTGGACCTAATTGACAACTTGAGAATACTGTTAAACTTGATGTTGCACTGCTGTTTTATTAGGGAAGATGAACTCTTCTCTTAAATGGTAGTACTTGAAAGATTTGAAGCTCTCATTCCGTATAAGCAGTATCATATAACATAAACTTGCTATACTGGAGAAGATGTTTGATGGAATGTTTAAGAACACAGAATATGGAGCCAGATTCCTGGGGTTCAAATCCCTGCCCTGCCACTTCCTAGATGGACAAGTGACCTTCCCTGTGTCTTGGTTCCCACTTCTGTAAAATAGGGCTATAAGCAGTAGGCAGTAGATAGGTCCTCTGTTCGTACGGTTGCTAAAATGTTGCTGTAAGAATCAAATGAGTTACTCTTTATAAAACACCTGTACATACAATTAAGTGTTCACTAAGCATGGCTACTATTATTTGCCTTTTTTGTGTATCTAGTGAGTGCTGTATGTATGCATGTTATCAAATACATTAGTTGTTTACATTTTACAGTCTAAAATAAACTATTATTGAGTGACAATCTATTTTAAGCACTTCTTAAAATTTATTTTTACTAAGGTGTAAAAACTGGTTTTTATACTAGTTGGTTTTGATTGATTGTTTCTTGTTTGTATTACAGTTACAAATTATAATACTGTGGTAGAAACAAACTCAGATTCAGACGATGAAGACAAACTCCACATTGTGGAAGAAGAAAGCATCACAGATGCAGCCGACTGTGAAGGCGGCGTGCCAGACGATGACCTGCCCTCAGACCAGACAGTGTTGCCCGGGAGCAGCGCGAGAGAAGGGAGCGCAAAGAGCTGCTGGGAGGACGATGGTGAGTTCAGCTTTTCTTGCAATATTCTATTCTCTGGGTTCTTTTTAAAAAGTGTATTAACGGAAATGATAAACTAGATGATAAGTTTGAAATGAATTACAGTTTATCTTGTTAATCCAGTGGTTCCCAACCTTTTGGGCACCAGGGACCGGTTTCATGGAAGACATTTTTCCATGGACCAGTGTGTGTTGGGGGGCGGGTGTTTCTGGAGGATTCTCCTAAGGAGTGCGCAACCTAGATCCTCGCATGCACAATTCGCAGTAGGGTTCACACTCCTTTGAGAATCTAATGCCTCTGCTGATCTGACAGGAGGCGGAGGTCAGGAGGTGGAACTCAGGTGGTAACACAAGTGATGAGGATGGCTGTAAATACAGATGAAGCTTCACTCTTTGCCTGCCGCTTACCTCCTCCTGTGCGGCCTGGTTCCTAAAAGGACCAGCTCCTTCTACTTACCAAAAAGTAATTTCTGAAGTAGAATAATAGTTATTTCAACCATACTTGCATTTAGTATATTGATCTATATAATATATTGAATTTTGTTAGTTTTTTATAAGCAGAATCAAGCTTTTCATACACTATCGATATAGTTAAACCTATCTAATTTCATATCATTACCTCAAATGAAGAATCTGTTTAGAAACCAACAAATTATATTTTTGTATTTTTGTTGTTGTTGTTCAGTCACTAAATCATGTCACACTTTGCGACCCCATGGACTTGCAGCTTGCCAGGCTTCCCTGTCCTTCACCGTCTCCCAGAGTTTGCCCAAACTCGTGTCCTTTGAGCTGGTGTTGCCATCTAACCATCTCGTCCTCTGTCATCCCCTTCTCCTGCCTTCAATCTTTCCCAGCATCAGAGTCTTTTCCAATGAGTTGGCTCTTTGCATCAGGTGGCGAAAATATTGGAGCGTCATCATCAGTCCTTCCAGTGAATATTCAGGGTTGATTTCCTTTAGGATTAACTCGTTTGATCTCCTTGCTATTCAAGGGACTCTCAAGAGTCTTCTCCAGCACCACAGTTCAAAAGCATCAATTTTTCGGTGCTCAGCCTTCTTTATGGTCCAACTCACATCTGTGTATGACTACTGGAAAAACCATAGCTTTGACTATCTGGACGTTTGTTGGCAAAGTGATGTCTCTGCTTTTTAATACACTGTCTAGATTTTGTCACAGCTTGTCTTCCAAGAAACAAGCATTTTTTTAAACTTCATGGCTGCAGTCACCATCCACAGTGATTTTGGAGCCCAAGAAAATAGTCTGTCACCGTTTCTGTTTTTTTTCCCATCTTTTGCCATAAAGTGACGGGACTAGATGCCATGATCTTAGTTTTTTAATGTGGAGTTTTAAGCCAGCTTTTTTACTCTCCTCTTTCACCTTCATCAAGAGGCTCTTTAATTCCTCTTCATTTTCTGCCATCCATGTCTTCAAAAGTAAATATCATATGAGATCATGCCTCCTAGGAATAATATAAAAAATGGATATGAGGCCAGTTATATGACTTTTCTTTTACTGAACCCATCCTGAGTGCTAGAGATCAGTGTTCTTTATTTTTACTTTTATTCTTTAGTGCAGATACACACAGTACCTTTATATAATCTAGTCTAGAACACATTCTCCAGAAGGAAGTTAAACATCTCTGACCTGTAGTTTCAAAAGGAACAATATGCAAACAGAATGACTTTGTCCACCTCTCCTAATCTCCACTGTCCCTCAAAGATCATGAGTAGTGATCAGGTCAGTGATTTATTTTCAAAGATTTTTTGTATTTTCTGAAAATAATTTTGTATGAGCCAGGAAACCCAAGTGTTTTTGTACTGTGATCTCTCTATCCTGAGTTTTGAGTTTCTTTTGCTTCTTGAACTTCATACTTTCTGGAAGAGAAGATCACAACTAATTCTCGTGTTCCTAGTTGCCTGTGGGATTTGAATCCAGACTATGCCACGTAGCAGACCAGAGCCCATGCAGCCCAACTTGACTGCACCCTCCTAGATTTGATTTGAGAGCTTCAGTTCTTCTTCAGTTTTTATCTTCCTGACATTTGGACCTTACATTGTCTAAACTCCTGTATTCAGTCTGGGTTAGGTGATATTTCTCCTGCTTTTTGTAAATATACTTTTGAAATCAGAGCAACCTGGAAGCTCCTTCTGAGTGACACTTTTCTTTTTTTTTATTTTCTTAAACTTTTCTTATGTAAAATATGAGTAGAGATTAAGGAGTTTTCTGGGCTGGCCCATGTATAAGGCATCTGGGAAGCAGTAAAATAAGATAGTAACTTAATCCTTTATCAACTCTTTTTTAAAAAACTGTGAAGACCTCTGCTTCTAGGGAGATGAAATACATATTTTTCCATGTCTCTCGTGCTAAGTACAGCCAGACCCTCTGGATATTACATGTAGACAAACCCAAGAAGACTCTGGAAGGGGGAGAGAAGACAGGCAGATTTCCTAGGACCCAAGGAACAACACAGTCAGTAGTGAGTCCCTTGGGGATCAGAACCTCAACACTTGGTAAGAAGAAGGCTGTGCACACCAACTGCTCTAGTCCAGCCACAGGAAGAGTGCAGCCCTGCAACCCATGCCCACCAGTGGGGATCCCAGCCTTTGGCATCCACTGAGCAGAGCACACACACACCCTGCCGTGGTGATGTCAGAGACCAAGTAGGGAGATGGGGCTTTGCTCCCCCCTCAGCAGCAGTGACAACGGACACGCCCTGGAAACCACGCGGAAACCTGGCCTTCCATTCCCCCTCCCCACAGTGGTGGTAGGCGTCCTGCCCTCTCCTGCTGGGAAGCCTGGTGAGGACTCAAGGCTCCCACCCTGCACCACCCGTGATGTCAGTGGAAGCCACACGGGGCAGTGATAAGGCACCCTCGCCCCTCAGCCAGAGTGGAATCGGAAGAGCCTGGTGGGGGCCTAGATCCCACCCATTCAGCCATAAAGAGCAGGCCCTCTCCCCAGGCTGGAATAGAGGCTGAAGGAGGAGCCCAGACCTGCCCGCCATAGCCTGGAATGAGACGCTGAACACCTTCCCACAGGAGATCCAGGGTCTCTGTCTGCCAACAGAATAACTGAATGTCGCAGTGAAAGTGAAGTTGCTCAGTCGTGTCCGACTCTTTGTGACCCCATGGACTATAGCCTGCCAGGCTCCTCAGTCCGTGGAATTTTCCAGGCAAGAGTACTGGAGTGGATTGCCATTTCCTTCTCCAGGGGATCTTCCCAACCCAGGGATTGAACCCAGGTCTCCTGTATTGCAGGCAAATGCTTTACTGTCTGAGCCACCACGGAAGCCCCAAGTGTCATTCAAAACTCACTCATTGGAAAATTTCAACTGAAGTAGAAAAGACAGTCAACAAACACCAGCACTGAGGCGACAGAGATGCTAGAATTACCTGACATTGAGTGTCATGATAAAAGCGCTTCAGCTCCCAATCGTGAGCATGCTTCAAATGAAAAGACACAGTCTTCACAAAGAAATGGAAAGTTTCGAACTGAAACATACAGAGCCTCAGCGCACAGACTCCATAGCCATGTGGGAGGACACAGGAGGAATCAGTGATGTGGCAGTGGGACTGGAGCCTGTGTGAGCCCGTGTGAACAACAGAGCCAGACTGCAGAATGGAGCTGAGCCTGAGCCACTCCTCTGGGTGCCATGTGCCTGTCATCAAAATTCCAGGAGAACAAGATGAGCCTGAAAACTTATTTCAAGAAATAATGGCTGAAATTTTCCCAAATGCAGCAAAAAGACAGGATCCTGCATCCCAAACAGGATAAATCCAAGGAGACCCAGGTCACGGTGCATCATAAGCAAACTAAAGCCAAAGAAAGAATCCTGAAAGCAGAGAAGGGAGGTACATATACCTTTAGGGGGAAACAGTTTAAGTGCCAAAAATTTCTCATAGGAAATCACGGAGCCAGCCGGAAACAGGAGACCTCAAATGCTAAAGAAAAGAATTGTCTTGCACGTGGAAGTGTCTTCTCCTCATTCCTGTGGAAGCGGGAATACATGCTACATTAAAAAAGGAGTTCTCAGGGCTGCCAGCCTTACAGTAGAAGTTGAGTAGTAGTATATTTCTCCTGCATTAAAAAAAAAAAATGTCAGCCCTGGGATTCTGTCTCCTGAGAAGAGATCTTTCAAAGATGAAGAAGAAATCAAATGAATACGGAGGGGGTTTGTCCCCAGCACACCTTCCCTAAACGAATGTCTGAAAGCAGCCTCTCAATAAAAAGGAAATGACAGAAAAGAAATCTTGGGCCATCAGGAAGGAAGAAAGCACAATGATGAGAGTGAACATATGGCCACATGCATATCCTTTTTTTCCCAGATTTTCTCAATTATGTGTGATGACAAAGTGGAAAACATGAGTAGGGGTCGATAAAATGAATGAAATGGAGCAAACGTCAATACTTTCTAATTTGTATTGTGTATAAGCTCCCTCAAGTTGTATTTGACCAAATCTTGTGATAAATTTGCTACCCAAGTCATAGGGGATTAAGAGTTGCACATTAATTCCTACCTGAACATAACTGTTGGTTCATTTGAGCCACAGTTGTTCAGTGTGCATTGTTTAGAGAACATGCTACGAAGATAGTGAAAACTAGTTAAAACTGCTCTGAAAAATAAGCCCTCAATTTGAAGATACATTGATTTCATAAACAAACTACATAAAGTTCTAGTTCTGGGCTTTACCTCACCTAGTTAAGTAAGTACATAAGGTTTATGTGTGTCACACTGTGTTCAGAACAGTCTTGCCTGACCAGTGGAACAAGCCAGTAAACGTAAAACCATTCCTCTGGTAAACAGTGGGAGTTTAAAATTTCATCTGCAAAAAGATGCACAGCCGATTTGCAGCCCTGCCCAGGGATGCAAGGCAGCCCAGACTTTTTGCTGGACTATTGGTTCAGAATCCTCTGTAAATCAATTTAACTTCATGAATACCAAGGTTAGTAACTTTTAAGGGTTCATTCAGTCGGTTACAATTAACCAGCCTTTAATCATGCATTCCACTGAAATTTTATGTAATGAAGCCTCAGATCCAGAGCACTTCTACCCTTGAATCGTTTTATGACTCTTCAGGATGGTCCTTGTGGCTGAATTTGAAAAATTATCTGTCACATTGGACCTGGTTGACCAAACCAGCCTGCTCCTGGAGCAGAAACAGAGCACTTGAGTTGTGACCAGAGGAGCAGGCACCCAGGGGCAGATGGCCCCCTGCCTGGTCCCCTTAGCTTCTGTTCTTTTGGGAGACCTGGCTCCACTGCTGCTCCGTGTTCTTTACTTTTTGGTGCATCCTATTAATCGACCACTACCCAAGGTAAAACAAACAAAAAACCAAAGAAGGAAAGCTACAGGAGCCACACTGTCTATGCCAGTTGGTTTCCTTAAAGACTAAAAAAAGGGGAACGGTAAAGAAAGCAGGCAATGACATTCAGCTGTGGCAGAGATCAGCACATGAAACTGGTACAGATTTGCAACCAGAGTACAAATCGTCAGTCTTAAGTGTACTGGGAAAATATGCTACCAAAATGTTAATTATGCCATAAATGCCTTTTAAAATCTTACCTGTGAATGAAGTCTCAAGTTAGGATCAAGTTCTTAGAAGGATTAAAGAGAAGTAATATTTTCATTATAAAACTAAATAAACTAAGACATGTTCACATCTAAGGATGAGATTTCTAGATTCATTAAGTCCTGTTGTCTTAAAAGACTTATAAACTTCACTTTTTTTTTGGTAGGAAATATAGTGTAACTTGGCAGTGTTCCAGCACATCATACTTATCTGACAAGAGCTTGTGGTTCAGCCAGAAGCTCTCATGCTTGTGTCAGTTAAACGTTTTTAAATATGTGTGCTCTTTCAGGACACCTGTTCATAGACCTTTTATTCTTTTAGCTTTTAAAAATTACATGAAACTAATCCAATGGTATACAATATCATTTAATAGACTGGCTATTTCTTAATGCCTTAAAATGATCCCAAGTAAGAGTGATTTAACCGTTTTTTGGACTTGAAAATTTTTGACCTCTATAGAAATGCACATGTTGACAAAAATGCCAAGTCAATGAAAACTTCTTTAAGGTAAAAACATATAAAAGTCTGATCTTACAGTTATAGCAATAAAGCTTTTTTGAATATAAGTTATAATAAAATGGCGGCTTAGACAGTAAAGAATCCACCTGCAATGCAGGAGACCCAGGTTTGATCCCCGGGTCAGGAAGATCTCCTGGAGAAGGGAATGGCAACCCACTTCAGTGTTCTTGCCTGGAGAATTCCATGAACAGGGGAGCCTGGTGGACCACAGTCCATGTGGTCGCAAAGAGTTGGACACAATTAAGCAACTAACACTATAATAAAATACAGTAAACAATCTATGCAAAGAATGCCTCCGTCACTAAATAACTCAGTATTGAACCAAATTATCCTTGTCTCAAGATTTAGCCTGACCTACCCTTTGGAACCTTTTTCAACCAAAGGTGGTGTGTGATGTGGAAAAGCTCACCATGCGGCTTCTTGTCTTCTTTGTACTGCTGTGTCCCCTGAGCGTCACTTTTGCATCTATAAGATGAAAAAACTGGGCCGAATGACCGCAGAGGTCTTATTTTAGCTCTGCTCATAACGGGATCCAACTCCATTTGCACTAAATGTGCAGCACTAACATTTGAGTGACTCTAAACGCCTAAGCATTATGAGGTGGCCCAGGGGGAGGAGTCTGGGCTCTACCTACAGTGGGAACCTCAGCTGTGCCCACTGCCCTCCTGAAAAATCCCAGCCAATCAGACGTGTGCCTGGATGGAGAGCAGTGTGTACAGCTCCTGTGTAGTCAGCTCTACAGCTCATGTTCCAAGTATTGATTTCCAAGTTACTTAGGTTCTTGTCTTCCCCACCCCCTTCAGTGTGTCATGTAATTCATTTGTAATACAGCTAGGTTCCCTTGCTAATGTCTGTATTTCATTTTGTATTCTGTCTGCTGGGTGATTTATTTGGGGGAGGAGGTGGATTGTTCTGTCTGTAAAGGTTCAGAAAGACACACTCAGACAAGTGTCACACACCCATTCCTGTCCCCGTTTTCCCTAATAAAAATGCTACTCACAGAAGACTCCATAATTTTGAAACTACTTTATGTGTATAGTATACTCTGAAATTGAACAAATAAGTAAATATGTTGAGGATAAGGAGACCCAGGTTTCTCACTGTCAGCAGTGAGAAAGGGGAAGAAAGGAGGCTGGGATAAACCCTGTGGTGTCTGATTGGAATCAGAGGTATTCGTGTGACCTCGTGGTTCTTAATGTCTATGAAGACAAATAAAAAAGTACACACGCCTACGTGCAGCTGTTAGCGCGCATACGTGTCTCCCAGCTCTGTCTGCTGAGAAAGCAGGGCGGCAGTGACAGACAGTAGCAGTAAGCATATCCAGTGCCCAGATCTGGGGAACGACTGTGGCAAGGCTCCTTGCAGAAATGACTGATTCTGGAACCAAGGGAGAGTAAATGTAAGATAAGCCTGGAACATGAGTAAAAAAGGGCTAAAAAAAATTTATGAAGGCATATCAAGAGACACAAGAGCTAACTTAAAGGACTCCCCATGGCCAAATCTAGAACAATTTTGGCAGCAAAATAAATGGTAGTATTGGATTATAATCTATGAAGTGAAATAAATATCAATGCATCCATATGGATATAAATACTTAAATACATGGAGGAGAAGGGAAAGCTCTTCCTTATAGTATAATTCTAGTTGTAAATTAAGAAATAATCAGGAGAGTGGAAAATCACCATTAGGCAAACACCTTGGTAATTGTTGTGGGCAAGAGCCGTCAATGGGTGCTAAAGTTAGTGGGTGCCGGTAACATGAGAAAAAAGATACGTGCATAATCTCAAAGTATTTTCCCACCAGATAATTATAAAGAAAGGCATAATAACTGGTGTAAAGAAACCTGACAGAATCTTAACCAGGTGATGAAGGTTAATGCCACTTGCATCAGGTCATGCTGACACCATGCCTTGACATTATAAATAGTGCTTCAGTGAACATAGGAGTACAGATATTTCTTGAGGTAGTAGTTTCTTTTCCTTCAGATACGTACTCAGAATTTCTGGATCACATGGTAGTTCTGTTTTTAATTTTCTTGGGGCACCTCCATACTATTTTTCCTAGTAGCTGCCCCAGGTTACATTCCAAACAGTGCACCAGGGGTTCCCTTTTCTCCACATCACCAACCCCTTGTCTTTTTGATGACAACCATTCTAACAGGTGTGAAGTGGCATCTCATTATGGTTTTGATTTGCATTTCCCTGATGAGAAGTGATTTTGAACACCTTCTCATGTGTATTTCTTTGCCATTTGTATGTCTTCTGAAAAAAAAAAAAAAAAAAACAGTCTACTCAGGTCCTTTGTGTGTGTGCTCAGTCACTAAGTCATGTCTGACTCTCTGCGACCCCATGAACTGTAGCCTTCCAGGCTCTTCTGTCCATGGGATTTCCAAGGCAAGAATACTGAAGTGGGTTGCCATCTCCTCCTCAGGGAATCTTCCTGACCGAGGGATCAAACCCACGTCTCCCACACTGGCAGGTGGATTCTTTACCACTGAGCCACCAGGGAAGCTCATTCAGGTCCTTTGCCCATTTTAAAATCATTACTTGCTTTTTTACTATCAAGTTGTAGAAGTTCCCTATGCATGTTGAATATTAACCCCTTTTCACTTGTATGCTTTGCAGATGCTTTCTTCTGCCACACAGTTTGCCTTTTCATTTTGTTGATCATTTCTTTTGCTGTGCAGAAGCTTTTTCAATTTGATGTATGCCTTTATTTATTTTTTTACTTGTGCTTTGGTGTCATATCTAGAAAATCACTGCCACGATCAATGTCAGGGAGTTTTTTCCCGTGTCTTCTTCCAGGATTTTTATGGTTTCATGCCTCACATTGAAGTCTTTAACCTGTTTCAAGTTAATGTTTGATAGTGATACGAGATAGGAGTCTAGCTTCATTCTTCTACATGTGACTGTCCAGTTTTTCCAACACCGTCGATTGAAGAGACCACCTTTTGCCTATTGAGCTTTCTTGGCTCCCTTGTCAAGTATTAGTTGACTTCAGTAATTACATGGGTTTATTTCCGGGCCTTTGATTCTTTTCCATTAGTCTATGTGTTTTCAATGCCAGTACCACATGTTTTTATTACTATAGTTTCATAGTACAGTTTGAAATCAGGAAGTGTGATACCTCCAGCTTTGTTCTTATTACTCAAGATTGTTTTGGCTAGTCAGGATCTTTTGTAATTTCACATAAATTTTAGCATTTATCATTTATTTTCTGTTTCTGTAAAAAATGCTATTGGAATTTAGATGGGGATTGCATTGAATCTACAAATAGCTCTGGGTAGTATGGATATTTAACAGTATTAATTCTTCTAGTTCATGAACACAAGATATCTTTCCACTTATTTGTGTTTTCAATTTCTTTCATCAGTGTTTTACAGCTTTTTAATGAAATTGTGTTTTAATTTATTTTTTAATTGCAGGAAAATTGCCTCACAGCATTTAGTGCTTTTATTTCCTTGGTTAAATTTATTCATAAGTATTTTGTTAGTTTTGATGCTATTGTAAATAAGATTTCATCTATTTATTTATTTCTATTTCATATGGTTTCACTATATAGAAATGCAACTGATTTTGAATGTTGTTTTTTTTTAATCTGTATAGGTATTCTTTGATTTCTTACATTAGCATTTTATAGTTTCAAAATGCAGATCATTAACATGTTTTGAGAGACTTAAACCTCTTTCTTTCATTTTTGAAGGGAAAAACTATTGTGAATATTTTATTTTTAAGTTTCCATTTGTTCATTCTCATTAGGGTTACATGATTGGGCAATATGATTGATTTTTGTTTGTTGCCCTTGTATCCTGCAGACTTGCTAGTTCTAAACAGTCTTTGGAGATTCTTAAGATTTCTATGTAGACAGTCTTCTTTTCAAATTGGGGTAGTTTTTCTTCCTTTCTAGTCTGTATACCATTTATTTCTTTTTATTAGAAAATGCCAGGAGTGGTGAGAGTGGACATTTTCCCAATCTTAGAGGGAAAGTATGTGGTCTTTTGCTTTAAAGTATAATGTTAACTGTGGATTTATTGTAGATGTTCTTTATGAAACTATTCTCATTTCTAGTTTGTTGAGAGTTTTCATCATGAATAGATGTCAGATTTTTTCAATGCGTTTTCTGTGTCAGTTGATATGATCATGTGGTTTTGCTTCTTCAGCCTGTTAACACAGTGAAATGCATTAATGGACTTTCCAATATTGAACTAGCTTTAGATTATCTGGAAAGCCCCTCTGAGTCATTGTGTTTTCATATATCGCTGAATATGACTTGGTAATTTTTTGTTGAAGAGTTTTGTGCCAGTGTTCATGAGAGATACTGGTCTATAGGTTGGTTGGTTTGTTTTTTGTAATATTGTAACATGGTTTTGGTATCAAGGTAATATGGGCCTCATAAAATTAATAGGAAAGTCTTCCTTTCTCTTCTGTTTTCTTAAAATATTATTTAAATTTAATGCTGTTTAGTAAATGTCTGGTAAAACTTAAAGTGGAAACCATGTGGACCTAGAATTTCTATTACTTGGGGGAGAAGATTTTAAACTACAAATTAAATTTTTAAAACAATTATAGGAATATTCAGATTAGCCATTTGGTCTTGGATGACTTGCAGTAGTTTCTAGTTTTTGAGGATATAGTCCATTTAAAAGTTTTCAAATTCATGTCTGTTAAGAGATGTTAACCTTACCAGACTGCTTTAAGGAAAATAGCTCACAATTACATAGCACTTACTGAGTGTCTGGTACAATACTAAGCACATACTGTAGTGATTTTATCTTCACAACTACCCTAACTACTGTTGTTATCCTCCAAATTTATATTTTATAAACTGGTTATGAACTGCCTCACAGATTTCATAATGGACATATAAAACTTTTCATTTAAGTGTAATTACAAACAACCTAATTTCTAGCACATTAAAAATTACATTTTTAAACACCATTCATATGTGAAATCCATAGCAATTTAATACCTTAATTTAATACTTCCATTAAAAAAAAACATGAATAAGCTCTTCTTTTAAGAGTCAGAAATGTATATCTTAATGTTTACTTCTTGAACTCATAGCCCTTTTAATATCTTCTGGCTCTGCAGTGATCCCCTTTTCATTCCTGATACTAGAAATTTATAGCCTCCCTCATTTTTTGTCAGTCTTTCTTAATGTCTGTCATTGTTTTTGGTCTTTTCTTTTTTTTTTTAAGCAAAGTCTTTATTTTCAAGAAAAAAGTACATTCTCATATCCTGTTTTTGGCATACGTTTTAATTACTTCCAGTGGAACCAAAGCCTCTTGAACCCCTTTCAGTGTCATCTAAAACTTGAACTTCCTCTATTTCTGGGTAAAATATCCGTTCACGAATGAGCTGTGCAATTCAAACTTTTGACTTCAAACTTCTCTTTGCCAAAATTAAACAGGACAACACCAACATTCCCTCTATAATCTTCATCTATGACACCAGCTCCTACATCTATGAAGGGTTCTGCTGCCAAGCCAGAACGAGGAGCCACTCTTCCATAGCACCCAGAAGGAAGGGCTATCTGAATGTCAGTTTCCACAAGCACTGTTTCCATCGTGGTACTGGGTAATCATAGGTACTGTACAGGTCGTAGCCCACAGCGCGCGCGGACCCCTTGGTTGGAGCTGTGGCGTGCAAAGCGGAGACGCATATCGCCCGCCTCTGTGGCCCAGGCCCGCTTGCTGGGGGAGACGACTTGTGCCTCTTGAGAGCAGGGCATGGCAGCCTAGAACGTGGGCATAAGAGGGAGCAGGGGGAACAAGAGAGAGAGAGAGAGAGCGAGAGCTGTTTTGGTCTTTTCAAAGAACTTTTTACCATTTTCTCTATTATTTTTCACTTTTATTGATTTCTGTTCTTAATACTTCTGAATTTATTTTTCTCCTCTTCTCCTCCTGTTTGCCATGGTAGCACAGAGTTTTTATTTGAGTCCTTATTTTATAACATAGGCATTTAATAATGTAAATTACCCTTTAAGCAGTGTTTTTGGTACATTCCACAAATGTTGATATTTTGGTTTTCATTTTTCTCTTTGACCCATGGATTCCTTAGAAGTGTGTTAATTTCCAAAGTGTTCAGAAACTTTTTCCTCTTTCTCCTACATATCTAGTTTATATTCATTATGCTAAGAAAACATACTAGGCTGGCCAAAAAGTGTGTTGTTTTGGCCAACTCAGTACTTTAAATTATATTTAATTTGTTAAGTTTAGTTGTATGATCCTGGATGTGATCTGTCTTCCTGAATCTTTTATGTGCTTTTAAAAAGTACCAGGTTGAATGTTCTATAAATGTCAGTTGGTTCTAGTGGTTGTGAATGCTGCCTGGTTCTTTATATTGTTGCTGACTTTTTCTCTGCTTGTTCTGTCAGTTAATGTGAGGAGGAGTATTGAAGTCTCCAGTTACAATCATAGATCTGCTTTCTGTTCTCTCAGTCTCTTGATTTGAAGCTTTGCTAGTTTCACACATATTTAAGATGGTTATATCTTCTTGGTGAATGGACTTATCATATGTTTCTCTATATCTCTGGTAATTTTCTTAGCTCTAAAGTCTGCTTTAATGTTAAAATAATCACCCTATTTCCTTTTCATTAATGTTTGCATGGTATATCTTTTTCTATCCTTTTACTTTTAACATACCTATATCATTATATTTGAAATGACTTATTTGTAGAGAGCTATAGATGGAGCTTGGTTTTTAAAATCTGTCTCTTAATTGGCTTGTTTAGACCATTTATATTTAATATAACTTTTGGTGTTTGGATTTAGGTTTATAATTGTATATTATTTGTTTTTCATTTTTTTCATTTTTCTATTCTTTTCCTGTCTTTTTTGGACCATTTGAATATGGCTTAGTATTCCATTTTCACTTATTTATTTCATTTTTGACTGTATCTCTTTGTTCTGATGTTTTTAGTAGTTGCTCTATAGATTTGAATGTTACATACTTTGCACAGTCTACTTAGAATCAATATTTTACTACCCCAAGTGAAATACAGAAACCTTGCACCCACATGGATGCCATTGCCCTCCTTCCTTTATATTGTAGTTGTATATGTAGTTGTCATTTCTTATATTCTCCTTCATTCCTGACATTTCAAGTTTCCCTCTAATATCATTTCCCCTTCTTTCTGAAGATCTTCCTGTAGCAATTCTTTTAGATAGGTCTCCTGGCCATGAACTCTGCTAGCTCTCTTTTATCTACTAATATCTTTCTTTTACCTCCAGTTCTGAAGTATGTTTTCACTGAATGTAAAATTTAGGGTTGAGAGACTTTTATTTTCTTTTAGCACTTTAAAACATTCCATTTCCTTATGGAATCCTAAATTCCTAATGATAAACTTACTGTCATTTCAATCATTGTTCCCTTATATTACATTTTCTCTTACTCTTTTCAAGTTTTGGGTTTTTTTGTTGTTTGTTTTTGTTTTTGTTTTTGTTTTGCTTTCAGAGTTAGTTTGATGATATGGGCCTAGGTTTGGAGGGCTTTACCCTGTGAGATTCAGTTAACCTCTGAACCTATTAATTTGTGTCTTCTGTTAAATTTGGGAAGTTTTTAGACATAATTTTTTCAAAATTTTTTTTCTATATCATTCTCTTCTCTTTCTGTGACTTCAGTGACATGAAAGATACTTCCTTATTATCCTATGTATCTAAGACTCTCTTAGTCATTTACTCTGCTTTTCAGACTAGAAAATTTTCATTGATCTGTCATCAAGTTCACTATCCTCTTTCATCTCTATTTTGCTATTGAGCATATCAAGTGGGTTTTTAAATTTTTTGTTATTGTATTCTTCTAAAGTTGTATTTTGATTCTTTTTTTTATAGTTTCTATTTGCTGATGCAAGTTTGCTGAGACTTTCCTTCTACTCCTTTCAGGAATGTTCACCCTTAACTTCTTGGAGAACCTTTATAAAAGCTGTCCTGTAATTTCAACACCTGTGTTATCTCAGTGTTGCCACATTTTCCCACAGAAGCTGTGGTTTTCTTGGTTCTTTGCATGCCAAGTAATTTTGGATTGTATCCTGGACACATTTGAGTATTATCTTATGAGACCCTTGTTGTTATTTAAATCCTGTGCAGAATTTTTGTACTTCTGGTTTAGCAGGCAATTCAGTGTATCAAGCTGTCAGTTCCAACCAGCTTTTTGTGGGTTGTAGTCCCAATATAAGTTGCGTTTTCAAGCCTTTGCAGTGCTCTTCAGATCTGTACCATGTGGAGTAATGATCTTATCCGACTCTTCAATTCTCAGAGTCTGTGATCAGAACCACATGAGGGACACTTGGGATGCACCCAGGGGTCCACAGACAGCTCTGTGCAGTTGCTTCCCCATGCTCCTCCCGCTCAGTGGTCTCCTCAGTATTTCCAGCTCCTCAGGACTCTCCTGTTCAGTCTTCTGTCCAAAATCCTGGGACTTTACTGCCGTACCTTATGCATACTTCCTGCAACTATGACTGTGAGAAGAGCTGCAGGAAGAAGTTCAGTGGACACACGTACCACCTTATGCATACTTCCTACAACTATGACTGTGAGAAGAGCTGCAGGAAGAAGTTCAGTGGACACACGTACCACCCTCTTCAGGCTCTGCTCCTTCAGCTGGAGGAGAAGGTGCCCCTCCCTTGGCTTTTACGTACCTGGGGGCCCCTGCTTTCAGCATGGTCTCTCCCACTATGGGATGACCTGGGGGCTGGGACCCAAAATGAAAGATGGAAAAATGCATATTTCTCCCTTTCCTGCTCCCTAAACTGGAGGGCTTTTCTAGCATGCTTCTTCCATGCTTCAGTGTCCACATCCAGCTTTTGAACCGCCCTGAACCCAGGCTGCGGTGGGTGGAATCACTTCCAGCTCAGTGGCCCCCTCTTCTTCCTCTGCCTGCTCTGGTTCACCTTCCAGAGTCTTCACACTGCCCCTCCATGCATTCTCCCAGGTGTTGTGGCTGTGTCTGGTGGGACATACAGGTAGCCTATCTCCATCTTCACCAAAGCTGACTGCAGGCATGTTTTTTATTTACCATTGTCTACAGTAACAGGTTTTCCTGGAGGTTGTGAATTATATTTACTGGGAGGTTGATGGACAATTATACCAAAAATAGATTGATACATATGTAGAACCTAATGGATATAAGAAGGAAAAAGATGAAGCTGTCTGGAAACATTCTTAAAAAGTACACAGTGAAACAAACATTCCATCCTTAATCAAAGTTTGAATACTTTATGTTTGCATTAAGGAATTTCTCAATGTTTGCTTTTTGGACAGTCTTACTGTAATAGGTTTCTCTCCTGTAACAGGGACAGTGGAGTGGGGCTAGCAGAGAGCAGGGTCAGGGAAGACTTACAAACTGAGAGACAGGTGAACTGAGCTTCAAAGAAGTCAGATTAGTAGCAGTTACTCAGATGAATGGGTAACAGCGTTCTAGCAGAGAACACAGATTTAAGAAAAAGGCAGGTCTAAATGTGCTTGGTGTGTGTGTCATCGAGAAAAAGACAGGAGCAGAAAAGGAGAATCTGACTCCCTTAGCCACTCACTGTGCCTTCTTAGCCGCTGCTACAAAATATCCCCACAGAAATATGTGTAATTGTTAGAAGCATCTTGATATTAATTTCAGAAATGCAAGTTTTAGAATTTAGAATATGTGTTAAATTATCCTGTACTTTGAATTATCTTATCTCGCCATTGATAGTAGGCATCTGCATCTCTAATTAAAATCAACTGCATCTGTCATACTTGCTTTTACTTACTAGGAATTTCATTCTTCAGCAAAATGAACAGGTGCTGTCTACTTTGATATAAATGTGTGCTATTTGCCTTTGACTTTTTTAAAGTAAACTTTCAATTTTGAGATAATTACAGATTCACAAACAATTCATAGTTTTAAATTTACAAATAATACAGGGAGTCTGTGCACCTTTTACCCAGTTTCAAATGGTAACATCTTATAGAACTGTAGTACAGTATTGTAACCAGGATATTAATGTTGATACAGGTGAGATGCAGAGCATCCATGACCACAGGGCTCCCCACTTGCCTTCAAGCAATCCGTCCTCTCCTCCTTTCCCCTCCTCCCCATCCTTAACCTTGGCAACCACTAAGCTATTCTCCATTTTTGTAAGTTTGTCATTTCGTTAATGTAACGTAATTGGAATAATGCAGTATGTAATAACCTTTGGATTGGCTTTTTTCACTCTCCAAAATCTTTTGGTGACTCATTGAAGTTGTATGTATCAATAGTTTGTTCCTTTTTATTGCTGAGAAGCATTTCATGACTTACTTCAGCTGTCTTTTGCCATTCTTTGAAAAACTGAAGTCTTGTTACTCTGGAGTTTGTCCTTTAGATACTTGCTTTGGTATTTAGACTAAAAGCCAAACCCTCGGGAGCACTCTGGTTTTCCTTCCTAAGTTGCACTTAGATTGGTCAGTCATAATATGTTGACATTATAAGGTCTTATAGGAGAAAAAAAATCTTAGGAATAAGTAGATTCAGTTACTTTATTCCTCTTATATTTCTTAAAACTAGAAGTAAGGTCAGAACACATTAGGGAGAATGCTGCTTGAGAAATACTTAGAACACCCCCTGTTCCAAGATGCCCTCATGCCGTCCCTGGATGGAGCGGGGAGGGACTACTGCAGGCAGTGAGTTTTGGGAGAGGAGGGTACCCACCTGACAGCCCGGCGCGAGCACCATTTCTGTTTCATTAGTTGACATGATTTTAGTTGTTGAACAAAAATTCTGCCCCCAATAAAGAGGGGATGATTGGAGCCTTCCAGGTTTCAAACTGGTAAATAAGCATTGGACCAGATTCTGACATGTTACATTCTCATGTAGGTAGCCTGGATGTCACTCCAGCAGAAGGAAAAATTTAATTGAATTGCAGACAGTGTTTAAGTTAGCTTTAACTGCAAGCAGTAAAATTAATAAGGTCCAAAATAACATTTTAAACTTTAAAGTCAGTGATCCTGTGGGCTTTCCTGGTGGTCCAGTGTTTAAGACTCTGCACTTCCACTGCAGCAGGCATGGGTTCAGTCCCTGGTCGGGGAAAGTTCCACATGCCATGTGGTACTGAAGAAAAAAAAAGAAACAAAAACTCCAAAATAAATAACCAAAATCAGTGTTACCTTCCACCTTAGCAAGTCCTAGCTCAGCCTGCTTCGGTTTTCATGTGAGGAGAATCAGCGAACACGCATATGCAGTAATAAATATATTGCTATCATAATTACCCACTTGGCACACTGTTTATTATTTTAGATTAAGTAGATGCTTTGGAGGAAGAGAAAAAAAATAAACATTGGAGACTTTCAGATGCTTAGCAAATACCAGTGTTTATCATAGAGTATTGTTAACATTTGACCAGGGATTTTTAAATTGTCATTTTGCTGATAGCAGATATAAAATCAGAATTCTTCAGCAGAAGTTAATCTCATCATTATCCACTTCAGACAGTGATTTTTATGCTGATCTAAAGAGGTTTATGCATATTTTAACTATCACATAATGATCATCTTTAAGTAGTAACATAAAAGTTAATGAGTATAGAAAATCTGCCAAATAAATCCACCCAGTAATCCAAGACACTTATAGAAATACATGCTTTAATGTGAGCACAGATTTTACTTGATTAGTGCTCTATTTCTCAATTCAATTATCAAACGAGGAAAATCTGAATCAAGATTTTTGATTGACATATTCAATGGGATTTGATGGGAGTGCAGATAACTACACAGTGTTTTAACGTGACTTTGTAAGTCTTCTGATCATAATTACATTATATACTCTGAAAGCAGTTTTTAACTTCTAATCTTTTGTATGTGCACACGTTCTTAATAAACTACTCAATAAATAAAATGTACCTAAATATATAAAGTTTACTTTCTGCTTGCCTAAATAATGTGCATGTTGACTCTGATCTTATCAGCTCATTACAAATATATAGGTGTCAGAGGTGGATAATGTGTGTTAGTCGCTCAGTCGTGTCTGACTCTCTGTGACCCTATGGACTGTAGCTCTTCAGGCTCCTCTGTCCATGGGATTCTGCAGGCAAGAATACTGGAGTGGGTTGCCATTCCCTTCCCTTCAATCCCTGGGTCGGGAAGATCCCGACCCAGGGATTGAACCCATGTCTCCCGTGTTGCAAGCAGATTCTTTACCATATGAGCCCAAGAGAAGGTGAATAATAGACATCTAAAATATTTATTGGCACCACTATTATCATTTGTTACTGCTTACTAGTAGTTACAATCATGAAGAGAGTGAAAGAAAAGGTATAGTCCTTACCTGTTTGCTCTGGGCACACTGCAGGTTGTCAGGGACTCTGTCTATAGTGAGATAAGCCAGGGTGGAGGAGAGAGCGGGTTTTAGAGCCATTCAGACCTGCATTCATATTCCACCACCCAGTAGCTGTGTGTCCTTAGGCAGGTTCTGTAACCTCTTCAAGCCTCATGTTTTGGTGGGATTTTTTAATTTATAAAGAGATAGTTTATGAAGGTTAAAGGAAATGGGTTGATAAAGCACCTGGCACAGTGCCCAGCACATAGCAATTTGTGCTTCAGGGAAGAGATGGAAAAGGAGTCCTACTGCCTGTAGATAGAGCGCCTCTCCTAAAAAAAAAAAAAATACATTAATAAAATCCTAGTACGCGTATAATTCTAATATATGTAGAAGTCCAGAATATATAAACATTTTCACTCATTTTGCTTCTCTAAAATATCTCTATGAGTTTTGTGAAGCTGCTTAATTTCCTTAAAAAGCTTTAGCTTAGTAGGACATGTTACTGTACTTATACAAGGGGGGGAAAAATCCAAATCAAATATAACCTAAAAGTTTCCTTTTCAGATTTATAGACGTTAAGTGTTGGTGAGAGGGGGGATCTGTTTTAAAGCTTTTGTTCTTTGATTTTTAGCAGGAAAGGAAGGACAAGAAATCCTGGGGCCGGAAGCTCGGGCAGATGAAGTGGGATGTGCAGGTACTCTTGCCTTTTTCTCAAGCACTATCATCTTTGAACAGCCTTTGTGTGACTGGTTTTTGCATTTGTGAGTTCTGCATTTAATCTGTTTCCTCCTCTTTATCTTGCCCCCCTTTAAATGTTTAAGTACCTAAGCATATGGGGCACTGTATGAAAAATTAGATGTTTATATTCTTTAAATAGACTGCAAGCTTAGATATTCATATAATACAGGTATTCATCTGTAAGAATAACAAATATAATCTACATGTAATCCACAGAGTAAGTGTTTTAATGATAATTTAAACTTCTATCAGATTTTTACCATAGTTACAGAAATACAGATCTATTTTGAGTTTGATTATTAGTTACCAGGATCTACATGAAATTGCCCACAAGACTAAAAGCAGAAGAGAGAAAAAGAAGCAAATATCATGGGTTATCTAGAAACCAGATGAGAATTATGAATATTGATAAGTGAACATGTCACAGCAAACAAGAGAATACACTTTTTCTTACCATTTCTGTGATTGAAAAAGGCCAAAATGAAGTTGAAAGTGAAAGTCGCTCACTCGTGTCCGACTCTTTGCGACCCCATGGACCAGAGTCCATGGAATTCTCCAAGCCAAAATCTGGAGTGGGTAGCCTTTCCCTTCTCCAGGGGATCTTCCCAACCCAAAATGAAGTTGAATTATAGTAAACAAAGAAATTTGTTGCTTCTAGGTGACTATATTAGTACATATTCCCCGAGACTATTCCTCTATTATTGGATTCAAATCAGATTTAAGAAGCAAAAGAGTAAGTGCAAATCTTAAATCCAGATATTTCATATGATAATGTCCAATATATACCAGGCACTTATTCTGATAAGGCAGTCTTCAAATGTAAACTTCAAAAAGAAATTCCAAATTATTAAAACATTTCCTCAAAATTCTGTACTTAAAAGTAGTATTACTGTATTCTGTATATTCAACCATAGATTAGATATTTCTATCATATAGTTTTAAATTTTCTTTGTTTCTTCTTTGGCTTAACATTTATAGTTTTTTGTTCTTTGCAGTACATTTTAGGAGTATTCCACAGAGCCTTATAAATCACCTTGTGTTGTGTAAGATGAGTGTATTTTGCAGTAATGTGTCAAAAATCGATTTTTACCTATAAGCATCAGCCCTCCCATACTTGTCAGTTCTATAAAACAAAGAGCAAGGCTTTGTACTCTTACTGAAAGTGCACTCCAAATTAATCAAATAATGGAATGTGTGATCATTTATGGTGCCACAGCCAAAGATTGTGTATTCTGCCTTTAACATGGTTGTGTTGAACTTGCATGAATAATGTATTCAGGTATGCTTATTATCAAATATTTGTCAAGCTGACTTATACATTATATAAAGTATTTAAACTATATTTGTTGTTAGTAAAATAGTGTTAATGAGCACAGAAGAATGCTATTCATTACTCTTCTATTTTATATTAAAATGTGACGACTCACATCACCAGAGTAGTAGAAGGTCTTCTGTAGAAGATCGTTTGCGCTTTGAGGCAAAGTGCCAGCAAAAAAGACACCTAGAGTTCCGAGTTGACAGTATTTCACCTCACAGTTTGCTCTTTAGTACAAAAATGAAATGAATTCATGCTTTCAGTTTGAAGTACTGAGTGATACATAATTTCCCTCCCTCCCCAAAAATAGTCAGGTCTGGAAGGTAGTGTAACTGTACGTAAACTAGGGTTCCTGCTGAAATACAGCACCCCCGCCTCCAAAATAGTGGGCCCTGTGTGTTACTTTCCTGGCACTCAGGGAGTTAGGAGAACACAAACGTTTAATAAAACTCTGATAAATGCAGTTTTCAGCAAAGAAGGGTGGAAATTGGCTGTTTGAGACTTCAGAGCAGTTCAACTTTGAAGTCATGTTTCACCTTTGCTTGTGTTATTTCCTTCACTTCCAGGGAATAATGTGCTGACAAAGTAAACAAAACCATGGCAAGAGGTCACCATCATTAGTTTAGAACTTTGTCAGCTCCTTTCTCAAGCTGACTTCTTCTGCAGTTCAGGAAGTGAAGAGAACTATAGTCTCAGCTTAGTATTCAGGGAGTGAAAAGGTCACCCAAAACAGCCTTTGTTCTTCTAAGCATCGTTTCTTTGTTTATTTAGCTGATACTTGTGCAAAGTTTCAAAATTGGAGGATAAAGATTGGCGGAACCCTAACTATCCTTTATTCTGATGGGAGTAAAACACTGATAGCCTCATAAAAATGTTATTTAGCCTTTATATTAAATGTTTGTCTCTCTAACCTTGCTTTGTATAATTTGTGATTATAACCCTACAATTGTACACTTTGACCAATGATTATAATCCTGTAATTCTATACTGTGACCGTTCAGAGTTTTGTCACACCTGAAAAACCAAATTGTCATCATATTCTCTGTATTTGCTCATCTCTTTAATATTTAAACACATGCAATTTATTAGTCTTAAGACTAGGAATTTTGCTTTATAATAGACCTTTTCACCATGTGCACTTCCAAGCACTTTTAGTTTTAGGGGTAAATCTGAGGAATGTCTGGTCTTAGCTTGAAATTGGCTTGGTAAGTACAGGTTCATGGAAACTGTGTACTTTAGTTGGAAAGAGCCCAGCTTTCAATAGCAGACCCCCAATACTGAGTCATCTGCTCTAGTTCAGTGTTCACCTTGCAGGACTGCTTTGAAGAAAACATAACAGTTACAGAGCACTTACTATGTGCCTGGTACAGTACTAAACACATACTGTGTTAATTCATTTAAGCCTCCCAACTATCCTAGGACATACTGTTACTATCCTCCAGATTTTATATTGTACAGACGGATTATGTGTTGCCTCCCAGGAGTCTGATGGACATACAGAATTCTCCACTTTAGTAAGTACAGTTGACCCCTGAACAACACAGGATTGAATGGTGCAGGTCCACATATACACATATTTTATTTAATAATAAATACTGCAGTGCTTCACAGTCTGGGGTTGGCCAACTCCGAGGATGTGGAATCATATACAATGAGGGCTGACTCTTAAGTTATACATGGATTTTCCACCACTGGAAGGTCAGTACCCCTAAACCTCATGTTTTAAGGGTCAGATGTAGTTACAGCCTATTATCTGACAGATTAAAAATGAGATTTCTAACATCACTGTTATATTTGAAATCAACAGCAATTTAATACCATTTATTTTTTAAATATGAATACCTCTTTGAGAGTCAGAAATGTTACATCATAATGTTTACTCCCTGAACTAATATAGAATTTAATGCTAACCAGTGTATTTCCTCTTCGAAGATACTTTGATCAACTGTCATTTTTTTGCAAGAAAAACATATATATAAATTGAAATTTAACTTTCTGTTTAGTTTCCAGGGACTATATGGCTCCTAGATTTTTTAAAATTTATGGATTGATTTATCCTATGATCACTGATCACAACATACATGACAAATTTTAATACTACAGTTTACCCTTGAACAACCTAGGGGTTGGGGCGCCAACCCCTCTGCCCAGTCAGAATCCACATACAACTTACAGTGAGCCCTCCTGAGTACCCAGCTCCTCCGTACACAGAGCCCCTCTCTGTCTGCTGTTCCACATCCATGGACACAACCGACTGTGGAGCATGGAGAACTGTAGTATTCACTACTGAACACATCCAGTACAAGAGGACCCATGCAGTTCAAAACTGTGTTGTTCAGGAGTCAACTACTCATTAAAGTAAAATGTTACTGGAAATGAGATTAAAGGAGCCAAAGTATTTTTTAATTAGCCCATAATCAGTAGTTTAATGTCGCTTATTCTAGAAGAAAGAGTGTGGAGCATTAATTCTGTTTCTGGCTTTTCTTTAGCTCTGAGAGAACTTTATTCTCATAAGTAAAAAGATGAAATCAGTTTTTTCTCATAAGTGATTTATTAAATTCTTTATACATCTTCAGAACTATATGCAAAGAATTATGGTTATCTATTAAGAAGAGTATTTTAGTGACTTGTCAATGATCAGTTCTATTAAATGCGCCTTCAGTTCTGTTGAAAGCAAAAATTCAGAGCCACCTATTTCACTAAAGGATTTATTTCTCAGTCACCAGAATCACTCAGGCCCTCACTTCCTTGGGTGTATACCAAAAGGTCTCACCCATACTTACTTACCAAAAGGCTAATGATGTCTGTTCTGACTTTTGCTACTTGTTTACCCTCACTTAGAGGCACCTTGTGTAATATATTCAGAAATGGTTGGGAATATTGAAATATTGCTAATCAGTACCTTTTTTCAATACATTTTAAAATAAAAATTCTTTTAATACCTGAGCTAAGTATATTTTGATCAGTTTCTTAGAGCTGTAAACTTATTAGTTCATTCAATTTCTGGAAAATTTGTACCTAATAACCTTACTAGTGAAACCAATTATCACTGTTAGACCATCAGCCAAGTCAGACTTTCTGGCAGAAAAATAAAGTGTGTCTTCATTTTTCTAATTAAAATGAATGTGTTGATACACATTTTGAGGGATTTCATAAAATTTTTTCTATTAATATGAAGAATATACAATTTATAATGAGGAATGCATAAAGTATAAATAAATACTTCTTTAAAATATTCAACAATGAGGTTAAGGTTATTTAGATCTAATCTAATTATTATGAATTATAAAAATCTTTGTTATAAAAAGTTATAAAAATCTTTGTCTCCAAATGAGTATCTTTACAACCAGTGTATAGATAAGATTATAACTTATTAAAGACATAAGATTCATGTATAAAATACATACTACATATGTAATTCTGAACAATGTACACTACTTAAAACTTCATCATTCCATCATCTAGGATATATTTAACTACTGCTGCTGCTAAGTCGCTTCAGTCATGTCCGACTCTGTGCGACCCCATAGATGGCAGCTCACCAGGCTCCCCTGTCCCTGGGATTCTCCAGGCAAGAATACTGGAGTGGGTTGCCATTTCCTTCTCCAGTGTGTGAAAGTGAAAAGTGAAAGGGAAGTCGCTCAGTCGTGTCTGACTCTTAGCGACCCCATGGACTGCAGCCTACCAGGCTCCTCTGTCCATGGGATTTTCCAGGCAAGAGTGCTGGAGTGGGGTGCCATTGCCTTATCCATTTAGCTACTAGGCTATAGAAAATATAAACATTTTGAAAGTGGAGAATATTTAATTGAAGTAAATATTTTGTAATATAATCTGATAAAAGTATTTTTAAGTAACTTGTCAAATCTATATTTCCTCTATAAGAAATCACATAAATATAAATTTCATTTGTGAGTTTAATCTAGTTTAACTCAAATATCTGAAGTTACATTGAACAGATCTACTTAAAAAAATAATGGTAATACAGTGGAACTATATGTAACTTTGTTCTGTGTTTTCCAAGTCTCCTGTAAATGTGTTATCATACACACTTTCATAATTTAAAAAATAAAAAAGGAAAATAAAATGATAAAAGATATAACAACACAGACTTGTACTACTTTAGCTGTTCAGAAGAGCTTATTGTTTTAGCTAATGACAGATCCTAGGAAAGGTTTTCGAGAATACTCCTTGCTTTGTTCTCACCAGCCTTCTGAAGAGCAGTGAATTTTTTAAGAATAGTTAGGGAATGAAACAGGTGAGGTCATTAAGGGGAAATTACTCTACTTTCTCTGGCCATATCATATAGCTGATTTCAGAGACTCATAACCAGGGCCAAAACATCCCCATTTTAGTCGCCAGCCTTTCCCCTGATAGAAATCCTGGGAAGGCTGGACACTAGAGTGCTCTTTTGTTGGCCTAACTGATCAGTAAAGCAGGCTTCTCCCAATCAGTACTTTGAATTGTTTTCCTTTGGCAGCTGGAGGTTTTATACTGCAAGGCATGCACTGTACTGATGTAATGGATGGAGGGGGGACATGTCTGTCTTTGAAGTTAGAGCAAAGGACTGTGAAAGAGGAGTAGAAGAAAGAAGCTTTTGGACTCTAGGAAGGGCCCTGCATGAAAGCTGAGGATCTGGAAATGGATTCCCTTTAAGTGAAGAGTGGTGGCTTCCCTCTTAAAGAGTCTTCACCTCCGCCTGGACCCAGTGACCAAGGTTTGGTGACAACTGGCATCAACTGAAGAAAAAGAGTTCTCAGTACAGGCGACCATCGAACAACACAGTGGTGGAGGCACCTGCCCCCCTGCAGTGGATTCCATGTGTAATTTACAGGCAGCCCTCCCAATACTGGATTCCTCTGTGTCTACAGTTTCACATCCATGGGTTCAACCAACGACAGTCATATAGTACTAGAGTATTCACTATTGAAAAAACCTAAGTATAAGTGGATCCTCACAGTTCAAACCCATGTTGTTCAGGGACTGACTATATATAGCAGACACTACGTAACTGATAGCTACTGCCTGTGTTTAAAAGGAGGAAAAGATGGTGAGTAGTCACCTTTATTACTCTGTCGTTGGTGCTAAAGTGTTACACAGCAGCCACGTTGAGAAACTGAGTTACTGCTCCCGTGCAAGTGTTGTAGTATCTGTTGAACAAAAAGATGCTGGTACATCACCGTCTTAATTGGGCCCAGTTCAGTCTGCTGTTTCACAAATTCAGAACTGACTTCAATCTGAAGTGTGTGAAGAAGTCATACATGAGACACCCAGAGGCCATACTGACCCAGGATAGTCACCAGAAGTGTGGACCCTCCTCCGGGAGGACAGACGGATGGAACCCCAGGGCACCAGGCCCACCCTGCAGCACACCAGTGCCCTGGCTCCCTTCTCCAAGCGAAGACGTGCTCTACCCTTGTAACCTGACTTGGTGGAAATGCCTCTCCCATCACCCAGCAGTGACACAGTTACTGGAGCAGAAAGACAAAGAACAGCCCTGTCTGTATCTGAATACTCGGGGAGATGGAAAGCACTTTTATCAGTTTGATACTCTTTAACTCTTATTAGAAATCTTTCTGATTGTAGGTAACTATTAAAGCTGTTTTCTAAGAAACCACATAATTGAACTGAACTTCAGAGCAGTTTGCACTCAGTTTGTCATTCAAGTACAACTCTAAGTAAACATGGTACAGTCGGTTGCTAGGAAGTACTTAGGTTTGGGAACTATGTTTTTCTCTTTTCCTGTTTTCCTTGCTTTATTATTGATTGAGAAACTAAGGATTCAGCCAGCCTCCACTGGGTCTTGTTCACCAGTAAGATGGAATAGAAGTACAACCCTAAAACTTAAAGAGGATATGGTTACAATGTTGAGACTTTTAGAACACTGTAAACTTATAAAAACAGACTTCTCAATAGATTATAGGTGAATGAGTAAATTGTTTTTAATATTCCTGTAAATATTTCCTATAGATTCAAGGACAGTTGTATTCTCTCAAGATAGTTTCTTATTTAGGAAAACTATGTAACAACTTGGTGAAATGGCTTTTTATAGAGTATGCATTTCTTTTAGTAAAAGATGATGAATGCGACTCAGATGCAGAAAATGAACAAAACCATGATCCTAACGTTGAAGAGTTCCTGCAACAACAAGACACTGCAGTCATCTACCCCGAGGCACCCGAGGATGACCAGAGGCAGGGCACGCCGGAGGCCAGCGGGCATGATGAAAACGGTAATTGGAGCTCACGGCCGCTTGGTTCTCACCTCTGAAGGATTATTGCTTCCATTGCACTGTGTGGGAACCCACCCCACTATAGGGAACATTTCTGAAAACGAGAATTTATTGCAGATGGCAATAGAGAGTAATTTCTTTAGCGAATGGAGTGATGTCCATGGTAAGTGTGTAGTCTTTTGTCAGTGCATCTCATGTGTGCACTGTGATGACCCGCACGTGAGATGCTTAGCACCGTGCCTGGACATTGACTTCCATTCACTTACATGGCAGCAGGCAGCAGAAGTAGGTTCTGGGAGAAGCCATACTTCCCCTTGATGCTGCTCCACTGTTCTGGAAGAAAACCTTGGTGGTATGGTTCAGAACATACTAATTTGGAGACAGTTTTGTTTTTTTTTTTCCTGTATCTATGTTGGTCGTCTCTGATATTAACAGCCAGTGTATAAACAGCAGTAAAATACAATAGTAATGTGTTCATATTCTCCTGTAAAGAAATCAGCTGTCATTCTGCCTTCCAAGCACTAGAAACAGATGAAAATAGCATGTTTCAATACTACTCTCTCAAGTCATCTCACCCTTTCCCTCCCCTACTGTGACCAAAGGTCTGTTCTTTATATCTGCATCTCCTTTGCTGCCCTGCAAATAGGATCATCTGTAGTGTCTTTCTAGATTCCATATATATGCATTAATATGTGATATTAATATATGATTGTTCATCTCTCTCTTTCTGACTTACTTCATTCTGTATAATAGGCTCTAGGTTCATCCGCCTCATTAGAACTGACTCAAATGTGTTCCTTTTTATAGCTGAGTAGTATTCCATTGTGTATATGTACCACATCTTATTTATCCATTCATCTGTCAGTGGGACATCTAGGTTGCTTCCATGTCATAACTATTGTAAACAGTGCTATAATGAACACTGGGGTACATGAGTCTTTCTTTTTCAATTATGGTTTCTTATGTCCAATAGTGGAAATGCTGGGTCATATGGTAGTTTTATTCTTAGTTTTGTAAGGAATCTCCATACTCTTTTCCATAGGTACTGTATAAATTTGCATTCCCACCAACAGGGCAAGAGAGTTCCCCTTTCTCCATACCCTCTAGAAATTTATTGTTGGTTGACTTTATGATGATGGCCATTCTGATAAGAGTAAGATAATACTTCATTGTAGTTTTGATTTGCATTTCTCTGATAGGGAATGATATTGTGCATCTTTTCATGTGTTTATTAGCCATCTGCATGTCGTCTTTAGAGAAATGTCTGTATAGGTCTTCTGCCTGCTTTTTGATGGAGTTGGTTGTTTTTCTACCATTGAGCTGCATGAGCTGCTTGTATAACTTGGAAATTAGTCCTCTGTCAGTTGTTTCATTTGCTGTTATTTTCTCCCATCCTGAGGGCCGTCTTTTCCCCTTGCTTATAGGCTCCTTCATTGTGCAGAAGCTTTCAGTGAGGTCCCATTGGTTTTTGTTTATCTATGTTACTCCAGGAGGTGGGTCAGAGAAAATCTTACATATTGCTGTGATTTGTGTCAAAGAGTGTTCTGCCTATGTTTTCCTATGAGTTTTATCATTTCTGGCCTTACATTTAGGTCTTTAATACATTTTGAGTTTATTTTTATGTGTGGTGTTAGGAAGTTCTAATTTCTTTCTTTTACACATAGCTGTCCAGTTTTCCCAGCACCACTTATTGAAGAGACTGTCTTTTCTAATCTGTATGTATCCCTAGATCTGAAGTGGGTCGTGAGTGTGTGTGTGTGTGAATTCAGTCAGTAAGTTGCGTCTGACTCTCTGCAGCCACATGGACTGCAGCATGCCAGGCTTCCCTGTCCTTCACTACCTCTTGGAGTTTGCTCAGATTATGGCCATTGAGTCAGTGATGCTGTCTCATCTCATCCTTTGCCACCTGCTTCTCCTTTTGCCTGCCTTCTTTCCTGGCATCTGAGTCTTTCCTAATGAGTCGGCTCTTTGCATCAGGTAGTCAAAGTATTGGAGCTTCAGCATCAGTCCTTCCAATGGATATTCAGGTTAACTTCCTTTAGAATTGACTGGTTTGATCTTCTTGCAGTCCAGGGCACTCTCAAGAGTCTTATCCAGCACCACAATTCAGTTCAGTTCAGTTCAGTTGCTCAGTCGTGTCCAACTCTTTGAGACCCCATGAATCTCAGCACGCCAGGCCTCCCTGTCCATCACCAACTCCCGGAGTTCACTCAAACTCACGTCCATCGAGTCAGTGATGCCATCCAGCCATCTCATCCTCTGTCATCCCCTTTTCCTCCTGCCCCCAGTCCCTCCCAACATTTAGAAGGCATCAATTCTTTGGCACTCAGCCTTTTTTATGGTCCAGCTCTCATGTCCATACATGACTATTGAAAAAACCATAGCTTTGACTATACACACCTTTGTCAGCAAAGCGATGTCTTTTTAATATGCTCTCTAGGTTTGCCATAGCTTTCCTTCCAAGGAGCAAGCATCTTTTAATGTCATGGCTGCAGTCATCATCTACTGTGATTTGGGTCTCTTGTAGACTGCATATACATGGGTCTTATCTTTGTATCCATTCAGCCAATCTTTTGGTTGGAGCATTTAATCTATTTATATTTGAGGTAATTGATGATATATATATTCTTATTGCTGTTTTGTTACTTTGGGGATTGTTTTTGTGGATTTAGGCATTTATTGTTTGTAGATTTTTTGATGATAGCCATTCTGACTGGTGTGAAGTGATACCTAATTGTAGTTTTGATTTGCATTTCTCTAGTAATAATGTTGAGCTTCTTTTTGTGTGCCTTCTGGCCATCTGTATGTCTTCTTGTAGAATTGTCCATTTAGATTTTTTGCCCATTTTTTGAATGCATTGTTAAAAGAACAGCTGAGTTGGCATGAGCTGTTTGTTGGGTGGTTTGTTTTTGTAGATCTTTTTTCTTCCCTTCCTCTTTGGTTCTCTTGTGATTTGATGACTATCTTCAGTGTTGTGTTGGGATTCCTTTTTCCTTTTTGTGCACATGTCTGTTGTAGATTTTTGGTTTGCGGTTCCCGCAAGGTTTTGCTAAAGCAGTCTGTATATATACGAGATAGTTTTAAGTTGCTGGTCTCTTAATTTCAAATGCATTTCCAATATCCTGCATTGTACTCTTCTCTTCTCACGCTTGCTGATTTTGATGCCATGTTTGTGTGTGGATGATTTCCTACCTTTACCGTATGTTTGCCCTAACCAGTGACTTTCCTGTTCGTAATTGTCTTGTTTATAGTTGTAGGCTTTTCTTTTCCCCCCGAAGAAGTTTCTTTATCAATTATTGTAAAACTGGTTTGGTGGTGCCAAATTAGCTTTTGCTTGTCTGTAAAATTTTTTACTTCTCTGTCGAAATCAGAGCTTTGCTGAGTATTCTTGGTTACAGGATTTTCCCTTTCACCCCTTTAAAAATACATTGCCACTCCCTTCTGGCCTCTAGGGTTTCTGCTAAAAAATCAGCTAATAACCTTATGGGGACTCCCTTGTATGTTATTTGTTGCTTTTCTCTTGTTGCTTTTAATATTTTCTCTTTAATTTTTTAATTAATTAATTTTAATTGGAGGCTAATTACTTTACAATATTGTAGTGGTTTTTGCCATACATTCACATGAATCAGCCATGGGTGTACGTGTGTCCCCCATCCCGAACCCCTCTCCCACCTCCCTCCCCATCCCCTCTCTCAGGGTCATCCCAGTGCACCAGCCCTGAGCACCCTGTCTCATGCATCGAACCTGGACTGGCAATCTGTTTCACATATGGTAATATACATGTTTCAATGCTATCCTCTCTTTAATTTTTTATCAAGTTGATTAATATGTCTTGGCATGTTCCTCCTTGGGTTTATCCTGGGTTTATCTGTGCTTCCTGGACTTAGGTGACTATTTCCTTTCCCCTGTTAGGGAAGTTTTCAGCTATTAATCTCTTCAAATACTTTCTCAGGCCCTTTCTCTCTCTCCTTCTAGGACCACTATAATGTGAATGCGGGTACATTTAATGTTGCCCCAACAGGTAGGTCTGGCCCAGGCTCCTCTGAAAACACTGCTTTTTCCCTTGTGTCCCAGCGTGCCCAGTACCTTGTGTGTGCCCCTTAAGCGTGTTACTTCTCTTTTCCTCAATTTTTTGAAGTTCCTGTGATCAAGCCCCATTGGCCTTAAAAGTCAAATGCTCTGGGGTCTCATCCCCCTGATGCCAGATCTCCAGACCCAGGAGCCTGACATAGGGCTCAGAACTCTCATTCCTGTGGGAGAACCTCTGTAATATGGTTACTTTCTAGTATATGCGTCACCCACCCAGCAGGAATGGAGTTGAGTTATATTGCGAATACACCCCTTACACCATCTCCTTATGGCCTCTTCTGTGTCTTTGGAAGTAGAATATGCTTTCTGGTAGGTTCCAGCCTTTTTTGCTGTTGGCTGTTGAGCAGTTAGTTGTGATTTGGGCGTCTTCTTGAGAGGCGGTAAGAGCAGGTCCTTACTCCTCCATCTTGTCCTCTGGGCTTACTTTAATCTTAGGCACATATTCTTGAACTCAACACTGCAATGGTGATTCCCTTATTCTCTGTCATGAAGATGGATGAGGAATGGGGGTATGATTTGACCTATTATTGAATTATTTGATTTCTTACTGTTGAGCTTTACGGATTCTTTGTGTATTTTGGATAGTAGTCCTTCTTCAACTGTGTCATTTGTAAATAGTTTTCCCAGTCTGTTTATCGTCTTACTCGCTTATTGTCTTATCTCATGGGGCAGAATGTTCTCAATTAAGTCCAGCTTATCAATTATGCCTTTCATGACTCATGCCTTTGGTATCCAAACAGGCATTACAATACCCAAGTTGGTATAGGTTTTCTTCTGTTATAGCCTGTGTCTTACTCATTTTGCATTTTATAGTTAGGCCTGTGATCCTTTTTGAGTTAATTTTTGTGAAGGGTGTAAGGTCTGTGTTTACATTCATATTTTTGTGTGTGGATGTCCAATTGTTCCATTACAGTTTGTGAAAAGACTGTCTTTGCTCCATTGTATTGCATTCGCTCTCTGGGCTCACCTGTACTCCATTCCACTGATCCATTTGTCTGTTCTCTCACCAACACCACACTATCTTAATTATTAAAGTTATGTAGTAAGCCTTGAAGACAGGTAGTGTCGGTCTCCCGTTATTCTTGCCTTCAGTGTTATGTTGCCTCTTCTGGGTCTCTTGCCTCTCCATGTGAGTTTAGAATTTTTGTCAATATCCATAAAATAACTTGATTGGGACTGCACTGAATATGAAGATCTAGTTGGGAAGAACTGACATCCTGATAGTATTGAGTCTCCTTATCCTTGAACATGGAATATCTTTGTATTTATCAAGTGCTTTCGTTTCACTTATCAGAGTTTTGTAGTTTTCCTCAAATAAGTCTTATACATATTTTGTTAGATTTATGCCTAATCATTTCGGCATTTTGGTGCTAATGTAAATGGTACTGTATCAATCAACTTTCCGATTTTTGAAGGAAATCTACAAGGGTGATCAGAAAACAAATCAGATTCCATTACAGAAAGTCAACTGTCCCTTCCTTAAATTAGGAAATCAGCTGTGGAAAAGATCAGAAAGGAAGCTTTCACTCCAGAATAGGTAGGATTTCTGTAAATAATTTGGTGACAAAGGAAAGAGAAGTAGGCTACTCTAGAAATTCTTTACTTCAGTGTGGCAAAAGGACACATTTCTGAAAATGATAGTTAGCCTGAGGACACTGTTGATCTATTTGCAGATTTGTCGAGTCCAGAGTTATTAGCATCATAATTCTGTAGGGCCTGCTTGCCTACTGTTTTTTTTGTTTGTTTGTTTCCTGGATTTTTTTTTTTCTCTTAAAGAAAATGTGTTAACATTTCACCTGAAGAAGCAGTAGGTTACAATAAATATGAAAGGGAAATATAAAACCTTAAAATACAGATGTTTATAAACATGTAAAATTATTATGTAACAGGATTTCAAAAAGCCTCAGTGAAATAATGAAAACTCAGCTTTGTAAAGTCCATTGTAACAAATCAGTGCAGTTAAGTCCCATAAGAATTGGAGCCTTAGTCATTCTGAATCAGTACAACATTTGAAGTATACAGTGTTTTTCATTCAGGTATTCACTACCTTCAGGTATGTAATGTAGTTTAACTGCTAATACAGTATTCCACAGTAGGTATGCTGTCACACCAGCAACATCTCTTGCCATGAAAAAGTAATTATCTTCAGAAGCACTTAGGTTTTTACTGTTTTAGTAAATTAAACATACCATCCTGTACTTCATAAGTTGTAAACAGGGGAGCTTTATTCCAGCAGGTTGATTTATCAAAATTCTGGTTCAGTGGGAACAAATCAAGGAGGTTTTTTCACAGGTTTTGTATCAGTCTGCCACTAAAGGAAGTTTAAGACACAGAAATTTAAAATGTTTTTTAAGTAAGTTTATTTATGGTCACAGATTCATAAATGATCACAGACTCATAAAGAAATTATAGTTCGAAAAGTGGTCAGACATAGGGTGGATTTTTTAGTACTGAATTCCTACCATAGGTGTATTATAGGAATTCTAAAAAGAAACATCTATTCCTTAAAGGTCTTCATTGCTAAAAGGTGAGTTTTAAAAAAAACTTTTTTAAAAACAAAAACAAAAATTTTAACTTTTAAACCTGTTCATTCTATAAACTTATAATGTTAAATATTTATTTTTCATTGTTTTATGCTGTTGGCCTAAAATAAGTTCATATCTCATATGTGTGAGAACATTCAATAGATATTTATGAAAAGAACTTGCTGTTTAAATATGAGCAACTTGCCATTTTATAAAATTATTAGTATTTTGTACATTAATTACAAGAATTAATCATGAAGACAAGAAAATAGAATGAAATGCCGAGCAGACAGCTTATGACACAGGAGTTCAGGGCAGCTTAACTGGTGGAAGCAAACCGATTGTGGTGCTGACGATAAAACACCTGTCACGGGGCCTCTGACCTCAGCCCCTGGAACCAGCCGAGAGCAGCAGCATCGCCAGGCGAGGGGAGTGTCCCAAACACTGTACAAACAGGAAGTCGTTAGAACACAGCATGATTCCCCCCAAATGTCCTCACAGGGCTAGTCTAGTCCCCAGAGAAGTGGGTCATGTCAGAGTCATCACCAGTGGAAAAGTCTCTGGTTCCAGGTACCTTGCTAGCTGATAACGGAAGATACCATCATAAACTTTGGGGTCTTGGTTGTTTGACTTTATTCATATATTTGATATATATTTCAGTGTACTTAGCTATGTAGAGTCAGGTGTTCAGCCTGTTCATTGCAGGCTTGTCCTTGAATAAGACATTTAATTTATATGGACTTGAATTTCAATAACAGTGACAGCTTGATGAAGTAAAGATTATGACATTTTCTCTGGTAGTCTGTTTTTCTATAAGAAATTAAAAATAAAGTTAAGATAACATTTATAGCAAGATGTGACTTAGGAACTTTTTTCTTTGAAGAAGTAAATCCAATATAGAAATGTAGTTAAATAATATTGGCCAAGTGATATTACATTTTAAGATTGGCAGGCTTAGATGTTTCCATGTATTAAAAATATGTAGTTCATTCTCTGAACTACAGTTTATCTAGAATGGCTTATTTTCTGAAAGCTATCCTAATAGTCATCCATCTGAAACTAAACAAGAAGTGTGCTGGTGTGTCTCGGGAGGGGAAAGAACACGAAGATGCAGGGGCATCTCGGTGGCCAGCCTCAGTCCAGCCCCCACGGCTCCTCACACCTCCTACAATACGTCCTCCACACTCACCTGCAGGGGAGCCTTAGAAACGTGCTCTAACTGTATGCTACTTACTCTCTGATGACTGTAGTGACATTTTTCAAATTTGAAAGAATGATTCAATAACTAATGATGACATTGTTACCTTTGTAGAAAGATGGTTATTGTGTACCAAACCCCTTTCATGTGTATACATTCACAACGATAACCTGCATTATTATTTTGCTTTTGTTTTGTCTAATTAACCACACAAAAGAAGGGAAGAATTACGTTTTAGTGAAAAAGATATGAGACTTTAAAGTCAGCTTGCATTTGACTCTCAACTTCATTGTTCACAGGCTGTGTGACTTGGAAGTAATTTAACCTTTTCTGGGCATCACGTCCTCTCTTTATAAAACAGAGACACATCAGTGTGTTGGTTTTGAGGATCAGCTACAAAGCACAATATCTGGCACACAGCAGAGGGCCTCGGTGGGCGCTTTGGTGCTACTTTGGGAACATCTTTAAAACGTACGATCCTTGTTTCACAGGAACACCAGATGCATTTTCCCAGTTGCTCACCTGTCCGTACTGTGACAGAGGATATAAACGCTTTACCTCTCTGAAAGAACACATTAAGTATCGCCACGAGAAGAACGAAGACAACTTCAGCTGCTCCCTGTGCAGTTACACGTTTGCATACAGAACCCAGCTCGAGCGCCACATGACCTCCCACAAATCAGGACGAGAGCAGGTAAGTGGCATGACTCAGATTCACCCACTGTCCACACCGAGAACTCCTCGCTCCATGGAAGGCAGGCTCTCACACACTGAAAGATTAAGGGGCTGTACCAGACAGTGTCTGGCCTGCAGCCTTGTAAAAAGGACAGTGATTATTCGTTTGGATGATCGGGTCATTTCTGAGTTTAAATGCACATGTAAACAACTATGAACACTATTTTAGAAGTGACTACATTTCTTTTCAGACAAGGTCCCTTTCAACTCATTTATTTTGCTTATATCATAACAAATATGTCAAGTTTATAACTGGATTTCAAAATGCATTCTACTAAAATGTTCAATGTAGAAAAATAAATACCATTTAATAAACCACATGACTTACTACTGACCAAGTAGAGGAGAAAATCAAACAATAATCAAGTTTAATTTTTCGTGAAACACCGATTATCATCATATAAGCTACTGTGGCTTTTTCCCATGTAAGGGAAGTTGCCTCTTAAGAATCTAAAGTTTAGACTGAATCATTTTTAATCTGAGGACTCAATTTTTCATATGGTTTCATTCTGTTTCTATGTCACTTTGCCTCAATTTCTAGAAGTATAAACCAAGACTATCCTTAAGTTACGTTGCTGGCTCTGAACTTAAGGATTAAAGTCAGAAACGTTTTTGCCAGTTCTGCTTTTGTAAGGTCAACTGTAAATAATCAAATCAATATCTGGTTAATCTAGATTTAAAAATCAAATAAGTGTTCAGCAGCACATGGTATGTTGAAGGTGTGTGCTGTGCTTGGGGCACATGTTCAGTCTCTTCTGTCAAAAGACAGATATATAACAGGAATACCTGTTACCTGAGTGTAAGAGTCTGCTCCATGTGTACCCACGTCACTGACCCCAGAGAGCGCGAGTTACCCTCTTGGCTATGATGGCTCAACCAAAAACCACGCCAAAATCTGTAAGAGAAACAGTGATGAGAATGGGTCAGCCTGTCTCCCCAGGACCCTGGTGACAGTACTCATGAAATCATGGGGTGTGGAGTGTACAGGCAGGCATGATGAGCACAGGGCCAGCTTTTCCTTGGGGAGGTCAGTGCTTCAGTCCACAAAGGAGCACTTGGGGTGGGAGTAAGTGCCACGAGGAGGAAACTCACCCACAGAAGACAAACCCCATCTTCTCATCTGCCCTGAATGGGTCTCATCAGAGACAGAACAGAAGCATGCTCTTGGCACCCCAGTGTCCTGACCTGACCACAGTGTGGGTGAGCCCTGGGGACGTGACCCAGTGTAGACAGGCCCTGGGGACATGGCCACAGTGTAGACAAGCCCTGGGGGCCTGATGCCAGTGTAGACAGGCCCTGGGGATGTGGCCACAGTGTAGACGAGCCCTGGGGATGTGGCCACAGTGTAGACAGGCCCTGAGGACGTGGCCACAGGGTAGCCAGGCCCTGGGGACGTGGCCACAGGGTAGCCAGGCCCTGGGGACGTGGCCACAGGGTAGCCAGGCCCTGGGGACATGACCACAGTGTAGACAAGCCCTGGGACAGGAGCTGTTCAGGTGACATTTGGGAGCAGAGCTATCCTGCAACTGCTGCCCCCACATCCTCTCCACCCCAAGGGCCCTTGTCGAAGGAGCCTCAAAGGACAGAGAGAACTGGAGGGAAAGCCAGAGATGCTGTGAGAAAAATAAGTCGTAAGATCTCTGATGATCACGAAGGCCACTGTGTGTGTGAGGCTTTCTCTGAGGGAGGTAAAGGTTGCCCGTCAGTTTCATATGTGAAATATGTGGTCAGACCAAGGTCAGAAAGGAGCCGTGATAGAATGTGGAGGCCAGCAACATGAGGGGTATAATTGGGAACCGTTTAGGTTAGGAGGCAGAGCGTCCACCTCGCTGGCCTCTGGAAATCAAGGTAAGCATTTCCAGGTTGTCTTATTCATGCAACAGATATCTGAGTTTTGATTCTGTGTAAGGCCTGTTGTAGGTGTTTAAGACACAGTAGTGAAAATGAGCAAGTCCCTGACAGTAGCGGGAGTGTCTTATAGGTGAGAGAAAACAGATGTAAAATATAAACACAGGTAGAATGAAGAAGACAAAGCAAAGAGGATAGAAAGTGGCGGAAGCTTTTTTTTTTTTTTTTTTTTTTTAATAGAGTAGAGACCTTTCTGAGACTAGGACATCTGAACCTGGACTTGGGTGAAGTGAGGGAGCCAGTCACAGAATGACTGGGAGAAGGGCCTTCTGTGCAGAGGGAGCAGAGGAGCGTGAAGGCCTCAGGCAGAAGCCAAGGAACAGCAGGCAGCCAGGGTGCACAAAGGGGAGAAAGATGAAGAGGCTGGGTAGGGAGGAGGCAGATGATGAGGCCTCTTGTATGAGCCGTGGCTAAGGCCTGTGATTTTACTCTAAAGTATTATAGGGAAGCATTTGAAAGATACTGAATTTTGTGTTTATGGCTTATTTTTAAGGCCAGGTGATCTGTGGGTTGGAGAGTAGATCGAGAGAAACGAGAAGGAAGCAGGAAGCACACTTAAGGGCTGTGGCTGTAACCCAGGCCAGAGGCACTGGTGTGACAGATGTGACGTCATGAGGATGGTGGCTGTAGGCTGGCTTGCTGAGGGATTGGATAAGGGTATCAGGGAAAGAGAGGGACCAGGATTCCTCCAAATTAGGGCCTAAGCAATGATCAGATAAATGAGGGGTTTACTCACAAAGGTAAGAAACAGGAGTAAGTAAGTGTTAGTTACTCAGTTGTGTCCAACTCTTTGTGACCCCCATGGACTAGCCCATCAGGCTCCTCTGTCCATGGAATTCTCCAGGCAAGAATACTGCAGTGAGTAGCCATTTGATCCTCCCCACCCAGGGATCGAACCTTGGTCTCCTGCACTGCAGGTGGATTAAGCCCCCAAAAAACAGGAGAGGAGGAGCTAATTTCCAGGAGAGAAATGAAGAGGTCAGTGTAGTCCTCTTAGCAGATGCCTGTCACTGTTCAGGGGGGACGTCGAGGAAGCTGTGAGAGTCTGGAATGGAGAGAGGAGAGACCTAGAGAGAGCTATTTGGAGTTGGCGCCATGTATTCAATTTCAAAGCCAGGGGTTTGGGTGAAGTAGAGCCTGACACATACTTCACGCTCATCCTCTGTCCTTCCTGTGTGAAGGACAGAAGGGAGATTGCAGTTTGGGAGAACATAGAACAAGCAGAACTGGAGCCTTTGAACGATGGGTAGAGTCTTAATAGTCACAATTAAGGGGAAACGTAGCCAGGAAGTAAGGGATGGTATCAGTGGGAGCAGGGAGGTGAAGAGCGGTGTATTGCAGAAGGTGGGACTCACTGGATGATGAGATGTGGACTCCTGCTGAAGAAGCCTGGAAACTCAGGGCTAGAAACCTGGCATCTGTAGCCTTAGAATCTGTGCCCATGGGTGAACAGGAATCCTCTAGAAATTTATGAGTAGAATATCGCATAATTCAGTTCAAACACTGCTTTTGTAAGATGAATAAAGGGTGCAGAATTAATTCGAAGTATGTAAAAGTGGGAGTTTGATAAACCAGACAGAAAGCTATTACAGTAATCCATATTTGACTGAAAAGAGGGAAGTATTTTTTAAATCATCAGATTAAGATTTTGGAAATACCAAACTTACTAGAGAGGATAAAGTCCTGAAAAAGCCCCAGCCTTTTCTTCTGTTCAGGAGACCTTGTTCTTCTGTTTAGTTAAGTGTGCTTGAGACAGATTCCTGGACATTCTGGACCATGGTTTCTTTACCTGTCAATTAGAGTGCAGGAGAGGGAAATCATCTCTAGTTCCCGGTCAAGTACATATTTTTGCTAAATGCTATATTGCATCATAGAGTGATTCTGATTCTTTAAACTGGGAAGTGGAGATTTTCCTTTATGTCAAAATTCTGTTGCCACTGTCCTCTTCCTTTTTGGTAACATTTAGCGTTAGATTTTTGTGACTGCTACGATTTGAGGCCTTTAAGAAACAAAAGAACCACCCAAACATTACTTTTAGCAGATTGGATGTTCTTTATGTCTAAAGATTTTTTGCTTTATAAATAAAATACCAATTCTTTCTTACAGAGACATGTGACGCAGTCTGGGGGTAATCGTAAATTCAAGTGCACTGAATGTGGAAAAGCTTTCAAATACAAACACCATCTAAAAGAGCACTTAAGAATCCACAGTGGTAAATATTTGTTTTCTTTGTCTACCTTGAATATCATAGTGATTATGATAGTAAATTAATATCACATGTGAGCTACACATATGGTTACAAACTCTGCAGTGGTTTTGGGATAAACACTAATATTGAGACATTTTCTGCTTATAAACGGTATTTTATTGGGATCTGACTCTTTGGCTAAAGTATATCAAGCTAAGAGGACACACTTTGAATTTCCTAATAAGAATATAGCGTTTTACAAGATGTACAACCTGAGACATGAGCTTTTCAGTGAATGTTCATTTCATTGCCTCTGTTGCACAGTTAACAGGGAATGATAAAGCGTGTGCACAAGGAAAGGAGGAGATGAAGATGTTCTTTCCGTAAGAGGAGAGATGGAACTCAAGATAGGAAATGGCATGGTGCACCGTGGGGATTGTGGGAGAGGGCAGCACGAGGAGGGGTGGGAACTGTGGCACGAGAGGGGGTTTCACGGAAAAGGGCTTCCCCCATCTCACCCTCAGTTCTGCACTACTCAGCAGCTATAGCTTCACATGAAAAGTGAACATTAATACGTGGTAAAAATATTATGTCAATTTTAGAGACTTACAAAGAGAGCTCTGTTTGCCTTTTTTTGGAGGCTTTACTTACCCAAAAGCAACCAAGAAAATTCACATCGCATTATGAACCCTGTCTCCCGGTTAATTTTGATGCATTATTTAATATGAAATAATTTCAATGAAAGACAACTGTTAACTAATGAGTGGGAAATTATGGATTTCTGCACATCCTTGTTTTGTGAAAATTATTATATTGACAATTATTCATAGATTTTACAAATATCCTGCAAAAAAAGTACGGTTGGGTGGCTTTGTGATACGTGTGTTTTATTTTGGAACTGCATTAATAGAAGTTGTGCTGAATTGCTCATTGAGGGCTAAAAAATGTTACCTCTTAAAACATGCTCAAACTGAGATTCATACATTTTTTAAAAATTTTATACGTTAATGTGTCTGGAAAACAAAGCTGTCTTTTGGCATCTGCATCAGGATCCTGTTTCTTAGCTCCTGTGCTACTGAACAATTTTCATCAATTTCATATATATATATATATATATATATATATATAAGTTAACATTATATTAGCATACATCCAATGGATATTTTTCCTGTACTACTTTTTTTTTCCAGCTTTATTGAGATATAACTGACATATAGCACTGTATAAGCAGCATGATTTGACTTATCTTGGCTATTGTAGATAATGCTGCAGTGAATGCATTGAAATGTATTATATATACAGGGCTGTATATATAATCTTTTCAAAGCAGTGTTTTCATTTTCTTTGGATGAATACTCAGAACTGGAATTGCTGGATTAAAAGGTAGTTTTCTTTTTAGTTTGTTGAGAAATCTGTATACCATTTTCCATAGTGGCTGTACCAATTTACATCCTCACCCACAGTGACCTAGGGTTCCCTTCTCTCCACAGTCTTGCCAATACTTTTTTGTGTGTGTGTAATAGTCATTCTGACAGGTGTATGGGGATATCGTATTAATGATGTTGAGCATCTTTTCATGTGACTGTTGGCTTCTATAAGTATTTTTTGGATAAATATATCTGTTCAGATTCTCAGCCCATTTTTAATTGGGTTGTATCTTTTGATTTTGAGTTGTACGAGTTCCTTGGACATTTTGCATATTAACCCCTATCTTCTATTCAGTAGGTGGCCTTTTCAGTTTGTTCATAGTTTTGTCTATACAAAAGTCTTTCAGTTTGATGTAGTCCCCTTTGTTTATTTTTGCTTTTATTCCCCTTTCCTGAGGAGACATATAAAAAAAAATATATTACTGAGATCTATGTCAAAGAGCTTATTGCCTGTGTTTTTTTCTGGAAGTTTTATGGTTTCAGATCTTTAATCTGAAATTTACTTTTGTGCGTAGTATGAGAGAGTGTAGCTGTCCAGTTTTCCCAACACCAGTTATTGAAGGGTCTTTTTCCCCCACTGTATATTGCCATAGGTTAACCACCCTTACGAGTTCATTTCTGTGGTTTCTGTTATGTTCCATAGATCTATTAATCTGCTTTTGTGCCAACACCATGCTAAATGACTGTAGCTTTGCAGCATAGTTTGAAATTGAGGCATGTGATACCTCCACTTTTGTTCTTTTTCAAGATTGTTTTGGCTACTTGGCATCTTTTATGTTTCCATGCAAATTTCAAGAGTTATTTATTCTAGTTCTGTGAAAAATGCATTGGCATTTTGATAGGAATTACATTGAATAAGCAGAATGAATTGATACAGAATCATTAAACCTATTTTCTTAATTGTTCGTTCTTATTATTAATGTCGAGAAATTCAACAGATTTCTACATTAATTTCATATCTGGCAACTTTACCAAATTCGTTGATGAGCTCTAGTAGGTTTTTAGCGGCATCTTTAGAATTGTCTATGTATATAGTATCATATCTGTAAACAGTGACAGTTTTACTTCTTCTTTTTCAATTTGGATTCTTTTATTTCTTTTTCTTATCTGACTACTGTGGCTAGGACTTCCAATACCTTGTTGAATAAAAGTAGTGAGAGTAGATATCTTAGTCTTGTTCCTGATCTTAGAGGAAATGCTTTCAGCTTTTCACCATTGAGTATGATGTTAGCTATGGGCTTATCATACATGGTCATTATTACATTGAGGTATGTTCCTTCTGTACCCATTTCTTTGTGAGTTTTTTTTTTTTATCATAAATGGATATTGAATTTTGTCAAAAGCTTTTTCTGACTCTATTTAGATTATCATATGGTTTTTACCTTCAATTTGTTAATGTGGTATATCACATTGATTTGTAGATATTTAACCATTCTTCATCCCTTGATGAATCCCACCTGATCATGGTATACCTGGGTGTTTCAATGTATTACTCAATTTGGTTGGCTAATATTTTTGTCAAGGAGTCTTGCATCTGTATTCATCAGTGATATTGGCCTGCAATTTTGTGTGTGCTTTGTTTTGATATCAGGATGATGCTGACCTCATAGAATGAGTTCACAAGTATTCCTTCCTATCCAATTTTTAAACATAGTTTGAGAAGGATAGGTGTTACATCAATAATTTATTTTTAATAACCCTTCTTACCAGAGGGCTTCCCTGGTTCAAACAGTAAAGCATCTGCCTGCAATGCAGGAGACCCAGGTTCAATCCCTGAGTCAGGAAGATCCCCTGGAGAAGGAAAGGCAACCCACTCCAGTACTCTTGCCTGGAAAATTCCATGGATGGAGGATCCTGGCAGGCTACAGTCCACGGGGTCGCAAAGAGTCGGACACGACTAAGCAACTTCACTTTCTCACCAGAAATGATTTGAAGTTGTTGATAGAGATTATAGCTAATTCATTTTTTAATGTTGAAGAAGTTGGGGTAATAAAACAGTAAGATTTTGTATATAAAAATGAATGTCCTATTGCAGTCATAGAGAGTCGCAGATCTATAGATTATATGAAGTTGGGAAACACAGATCGTACAAAACATTAAAATATAAGTCCAGAAACAAGAAGTTAATAGATATCTAATCATAAAATCTTGCACTGATCATCAAAAATCAGCTGCAGTCAAGTAACAATGCCTGTGCTATCTACAGCAACCCTTTAGGTGTTTTCGTGGTCAAGAGCTTTATAGTAAGCTCACAGCATGCTGCTGCTCTGAAAGAGGAGGCAGGTTCAGGCCACGTCCTGGCACACGGACTCCTGTGCTCTGCTGTCCATTCATATTTATATCTCTCAAAGAAAGCAAGACAGGCATGAAGTTAAAACGAGAAAGAAAAAAAGGAATACTATGAATTCCTTTGCACATGCTAGAAGAGACCACAAATTAGACCCTAGGTTTTAGGAAGTAAGAAAACTACAGTTAGTAATGGAAATCTAGAGTATTTGTAGGTAAAAAGGATAAGATGTCAGAAGATGAGAGAAAAAGCACAACTCTCTTCTGATACTGAAGTCCATAGAGAAAGTTGTTCCTTGGAGCATCATTAAGAAGAAAATACCAGAAGATAATTTACGTCATCCTCAAAAATATCCTTAAAATAATACAGCAGAGGATTCAATAGTGTTTTCTTTCTAAAGTAAGATTCTTCCATAGAGGCCAGTGATATTTCACCAAAATGCAGTTCAGAAAGAGCACTGCCCCAGGGTGCCCAGTGGATACCATCCAAGTCTACAGCTCCCTGGTGGTTTATTTCAGGGGGAGATTTCGAGCAGGGCTACTCCAAGTCATCCCAGATAAACATAATACTTTCTAAATGCTTACCCTCAGTGTCTATCAAGACAGTGCTGTGACAATTTCATTATAGTCTGTACAATGTTAGTCCATAGGAGATTGGAAAATGTTTTTTAATGGAAAAAAACAATGATCATTCACCACAGGTAGTTTTGTTTTTTTCTTTTTTTTTTTTAATTTTTTATTATTATTACCTAATAATGAATGAACCTCATATCCTTCAGGAAACTCTGGGGGTTTTTTTGCAGCTGACTTTTTAAGGCATTGAAGGTCAGGGCCCTCAAGTTATGTGCCCTGGAATTGCATGGATCTCTTCTGATGTCCATGAAGGGAACCCTCTGCAGAGTCCTGTGTGTCACTGTCATATAAACTTTGCACATGGGAACTGTGCAAAGGAGCTGTGTGGAGGCCACTGCACCTGCCCACAAAGAGGGTGCAAAAGAGCCCCTGCACCCAGGCAGGGAGCCTCCCCAGCAAGTAACCTGGGTTTGTTCCATAGCCTGATAGTCATTTCAGCCTAGAAAACTTCTATATCAGGTGCAACTGAACACCACCTTAGCCATTAGAAAAAAGTCAGTGTGCATAATGTATCAGACTTTGAGCAGCACAACTTCCTGTAGTAGTAGTTACAAACACTAACCTAGGTCAGTAACTGAGGTGATGTGCTTTAGCTATGAAGTTAGAATTAGAAACATGGCTTTTTCTAACACAGACTTTGGCTTTAGAATAATTGTTCTGCAGTCTTTTTTTATAGCAGCAGTAAAATAACTGGGTGATTCCCATAATAGTAAGGGTAACTAGCACCTGCTGGACACTCAACTGCTTTAAGTCACGCAGCTCTCACAGTAACCCTGGGAGGTAGATGCTACTGTTTTGTCCTTTTTTACTGATGAGAAAATAGAGTTTCAGAGAACTTACCTTGTCCCCAGTCATTCAGCTGGGACACAGGCCTCCTGACTCCAAAGCCACTGCCATCCCCACTGTGCTCTGTAAAGACAGAAATAATCAATACTATAGATGCTTATTTTCCTAGTCAGCAAGGGAACAAGCATGTAGTTAATCTAAAAAGGTCATCAAATAATTAAGAATGTTAAAAAATGCAAAGACATATCCCTTGTTTTACACCCACTGGAAATTTTTATCCAATGCACTTTGAGTATTGAATCACATTTCAGGCATCCCATTGGAAAGATATTGATAAAACTGGAGAAACTCAGAGGTGAGTTAACAAGCGGGTAAGAGTTCTGAAGAACACATCCCATGAGGAACGTGTGAAAGACCTGGACACATTTAACCTGCATGAGCGAAATTGAGGGATACTTGGGACAGCTCTTCATCACATCCAAAGTCTGGCTTGTCGAGGAAGTGTTAGACCAGCTCCAAGCGGCATCAGAAACAAGCATAACAGGGAAGGCCAACTCTAGCTTAGTGCCGACCCTCTGTCCCGGTGCTCTTCTAAGGAGTCACTAACAGCTCCTGAGGGCACACTGAGCTCTGCTGCATCGTCTGTTATAACTGCAGAACAGTCCAGCGAGGATGCATCTACGTTTATTCACACACCAAAACACTGAGGCTTGGACAGGTTAAGAAAATAGACATAGTATGTGACAGAGCGGGAACCTGAACTTAGATCCTGGCCCTCAGCAAAGCCAGACTAGACTGCCTTCCTCCGATCTGTCCAGGGGCAGTAACCTCCTTTTAATAAAAGAGGTTAAGCAGAGATGAGCCGGTGCCAAGGATGATATGAAATGAACGCTTCATTGGGAAGGAGGCTGTACTAGAGGGCTTTATTAGATTCCTTCCAACTCTAATTCGATTATGCAGACACATTTGAGAAAATATAATGCACTTGTTTTAATCTTTACAACATTGAAATTCCAAGACTAGCAGGTCCTATGCTTTCTTGCTGCTTTCCTTTTAATCATTAAAAAGAAAGGGGGAGATAAAGAGCTTTATTTTGCCACTGAGTAGATAAGCAGCATCACCACACTTCATGATTGTACAGTTGGCCACTCATTCATCTGGCAGAGGCTTACAGAGCAGCGCTGTGACCTGCACGCAGCAGATGTGGGAGTAAACAGCACTAAGACCAGACCTCCCTGAACCCAGGCATCGGTACCTTTAGACTATACATTCATGAACTAGAACATATGCAAACTAAAGTTAAAAAAAAAAATGGGGTTGTATGAAAATATTCCATTCAACTCAAAAATTTCTGTCAGAGTACTCGTAGGGACCCAGAAGATCACCTTGTACCCTGGAAGGTCTTGGGGAGTGACGTAACTGAGGCCTCTGCAAGCAGGAAGCTTCTTTTTTTTTTCCTGACATTTCACAAAGATGTTGTATTTGTGCAGCAAAAGTATACTGTGTTTTAATACTTAAATGTTCTAAGTTACTGTAACCACTGTCACTGAAATTGAAACTCCAAGATGCTTTTCGTACCAAGAGGCTCAGTGGTAAAGAATTCACCCACCAGTGCAGGAGGCACAAAAGACACAGGTTGCTTCCCACAATGGGAAGATCCCCTGGAGGAGGAAACGGCAATCCACTCCAGTATTCGTGCCTGGAGAGTCCCATGGACAGAGGAATCTGGCAGGCTGCAGTCCAAGGGGTTACAAAGAGCTGGACACAACTGAGCAACTGAGCACACAGCGAACACTGCCTTACTGATCTAGGAGTACATACACCCCTCGTAGCTCAGCTGGTAAAGAATCCGCCTGCAATGCAGGAGACCCTGGTTCAGTGCCTGGGTGGGGAAGTTCCCCTGGAGAAGGGATAGGCTACCACTCCAGCAGTATTGGGCTTCTCTGGTGGCTCAGATGGTAAAGAATCCGCCTGCAATGCAGGAGACCTGGGTTGGGAAGATCCCCTGGAGAAGGGAATGGCTACCCACCCCAGTATTCTGGCCTGGAGAATCCCATGGAGTCACAAATTGTCAGTCATGACTGAGCAACTAAGCACACACATACATCCCAGCTTAATAAGCCAAGGCTTGTAACAATACTTGTATTTAAACTTTTCTTCCCCACTGAAAAAGGTCTTTTCAAGGAAACCTATGAATATAGGAAGGATAGATATTCTTCATATGACTCATACAGTCAACGATAGATGTCCACACTTACTAAGCCTTATGGGAGATTTTGCTTCCTTTTGTCTAATAATTTCTCCTATAGATGGTTAAGTAGAGTAGAATATAGAGAATTACATAGTTTAGTGACACAGGATAAGAAAAAAATTACTTGAAAGAGTGGGATATAATTTTTTGGTATCTGAGAAAGATTTGAACTTTTAAAAGTGAGCAAAATTGTTACATGCACCTGAAGAGAAGATTCTCTTACTGGTCAGCACATAGTTCAGACTAACATTTTATTGGTGCTTGACATTTATGAAGGTTTTCAACTTAAAAGTGATGATTCTAAATAAAATTGTATCACAAGCACACCTGGTAACCCCCTTTTTAAATTGATACTGCTTGTTTTAGGGAAAATGTGAATATGTGAAAATTTACGAATGTAACTTTTTGTTGTTGTTTAGGAGAGAAGCCATATGAATGCCCAAACTGCAAGAAACGTTTTTCCCATTCTGGTTCCTACAGCTCACACATAAGCAGTAAGAAATGTATCAGCCTGATGCCTGTGAACGGGCGACCAAGAACAGGGCTCAAGACCTCGCAGTGCTCCTCACCCTCGCTCTCGGCCTCTCCAGGCAGCCCCACGCGACCACAGATGCGGCAGAAGATAGAGAACAAGCCCCTGCAGGAGCAGCTCCCCGTAAACCAGATTAAAACTGAACCTGTGGATTATGAGTTCAAACCCATAGTGGTTGCTTCAGGAATCAACTGTTCAGCCCCTCTACAGAACGGGGTTTTCAGTGGTGGTGGCCCCTTACAGGCAACCAGTTCTCCTCAGGGTGTGGTGCAGGCCGTCGTTCTGCCAACGGTGGGTTTGGTGTCCCCCATCAGTATCAATTTAAGTGATATTCAGAATGTACTTAAAGTGGCGGTAGATGGTAACGTCATCAGGCAAGTTTTGGAGAATAATCAAGCCAATCTTGCGTCCAAAGAACAAGAAACAATCAATGCTTCATCCATCCAGCAAGGCGGCCATTCTGTTATTTCAGCCATCAGTCTTCCTCTGGTTGATCAAGATGGAACAACCAAAATCATCATTAACTACAGTCTTGAACAACCTAGCCAACTTCAAGTTGTTCCTCAGAATTTAAAAAAAGAAACCCCAGTCCCCACCAACAATTGCAAAAGCGAAAAGTTACCAGAAGATCTTACTGTCAAGTCTGAGAAGGACAAAAGCTTTGAAGGGGGAGGGAACGACAGCACGTGCCTCCTGTGTGACGACTGTCCCGGGGACCTCAATGCACTTCCGGAGCTAAAGCACTATGACCTGAAGCAGCCCGCCCAGCCCCCTCCGCCCCCTACCCCAGAAGCTGCCAAGCCCGAGGCCTCCGCTTCATCGGGGTCCGGAGATGGCAGTTTGTCTCCCAGTCAGCCACCTTTAAAGAACCTCTTGTCTCTTCTGAAAGCATATTATGCTTTGAACGCACAACCAAGTGCAGAAGAGCTCTCAAAAATTGCCGATTCCGTGAACCTACCACTGGATGTAGTGAAAAAGTGGTTTGAAAAGATGCAAGCGGGACAGATCTCAGTGCAGTCTTCTGAACCATCTTCCCCGGAACCAGGCAAAGCCAACACCCCTGCCAAGAGCGACGATCAGCCTCAGGCTGCAGATGCAGATGAAGCCCAGGACAGCACAGGGAACCGCCAGAGCCCTCTGAAGAGAGCTAGCTCTCCCGTCTTACCAGGGGGCTCGGCCGTCAATGGTTCCAGAAGCAGCGCCTCCTCCCCTTCCCCCTTGAACCTCTCTTCCTCCAGAAGCGCACAGGGTTACTCATACCCAACAGAAGGGGCGCAGGAAGAGCCGCAGGTCGAACCTCTTGATCTTTCACTACCAAAGCAGCAGGGCGAGTTATTGGAAAGGCCAACTATCACTAGTGTTTACCAGAACAGTGTTTATTCTGTCCAGGAAGAACCCTTGAACTTGTCTTGTGCAAAAAAGGAGCCACAAAAGGACAGTTGTGTTACAGACTCAGAACCAGTTGTAAATGTAATCCCACCAAGTGCCAACCCCATAAATATTGCTATACCTACCGTCACTGCCCAGTTACCCACGATCGTGGCCATCGCTGACCAGAACAGTGTTCCGTGCTTGCGAGCACTGGCTGCCAACAAGCAGACCATCCTGATCCCCCAGGTTGCCTACACATACTCGACTGCAGTCAGCCCGGCGGTCCAGGAAACACCCTTGAAGGTGATCCAGCCCAGTGGAAATCAGGTAAAAAAGGAAAAAAACCACTCCCAGCCCCAATCCATTGATCAAATGCTAGTTTGATTTATTTTAGTGAATTTCTCTAATAAAAACCAGGCATGAGAGAGCCAAGCAGCTTGTTAAACTGTCACATTTGAAAGGAAATAGCTGGCTATGTGCCTTAGCTGCTGTGGCATCTTGGCTTTTGTTGTTTACTGATTCCAGAGTGTAGTTTTTCAACTGCAGTTTTAAGTATTATTTTGCTGAAAAGAGGGTCAATGGGTCTCAGCTATAAGACTGACTGTTTGTAACTAGAGATGGAAGAGGAAAGTAAAATTCAAATACTCATTAATCAGACTTCTGTTTTATAGTTAAGTTCCCAGAATTCGTCATAGTTTCTGCCTTATGATCATCAGTAAATGAAAATTTGTTCACAGATGTTTTACACCAGGCAAACTTAGCTCTCACTTTTTGTGTTAACCTGTTTATAAAAGGCTTTAATGAAGCAAACAAAAATTAAGTATATAAAGAATTCACCTAATGAGTTTACTGATGATTTTATAAGCTGTAAACTAGTGTTCAATCATAATAATACATGAGGAATTACAGCTGTGAATCTGTGTTTGTATTTTCCTCTGTAACACTCTCCAAGTCCATGACAGTTATGATAAAGCTATTTTGCATGACTGTTGTGTGTTTCACTGTCCAGGCTTTTTCTGTGTCACTGACCTTGATGTCTCCATTTTTTCCATCAATTTCTGATTGAATCAAATGAATACTAGAGATAAATTTAATCTTTTTCTCAAATACTTACTATAAGAAGATGTGACTGTAAAATAATTACAATATCCTGTTCAAGTATGTTTTGCTATTTTTGTCTCCTTAAATATTGCTACCAATGGGGCTTCCTGTAATCGTGGTAACCTTGAAAAAGTTTTCACATGGCTAAATTTTTCATGAAACCTAAATTTTAACTGTATAAAACACTCTTCACACCTTTGAAGAATAAACTGGGAAATTTCAGTTAACGACACCCAATAACATGAAGAGAGTCCCTTTAACACCATTGGCAGCTTACAAGTGGCAGAAGAACGTCTGTCAGCACTTCGCCCCCCTTGTTGTTTAGTTGCTCAGCTCAGTTGTATCTGACTCTTGGCAACCCCATGGACTGTAGCCCGCCAGGCTTCCCTGTGCATGGTATTTCCCAGGCAAAAATACTGGAGTGGTTTGACATCTCCTCCAGAGAATCTTCCTGCATCAGATATTGAACCCACATCTCCTGATTGGCAGGCGGATTCTTTACCACTGAGCCACCAGAAAAGTCCTCTCCCACCTTACAAAGCTGTAAGAAATTGTGGGAAACCTCTAAACTTGTGGAAAATGTGTGAGTTTAGGATGGAAGTCTTCAGGAAAGACACAGGATCTTAGGAGCCCAATCCCACTGCAGGCTCCCTGCAGAATTCTTCCACCTACAGGAGACCCTGCCTCCAGTTTTCTCCCTAACCCTCACCCAAAACTCTGAAGATTCACCATCAAGCAAGGATTCTTGTTTAAAAACACAGACCTGCCTGCATTGTTTTTCCAACTTGCCTCTTAGGAAAGTGATAGGACAAACCTCCCTCTTTACAAGGAGACAATGAAGTTTAGTTCACAAAATTCTAAGGTCCTGGAAGATACAATTTAAAGACCACTTTTAAGAAATAGAGTCTTAATTTTCACTTAGTAAAACCCAGAAGGTAAGTAAGTGATGCAGTTAGAAATTCACAACTGTTTAGCAAACTGGTAAGTTAAAATGTTCGGCAGACTTCTCATAAATTAATGATCCAGAGGCAACTAAGCGTGTTCTCTGCAGCGTCCTTTCTTTCGGTGCCCGCCGACCCTGGGCTGCTTTTGCTGTTGTGACTGCACGGCCCCCTCACCCGAACCTTCCCTTAGAGCCTGCTTTGGTCAGGTTGTCGAAAGCAGAAATCAAAGTGGTTCCTTCAGCTCTGCTTTTATTTATGTCTGTCGTTTATCCTGTAATCTTAAACGAACTTTTTCTACTTCCTTTTCTCTAGGATGAAAGGCAAGACACTAGCTCAGAAGGAGTATCCAACGTAGAGGATCAGAACGACTCCGATTCCACGCCCCCCAAAAAGAAAATGCGGAAGACAGAAAACGGAATGTATGCTTGTGATTTGTGTGATAAGATATTCCAAAAGAGTAGCTCACTGTTGAGACATAAATACGAACACACAGGTATGTATATTAAGGAAGCTGCCAGTTTTGCAGAGTTGAATTGATGACTATTTCCATAACCAGAAGTGCCCCAAGGCCTAGCGGCTCCATGCCATTGTATTTCATAGCTGTGCCCTTATTTTCAGGTAAAAGGCCCCACGAGTGTGGCATCTGCAAAAAGGCGTTTAAACACAAGCATCACCTGATCGAGCACATGCGCCTGCACTCCGGGGAGAAGCCCTACCAGTGCGACAAGTGCGGGAAGCGCTTCTCCCACTCGGGCTCCTACTCCCAACACATGAACCACCGCTACTCCTACTGCAAGAGGGAGGCCGAGGAACGGGAGCCCCCTGAGCCGGGGGCCGTAGGCCCAGGGGTCCCGCCCGAGCAGCATGCGGGGCAGGGCGACTCGGACGAGAGGGAGAGCTCGACGCGGGAGGAGGATGAGGACAGCGAAAAGGAGGAGGAAGAGGAGGAGGAGGAGCGGGAGCTGGAGGAGCTGGAGGAGGAGAAGGGAAGTGGAGCGGCGCGAGGGGCGGAGGAGGTGGAGGAGGAGGTGGAGGACGGAGAGGAGGAGATGGACGACGAGGAGGACGAGGACGAGGAGGCGGAGGATGACGGGGAGAGAGCAGAAACGGAAGGTGTGGGGCAGGGGGCGGGGGCTGGAGGCCAGGCCCACAGCTTAGAACACAAAGTCAGTGAGGGCAGCGAGCAGGTGTCCGAAGAGAAAACAAATGAAGCCTAATAGTTTTTCTAGAAAAGAAAGAAAATTCTAATTGGTAATGAAGTTTTGTTCTATATTATACATGCTTTTCATGGAAACACAGTAACCTGTATACTGTGATTTCTGTTCACTACTGTGTAAAGTAAAAATTTAAAAAAACACAAAATCAAAAAAAAAAAAAAAAAACCACACAAAAAAATCCGGGTGTGCCTGAACCTCAGACCTAGTAATTTTTCATGCATTTTTCAAAGTTAGGAACAAGTTTGTAATATGAAGCAGATTAGAAAACTTAATGACTCAGAAAGCAGAGATTTAACAGGTTAAAGAAAGCTGATTGATTAGATGAGCACCTGACATTGTTTCATTTTATCAGTATTAATTAGCACTCTTACGTTAGTTTATTCTTAAGCTGTACAATTGGGAGAATTTTATAATTTTTTATTGGTAAACATATGCTAAATCCGCTTCAGTATTTTATTATGTTTTGTAAAATGTGAGAACTTCTGCACTACAGAATTCCCTTCACGGAGAAGTATAATGCAGTTCCAAACCGTGCTAACTACCTTTTCTAAATTCAACCTAGAAGGTAGTCATTTCTAATATTTAGATGTCACAGTAGAGCGTATTCTCATTTAAAGTGTATTGTTAGCCTTAAGAAAGCAGCCGCTAGAAGAGCTGAAGTTTCTTACTCATGTGGTTTAAAATGGAGTTGACGAGATTGCCGTTGAGTTCTGATTGCAGGGACTAACAGTGTTGATACTGGTGAGACAGCAGAGACGTCAGAATCAGTGTTCGTAATTGTGTTTGCGTACGTGGTACACAAATATGAAGGATGTGATATGAAGCTTTGTATCTCCTCTGGCCTTAAGCAAGACCTGTGTGCTGTAAGTGCCATTTATCAGTATTTTCAAGGCTCTGACCAGCCTCTGTTCATGCGTGGCCTACAATAACTAGCATTTGTTGATTTGTTTCTTGTATCAAAATTCCAAAATAAAACTTAAAAACCACTGACTCTGTCAGAGAAGCCAAACACTGGGACATTTCACCCTTTAATTCCTCAGTATTCATTTTGCGTTAATTGACTTTCAGAATTTCTCTACTGAAACGAAAGGGAAATTTTCTAATCTGCTTTATCCATGTACTTGCATTTCAAACATGGACCTGCCATTGTTATTTGGCTCATAACTGTTTCCAAATGTTAGTTATTATGGACCCAGTTTATTAACAACATTAGCTGATTTTTACCTATCAGTATTATTTTATTTCTTTTAGTTTATAGATCTGTGCAACATTTTTGTACTGTATGTCTTCAAACTTGGCAGTATTAATACCCTTCTTACTGACATATGTACTTTTAGTTTTAGAAAACTTTTATATTTATGTGTCTTATTTTTATATTTCTTTATTTATTACACAGTGTAGTGTATAATACTGTAGTTTGTATTAATACAATAATATATTTTAGTATGAAAATTTGGAAAGTTGATAAGATTTAAAGTAGAGATGCAATTGGTTCTCTTGCATTGAGATTTGATTTAACAGTGTTATGTTAACATTTATACTTGCCTTGGACTGTAGAACAGAATTTAAATGGGAATGTATTAGTTTTACAACTGCAATCAAGTCATTTTACCTTTACCCAGTTTTTAATATAAAACTCTTAAATTTTGAAATTCACTGTGTGACTAATAGCATGATGCTCTGCGGTTTTATTAAGAGATTAGTCTAACCATAAAACTCTCATTTCCTTAGGAAGCCAAATTAGGATAACCTCATGTAAACAGTGTTGGGAACAACGTTTAACATTTTGTGCCAATTTGTTCCTGTATTCATGTATGTAAGTTACAAATCTGACTCTTCATTTTTAAGTTCCTTGTTACACCATGGTCATTTTCTAGTTTTTTACCAGACTCCCCATCTCACAATAAAATGCATCAACAAGCCTGACTTGCTGTCCTTCTTTAATCATTGTCAAGATTTTCTCTGGAGGACTCTGTAAAGTAGGTATACAGTCATCCTGCTCTGGGTGTATCTTGGGCTGAGTTTGGGTAAACTCAGTGGTTTAGACATTCCCCACTAAGTCAGGGATTTTCCTGCAGCTGGTGTTTCTGGGAATGTCAGAGGTGACAACGAATGGCCAACTGAGAGCTTGCGTCCTCGTCCAGAAGCTTTTACTCCCGACTCCGGATCCGTGACCTCTTACCCTTGGGGAGCTGGGTTTCACAGTCTTTCCTCTGCGCTCCCACAGCCTTCGCTTTCCTCACCTCGGCCCTTACACTCTCACGCCCCTCCCACCAGGACCAGGGTCCTCTGGACCACCTGCCAGGTCACTCTCCTGCCCCAGTGCCCAGCACAAGTCCATGCGGCCGTGTGTGCTGAATGATAATATAATTTGCATGTTAAAAGAGCTCATCTATGTCTTTACTACTCTTTTGCTTCTGTATATGTTAAATGATTTCAGCAATTTGGTAATGTCCTTATTCAGGTCCTATTAAACACTAGACATAATAGACAAATAGTAAACTCTGCCTGTCCGCCTGCCTTTCTGTTCTGATTTGTGAGTTTATTTCTAGGTGTATTCTTGTGCTTAACCTCAAGGTACATGACACAGGTGCTCAAGGCCTCTGGGAGGAGTGCCAGCACCCATCCTAACAAATTCCATGAGGACCCCCTTCCCTTCTGATGGCCTCATGTTCCCAGCGTGATGCCTCACTTCTGTCACTGACAAAACCTCCCCAATAAGCACAGTAGAGGTTTAGGAAACAAGAATAAATAAGTAGCCCTTCTTAGGACACATTCATACTATAATCACTCTAACGGGAAGCTCAAAGAAGTCCGTGCTCGATTTATACGGGTAAATGGCTAATGAAGGAATTCTAGATTCATCAGAGAAGTTCTGAAGATGACAACGCGTCAGCACTTCCCATCACTCCCCCAAATCCAGTAACAGGGCGTCACTGACCTGTGCCACATGCACAGACTCCTTGCTGCTGTTGTCAAAGCTGATTTTGCAGAAGCCTTACAAGACAGAAACACCATGTGCCCATGAACACACACATATTAAGGAGCAGAATAAAATATCTGACACTAAGAGCCATGCTCTTAACTAGCCTGTATCACATCTCATGTGAGAATAGCCTACACTATCTACATCTGAACTTAAGCCTGGCTGTAAGTAATATGAGTAGAAGTTGTCAGCAAGACTAATACACATTTCATAACATGGAGAAAAAGAGAAGGAAGGGCAAAGACTTTTTTTTCAAATCTGTGTAAACTTAAAATTCGCCATGAAAACATGAAAATGCAAACTTAGACTTCTTAAGATCAATGGGAGGATATATTAGAACAACTATAATATGGACTTCAAACCTTAAAAAAAAATAGAACATAAATTTCTCTGTTCTGGTGAACAAATACAGTGCACTCAACAATTCACATTTTTTCTTAACAACACATGGGACATTCATGAAGAGAAACCATATTATGAGCCATGAAACAACCTTCAAATTCTAAAGGATTAAAAACAAAGTGGTTTTCTCTGACTACAAAATAAACTAGAAATCAGTAACAGAAATACATCTGGAAAATCCCCTCCCCCTGCCCCACAAAACTATTTGAAACTATGTTAACATGTTTCTCAGTAAACACTGACAAAAAGAACTAAGTAAAAATGAAAGTCCAACATCAGAAGTTGTAGTAACCAGTAAAAGCAGTGCATATAAGGAAATTCATAATATTAAATGCTTACATTAGAAAAGAAGGCATAAGCTTCCCCCTTTGGAAATTAGAAGAATAAAATTAAATCCAAACCAAGGAAAAGGCAATAATAGAAGAAGTCAATGGCATAGAAAACAGAAAAGCAATAAGTACACCAATGAAATCAGAACCTGATTCTTTGAAAAAACTGATAAACCTCTAGCCAGGTAGATCAAGAAGACACATCATCAAGAATAAGAGAAGATATTCTTCTTGCAAATTCTACAGGGTAGAAGGATGAAAAGGAAGTATTGTAAACTTTTTAAGCCAATGAACTTGAGAGCTTTGATGAAAATGACACAACCACAACTCACTATAACACGAAATAGATAACCTGATTAGTCCAATCACAAACTGCTAGTTAAAAACCTTCCCACAGGACTTCCCTGGTAGTCCAATGGTTAAGAATCCACCTGCCAATGCAGGGGATGTGGGTTCAATCCCTGGTCCAGGAAGACCCCACATGCACTACGCCTGTGTGCCACAAGCTCTAGAGCCTGTGCTCTACAGTAGGAGAAGCCACTGCAATGAGAAGCTAGCCCATCACAACTAGAGTAGCTCCCACTTGCCACAACTAGAGCAAGCCCGTGCACAGCGACAGAGACCCGGGGCAGCCATAAATGAATAAAGCTTTTTAAAAATCTTCCCACAAAGAAGACTCCAGGACCAGATGGCTTCACCAGTGAATTCTACCAAAGTTTTACAGAAGTTATTGTACAAATTCCTCACAAGCTCGTCCAGAAAATAAAACACATTTCCCGCCTTAGTCTGTGGAGCCAGCATTAACCTGATAGGAAAATCAGACAATGACATAACAATAAGTAAAAACTTCACACTAATATTTCTCTGAATGTAGATGCAAAAATCCTTGACAAAGTATTTGGAAATCATTTTGAGTAGTGTATCAAAAGGAAAATACTTTATGACCAAGTGGAATTTATCCCAGGACTGCAAGGTTGTTTTGCATTCAGAAACCAATTAACACCGTTTGTACATACTTCTATCATATTTACAGAGCAAAAAGAAAAGCCACATGATCATCTTAACAGGTGTAGAGGAAGCACCTGACAAAATTCTACACCAAGTCATAAAAGTCCTCAGCAATCTAGGAATAGAAGGAAATTTCCTCAATCTAATAGAGGGCACCTGCAACAAACCCCATAGTTATTACAATAATTTTGAAAAATTGAATGGTTTCTTCATAAAATTATGAGCAAAGCAAGAACGGCTACTCTCACTCTTTTTTTAAAGTATTGTATTAGAGGTCCCATCAGGTGCAGCATGACAGGAAAAAGAAATGAACACCACACAGATTGAGAAAAGAGAAGTAACTTTATTTGCAGATACAAGGTCATCATGCAAAAATCTATCATTTTTATAAAATGGAAATTTAATTTTTTAATATATGAAACATTTAGGGATAATTTATCAAATATGGGCAAAACCTGGGCACCAAAAATACTAAATACAGCTAAAAGAAAGATGCAATACAAATGAGAAGATAGTCCATGTGTATTGATTAGAAGATTGACTGAATGTCATTGCTGTGTCAGTCCTCCTCAAATTCATCTATTGATTCAACATGATTCCAGTGAAAACTGAAGCCATATAATTGTGGAAATTGACAGCCTTATTCAACATTTATATGGAAATGCAAAGGACTTCAGGTAAGCAAAACAATTTTGGAAAAGAATTAAGTTGGAGGACTTAGATTACCTGATTTCTAGCCTTCCTATAAAGTTGCAGTAGTCAATACAGGGTTGTATGGGCATAAGAATGTACATACAGATCAAGAAAACCATTAAAAGTTAGGAGGAGACCCACATATTCACAGCCAATTGATTTTTGCCAAAGGTGCTAAGGTAATCCAATGGTTAAATGATCATCTTTTCAAAATATACTGTTGATATTAGAACTTGATCCTTATGTCACACCATATGCAGGAAAATGAACTTGACCTTATGTCATACCATACACAGAAATTATTTCCAAATGGATAACATACTTAAATACAAGAGCTAAAATTATAAACCTTCTGGAAGAAAACATAAGGAATTCTTTGTGATCTCCAATTAGGCAAATAGTTCATAGATAAGACACAAAAAGGATGAATGAGTCATAGAAAAAAAGTAATTGATGACATTACAACTTAAAAATTTTGCTCTCCAAAAGATACTGTTAAGAAAATCAAAAGAGAATACAGACTGGAAGAATACTTGCACACACTCATTTATATACCTAAGAGTATGGGTAATACTAAATACTGCGCAGAATAGAAAGCAACCGGAACTCTCATACATTACTAGTGGGAATTTACAATAATACACCCACTTTAGAAGATAGCTTGTCACTGTCTCATAAAGTTAAATACAGTTAAATTCTTACTCACTGGAGACATATTAGTATGTCTTTTGTTATCATTATTGATTGGAGACTTAGCGATACATTTTTAGAGAGTAATACAAATAACATGGGCTTCCCTGGTGGCTCAGAGGTTAAAGCATCTGCCTCCAATGCGGGAGACCCAGGTTTGATCCCTGGGTCGGGAAGATCCCCTGGAGAAGGAAATGGTAACCCACTCCAGTATTCTTGCCTGGAGAATCCCACGGACGGAGAAGCCTGGTAGGCTACAGTCCATGGGGTCGCAGAGAGTTGGACACGACTGAGCGACTTCACTTTCTCAATTAACATAGCTGTGTGAAGTTAGCAAGAAAGTGAAGTTGCTCAGTCGTGTCCAACTCTGTAGTCTACCAGGCTTCTCTTTCCATGGGATTTTCCAGGCAAGAGTACTGGGGTGGGTTGCCGTTTCCTTCTCCAGGGGATCTTCCTGACCCAGGGATTGAACCCAGGTCTCCTGCATTGCAGGCAGATGCTTTACCCTCATAGCAGTTTTAGCCATAATAGCCAAACCAAAGGTAACCCAGATATGTAGCAACCAGGGAATAAATACACCACAGTATTCCACACAATGGAATACCACTCAACAATAAGCAACACATACAACATGGATGAATCTGAAGAGCAGATATGCTAACTATAACATGAAGAGTGGTGGCCATACAGGAATACACCTTTGCAAAAACTGTAAAAAAAAAAAAAAATAGCCTTTTCAATGCCTCCGTTTTCTTTCTTAATTAAAAGAAGATCAAAACAAAACAGGGAGTAAGCGCTGGCTTTGTGTTCTAAGTATATTGAGTTGTGTTGCAAAGACTCAATATTTCTGTTACTGGATTAGGCTTTTTTTAGAGTACTAGAAAGTGGGAAGGAAACTCTTAAATGCAGACATATTCAAGGCAAATTACAAGTTAAAAATTTTTTAATAATCTCATCTTCAGAAAATGCTATGTTCTACTATTACTCTGGGGCTTGTCTGTTTTCTTATCATAAAATAAGTACAATATAAACTGCCGGGGACCAGCCCCGGCTGATCCAGGGTATTCGAAGGAGAGACGGCGTAGGCGAGGATCAGGATACGATAGCTTCAATTAGATATTAATTAAAGATATAAAGAGTAATAGAATAAGGATAGCTCAGTAGGAAAATTCAGTGGAGAAAAGAGGCTGAGTAGCTTGGTTTACGCGGGGGACCAATAAAACTTCAAGACAAGAAGCTTGCACCACTTACGTAGGCCGCAGGCGTCCTTCCGTTCTCCCGAAGGAGAGGAGACACTGAGGCCTCCCCGGTCGGATCTTAGAAGCCCAGGCAAAATTAGTAAGCTTGGTGGGTTCCGCGCTCCAGATGGAGACTCAGCCAGAGGGAGAGAGAGACATGGGGAGACCAGTATTTTGAGAAACTGATCCCAATTCTTTATTTTCCATGGTCTACTTTTATACACTGAGATGTTATGCAAAAGTCACGCGGGGTCAGTAGTCCTGACTTTTATCAAAGTCAGGTGCTTCATACAAATGTATACAGAGGTCTTAAGGGTGTTACATCATCTTCTGGCCAGGGGGGCCTGCTGACAATTTAACGACCCTCTCCTTGTGACAGCGGTCAGTCAATCAGGACACTTATTTCTCCAGGGCTGATTATTCTCAAAACAGACGCCACCCAAATAAAGTTACATTCCTACAGGGTGAGGGTGTAGTGGGTTTTAGTTAAGGAAAGAATTTACTTAGCCTAAGGTCAAACGTGATTAATATCAAAGGTTAATACTTATTTCTTCTATATATTCATTAATGTGTGTAAGGGCAGGGGATGTGGAGACTTAGCAACAAACATTGGCTCAACAAATGAAAAACCCTTCACCAACACAATTTCTAATTAGCCCATTATACTTATACTAATAGTTTTCTAACTTTTCTAAGGAACCTGTTTTTAGAAGGTTTAAAGCATCTCGTGCCTCTCACGGTTGGGAGGCTGTGAGCAATCACATGTGGCTGGACGAGCCTGTCAGGCAGGCTAGAGAACCTTCAGAGGAGTTTGTAGGTTAAAACACTCTTATCATGCCCAGGAATTATTATTAACTGGAGCTCTAAGTTAACTCCTTCTCCAAAAGAGGTGGTGGGGGACAGCCCCCCGTAAAGTCAGAGGTGTAGGTAAGAGCACAAAGTAGTAAAGTAGGCAGGCTCTGGTTATGGGGGTAGATGCTCGAGGAGTTCCAGGGGGACTCCTGAGGCTCGATCCCGCCTTTGCGTATGTCGAGCCTCCTTCCTCATGACCTTTGTCACGGGCAGAGTACCTCACTCTGGCCCCCAACAATAAACTTTACCATTTTAACCATATCTAAGTATACAGTTCAGTAGCGTGAAGTATATTCACCATGTTATACTATCACCACTATCCACTTTTCGTCATCTCCAAACAGAAGCTTTGTACCCATAACTCCCCACCCTTCCCTCTCCCCAGCCTGTTAACCTTATTATGCACTACTGTATTTTCTCTATGAATTGGTCTACTCTACATACCTCATATGAGTGGAATCATGCAGTATTTGTCCTTTTGTGTCTGGCTTATTTCTCTTAGCATAACCGTTTATATTCAAGGTTCATCCATGCTGTAGTATGTATCAGAATTGCATTCCTTTTTAAGGCTAAATAATATTCCACTGACTGTATATGCCACATCTTGTTTATCCACTCATCTATCAATAGACATCTAGCTATTTCCACCTTTTCTGGCTATTGTGAATAAAGCTTCTAGGATCACTGACTTGTTGAGTTCCTGCTCTCAGTTCGTTTGGATATATACCTACAAGTGGCACTGCTGGATCAAATGGTGATTCTAAGTTAAACTCTTTGAGGAGCTGCCAAACTCTTCCACAGCAGTACACTATTTTATATTCCATCAGCAATGCACAAGCATTTCAATTTCTCTATGTCCTTATTAACACTTGTTATTCTGTGTTTTGATAATAGCCATTCTAATTGGTGAACACAGTACAAGAAGCAATGAACAAAACCATCCCCAAGAAAAAGAAATGCAACAAGGCAAAATGGTTGTCTAAGGGCTTCCCTGGTGGCTCAGAGGTTAAAGCCTCTGCCTCCAATGCGGGAGACCCAGGTTCGATCCCTGGGTCAGGAAGATTCCCTGGAGAAGGCAATGGCAACCCACTCCAGTACTCTTGCCTGGAGAATCCCATGGAGGGAGGAGCCTGGTAGGCTATCGTCCATGGGGTCGCAAAAAGTCAGACATGACTGAGCAACTTCACTTTCACTTTCAAGGAGGCCTTACAAATAATTGAGAAAAGAGAAGTGAAAGAAAGGCAAAGGAGAAAGGGAAAGACATACCCATCTGAATGCAGAGTTCCAAAGAATAGGAAGGAGAGATAAGAAAGTCTTCTTACATGAACAATGCAAAGAAAAAGAGGAAAACAATAGAATGAGAAATACTAGAGATCTCTTCAAGAAATTAGAGATACCAAGGGAACATTTCATGCAAAGAGGGGATCGATAAAGGACAGAAATGGTATGAACCTAAGAGAAGCAGAAGATATCAAGAAGAGGTGGCAAGAATACACAGAAGAACTGTACAAAAAAGATCTTCATGACCCAGATAATCATGATGGTGTGATCACTGACCTACAGCCAGACATCCTGGAATGTGAAGTCAAGTGGGCCTTAGAAAGCATCACTATGAACAAAGCTAGTGGAGGTGACAGAATTCCAGCTGAGCTGTTTCAAATCCTAAAAGATGATGTTAAAGTGCTACACTCAATATACCAGCAAATTTGGAAAACTCAGCAGTGGCCACAGGACTGGAAAAGGTCAGTTTTCATTCCAATCTCAAAGAAGGGAAATGCCAAAGGATGTTCAAACTACCACACAACTGAGTTCATTTCACATGCCAGCAAAGTAATGCTCAAAGTCCTTCAAGCTTGGCTTCAACAGTATGTGAACTGAGACCTTCCAGATGTACAAGCCGGGTTTAGAAAAGGCAGAGGAATCAAAGATCAAATTGCCAACATCTGTTGCATCATAGAAAAAGCAAGGGGATTCCAGAAAAACACCTACTTCTCATTCACTGACTACACTAAAGCCTTTGACTATGTGGATCAAAACAAACTGTGGAGAATTCCTTTATGGGAATACCAGACCACGTTAACTGCCTCCTGCAACACCTGTATGCAGGTCAAGAAGCAACAGTTAGACCCAGACATGGAACAAACAGACCGTTTCAAAATCCGGAAAGGAGTGCATCAAGGCTGTATATTGTCACCCTGCTTATTTAATTTACATGCAGCATACATCATGCAAAATGCTGGGCTGGATGAAGTACAAGCTGGAATCAAAATTCCTGGCAGAAATATCAATAACCTCAGATAAGCAGATGACACCACCCTAATGGCAGAAAGGGAAGCAAGACTAAAGAGCCTCCTGATGATGGTGAAAGAGGAGGGTGAAAAAGCTGGCTTAAAAATTAACATTCAAAAAATGAAGTTCATGGCATCTGGTCCCATCACTTCATGGCAAACAGATGGGGAACAGTGACAGACTTAATTTTCTTGGGCTCCAAAATCATTGCGGATAGTGACTGCACCCATGAAATTAAAAGATGCTTGCTCCTTGGAAAACAAGCTATGACCAACCTAGACAGCATATTTAAAAGCAGAGACATTACCTTGCTGACAAAGGTCTGTATAATCAAAGCTATGGTTTTTCCAGTAGTCATGTATAATGTGAGAGTTGAACTATAAAGAAGGCTGGGTGCCAAAGAATTGATGCTTTCAAACTGTGGTGTTGGAGAAGACTCTTGAGAGTCCCTTGGACTGCAAGGAGATCAAGCCAGTCTAATAAAGGAAATCAACCCTGAATATTCATTGGAAGCTGATGCTGAAGTTCCAATACTTGGGCCACCTGACTCAAAGAGCTGACTCATTGGGAAAGACCCTGATGCTGGGCAAGATTGAAGGAGAAGAAGGGGCAACAGAGGATGAGATGATTGGATGGCATCACCAACTCAATGGACATGAGTTTGAGCAAACTCAAGGAGATAGTGAAGGACAGGGAAGCCTGGTGTGCTGAAGTCCATGGGGTCACAAAAAGTCAGAAAGGACTGAGTGACTGAACAACAGCAATGGGTGTGAAATGGTATCTCATAGTGATTTTCACTGGCATTGACTCAATTTCCCACCCTTAACTCTAACCTCCTTTTCCTCCACATCTCCATACCAATAAAGACTCTGGGAGCTAGACATTAGAACATTTAAAACAACTAATATATGGAGGAAATTAGAAAGTAATTTCACATGCTCAGGAAAAGGCTCAGAAAAGACTCAAGAAAACCTTAAGTTTACACTTTAGATAGATCACTGGCTCAGAGACAGTTTACAAAAATAAAACAATAACAAAGAGAAAACCCTGGCAAAAGGGGATAATCTGATTTCCAGAGTGACATTATTAGATTCAGAAGTCTAGCATTCAACAACAAAAATCACAAGTCATAGAGAGAGGAAAGTGTGGCCCATTCAAAAGGTAAAATAAGTCAACATAAACTGTCCCTGAAAAAGACCAGATAGCAGATCTACTAGATGAAGATGTTACAACTGTCTTAAAGATGCTCAAAGAATTAAAGGATGATGCAAGAAAATCAAGAAACTGCACTGTGAACAAAATGGAAACTAAATACAGAGACAGGATTTTCCTGGTGGATCAGTGGTTAAAAATCTGTCTGCCAATGCAGGGGACGTGTGTTTAATCCCTGGTCCAGGAATATTCCACACACCATGGGGCAGCTGAGCCCGTGAGCCACAGCTACTGAGCCCCATGCTCCAGAGCCCCTGTGCACAGCTACTGAGCCCACGCACTGCAGCTACTGAAGACTGCAAGACTAGAGGTACGCGTACCTCCAGCCTGTGCTCCACAAGAGAAGCCACCGCAGTGAGGAGCCTGCACACTGCAACAAAGAGGAGAACCAGTTCACTGCAACTAGAGAAAGCCCATGCACAGCAATGAAGACCAAGCACAGTCAAACACAAATACATTAAGTAAATAATTTTTTTAAATAGAGATTAAAAAAAAAACCTAAAAAGAAGTTCTGTAGCTTTTGAAAAGTACAACAAACTTAAAAGTTCACTGTGCATGCTCAGTTACATCCAACTCTTTGTGACCCCATGGACTGTAGCCAACCAGGCTCCTCTGTCCATGGAGTTTTCCAGTCATGAACACTGGAGTGGGCTGCATTTCCTACTCCAGGGGATCTTTTCAACCCAGGGGTCAAACCTGCATCTCTCATGTCTCCTGCATTGGCAGGCAGATTCTTATCACTGAGCCATCTGGGAAGCCTTAAAATTCACAAGGGGCATTCAAAAACAGATTTGAGTAGGCCAAAGGAAGAATTAGCAAACTTGAAGATCAGGGTACAAAAATTATCAAATCTGAGGATCAGAAAGAAAAAAAAATTGAATAAAGGTGAACAGAGACTAAGGGATCTGTGGGACACCATCAAGTGTACCAACATACTCTCATAGGAGTCCCAGAAGAAGAGAGAAAAGGGAAAGTGAGAACAGCCGAAGAAATAGTGGCTGAAAACTTCTCAAGCTTAATGAAAAACATTAGTGTAAACATCCAAGATGGTCAGTAATCTCCAAGTAAAGACGAACTCAAAGACACCTACACCAAGACACATCATAATCAATCTATCAAGAGAAAGAATCTTGAAAGCAGGCAGAGAGCAGCAAATTATCACATACAAGGGACCTTCAATAAGATGATCAGATTTTTCATTAGAAACTTCAGAGTCCAGAAAACAGTGAGCCAATATACTCAAAGTGCTAAAAGAAAAAACTTTCAACCAAGAATCCTATATCCAGAAAAACTGTTTTTAAGAATGAACAAGAAATTAAGACATTCCCAGATAAACAAAAGCTGAGGGAGTTCTTCACCATTAGACTTGCCCTGAAATAAATGCTCAAGGGAGTCCTTCAAGGTGAAAAGACAAGACACTAGATGGTAACTTGAAGCTGTATTGAAAAATGAAGATTTCAATAATGGTAATAGATGGGAAATTATAAAAGCTATTACAAAAATGATGTGTAATTGCATTTTTTGTTTTCAACATGGTTTGAGAAATTAACAAATTTAAATAAAAAATTATTAGTGTAAAAGCTATTATTGCTGTAACTTTGGTTTGTAACTCCAAATCTTGTTTTCTACAAAATATAAAGGACTAATTAATGCATTTTAAATGATTATCAGTTTATGTTTCAGTTCAATTCAGTTGCTCAGTCATGTCCGACTCTTTGCGACCCCATGAATCGCAGCACACCAGGCCTCCCTGTCCATTACCAACTCCTGGAGTTCACTCAGACTCACGTCCATCGAGTCAGTGATGCCACCCAGCCATCTCATCCTCTGTCGTCCCCTTCTCCTCCTGCCCCCAATCCCTCCCAGCATTTCCAATGAGTCAACTCTTCGCATGAGGTGGCCAAAGTACTGGAGTTTCAGCTTCAGCATCATTCCCTCCAAAGAAATCCCAGGGCTGATCTTCAGAATGGACTGGTTGGATCTCCTTGCAGTCCAAGGGACTCTCAAGAGTCTTCTCCAACACCACAGTTCAAAAGCATCAATTCTTCGGTGCTCAGCTTTCTTCACAGTCCAACTCTCACATCCATACATGACCACAGGAAAAACCATAGCCTTGACTAGACGAACCTTTATTGACAAAGTAACGTCTCTGCTTGTGATTATGCTATCTAGGTTGGTCATAACTTTCCTTCCAAGGAGTGACTTGGGGTGTACAATGTATAAAGATGTAATTTTGTGACAACAACAACCAAAGAAGGTGGGGTAAAAGCTGTATAGGAGCTGTGTTTGTATGTTCAGTTCAGTTCAGTTCAGTCGCTCAGTCGTGTCTGACTCTTTGCGACCCCATGAATCGCAGCACGCCAGGCCTTCCTGTCCATCACCAACTCCCAGAGTTCACTCAGACTCAACGTCCATCGAGTCAGTGATGCCATCCAGCCATCTCATCCTCTGATGTCGCCTTCTCCTCCTGCCCCCAGTCCCTCCCAGCATCAGAGTCTTTTCCAATGAGTCAACTCTTTGCATGAGGTGGCCAAAGTACTGGAGATTCAGCTTTAGGATCATTCCTTCCAAAGAACACCCAGGGATGATCTCCTTCAGAATGGACTGGTTGGCTCTCCTTGCAGTCCAAGGGACTCTCAAGAGTCTTCTCCAACACCACAGTTCAAAAGCATCAATTCTTTGGTGCTCTGCTTTCTTCACAGTCCAACTCTCACATCCATACACGACCACAGGAAAAACCATAGCCTTGACTAGACAAACCTTTATTGGCAAAGTAATGTCTCTGCTTTTGAATATGCTATCTAGGTTGGTCATAACTTTCCCTCCAAGAAGTAAGCGTCTTTTAATTTCATGACTGCAGTCACCATCTGCAGTGATTTTGGAGCCCCCAAAAATAAAGTCTGACACTGTTTCCACTGTTTCCTCATCTATTTCCTATGAAGTGATGGGACCAGATGCCATGATCTTTGTTTTCTGAAAGTTGAGCTTTAAGCCAACTTTTTCACTCTCCACTTTCACTTTCATCAAGAGGGTTTTTAGTTCCTCTTCACTTTCTGCCATAAGGGTGGTGTCATCTGCATATCTGAGGTTATTGATATTTCTCCTGGCAATCTTGATTCCAGCTTGTGCTTCTTCCAGTCCAGCATTTCTCATGATGTACTCTGCATATAAGTTAAATAAGCAAGGTGACAATATACAGCCTTGACATACTCCTTTTCCTATTTGGAACCAGTCTGTTGTTCCATGTCCAGTTCTAACTGTTGCTTCCTGACCTGCATACAGATTTCTCAAGAGGCAGGTCAGGTGGTCTGGTATTCCCATCTCTTTCAGAATTTTCCACGGTTTGTTGTGATCCACACAGTCAAAGGCTTTGGCATAGTCAATAAAGCAGAAATAGATGTTTTTCTGGAACTCTCTCGCTTTTTCCATGATCCAGTGGATGTTGACAATTTGATCTCTGGTTCCTCTGCCTTTTCTAAAACCAGCTTGAACATGTGGAAGTTCACGGTTCACATATTGCTGAAGCCTGGCTTGGAGAATTTTGAGCATTATTTACTAGCATGTGAGATGAGGGCAATTGTGCGGTAGTTTGAACATTCTTTGGCATTGCCTTTCTTTGGGATTGGAATGAAAACTGACCTTTTCCAGTCCTGTGGCCACTGCTGAGTTTTTCAAATTTGCTGGCATATTGAGTGTAGCACTTTCACAGCATTATCTTTCAGGATTTGAAATAGCTCAACTGGAATTCCATCACCTCCACTAGCTTTGCTCATAATGATGCTTTCTAAGGCCCACTTGACTTCACATTCCACGATGTCTGGCTCTTGGTCAGTGATCACACCATCGTGATTATCTTGGTCATGAAGATCTTTTTTGTACAGTTCTTCTGTGTATTCTTGCCACCTCTTCTTGATATCTTCTGCTTCTGTTAGGTCCATACCATTTCTGTCCTTTATCGATCCCCTCTTTGCATGAAATGTTCCCTTGGTATCTCTAATTTTCTTGAAGAGATCTCTAGTCTTTCCCATTCTGTTGTTTTCCTCTATTTCTTTGCATTGATTGCTGAAGAAGGCTTTCTTATCTCTTCTTGCTATTCTTTGGAACTCTGCATTCAGATGCTTGTATCTAAAAAAAAAAAAAAAACAGATGCTTGTATCTTTCCTTTTCTCCTTTGCTTTTCGCTTCTCTTCTTTTCACAGCTATTTGTAAGGCCTCCCCAGACAGCCATTTTGCTTTTTTGCATTTCTTTTCCATGGGGATGGTCTTGATCCCAGTCTCCTGTACAATGTCACAAACCTCATTCCATAGTTCATCAGGCACTCTATCTATCAGATCTAGGCCCTTAAATCTATTTCTCACTTCCACTGTATAATCATAAGGGATTTGATTTAGGTCATACCTGAATGGTCTAGTGGTTTTCCCTACTTTCTTCAGACATAAATTGTTTGTATGTTAACAAGGTTAAATTGATATAAATTCAAATTAGAGTATTACAACTTCAGAATGTTAAATGTAATCCCCACAGTATCCATCAGAAAATAGCTATAGAATATACATAAGAGGAAATAAGAAAGGAATTTAAACATTACAAAAAAAAAAAAAAACAATTAAACCCAAAAAAGTAACAGGAATGTAGGAAAGGGGAGCAAAAAAGCTGTAAAGCGTATAGAAAACAATAACAGTAGTAAGCCTCTTTTTATAATTAATTAAACATAAATGATTAAACTCTCAAATCACAAGACAGATTGGCATGTGTATAAAAACACAACTCTATAGCCATATGAAAGCCTTTGACTGTGTGGATCACAACAAACTGTGGAAAATTCTGAAAGAGATGGGAATACCAGATCACCTGACCTGCCTCTTGAGAAACCTATGCAGGTCAGGAGGCAACAGTTAGAACTGGACATGGAACAACAGACTGGTTCCAAACAAGAAAAGGAGTATGTCAAGGCTGTATATTGTCACCCTGCTTATTTAACTTATATGCAGAGTACATCATGAGAAACGTTGGACTGGAGGAAGCACAAGCTGGAATCAAGATTGCCAGGAGAAATATCAATAACTTCAGATATGCAGATGATACCACCCTTATGGCAGAAAGTGAAGAGGAACTAAAAACCCTCTTGATGAAAGTGAAAGTGGGGAGTGAAAAAGTTGGCTTAAAGCTCAACATTCAGAAAACGAAGATCATGGCATCTGGTCCCATCACTTCATGGCAAATAGATGGGGAAACAGTGGAAACAGTGTCAGACTTTATTTTTGGGGGCTCCAAAATCACTGCAGATGGTGACTGCGGTCATGAAATTAAAAGACGCTTACTCCTTGGAAGGATAGTTATGACCAACCTAGATAGCATATTCAAAAGCAGAGACATTACTTTGCCAATAAAGGTCCATCTAGTCAAGGCTATGGTTTTTCCTGTGGTCATGTATGGATGTGAGAGTTGGACTGTGAAGAAAGCTGAGTGCCGAAGAATTGATGCTTTTGAACTGTGGTGTTGGAGAAGACTCTTGAGAGTCCCTTGGACTGCAAGGAGATCCAACCAGTCCATTCTGAAGGAGATCAGCCCTGGGTGTTCTTTGGAAGGAATGATGCTAAAGCTGAAACTCCAGTACTTTGGCCACCTCATGCGAACAGTTGACTCATTGGAAAAGACTCTGATGCTGGGAGGGATTGGGGGCAGGAGGAAAAGGGAACGATAGAGGATGAGATGGCTGGATGGCATCACTGACTCGATGGACTTGAGTTTGAGTGAACTCCGGGAGTTGGTGATAGACAGGGAAGCCTGGCATGCTGCGATTCATGGAGTCGGACACGACTGAGGGACTGAACGGAACTGAAAGCTATATGTATAGCTCCAACTATATGCTATCTACAAGAGAATCATTTGATATCCAAAGACACAAGCAGGTCAAAAGTGAAAAGATGGGAAAAGATTTAACTGCAAACAGTAACCCAAAGTTACTGGGCATGCAGGGGATGAGGCTATGGTAATATCAGACAAAAGAGACTTTAAATCACAAAAGGTTATACGAGACAAAGAGGAATGTCATATATTATAAAAGGTTTAACACAGAAAAAATATATAACAATTATAAACATTTATATATCTAATTTTCCAGGCAACAACACTGAAGTGGGTTGCCATTTCCTTCTCCAGATCTTCCCGACTCAGGGATTGAACCCAGGTCTCCCATATTGTAGGCAGACGCTTTACTGTCTGAGCCACCAGGGAAGTCATATATCTAATTACAGACCATCAAAATATAATAAATGCAGCAAAAATGGAAAGATCTTAAGGGAGAATTAGAGAGCTCCATAGTAAGAGTTGGAGACTTCAATACTCACAATAGTGGATAAAATAACTAGACAGAAGGTAAGTAAGGAAATAGAAGACTTAAAAAGACAATAAACCAACTAGATATAATAGCCATATACAGAACACTCTAGCCACCAACGAGAATACATATTATTCTCAAGTGCACATATAGGACATTGTCCAGGATAGACCATATGTTAGGCCACAAGTCTCAAAAGTTTTTAAAGATAGATACTATACAAAATATTTTCTCTAAACCACAACAGGATTAAAGTTAGAAATCAATAAAAAAATTCAAAAAATTTTAGAAATTAAGCAACACACTCTTTTTTTTTAATTTTATTTTTAAACTTTACATAATTGTATTAGTTTTGCCAAATATCAAAATGAATCCGCCACAGGTATACATGTGTTCCCCATCCTGAACCCTCCTCCCTCCTCCCTCCCCATACCCTCCCTCTGGGTCGTCCCAGTGCACCAGCCCCAAGCATCCAGTATCGTGCATCGAACCTGGACTGGCGACTCGTTTCTTACATGATATTTTACATGTTTCAATGTCATTCTCCCAAATCTTCCCACCCTCTCCCTCTCCCACAGAGTCCATAAGACCGTTCTATACATCAATGTCTCTTTTGCTGTCTCGTACACCGGGTTATTGTTACCATCTTTCTAAATTCCATATATATGTGTTAGTATACTGTATTGGTGTTTTTCCTTCTGGCTTACTTCACTCTGTATAATAGGCTCCAGTTTCATCCACCTCATTAGAACTGATTCAAATGTATTCTTTTTAAATGGCTGAGTAATACTCCATTGTGTATATGTACCATAGCTTTCTTATCCATTCATCTGCTGATGGACATCTAGGTTGCTTCCACGTCCTGGCTATTATAAACAGTGCTGCGATGAACACTGGGGTACACCAGTCAGAATGGCTGCGATCCAAAAGTCTACAAATAATAAATGCTGGGGAGGGTGTGGAGAAAAGGGAACTCTCTTACACTGTTGGTGGGAATGCAAACTAGTACAGCCACTATGGAGAACAGTGTGGAGATTCCTTAAAAAACTGGAAATAGAACTGCCTTATGATCCAGCAATCCCGCTGCTGGGCATACACACTGAGGAAACCAGAAGGGAAAGCAACACACTCTTAACCAATGGATCAAAGAAAAACTCACAAAGGAATCTGGAAAATCCCAGAGATGAGTACAAATGAAAACACAATGAAGGTGCAGCCAAGACAGAGAGTAGAACTGAGCTCACTTCCTCACATAGGCACACGAAACTTACAACTAATTACAGAGAAACTATCAATGAGAACAATCTGAAGACCAGCAGAAAAGATTTTTCCAAAACTCAAGATATAAAGAAGGAACCACAATGAGATGGGTAGGGATGACAGAGACACAATATGACCTGACCACACCACCACCCCCTCAGGTAGACAATCCAAAAATGGGAAGATAAAACCACAACTGCAAAGGTTCTTTCCAAAGAGGGAGGGGTCTGAGGCCCACATTGGGCTCCCCAACGTGGAGGCCCTGCACCGAAAACAAGACCCCAGAATATGTGGCTCTGAAGGGTGACAGGGCCTGTGTATGGGAGAACCAGAGCGATATAGAAAACAGAGATTGCTACAGGGCACACAGTAATCTCACATAATTCAAGTCCCAGTGCAGACTCAGTACTTTGCAGGGATTTGGGTCAAACTCATTGATTTGGAGAGCCTCTTGGAGGCTACTGAAACTTCCCCTGATGTCATAGACACTGGCAGCAGTCATTCTGGGGAGCTCATTCTACCACTAAGATACTGGTGCTGGCGTCATTCTGGAATCCTCCCCCCAGCCACTCACCACAGGCTAGCATCATTCCCAGGTCCCTCTGGCCCCACAGCCAGCCAGCCCAGGACCCATCCACTAGTGGACTGGCATCAACCCCAGGACCCCTCAGGACTAACAGCCAGCCACCCAAGGATCAGGCCACACCAACAGGCAGCCCAGCACCAGCTCTGGGCAACCCCCATGCCATGCAACCAGCCATGCCAGGACCCCTCCCCATCTAACAGCAAGCCAACAGGGGTGGGTTGAACTAGGGCTGCGTAGTCAACTGGGCCAGGGATGAGACCCATGTACCAATGTGCTCACAGCAGTCATACCAACCACAACATAACAGCCAACACAGCCTACATGAGGTGACCAGAAGGGAGTGGGCTCCCCTTCATTGAACGTCTTCTACATAAGGCCATTTCCTCAAGATTAGGAAACACAACTGAATTACCAACACATGGAAACACAGAATTAGGCAGAATGAGGAGACAGAGGAGTATGTTCCAAATGAAGGAACAAGATCAAACTGAGAAAAAGAACTAAGTGGAAATAAGCAATTTACCCAACAAAGAGTTCAAGGTAATGATTATAAAGATGCTCAACTAACTCAGAAGAATGGATGCATGCAGTAATAAGTTTAAAAAGAGAAAGTATAAAGAAGAACCAAACAGAGCTAAAGAATACAATGACTGAAATAAGTAATACAGTATAAGTGTTACCAAGTCCAAGCTCGCTCTGCTTGCTGCACAACAGGTCAATGAATCCAAGAGACGAGGTGTTGAGGCAAGGAAGACACTTTAATAGGAGAGCTGGCAGGCCGAGAAGATGGCAGGTTAGCACATCAAAATAACCATCCTTTTAGGGTCTGGATGCTGGGTTCTTTTATAAATTAGAGATGAGGGGAGGTGAGGAAGCAAAGTAAAAAGGCCAGTAATCTTGCAAACATCTCCTAGAATGGCAAGCCTCAGCAAAGAGATGTGTTAATTTCTTCCTTCCTGCCATCCACATGTGGACAGGACTCTGAACATAGGAAATTTAGTTCAGAGGGGCTGGATTCTCTGAGGTAAACCATTCTGTATGATTATAATAACAAAAACAATGGAAAGCAAGTCAAAGAAACAGTTCCAACATGGAGTCAGAATTGGCTTCCTCCTTATATGCAGAGTACATCATGAGAAACACTGGGCTGGAAGAAACACAAGCTGGAATCAAGATTGCCAGGAGAAATATCAATAACCTCAGATATGCAGATGACATCACCCTTATGGCAGAAAGTGAAGAGGAACTCAAAAGCCTCTTGATGAAAGTGAAAGTGGAGAGTGAAAAAGTTGGCTTAAAGCTCAACATTCAGAAATCGAAGATCATGGCATCCGGTCCCACCACTTCATGGCAAATAGATGGGGAAACAGTGGAAACAGTGTCAGACTTTATTTTTCTGGGCTCCAAAATCACTACAGATGGTGACTGCAGCCATGAAATTAAAAGACGCTTACTCCTTGGAAGGAAAGTTATGACCAACCTAGATAGCATATTCAAAAGCAGAGACATTACTTTGCCAACAAAGGTTCGTCTAGTCAAGGCTATGGTTTTTCCTGTGGTCATGTATGGATGTGAGAGTTGGACTGTGAAGGAGGCTGAGCACCGAAGAATTGATGCTTTTGAACTGTGGTGTTGGAGAAGACTCTTGAGAGTCCCTTGGACTGCAAGGAGAGCCAACCAGTCCATTCTGAAGGAAATCAGCCCTGGGATTCCTTTGGAAGGAATGATGCTAAAGTTGAAACTCCAGTATTTTGGCCACCTCATGCAAAGAGTTGACTCATTGGAAAAGACTCTGATGCTGGGAGGGACTGGGGGCAGGAGGAGAAGGGGACGACAGAGGATGAGATGGCTGGATGGCATCACTGACTCGATGGACGTGAGTCTCAGTGAACTCCAGGAGTTGGTGATGGACAGGGAGGCCTGGTGTGCTGCGATTCATGGGGTCACAAAGAGTCGGACACGACTGAGTGACTGATCTGATCTGATCTGCAACAAAAGATATCAACAGTAGATTAGGTGACACATAGGAAAAGACTAGTGAACTGGAAGACAGTACTGGAAATTATCCAAGCTGAAAAGAAGAAAGAACAAAAAGAATTTTTAAAAATTAGGATAACTTCTCTAACAAAGGAGGCAAGAATAATATAATGGTGAACAGACAGTCTCAATCTTCAATAAATGGTGCTGGGAAAACTAGACAACTACACATAAAAGCATGAAAATTAGAACACTCTTTAGCACCATAAACAAAAATAAACTCAAAATGGATCAAAGACCCAAATGTAAGGCTGAACACTATAAAATTCTTAGAGGAAAACAACACTCTTTGGTACAAATCACAGCAATATATTTTTGGATCCACCTCCCAGAGCAATGGAAATGAAAACAAAAATAAACAAATGAGACCTAATTAAACTTAGAGTTTTTGCATAGCAAAAGAAACCATAAACAAAACAAAAAGACAACCCACATAATGTGAGAAAATATTTGCAAACAAAGCAACCAACCAGAGTTTAATCTCCAAAATATACAAACAGGTCATGTAGCTCTATGTCAAGAAAACATACAACTGAATCCAAAAATGGATAAAAGACCTAAATAGATATTTTTCCAAAGACGACATGCAGATGGCCAACAGACACAGGAGAAGATGCTCCACATCACTGATTAGCAAAGAAATGCAAATGAAAACTACAGCGAGGCATCACTCACAGCAGTCAGAACGGCCGTCATCAATAGGTCTACAAACAGAAAATGCTGGAGAGGATTTGGGTCTTCCCCAGTGGCTTGGCGGGTAAAGAATCCACCTGCAAGGCCCGAGACACAGGAGACTCAGGTTTGGTCCCTGGGTCAGGAAGATTCCCTGGAGAAAATGGCAATCCACTCCAGTATTCCTGCCTGAAGAATCCCATAGACAGAAGAGCCTGGTGGGCTACAGTTCAAAGGGTCACAAAGAGTCGGACATGCCTGTGACTGGACACACACACATACAGTGAGGACGTGCAGAAAAGGAAACTCTCCTACACTGTTGCTAGGAAAGTAAATCAGTACAACCACTATGGAGAATAGTATGGAAGTTCCTTAAAAATCTAAAAATAGAGCTACCATATGATCCATGAATCCCACTCCTGAACATATATTCAAAGAAACCCTTTCTTTGAAAAGATACATACACCCTAATGTTCACCACAGCACTATTTACAATAGCCAATACAGGGAAGCAATCTAAATGTCCATCAACAGAGGTATGGATAAAGAAGATGCAGCATATATACACAAAGGAATATCACTGAGCCATAAAAAAGAATGAAATAATGCCATTCGCAGCAACACAGATGGACCTAGAGATCATCATGCTAAGTGAAGTAAATCAGAAAAATACAAGTACATGATAGCACTCATATATGGAATCTAATTTTTTTAATGATACCCATGAACTTATTTACAAAACAGACTCACATATTTTTAAAACAAACATATGGTTACCAAAGGGGGAACAAGGTGGGAAGGGATAAATTAGGAGCCTGGGATTAACATACACACACTAATATACATAAATAATCAACAAGGATCTACTGTATAGCATACGGTACTTCTCAATATTCTGTAATAACCTATATATTGATAAACAATCTGAAAAAGAATAAGTGTATAACTGAATCGCTTTGCTATATACATGAAACTAACACCACATTGTAGATCTAATAAATTTCTTTAAAATGAGGATAGTTTAAGAGAACTATGACAAAATCCAATATACTAACACTGGCATTATACGGGTTGCAGAAGGAGAAGAGACGGAGAAAGGTGAAGAGAACTTATTTAAAGAAACAATAGCTGAAAACTTCCATAACCTGGGAAAGGAAACAGGTTCGGGAAGCACAGAGAATGCCCAGTAAGATGAACCAAAGAAGTTTGCGCCAACATATTATAATTAAATGGCAAAATTAAAGGAAAAGAGAAAGTCTTAAAAGCATCAAGAGAACGGCAAACAGTTATGCACAAATAGATTAGAAGCCGACTTTCTGTCAAGAAAGGAGTGGCACAATATGTTCAAATGATGTAAGGAAAAAACATACAACCAAGAATACCCTACCTGGCAAAGCCATCATTTTGGTTTTAGAGGACAGATCAAGAGTTTTACACACAAGCAAAAGCTAGAAGACTTTAGCGCCACTAAACTGACTTTACTGGAAACATTAAAAGGACTTCTCTAAGGAAAAAAGACCACACTAGAATGTGAAAAACACGAACACCGCATGGTAAAGGCGCATATACAGAAAAGACAGTAGCTCAACCACTTATAAAGGCTCAGTTCAGTCGCTCAGTTGTGTCCGACTCTTTGCGACCCCACAGACTGCAGCACTCCAGGCTTCCCTGACCACCACCAACTCTCGGGGCTTGCTCAAACTCATGTCCATTGAGTCGGTGATGCCATCCAACCATCTCATCCTCTGTCGTCCCCTTCTCCTCCTGCCCTCCATCTTCCCCAGCATCAGGGGCTTTTGCAAGGAGTCAGTTCTTCACACATCAGGTGGCCAAACTATTGGAGTTTCAGCTTCAGCATCAGTCCTTCCAATGAATATTCAGGACTGATCTCCTTTAGGATAGACAGGTTGGATCTCCTTGCAGTCCAAGGGACTCTCAAGAGTCTTCTCCAACACCACAGATCAAAAGCATCAACTCTTCAGTGCTCAGCTTTCTTCATGGTCCAACTTTCACATCCATATGTGACTACTGGAAAAACCACAGCTTTGATTAAAGGAACTTGCCAGCAAAGTAATGTCTCTGCTCTTTAATATGCTGTTTAGGTTGGTCATAGCTGTTCTTCCAAGGAGCAAGCGTCTTTTAGTTTCATGGCTGCAGTCACCATCTGCAGTTGTTTTGGAAATAAAGTCTGTCACTGTTTCCATTGTTTCCATGTCTGTTTGCCATGAAGTGATGGGACCAGATGCCATGATCTTCATTTTTTTTTAATCTCAGTTTTATGTATTTATTTATTTACTTTTACTTTACAGTATTGTATTGGTTTTGCCATACATTGACGTGAATCCACCATGGGTGTACATGTGTGTTGAGTCTTAAGCCAGCTTTTTCACTCTCCTCTTTCAATTTCATCAAGAGGCTCTTTAGTTCTTTGCTTTCTGCCATAAGGGTGGTGTCATCTGCATATCTGAGGTGATTGATATTTCTCCCAGCAATCTTGATTCCAGCTTGTGCTTCTTCCAGCCCAGTGTTTCTCATGATGTACTCTGCATATAAGTTAAATAAGCAGGGTGACAATATACAGCCTTGACGTACTCCTTTTCCTATTTGGAACCAGTCTGTTGTTCCATGTCCAGTTCTAACTCTTGCTTCCTGACCTGCATACAAATTTCTCAAGAGGCAGGTTAGGTGGTCTGGTATTCCCATCTGTTTAAGAATTTTCCACAGTTTGTTGTGATCTACACAGTCGGAGACTTTGGCGTAGTCAATCAAGCAGAAGTAGATGTTTTTCTGGAACTCTCTTGCTTTTTCAATGATCCAACGGATGTTGGCAATTTGATCTCTGGTTCTTCTGCCTTTTCTAAATCTAGCTTGAACACCTGGAAGTTCACGGTTCATGTACTATTGAAATCTGCCTTGGAGAATTTTGAGCATTACCTTGCTGGCGTGTGAGATGAGTTTAACTGTGCAGTTTTGAGCATTCTTTGGCATTGCCTTTGAGACTGGAATGAAAACTGACCTTTTCCAGTCCTGTGGCCACTGCTGAGTTTTCCAAATTTGCTGGCATATTGAGTGCTGCACTTTCACAGCATCATCTTTTAGGATCTGAAAGAGCTCAACTGGAATTCCATCACCTCCACTAGCTTTGTTCATAGTTATGCTTTCTAAGGCCCAATTGACTTCACATTGCAGGATGTCTGGCTCTGGGCGAGTGACCACACCATCGTGGTTATCTGGGTCATGAAGATCTTTTTTGTACAGTTCTGTGTATTCTTGCCACCTCTTCTTAATATCTTCTGCTTCTGTTAGGTCCATACCGTTTCTGTCCTTTATTGAGCCCATCTTTGCATGAAATGTTCCCTTGGTATCTCTAATTTTCTTGAAGAGATCTCTAGGCTTTCCCATTCTATTGTTTTCCTCTCTTTCTTTGCACTGATCACTGAGGAAGGCTTTCTTATCTCTCCTTGCTATTCTTTGGAACTCTGCATTCAAATGGGTATATCTTTCCTTTTCTCCTTTGCCTTTAGCTTCTCTTCTTTTCTTGGCTATTCGTAAGGCCTCCTCAGACAACCATTTTGCCGTTTTGCATTTCTTTTTCTTGGGGATGGTCTTGATCACTGCCTCCTGTACAATGTCACAAACCTCCATCCATAGTTCTTCAGGCACTCTATCAAATCTAATCCCTTGAATCTATTTGTCACTTCCACTCTATAATCGTAAGGGATTTGATTTAGGTCATAGCTGAATGGTCTAGTAGTTTTCCCTAATTTCTTCAATTTAAGTCTGAATTTGGCAATAATGAGTTCATAGTCTGAGGCACAGTCAGCTCCCAGTCTTGTTTTTGCTGACTGTACAGAGCTTCTCCATCTTTGGTAGCAAAGAATATAATCAATCTGATTTCGATATTGACCATCTGGTGATGTCCATGTGTAGAGTCTTCTCTTGTGTTGTTAGAAGGTGTTTACTGTGACCAGTGTGTTCTCTTTGCAAAACTCTGTTAACTTTTGCCCTGCTTCATTTTGGCCAAATTTGCCTGTTACTCCAGGTATGTCCTGACTTCCTACTTTTGCATTCCAGTCCCCTATGATTAAAAAGACATCTTTCTTGGGTGTTAGTTCTAGAAGGTCTTGTAGGTCTTCATAGAATCATTCAACTTCAGCTTCTTCAGCATTACTGGTTGGGGCATAAACTCAGATTACTGTGATATTAAATGGTTTGCGTTGGAAACGAACAGAGATCATTCTGTCGTTTTTGAGATTGCATCCAAATACTGCATTTCAGACTCTTTTGTTGACTATGAGGGCTACTCCATTTTTCCTAAGGGAATCTTGCTCACAGTAGTAAATATAATGGTCATCTGAATTAAATTTGCCCATTTCTGTCCATTTTAGTTCACTGATTCCTAAAATGTCGATGTTCACTCTTGCCATCTCCTGTTTGACCGCTTCTAATTTACCTTGATTCATGGACCTAACATCCATCTTTGCATATCCATGTTTTAGCTATTGTGAGTAATACAGCTATGAACATGGGTGTGTAAATGTCTCTTTGAGAATTTGCTTTCACTTCTTTGAGGTTTATGCCTAAAAGTGGGACCACTGGCACTAATGATTCTACGTATAATTGTTTTGTGGAACCAACATACCAACTATACCTTTTTACATTCCCACAGAGTGCACAATGGTTCCAGTTTGTCCACTCCTTCTCTAAACAGAATGAAACTAGAACACTTTCTAACACCATACACAAAAATAAACTCAAAATGGATTAAAGATCTCAATGTAAGACCAGAAACTATAAAACTCCTAGAGGAGACATAGGCAAAACACTCTGCGACACACATCACAGCAGGATCCTCTATGACCCACCTCCCAGAATATTGGAAATAAAAGCAAAAATAAACAAATGGGGCCTAATTAAACTTAAAAGCTTCTGCACAACAAAGGAAACTATAAGCAAGGTGAAAAGACAGCCTTCAGAATGGGAGAAAATAGCAGCAAATGAAGCAACGGACAAACAACTAATCTCAAAAATATATAAGCAACTCCTACAGCTCAACTCCAGAAAAATAAATGACCCAATCAAAAAATGGGCCAAAGAACTAAATAGACATTTCTCCAAAGAAGACATACAGATGGCTAACAAACACATGAAAAGATGCTCAACATCACTCATTATCAGAGAAATGCAAATCAAAACCACTATGAGGTACCATTTCACACCAGTCAGAATGGCTGCGATCCAGAAGTCTACAAGCAATAAATGCTGGAGAGGGTGTGGAGAAAAGGGAACTCTCTTACACTGTTGGTGGGAATGCAAACTAGTACAGCCACTATGGAGAACAGTGTGGAGATTCCTTAAAAAAACTGGAAATAGAACTGCCTTATGATCCAGCAATCCCACTGCTGGGCATACACACTGAGGAAACCAGAAGGGAAAGAGACACGTGTACTCCAATGTTCATCGCAGCACTGTTTATAAATATAAAGCCAGGACATGGAAGCAACGTAGATGTCCATCAGCAAATTAATGGATAAGAAAGCTGTGGTACATATACACAATGGAGTATTACTCAGCCATTAAAAAGAATACATTTGAATCAGTTCTAATGAGGTGGATGAAACTGGAGCCTATTATACAGAGTGAAGTAAGCCAGAAAGAAAAACACCAATACAGTATACTAACGCATATATATGGAATTTAGAAAGATGGTAACAATAACCCTGTGTACGAGACAGCAAAAGAGACACTGATGTATAGATCAGTCTTATGGACTCTGTGGGAGAGGGAGAGGGTGGGGAGATTTGGGAGAATGGCATTGAAACATGTATAATATCATGTATGAAACGAGTCACCAGTCCAGGTTCGATGCACGATACTGGATGCTTGGGGCTGGTGTACTGGGACGACCCAGAGGGAGGGTATGGGGAGGGAGGAGGGAGGAGGGTTCAGGATGGGGAATACAGGTATACCTGTGGCGGATTCATTTCGATATTTGGCAAAACTAATACAATATTGTAAAGTTTAAAAATAAAATTTTAAAAAAATTAAAAAAAAACAGTAGTCATCCTAATGGGTGCGAGATGGTACCTCACTGTGATTTTGGTTCCATTTCCCTAATGATTAGTGATGCTGAACATCTTTTTGTGGCCACTCACATACCTCCTTTGGAGAAATGTCTATTCCAAGTTCTTTGCTAATTTTGAATTGTTGTTGAGGTTGTTTTTTGTTTTTGTTGTTGTTGAGTTTTAGGAGCTCTCTATATATTTTATTAATCCCTTATCAGATATATGATTCTCAAATATTTTTTTTTTACCATCATACGGTTTTGCCTTTTTACTCTTTTGTCTATGTCTTTAAATGTTAAATTTTCATGAAGTCAAATTTGTGTATTTTTTCTGTTGTTACCTTTGCTTTTGATATCATATCAAAGAAATTATTGCCAAGTCCAATGTCCTGAAGCTTTTGTTCTATCTTTTCTTCTGAATTTTTTTATTGTTTTAATCTTGCAGTTAGGGCCTTGATTCATTTGTAATTTTGTATGTGCTGTTATGTATGGATCCAGTTTAATTCTTGCATGTGGTTATTCAGTTTTCCCAGCATCAGTTGTTGAAAAGGCAACATTACCACCTTTGTCAAAAATCACTTCCCTGTATATGTTTATTTCTAAGCATTCTGTTTTATTCCATTATTCTATGTTTATCGTTCTGCGTATCTCCCATTCTTGATTACTCTATCTCTGTAGTAAGTTTTGAAATTAAAGTGCGTGTCCTGAAGTTTTGTTCTTTTTTCCAGACACTTCTGGCTATTTGGAATCCCTTGAGATTTCATGTGACTTTTAGTTTGGGTTTTTCTATTTTTGTTTAAAAAGTGCCATTGGCATTTTGATAGGACTCGCTTTGAATCTGTAGATTGTTTTGGATAGTATGGACATTCTTAACAATATCGAGTCTTTCAATCCATAAACATGAAATGTGTTTCCACTTATTTATATCTTCTTCAGTTTCTTTCAGCAATATTTTGTAGTTTTTATTGTACAAGTCTCTCACCTCCTTGATTAAGTTATAATTCCTAAGTATCTTATTCTTTTTGATGCTATTGTGAATGGAACTATTATTATAATTTCCTTTTTTAGATTTATTGTTTGTGTATAAAAATGCAACTGATTTTTGTGTGTTGACTTTGTATCCTGCTACTTTGCTGAATTCATTTATTACCTCTAATTTTTTTGTGTGGAATTTTTAGAGTTTTCTCTATATATATATATAAGTTATATATATATATATAGTTTATATATATAGTTTTCTATATAAATATATAAGATGATATTAAAAGATGATATATAAGATGATATATATCAGATGACATCATTTGCAAACAGATCACTTTACTTCTTCCTTTCCAATTTAGGTGTATTTTATTTCATTTTCTCATTGTTAATGGCTATAACTGTTTTGGCTGTAACTTCCAGTGCTGTGTTGAATAAAAGAGGTGAAAACTGGGCATCCTTACCTTGTTCCTGCTCTTAGAGAAAGAGCTTTCAGCCTTTCACCGTTAAGTATGATATTTGCTGTGAATCTTTCATAACTTGCTCTTATTATGTTGAGATAGTTTTATTCTATTCAGTTTGTTGGAGTCTTTTTTAATCAGGAAAGAGTATTTTATTTTGCCACATTACTTTTCTATATCAGTTGAGATGATTGTGCAGTTTCTTCATGTTGTCGATGTGGCATATTATACTGATCAATTTTCATACATCAAACCTTCTTTGCATTGCAGAAATAAATCCTATTTGGTCATTGTGTATAATACTTTTACTATGCTACCAAATTCTTTTTGCCAGGATTTTGTTGAGGATTTTTTCATCAGTATTCATAGGGATCTGCCTCTTGAGAAATTTGTACGCAGGTCAGGAAGCAACAGTTAGAACTGGACATGGAACAACAGACTGGTTCCAAATAGGAAAAGGAGTACGTCAAGGCTGTATATTGTCATCCTGTTTATTTAACTTATATGCAGAGTACATCATGAGAAACGCTGGACTGGAAGAAACACAAAATGGAATCAAGATTGCCGGGAGAAATATCAATAACCTCAGATATGCAGATGACACCACCCTTATGGCAGAAAGTGAAGAGGAACTCAAAAGCCTCTTGATGAAAGTGAAAGAGGAGAGTGAAAAAGTTGGCTTAAAGCTCAACATTCAGAAAACGAAGATCATGGCATCCGGTCCCACCACTTCAGGGCAAATAGATGGGGAAATAGTGGAAACAGTGTCAGACTTTATTTTTCTGGGCTCCAAAATCACTACAGATGGTGACTGCAGCCATGAAATTAAAAGACGCTTACTCCTTGGAAGGAAAGTTATGACCAACCTAGATAGCATATTCAAAAGCAGAGACATTACTTTGCCAACAAAGGTTCGTCTAGTCAAGGCTATGGTTTTTCCTGTGGTCATGTATGGATGTGAGAGTTGGACTGTGAGGAAGGCTGAGCACGGAAGAATTGATGCTTTTGAACTGTGGTGTTGGAGAAGACGCTTGAGGGTCCCTTGGACTGCAAGGAGATCCAACCAGTCCATTCTGAAGGAAATCAGCCCTGGGATTCCTCTGGAAGGAATGATGCTAAAGCTGAAACTCCAGTACTTTGGCCACCTCATGTGAAGAGTTGACTCACTGGAAAAGACTCTGATGCTGGGAGGGACTGGGGGCAAGAGGAGAAGGGGACCACAGAGGACGAGATGGCTGGATGGCATCACTGACTCAATGCATGTGAGTCTCAGTGAACTCTGGGAGTTGGTGATGGACAGGGAGGCCTGGCGTGCTGCGATTCATGGGGCTGCAAAGAGTCGGACACGACTGAGCGACTGATCTGATCTGAGCTGATTTGATCCATAGGGATATTGGTTTGTAATTTACTTTTCTTGTAATATCTTTGTCTGGCTTTGGTATCAGGGTTAAACTGGCCTTATAGAATGAGTTAGGAAGTGTTCCCTCTTCTACAATTTTCTGGAAAAGCTTGGGGAGAATTGGTATGAAATTTTTCTTTAAAATGTAGAATTCACTAAGTGAAGCCCTCAGGTTGACAGCTTTTCTTTTTGGGGGAGATTTTTGATTACTGATTCAATCTCCTTGCTAGTTATAAGTCTGTTCAGTTTTTCTCTTCATGGTTTACTCTTGTTAGGATTTGTGTTTCTAGGAAACTTACCAGATGATCTAAATTATCCAATTTGTTGGGCATACAGTTGTTCATAGTACTCTTTTTTTTTTCTTCTATTTTTTGTTTCTTTTTTTTTTTTTTAAACTTTACAATATTGTATTAGTTTTGCCAAACATCAAAATGAATCCGCCACAGGTATACCCGTGCTCCCCATCCTGAACCCTCCTCCCTCCTCTCTCCCCATACCCCCCACTCTGGGTCATCCCAGTGCACCAGCCCCAAGCATCCAGTATTGTGCATCGACCCTGGACTGGCGACTCGTTTCATACATGATATTATACATGTTTCAATGTCATTCTCCCAAATCTCCCCACCCTCTCCCTCTCCCACAGAGTCCATAAGACTGATCTATACATCAGTGTCTCTTTTGCTGTCTCGTACACAGGGTTATTGTTACCATCTTTCTAAATTCCATATATATGCGTTAGTATACTGTATTGGTGTTTTTCTTTCTGGCTTACTTCACTCTGTATAATAGGCTCCAGTTTCATCCACCTCATTAGAACTGATTCAAATGTATTCTTTTTAATGGCTGAGTAATACTCCATTGTGTATATGTACCACAGCTTTTTCATAGTACTCTCTTATAATAATTTTTATTTCTGTAGAATTGGTAATAATGCCCACACTTTTAATTCTGGTGTTAGTAATTTTTCTTAGCTCATCTAATGGTTATCAAGTTTCTTGATCTTTTCAAAGAACCTACCTAAAAAATTGTTTAAATGAAGTAATTTCCAGGGCTTCCCAGGTGGCGCTAGTGATAAAGAACCCGCCTGCCTATGCAGGAGACAGAAGAGACACGGGTTCGATCCCTGATCAGGAAGACCTCCCCTCCAGAGGAGGAAGTGGCAGCCCACTCCAGTATTCTTCCCTGGAGAATCCCATGGATAGAGGAGCCTGGCGGGTTACAGTCCATAGGGGTGCAAAGAGTCAGACATGACTGAAGCAACTTAGCATGTAGTTGATTTCTGATGTTGCTTTATCTTTATATAAACCAAAGTGATTCACACATACAAGCATGTATATAAATATATGTATATATGTGTGTATTAGATTCTTTTCCATTATTCAGTTGCTCAGTCGTGTCCGACTCTTTGCAACCCCATGGACTGTAGCACACCAGGCTTCCCTGTCCATCACCAACTCCTGGAGCTTGCTCAAACTCATGTCCATCAAGTTGGTGATGCCATCCAACCATCTCATCCTCTGTCTTCCCCTTCTCCTGCCCTCAATCTTTCCCAACATCAGGGTCTTTTCTAGTGAGTCAGTTCTTTGAAGCATCAGGTGGCCAAAGTGTTGGAGCTTCAACATCAGTCCTTCCAGTGAATATTCAGGACTGATTTCATTTAGGATTGACTGGTGTGATCTCCATGCAGTCCAAGGGACTCTCAAGAGTCTTCTCCAACACCAGTTTGAAAGCATCGATTTTTTTGGTGCTCAGCTTTATGGTCCAGCTCTCACATCTGTACATGACTACTAAAAAAACTATAGCTTTGAATAGATGGACCTTTGTGGGCAAAGAAATGTCTCTGCTTTTAAATATGCTGTCTAGGTTTGTCATAGCTTGTTTTCCAAGCAGCAAACATCTTTTAATTTCATGGCTGCAGTTGCCATCTGCAGTGATTTTGGAGCCCAAGAAAATAAAGTCTGTCACCGTTTCCATTGTTTCCCCATCTATTTGCCATGAAGTGATGGGACCAGATGCCATGATCTTCGTATTTTGAATGTTGAGTTTTAAGCCAGCTTTTGCACTCTGCTCTTTCACTTTCATCAAGAGGCTCTTTAGTTCCTTTTATCTTTATTACATAAGGGTGGTGTCATCTGAGGTTACTGATATTTCTCCTGGCAATCCTGTTTCCAACTTGTGCTCCATCCACCCCTGCATTTTGCATGACATACTCTGAATATAAGTGAAATAAGCACAGTGACATACACAGCCTTTATGTATTCTTTTCCCAGTTTGGCACCAGTCCATTGTTCAATGTCCGGTTTTAACTGTTGCTTCTTGACCTGCATACAGATTTCTTTTCCATTATAGGTTATTATAGGATATTGAGAATTGTTCCCTGTGCTAAACTGTAGGTCTTTGTTGGTTATCTATTTTGTATATAGTAGTATGTATATTTTAATCCCAAACTCCTAATTTATCCTTCCCCTGCTTTTCCCTTTCATGGCCGTAAGTTTGTTTTCTTTGTAAGTCTATTTCTGTTTTGTAAATAAGTCCGTTTGTTTCCTTTTTTAAGATTCCACATATAAGTGATGTCATATAATATTTGTGTTTCTTTGTCTGACTTCACTTATTATGAAAATCTGAGGCAAATGACCTTATACTATGCTTTTTTTAGGATGGAGTAATATTACATTGTGTATATAGACCACATCTTTATCCATTCATCTAATGATGGACATTTCCACTGCATAATTGTAAGGGATTTGATTCAGGTCATAACTGAATGGTCTAGTGGTTTTCCATACTTTCTTCAATTTAAGTCTGAATTTTGCAATAAGGAGTTCATGATTTGAGCCACAGTCAGCTTCCCAGTCTTGTTTTTGCTCACTGTATAGGGCTTCTCCATCTTTGGCTGCAAAGAATATAATCAATTTGATTTCAATGTTGGCCATCTGGTGATGTGCATGTGTAGAGTCTTCTATTGTGTTGCTGGAAGAGGGTGTTTGCTATGGCCAGTGCACTCTCTTGGCAAAACTCTGTTAGCCTTTGCCCTGCTTCATTCTGTACTCCAAGGCCAAATTTGCCTATTACTCCAGATATCTCTTGATTTCCTGCTTTTGCATTCCAGTCCCCTATGACAAAAAAGACATCTTTTTGGGGCGTTAGTTCTAGAAGGTCTTGTAGGTCTTTATAGAACCTTATAACTTCAACTTCTTTGGCATTAGTGTCTGGGGCATAGAATCAGATTAGTGTGGTACTGAATGGTTTCCCTTGGAAACAAACAGAGATCATTCTGTCATTTTTGAGTTTGCACCCAAATACTGCATTCTGGACTCTTTTGTTGACTATGAGGGCTTTCTTCATTTCTTCTAAAGGATTCTTGGCCACAGTAGTAGATATAATGGTCATCTGAATTAAATTTGCCCATTCCGGTCCATTTTAGTTCACTGATTCCTAAAATGTCGATGTTCACTCTTGCCATCTCCTGCTTGACCACTTCCAATTTACCTTGATTCATGGACCTAACATTACAGGTTCCCATGCAATATTGTTCTTTACAACATCAGACTTTACTTCCATCTTCAGTCTTACCTGCTACTGGGCTTTGTTTTCACTTTGGCTCCATCTCTTCATTCTTTCTGGAGTTATTTCCCCACTCTTTTTCAGTAGCATATTGGGTACCTTCTGATCTGGGGAGTTCATCTTTCAGTGTCATATCTTTTTGCTTTTTCATACTGTTCATGGGGTTCTCAAGGCAAGAATACTGAAGTGGTTTTCGATTCCCTTCTGCAGTTTAAATTGAAGAAAGTAGGGAAAACCACTAGACCATTCAGCTATGACCTAAATCAAATCCCTTAGGATTATACACTGGAAGTGACAAATAGATTCAAGGGATTAGGTTTGATAGAGTGCCTGAAGAACTATGGATGGAGGTTTGTGACACTGTACAGGAGGCAGTGATCAAGACCACCCCCAAGAAAAAGAAATGCAAAACGGCAAAATGGTTGTCTGAGGAGCCCTTACGAATAGCTGAGAAAAGAAGGGAAGCTAAAGGCAAAGGAGAAAAGGAAAGATATACCCATTTGAATGCAGAGTTCCAAAGAGTAGCAAGGAGAGATAAGAAAGCCTTCCTCAGTGATCAGTGCAAAGAAATAGAGGAAAACAATAGAATGGGAAAGCCTAGAGATCTCTTCAAGAAAATTAGAGATGCCAAGGGAACATTTCATGCAAAGATGGGCTCAATAAAGGACAGAAACGGCATGGACCTAACAGAAGCAGAAGATATTAAGAAGAGGTGGCAAGAATACACAGAAGAACTGTACAAAAAAGATCGTCATGACCCAGATAACCACGATGGTGTGGTCACTCGCCCAGAGCCAGACATCCTGGCATGCAAAGTAAAGTGGGCCTTAGAAAGAATCACTATGAACAAAGCTAGTGGAGGTGATGGAATTCCAGTTGAACTCTTTCAGATCCTAAAAGATGATGCTGTGAAAGTGCAGCACTCAATTTGCCAGCAAGTTTGGAAAACCAGGCAGTGGCCACAGGACTGGAAAAGGTCAGTTTTCATTCCAGTCTCAAAGAAGGCAATGCCGAAGAATGCTCAAACTACTGCACAGTTACACTCATCTCACACACTAGCAAAGTAATGCTCAAAATTCTCCAAGCCAGGCTTCAACAGTACATGAACCGTGAACTTCCAGATGTTCAAGCTGGATTTAGAAAAGGCAGAGGAACCAGAGATCAAATTGCCAACATCCGCTGGATCATGGAAAAAGCAAGAGAGTTCCAGAAAAACATCTACTTCTGCTTGATTGACTACGCCAAAGCCTCTGACTGTGTAGATCACAACAAACTGTGGAAAATTCTTAAAGAGATGGGAATACCAGACCACCTAACCTGCCTCCTGAGAAATCTGCATGCAGGTCAAGAAGCATCAGTTAGAACCAGACACGGAACAACGGACTGGTTCCAAATTGGGAAAGGAGTATGTCCTGGATGTATATTGTCACCCTGCTTATTTAACTTACATGCAGAGTACATCATGTGAAATGCCAGTCTGAATGAAGCACAAGCTGGAATCAAGATTGCCGGGAGAAATATCAATAACCTCAGATATGCAGATGACACCACCCTTATGGCAGAAAGCGAAGAACTAAAGAGCCTCTTGATGAAATTGAAAGAGGAGAGTGAAAAAGCTGGCTTAAGACTCAACACACATGTACACCCATGGTGGATTCATGTCAATGTATGGCAAAACCAATACAATACTGTAAAGTAAAAGTAAATAAATAAATACATAAAACTGAGATTGAAAAAAACGAAGATCATGGCATCTGGTCCCATCACTTCATGGCAAACAGACATGGAAACAATGGAAATAGTGACAGACTTTATTATGGGGGTTCCAAAACAACTGCAGATGGTGACTGCAGCCATGAAACTAAAAGATGCTGGCTCCTTGGAAGAACAGCTATGACCAACCTAGACAGCATATTAAAAAGCAGAGACATTACTTTGCTGGCAAGTTCCTTTAATCAAAGCTGTGGTTTTTCCAGTAGTCACATATGGATGTGAAAGTTGGACCATGAAGAAAGCTGAGCACTGAAGAGTTGATGCTTTTGATCTGTGGTGTTGGAGAAGACTCTTGAGAGTCCCTTGGACTGCAAGGAGATCCAACCCGTCTATCCTAAAGGAGATCAGTCCTGAATATTCATTGGAAGGACTGATGCTGAAGCTGAAACTCCAATAGTTTGGCCACCTGATGTGTGAAGAACTGACTCCTTGCAAAAGCCCCTGATGCTGGGGAAGATGGAGGGCAGGAGGAGAAGGGGACGACAGAGGATGAGATGGTTGGATGGCATCACCGACTCAATGGACATGAGTTTGAGCAAGCCCCGAGAGTTGGTGGTGGTCAGGGAAGCCTGGAGTGCTGCAGTCTGTGGGGTCGCAAAGAGTCAGACATGACTGAGTGACTGAACTGAAAACATCAAAGCACCCCAAGTGTGCACCAACAGATGAATGGATAGGCAAAATGTGGTCTATACATATGAACTATTACATAGCCTTAAAAAAGAAAGTGTGAAATATGTAACATCAGAGATAAACTTTAAGGATATTATTTAAGTCACAAAAAAGACAAATGCTGTATGAACCCACCTACGTGACTTTACTTAGAATAGTCAAAACTGTAAGGATAGAGAATAAAATGTTGGTTGACAGGCTGAAGGAGACGAAAATGAGGAATTACTCAGTGTGTGTATAGTTTCAGTTTTATATGCTGAATAGAGTCATGAGGATGGAAGGGTGGTGATTACCACACAGCAGTGTGCACGTATCTAGTACCACTGAACTGGACTACAAAAACTGTTAAGATAGTGTATTTCATATATGTCTATTTCACATAAACATTACATTACTCCTGAGTGACAGGAGTGTCTTTTGCTATTCTTAACAATCCCATCTCATCCGCACCTGTGTTTATGCTAACATAAACACACAGGTTAATGAACCTACTGATCGTGTTGGGGGAGCAGCTGTGCCTGGAGAAGCATGGAAACGCTGTCCCCCACCCCACTCCTTGCTCTATATGCATCTCTCCCATTTGCCTGTCCCGAAGTTTCACCCTTTGTAAAAAAATAGCAAAGTGGTCATTGTAAGCAAAGCTCTATTCTGAGTTCTGTGAGTCATTCTAGTGAATTATTGAACCTGAGGGGTGAGTATGTGGAAAATCTTGAATTTACAGCCAGCTGGGCAGATGTGCAAGTAGCCTGGGGACCTCGCTGGCAGCTGCTATCTTAAGTGTGGGCGGTCACTTCAGTGCTCCTCAGCCTTCAACTCTGGGGTCTACACTCACTCGGGTTTGTTCAGAATAGAATAGAACTGCCAGACACCTAGTTGGTTTCAAAGGTTGTTGTTGGAATGACACAACCACCCCATCACGATTCCCACAGTAAAGATGAGGAGAGTGGAAGAAAGAGATGTGAGGGGCCTCACCCAATGTAAGAGAGCAGCTGGGATTCTAGCCAGGCTGCCTGACTCCAGATTTCACACCAGTAACTTTTAACAGCTCTCCCATTCCTTACATTCCAACCATAAATGAAATGATGTTTTCCACGGGCAATTCCATATTTTCCTGCTTCTGCGTTACTGCTCATCTTCCCTGGAACACTCTTCTCTCCCACCTCTACGTTCCAATACAACATCAAGGTCAGGCACCAGTGCCAGCTTGTGAAGCCCTCACCCAGCCCCAGTGCTCAGCTGCAGCCATGGAAACACACTTCATGCGCTGGCAACGACAGGACTGACCTCCAGGCCAGCGGCTTCACTCTGGACTCAGTGCTGTCCCTGTGCGGAGGCCATATCACCCCCGGGCTGCTCCCGGCCATGACTGAGTATAACAGACGGCTCCAGACAGCTCTGAGGCTAGCTTTGGCTCAAGGACTCCCAATGGCCTGGCCACATCTTCCCTGGGCAGCCCTCTCTTCCTCCCAACCCTCAACTTCTCTTTCACTCAGGGGTCAGGCTGCATTGTGGCTGGATGGCTCTCCCAGGTTTTCTCAGTTCCCTCCCTGTTTTCTCACAGCTCCTACCGACTAATCAATCCTTGCACAGTTAATCCTGTCTTGGAATCTACATTTTTCTCTGTATTTCCCATTTTATTATCTATTTACTATTTCATTTAAAAGTCTCTCTCAAGCTTTTAACTTATATAATTTATGGGAACCAACACCACCACCAAAAACTCTGGGCAACTACCTACACTGTGGTTATTGTGTGCCAGTGACATTTCCAAATTTATATTTAATACCTAAATAAAGAATAGCAAGGAGAGATAAGAAAGCCTTCTTCAGCGATCAATGCAAAGAAATAGAGGAAAACAATAGAATGGGAAAGCCTAGAGATCTCTTCAAGAAAATTAGAGATACCAAGGGAACATTTCATGCAGAGATGGGCTCAATAAAAGACAGAAATGGTATGGACCTAACAGAAGCAGAAGATATTAAGAAGAGGTGGCAAGAATACACAGAAGAACTGTACAAAAAAGATCTTCATGACCCAGATAATCACGATGGTGTGATCACTCACCGAGAGCCAGACATCCTGGAATGTGAAGTCAAGTGGGCCTTAGAAAGCATCACTATGAACAAAGCTAGTGGAGGTGATGGAATTCCAGTTGAGCTATTTCAAATCCTGAAAGATGATGCTGTGAAAGTGCTACACTCAATATGCCAGCAAATTTGAAAAACTCCGCAGTGGCCACAGGACTGGAAAAGGTCAGTTTTCATTCTAATCCCAAAGAAAGGCAATGCCAAAGAATGTTCAAACTACCGCACAATTGCACTCATCTCACATGCTAGTAAAGTAATGCTCAAAATTCTCCAAGCCAGGCTTCAGCAATATGTAAACCATGAACTTCCTGATGTTCAAGCTGGTTTTAGAAAAGGCAGAGGAACCAGAGACCAAATTTCCAACATCCGCTGGATCATGGAAAAAGCAAGAGAGTTCCAGAAAAACATCTATTTCTGCTTTATTGACTATGCCAAAGCCTTTGACTGTGTGGATCACAATAAACTGTGGAAAATTGTGAAAGAGATGGGAATACCAGAACACCTGATCTGCCTCTTGAGAAATTTGTATGCAGGTCAGGAAGCAAGAGTTAGAACTGGACATGGAACAACAGACTGGTTCCAAAAAGGAAAAGGAGTACGTCAAGGCTGTATATTGTCACCCTGCTTATTTAACTTATATGCAGAGTACATCATGTGAAATGCCAGCCTGAATGAAGCACAAGCTGGAATCAAGATTGCCAGAATAAAGATCAATAACCTCAGATACACAGATGACACCACCCTTGTGGCAGAAAGTGAAGAGGAACTCAAAAGCCTCTTGATGAAAGAAAGTAGAGAGTGAAAAAGTTGGCTTAAAGCTCAACATTCAGAAAACGAAGATCATGGCATCCGGTCCCATCACTTCATGGCAAATAAATGGGGAAACAGTGGAAACAGTGTCAGACTTTATTTTGGGGGGGGCTCCAAAATCACTGCAGATTGTGACTGCAGCCATGAAATTAAAAGACACTTACTCCTTGGAAGGAAAGTTATGACCAACCTAGATAGCATATTCAAAAGCAGAGACATTACTTTGCCAACCAAGTTTCGTCTAGTCAAGGCTATGGTTTTTCCTGTGGTCATGTATGGATGTGAGAGTTGGACTGTGAAGAAGGCTGAGCACCGAAGAATTGATGCTTTTGAAGTGTGGTGTTGGAGAAGACTCTTGAGAGTCCCTTGGACTGCAAGGAGATCCAACCAGTCCATTCTAAAGGAGATCATCCCTGGGATTTCTTTGGAAGGAATGATGCTAAAGCTGAAACTCCAGTACTTTGGCCACCTCATGTGAAGAGCTGACTCATTGGAAAAGACTCTGATGCTGGGAGGGATTGGGGGCAGGAGGAGAAGGGGACGTCAGAGGATGAGATGGCTGGATGGCATCACCGACTCGATGGACGTGAGTCTGAGTGAACTCCGGGAGTTGGTGACGGACAGGGAGGCCTGGCGTGCTGTGATTCATGGGGTTGCAAAGAGTCGGACACGACTGAGCGACTGAACTGAACTGAAATAAACATTGTTAATGTTCATTAATATACCATCTGAAATCATCCAGAAACTCCTAGTTAGCTACAAAGCACACATTCGGAAATCTGTTTCTTAAAGGACCCAGATGGATAGTCCCTGGGTTTAAAGATCATCTTCCACCCTGAGCCTCCACGGCATCTCATTGGTGCCCGCATCGGGGCACTTGACAAAGCCAACCTTGGACAGCCATTACTGCCTTATTTCTCCTACTAGACTTTAAGCTTCTCGCGAGACTCTAAGCCTGAGTCATTTTTTTTAATCCTTCTCTACACTTAGTATACAGTCTATAATTATTTTATCTGTTCACTAGTGAATGAATAAATAAGGACCTGCGAACAGGGAACGCAGAGTAGGAGGGAAATATTTCTTAAAGTCTTCTCTCTGTGATGTTAACAAGTATCATCTGGAGGGAAAGTTCATGGTCACACCAAGTTTAGGAAGTGCTGAGCTGAACAAAAATTAACCGATGTCTTTACTGTACAACTTCTCTGAGCATTTAAGATGCTCCTTTCATTTTGTGACTCTCCAGAAAGCAATGTCCTTCTATGGTCCATAGAATTGGTGTTCTGAGGAACCCAGATTGGGAAGCGTAATTAGAAAGACCAAGGAAAGCTTCCAGGATGCGTGGTGCATCCGAGATGATTCTGAAAGAACTGCAAGGGCTTCAGCAGGCCAAGATGGAAGAGAGAAAGTGAAGAACTTTGCGAGGAGCATTTAGTAAATTACAGAGGCAGGAAGGGACCAGTCACATTTGGAGAAATCACATAGACTGTTTACTAGGTTCCCCTGGTGGCTCAGACGGTAAAGAATCCGCCTGCAATGTGGGAGACATGGGTTCAATCCCTGGGTTGGGAAGATCGCCTGGAGAAGGGAACAGCGACCCACTTCAGTATTCTGGCCTGGAGAATTCCATTAACAGAGGAGCCGGGCAGGCTACAGTCCACTGGGTCGCAAAGAGTAGGACACGACTGAGTGACTTTCACTTTCATGAGAGCCTAAAGGGTAGCAAGAGCAGAAAGGAAGGTCATGGAGGAACTGCATTTTAGACTATGATATTTGGCCTTTATCCTATGATGCTATGAAAGTTTCTGCACCAGGAAATGATGGGATAAATGGTGACAAAGGGAACCGTTAGTTTTAATTAGAAAAGCATGGTGCGTGTTTAATGGTTCACCAAGAAGAATTCCATATGCTGCAAAACCAAAGAAAGCAATCTCAGGTTTTATAACCAAGGCAATCTGTTTGTCACATTACTAAATCCATAGCCATAATAAGGCTTCTGCAGTGCTTAATGTTCTGGTTTGCAATACGTGTTATGGGAAAGAATCTATTAAAATGTTATTAAGATGAACAAATCATCTTGCATCAACTTCTTTGGGAAAAAAGCTATAAATTACATCATCTCAATTTCTTGCCTCTTTTTTTGGCCCAGATTTGTCGCTTACAGTCACATATTTGGGGCAACTGAAGTTAGTAACCTTTAAGCAAACCTGTAGCTTATTCTCATCAAGATATATGTGGTACTTGCGGACATTATCGTTCAACCAAAAAGCTGGTATAGGGCACAATGCAGAAAGAGGTGCCAGGGCATGCACATCTGAGTCTGTGCTCTTAGGAAAGGCTGGTTGTTGCAGAGTTGAAATTTAACTAGTCAGCTCTTCTTCACACAATTAAATTAAAAGCAAATACTACTTCATAAGTTGAAAATATATTTGTCTTCAATATGCCATGATGGGAAAGTTGAATATATTCCAGATCTAACATATTGCTTTGGTATATATTATCCCAAAGAATCATTTTTAATTATTTTCCATTTTAACCTGCAACATTTTGAGTTTTGATCATTTCAAATCATTGTAGGAAGAATTCAAACCCTTCCAGAGACATTTTCGTGTTTTCTGAGGGTATGTTCAGTTATTGAAATATGTCTTTGCAGTTATTTTTCTCAGGATACAAATAGGGTTTTATCTTTTGGGGTTTTTCCAACTTTAATGCATATACCTTTCAGTTTACAACCTAGGACTCTTTCTCAATTCTTCTCTGTCTAAAGATATTGGATTGGCCAGAAAGTTCATCCAGATTTTTCCATAACATTTGACAGCATAATTCAAATGAACTTTTTGGCCAACGTAATACTATCAACACCACTGATTCATACTTGACTGCAGAAATCCCTGAATGTATTCATTTAATCCTCCTCATCCCATCTCATTGGCTCCCTGCCTTAGAATGTTTACTCATGCTGTTTCTTCTCTTCCTCACCAAGATAACTCTCACTTACTCAGAGAAATTTTCCTTGATGGTCATAATTGAGTCAGTGCTTCCTATATCACTTCTCGTAGCCTTTCCCCACTCCTAAATCTTACCACTTATGTAATTTTCATATTTGTGTTATTACTTAAATAGTAGCCTGATTTCCCCTTGGACCCTAATTTCCCTGAATTATGGGGATGGATGGTGAGATAAGGAATCTAGTAGATCTTTTCCATCAAATAATAAATTAAATCACATTTAATTTATATATTTCAAACTCTGCAATGTGATATCCAGGAAATTATCTGATTTGGAAAGTTGCCCAAAACTTATAGTTTTTTTTGGAAAATTCCCCAAACCTGAAAAGAGGACAAGAACTACCAGAAGGTGAAAAAGGTTTGGCTAATTTTTAAAGAACATTGGATCTGCTTTGGCTAGTAGAAACAAATCAGAAGATAAATCTGTCTAATCAGGTAGGCATACCTCTGGTCAAGAAAAAAAAGAGATAATGTGAATTGGAGATGAAGGGATTAATTTAGGGAGTTTGTGAGGGACACATATGTACTGCTATATTTAAAATGGATAACCAACAAGGACCTACTATACAGCACAGGGAACTCTGCTCAATGTTATGCGGCAGCCTAGACTGGATGGGAGTTTGGGGGAGAATGGATACACGCATATGTATGGCTGAGTCCATTTGCTGTCCACCTGAAACTATCACAACACTATTAATCAGCTATACTCCAATGAAAAATAAGAAGTTTTTTTTTTAAAGAAAAAGTTTTTTTAAAAAGAAAAAATACGATCAACTATGACACAGTGATATAACAACAATAAAAATATTAACTACTCAGCTTTAATAAACATAGAAAGTCTAGGCAAAATATATTTCTGGATATATGTAAAGTTTTAAAAATGGGATGGGAAAGATAGGTAAAGGGGATCAAAGGCCCAGACTTCCCATTATAAATAATATGTCACTGATATAACAATGTACAGCAGTGACTATAGTTAATAATCCTGAGTAGCCCATTTGAAAGTTGCTGAGAGAGTATCTTAGAGGTCTTCATCACAAGAAAAACATTGCAATTATGTGTGGTGACAGATAATAATTAGACTTATCACGGTGATGGTTTTGCAATATATGCAAATATCAGATCATAACTGTGTATACCAGAAATGAATATAATGCTGTATGTCCATTTTAACTCAATGAACATTATTTTGAAATGGCACAGGAAGAAATACTGAATAGACTAATAAATATTAGGGAAATTGAGCATTCGCAAAAGTACCCAGACCCAAAGGGTATTCTTAAGGTATTAAATATTTGTGTCTTCCTGGAATTTATATATTGAAGCCTCATTCCCAATGTGAAGGTATCAGGAGGTGGGGCTTTGGGAGGTGATCAAGTCATGGGATTAGTGCCTTTACAAAATAGACCCCAGAGAGCTCCCTTATTCACTTCCAGCCATGTGAGGGTAAAGCAACAAGACAACGTTCTATGAACCAGGTCCTCACCAAGTCCTCACCTATGAACCAAGTCCCTGAACCTTCTGGCACCTTGGACTTGCCACCCTCCAGAACTATAAGAAATAAATGTTGTTTAAGCCACCAAGTCTATGGTATTTTTGTTACAGTGGCCGAAATTAAGACAGGTATCATGGATGTAATCTACCACACTTCCAAGGAATAGATAATCATCATCATATGCCTGATTCTGAAACTAGTAAGAAGAATAAAAAAAAAAGTTCTTTATACTTATGAATCCTAACAAAATATTAGACAACCAAGTCTAATAGGTATTGATGATGCAACAGCATCAAGAAGTTTATTCTAGAAATTTAAATTAAGCACATTAGGATCAGAACATCAGTAACATTAAGACCTAAGGTACTAAGAATTAAAGGGGAAAAAATCATGTTATTATGAAAATAAATGCAGAAAAGTACTAGGTAATATTCAATACCTATTATGATTTTTATTTTTTTAAATCTCAGCTGGGAATATAAAAGTATTTTCTTATTTTGACAATATCTCAATAACAAAAAAATCATAGTCAACAAAACATTACACTTAATAGAAAAACCTAAATATGTCTACCATCATCATGATGACTTATTATAAATCTGGAGATCCTGGCAATCACTGAGACAAGAAAACAAAATAAGAGCTAAAAGAATTTGAAGAGATGATAAAGCTGTCTTTATTTGCACATTGGATCATCTGCATGGAAAATTCAACAGGACCATTAGATGAGTCATTATAACTAGTAAGAGTTCATCAATATTGCAAGATAAAATATTAACTCATAAAATTTAATGTAATGTTCTTTACCAATGATAGCCAATGGAGAAATAAAATAGAAAATCATTCGTAACAGTTAGAAAACCCATCACTTACCTGGAGGGAGGGTACAATGAAACGTTCTTAACTGCAGTGGTGGTTACACAACTGTATACATTATGTCAAAATTCAAGAACTGTCCACTAAACGGGTTCATTTCATGATGAAGAGGGTGTGGAGAAAAGGAAACTCCCCTAAACTATTGGTGGGAATGTAAACTGGTGCAACCACTGTGGATAATAGCATGGAGTTGCTTGGAAAACTAAAAATAGAGTTACCATGTTATCCAGCAAACCCACTCCTGGGCATATCCCTGGAGAAAACTCTAATTCAAAAAGACACATGTACCCTATGTTTATAGCAGCACTATTCACAATAGCCAAGACGTGGAAGCAACCGAACTGTCCACCGACAGATGAATCAACAAAGAGGGAGCACATGTACACAACAGAATATTACTCAGCCATAAAAGAACAAAATAATGCCATTTGCATCAACATGGATGGACCTAGAGATTACCATACAAAATGAAATCAGAAAGACACATACGATGTGATACCACTTATGTGTGGGATCTAAAACATGACACAATGAACCTGTCTACAAAACAGAATTATGAACAAAGAAAGAAAACAAACTTGTGGTTGCCAAAGGGGTGGGGGACGGAGCAAGGATGGAGTGGGAGACTGGGGTTAGCAGATGTAAGCTTTTACATATAGAACGGATAAACAACAAGTTCCTACTGCTTAACACTGAGAACTATATTCAATATTCTATGATAAGCCATAATAGAAAAGAATGTATATGCAAAACCGAATCATCTTGCTGTACACCAGTCATTAACACAGCATTCATTGTAAATCAACTATAATTTTTTCTAAAAGGGTCCATTTTACTATATGCGAATTATACTTTTTTTTTTTTTTAAGCAGACAAAAAAAAAAAAATCACCAGACTCAAAAGTACACCAAATCCCGAAGCTCTGAAGGGCACACATGTGCCCCCAACAGGCCTGAGAGCCGCCCTGGGCCTTCTGCTGAGCGTCCCCCTCTGGCTCTGTCGACTTCTGCTCCTGGAGCAGCCAAAGAACTGTGTGAGCCTGGCTTCCCTCACCCCTATAAAGCCCCCAACACACACAAGCGCCTGCCCTTTCCTTTTCCTTTTCCCTCCCTTCCTGTTGCCCACGTTCTCCCCAGGAGAGGCCGCACCGCCACCTGCTCAGAGCCGAGCTTCAGAGTAAAGCTGGTGACCCAAGACCACTGTCAAAACCACGCCGGACACCTCATGGGTCAGTCAAGCCTTTGCGGGCTGATCCAAGTCCCCAGATCACCCTCAAGGACAGCACTGCTTCTACAGGGAAGTAACCACATGAACAAAGAGCATTCAGAGCACACCCTGGCCCAAGCTGAGGACAGCCCGTACTTTGGTCTCCTTGGAACAACTTACCCTTCTGGGTTTCAGGCTGAACCAGGGTGTAGGGAGGTCTAGCAGAAGCCCTGGGGTCAAGCCGTCCTCGGCTGGGCCTAAGGAGAACATGGCAAGGCCTAGGTCAGCTCAGACAGACGGTGAAGCCAATGGAGAGTAGATGGAGACTGTGGCCTTTGCTCTCTGCTCCCCCACCTCCTGGGCAACCCCCTACCTGTTCCCTCGGGTATCCAGCCCCCTGGTGCCTTCACCATACGAACCTCACTTGGAAAGTCTCCCACCAACTCTTCCAAGATGCAAAGTCCCAGGCACGAGAGGGAAGAAAAAACTTCCAGTGTCACCAGCCAGGTTTGTTTCCTGAACGCTGAGATGCCGAAATCTGCAGCAAAGTGTGTTTGCTCGGGGAGCGTGGGGAAAGGTGATGAGGAAAAGCTGTGAGGATGGTTGTTCTGCGCATGCGTGACTCCGCTATGGGCCAGAAGTAGCAGACCACGTGTTCCCGCTCACTCAGATGAAGGATGGGCGGTTCCATCCAGTCTTAACCAACTCAGCTCCAACTAGACACAGCTGAGCCCAAGTTTCTAGAAAACAACTCAGGCAAACATATTAGCGGCCTTGGGTTCTTAAAATGACCATGCTTAGTGAAGGCAGGTGAAATGGGTTTAACCCACGGCCTCAATGGGACCTACTCTATCAGGGAGAAAGCCTTAAACTAAGTCAGAGCCACTCAGATGTGTTTGGGGCAGGGCTGGGCACCCAGGGTGGGGGCGGTTCTTGTACGTCTTCAAATAGGTATCTGGTGGCGGGCCCAGTGCACTGACCTTAAAGGAGTCTCTGCCACACCCTTAACCCTGGCAACCCTTGACCCTCCCACTAACCCCAGCCTCAACCTCAGCATCCTTCTGGTACCAAAGACCATTCTTAAGACTGCAGAGGGACCACTGGTGATGGCCAGAGTCCCAAGCCTGCTGTTGCCACCTATTAACATGAGCTGATTCTTTTTATCAGCACAGATTAGAAAGGGTCTCCTGTCTCAATAACCCCTAGGAGCATCTCAGCCTCCTACGATGTTGCTAAGTTTTGCAGGCCAGAGCAACTGGCTCCATAACACCAACTTCTCCTGTGTGGGGAGAAGCCCAACTTGAGCCTCCTGGCTCTGAGCAAAGATGTCTTGCCCTGGAGGAGCAAGGAAGTCTCCTCTTGTTTGTGTGAGATCTAGAGTTGAGTGTTGGGCTTCAACGCTCTGCCAGAGATCTGCAGCCTGACCCTCCTTACAATCCTGCCGGTCGGCAGCTTCACAAGGTGACTGGATGTCACTGCTTGACTTAAAGTGCTCACGGACTCCCTGCAAGCCACATCTGAGGCTCTTGTTGGCAGCCCTGCCAGCCCCTACATCCATCTGCAGCTCCAGACAGCACAGCAACCCCCACCTGTCACCCCACTTCCTTCCCAGCCTGGCACAAGCTCCTCACTTCTCAACTGCTTCTCTCCCCAGCTCACGTGGCTGCCCCTACTGTGCGCCCCTCAGGACCTGGCCCTCATCACTGTTCCTCAGCTGGATGGCTCACTCCCAGGGCATCAGAAGCATCACCACAAACCAGTGTCCTTCATCTGTGTGCTCCTGCCCAGAACAGGTCTTCAAAAACACATCAGACTCTCACCTTCCTGTCACCATTTATCTGGCTTCCCAGGGGTCAGGGGGCGGCAGAGAAGACTTGCTGAGGCTGAACTAAATACCTATCAGACCACAAGGAGCAGATGGTCAGCTGTGACCTGGCCTGGAGGGACGAGGGATCTTCCTTTCCTCTGGGATTTATGAACACCCATGGTGTGGAGTCCCAAAACATGGCCTTTTCCCTTGTAGGGTCTGGGGTATTTCATCCTCTCATTTAAAACTGTTCTAGGAGGGGTCCAGAGCACACAGACCTCACTGAATTGAGGCCTGTGGGAGAGTGTGTGTGTGAAGGCTAATCAGAGTCCCGGGCATCTGGGCCACCAGACACACGGACCAAAAGGAGTGCAGATTCTGAGAGGAAATCACCCCACGAGGGTGATTAAGCCACCTTAGGGCCACAAGTGGGGCTTCACGTGTGCTCAGCCGTTTCAGGTTGCCACGGATGAGCCATGACCAAGGGTGATTCCAGATTGTGTTTGACCTGCTCCTGTACTGGACCCCACAGCGGGGCATTTATACAAAGGCCTCCAGACTTACCAGCCGGGACAGGACTCAAGAGAACCAGCTGCTGCCACTCAAACTCCTGCTCAAGTCAGGAGGCTCCGAGCAGTACTGCTGCCCGCACAGCCCTGTCCAGGGGCGGCCAAGGCTGGACTGAGCTATGATGGGGCCATTTAGCACCAGAGCTGGGGCTGGTCCAAGGAGGAGGGAGAGAATGAGGAGGCCCGGGGGTTTGCAGCTCCAGGAAGGGCATGGATCAGAGTCGGCATGACCTTCAGTAAGTCACGATGCTCCCCAGACCTTGGTGTCTGTGTCTGTGCTGTCTACTGGTGGATGGCAGTCCTTATAAAGAAATGAGGAAATGTACATGAAAGTGATGGAAAACTAGTGCACGACAGATGTACCAACTACTTTCAGAGGTCCCTTCTAGTCCTGAGCCGTATGCACGTACATTTCTGTGAAATCCAGACTCCGAGGGGCCAGTGGTTTGATGACCTGGCAGAAGGACATGGGGAGCAGAGGGAGAGGAAGGAGCTGGACAGGCAATCTTCCTGGTGACACAAGCATGTGGTGACCACAGGGGCCAGTGTGGTCGTGAGGAGAAACGCCAGCACATTACAAAATGCCATGTGTCGTCCTCAACATCCGAGACACGGAGACCCCCTCCTCAGGAAGCTGGAGGTATTTCCTGGTGGCTTGTCCACTCCTAAGATCTGGATCCATCATTGATCTTTCTAGTACAGCAAACTGTAGCACCCCCAGAGACCTACCCCTGGGGGGAGAGCTGCAGGGGGCCACTGTGCTCGGAGCCCAGCCTGCCGGGGTCCCACGTCACTGCAAGAGCCAGAGGGCAGGCGGGCAAGAACAGAGACTCTGGGGGGCCATCACAGCATCCAGCCGTCGGGAAGGGCTGAGGCACAGCCACTGGTCTCTCCAGCCAGGCTGTCCTTCTAGGGAGCCCGCCCCAGGCAAAGTGCCCTGGAGGACACATCCGCATCCAGCAACAGCTGGCGCTCCGTGAAGACAGCAGCTAGAAATCTGGGGGGAGAGAGTGCATGGGCGAAGGCAGGGCCGCCAGTGCCTGCCCGGGATCCCAGCCCCCCGCCTGCGTCTCGCCTTCTCATCTTGAAAAGAACTGCATGGTCATCCTCTTTTGTTCCCTGACGTTTTTCAGCGCCACCTCGGTGGGCTGCCCCCTTTCACAGAGTCACTCCAGGACAGTGACTCAAACGGGAACTCAGCTGCCCCAGGTCTACTTCTCTGTTTCTCTCATTTCCCCTCCGGGACAAACCTAGGTCAGCAGCTGTGGCAGGTTCTTGAGCAGAGATGCTGGGGCCCAGGGGACTGCCTTGTCTGATCTCTCAGCCTCTCTCACTCAGGCCTTAGATTTATCCAGAAAGAGTGCCTTCCTGTATGTCTGTGGGCTGATTACATAAATACAGTGTTGCATCTGCCCTGGGCTCCTGGAGACCTCAGCATCAGACTGACTTCAACGCCGAATGAACAGAACGCAATCCATGAAGAGGACCAGGAATGTCTCAAAAATGTTCTTTCTTCCCATTCCAGCTGTGCCATGATGACATTACACAAAATGAGATAAGATAACATTTTTTGAGAACCCTGACTCTCCGGCTCTGTGCCACAGAAGGAAATAAGCTCAATCTAATTACACAGAACAAATAGCTGTGCTCCTCTCCCTGTGCACGGCCCTCCCAAGGGTCCTTGGTCGGCTCCCTGCCTCCACCCACCCCCATAAGACCATTTTGCAGGAGCTGACACACCTCCCTCACAGCCATCCCCCCAAAAGGGAGTCAGCTATGACCCAGGCTTCCTCTGCTGTTTGTTTCTCTTGGTGACTGTTTCTAGGTCTGGCCACTGGATTTCAGCTCCCAGAACAGAACTGATGCTGCAGAAATAAACCGCCCAGAGAGCTTTGCAGGAGGAGGGCCCCCCACCCACAGCCCTGGAGCACACAGGGCTGCCACTGGGCACAGCTACTCACCTGGTACATCCTGCAGCCTCCCCACCCAGCAAGGCCCAGCCTGGAAAGCTGTGGTACCAACATGTGAGTCCCCCAAAAGTCTGTTCCAGGGGCTACAGCAGAGCTGTTGGGGGGTCCCCTCTTGCTTGGGCTCTAGCCACCTTGGATCCCCCACCCCCAAGACACTGGCTTTCCCCAAGACTGGCACAGTCATTCCTGGCCTGGGGCCCGCCTTTGAGCTCAGCTTCTGCCTGCATTTGCCCAGTTCTATTTATCAAGCACTTTCCAGGGCAGACCTCACACAGGTGCTGGGGACTCAGAAGCAAGAGGACATAGTCACTGCCCTTCAGGGAGCTTGCGATCCTATGACTTAAAAGGACAACACAGACTCTACTCTAACCCTGCCCCCACCATCCAGGGCTCTGCCAGAGCCTTGTTCCCAGCCTTTTCCAAACTCAGAAACATCCTTACATGCAACAGCTTTCCAACTGCTGAATCAAACATACAAGATGCAAAAACAAAATCAAGATGCTTCTGGCCTCTGTCTTCACTCTGAAAAGCACAAAATCAGCACTTCCCAAAACGTGAGAAAAGCAACAGCTAGATATATGCCCCTGAGTAACAGAGGGTAGGTTGATAAAAACAAAATGTCCTATACTGTGAAAGCCACTTGCAGATAAAAGGTGAGCAGTGTGGGGCTGGGTGTCCTTGGCGGCTCAGAGGTAAAGAATCTGCCTGCCAATGCCGGAGACACAGGTTCGATCCCTGGGTTGGAAAGATCCTCTGAAGGAGGAAATGGCAACCCACTCCAGTATTCTCACCCGGGAAGTCCATGGGCAGAGGAGCCTGGTGGGCTACAGTCCGTGGAGTTGCAAAAGAGTTGGACATGACTTAGGGACTAAACAACAGTGACAGGTGGGGCTGGCTCCTGTCCTTTTTATGGGCTGGGCTGACTGCTAAGCCCAGGCTGAGAAGAACTGAGAATCTTCATGTTACCGAGTGGAGTGAGGAAGGCTGTTTATTGAACTGGGGTTTTTCAGAGCTGACGACTTTGATTTGTCCATGGACAGTAATGGCAATGACTTGGCTAGAAGGCACAAGATGCACAGAGTCCCTAGAGGTGGAAGAAACTGCCCTCCTCCCTCCAGCCAGGTGGGGAAGGGAAGCGGTCACTTTCTCTGGGTGGCTGCTGTGGTCGGTGTATGTCATGGGTCAAGGGCACACTGTGTGTATCCTCAGATTGGAGAGGGGTGCACTGCATCCTTCCAGGAGCTAGAAACCTCGGCAGTGGGGATTCCAGGAATCGAGGAAGTAACTTTGAGGGGGTGTGGCTGCCTAGCTGACCTGAAGTTAGGTCACCCATCCTCCCCAACACACCCCAACACAAAAACAGGATGCTCTACAAAGTGCTGAGGTGGCTAAAGAATTAGCTGGCTGTCCCCAGCGTCTCTCCCCCTCCTTAGAGAAGCAGGAGCCCCCTGGCAGTGAAGGGGAAGCAAGGGTTTTTATTTGGGGGGGTGGAGAGGGAGTCACTTCTGAGCTCAAGACTCCACTCTGTCACTCACTAGCTAGAGTTACGTCTGTGAAAGGGGGCCGAAGGCTGAGACCAGCCCCTCCCTGCCCCGCACCCACCTGCAAATTAGGAGTCTTCAGGAACACGACTGAGCGACTTCACTTTCACTTTTCACTTTCAGGCACTGGAGAAGGAAATGGCAACCCACTCCAGTGTTCTTGCCTGGAGAATCGCAGGGACGGGGGAGCCTGGTGGGCTGCCGTCTATGGGGTCGCACAGAGTTGGACACGACTGAAGCGACTTAGCAGCAGCAGCAGCAGGAAGTGACCAAGTGGAACTCACTGCAGGCCCTTGGATCAAACATCTCACAGAAAGACATACCTGAGGATAGTGTACAAGGTTGTTTCTTGCAACATTATTTACAGTGGCAATAAAAGGAAATAATCTATGTATTCTATTGGGGAATGGCAAAAGAAATTACAGTGCATTCAACTATGAAATCCATACTATGAGCGATTATGCAGCTATTATAAAGAACGGGTTAGAGCCACATATAATTTCCAATAAAATGATTTGCTATGTATTAGAAACCAGCAAACTACATATTTGGAAAAATATATTTTATCTCTAAAATGCAGTTCTCATTAAAAAAAAATAATAAATGTGGGGAGACAGGAAGGTTTATGTATTTTACATGTCAATCAAGAAAGACATGAAAGAATATATATCCAACTGTTCATATTAGTTCCCTCGGGAGCCTGGAGTTTATGTGAAAGCTTAAGTGTTGCTCAGTCTGTCTTACTCTGCCATCCCATTAACTGTAGCCCACCAGGCTCCTCTGTCCATGGGACTATCCAGGCAAGAATACTGGAGTGTGTTGCCATTCCCTTCTCCAGCAGATCTTCCCAACCCAAGGATTGAACCAGCGTCTCCTACATTGCAGGTGGATTCTTTACCATCTGAGCCACCAAGAAGTCCTAGAGTTTACTAGAGTTTATAGGGCGGTGGGGAGGGCAGCGGAGGGAGGGGGTGGTGGGGAGGGGCAGAATATATACACACTCTCATAAGTATATGTTTGTGTGTATACATATATATGTATCTTTGCACTGCTTGATATGTTGTAAGCAAGTATTTTCAAATTTAAAAATCAATATAGAAAAGGTTAATAAAAACAAATGTCAAAGGCTCTTTGCCATCCCTTTAATAATCATCCACTCCTTTCACAACCATAGATCTGCTGATATTTACCCGGGTTTGAGGCCACATTTCTCCGCCTTCCTGTAGCCAGGTGACTGCTGGCCAGTGGAGAGTGAGCAATGGATATGTGTGGTTTCTCGGACAAGATCCCTTAAGCAGGGCGGGGGCGGGGAGGTCATGTCTCTTCTTCCCCCACCCCCCACTGCCTCCCCTACCCCTCTTCCTCCATCCTGCCCTGGGGGCATGGACAAGACAGCGGAAGCTCACCTTGGACCTTGAGGCTCAAGGCCACACCCTCTGGACAGCTGAGCAGGCCTGGAGCCCTCACACTACCCTCAGGGGCCTTCCTTCAGGCTTTGCCATCAAAAGGAAAGAAACTTTCGCCAGGTTCAAAGTACTGTTATCTGGAGTCTTTCACATGCAGCCAAATAAATCCTCCTTCATGTCAGACACAGAAAAATTAGACTTCTTCTTGGTTATGAGATTCTGCTGTGATGCCACACACAGGACCACATAAGAACAGGACGTGTCCTACAGGCGGGAGAGACGCCTGAAGCCTAGAGCTGCTCAGACACCCAACTGAGGGTCACACAGCAAGGTGGGCACAGCAGGTCCGGGATGCCAGAGCTGACTTCTGGACTGGAACCCAGCCCTGAGCGGTGCTTAACTCTGCCCTGGCTGTAGGACCTTGATGACAGAGAGGCCTGGGGGCTGCAGTGATGCAAGGGAGATTTCTGCAAGAGAGGCAGGTTTGCGCCGAGCAGCCTGCCGGCCTCCCAGGGGCATCTATGTTGGACTGACACCCTCTCTGGCCTCCCTTCCCTCTCTTCTCTGGGAAGACCTAAGCATTTCACCAGCAGTTCAGCACCGTGACCTCTGAAGTAGTTTCCTGGAAGGAAAGGCAGTCCTGGGGCAAGATTTACAAAACCCAAGGTTTTGCTCCTTCACATCAGGCCCCTGGGCTGCCATTCTGGCTGCCGGGGTTGAGGCCTGTACCCTCCACCAGGGGAAAGTACTGCCTTGGATTTTGGAGGGAAAAGCATTGCTCCCTCCTCTGCAGCAGCCTTCTGGGGTGCTCTCCATCAGCTCTGCAGTTTATGGAGTGACAGTGGAAGAAGGGAGAGGAAACACAGGCCCAGAATCCAGAATCCACATGCTTGTCTGTCTTCACCGGTAATGTTGTTGTTGTTCAGTCACCAAGTCATGTCCAACTCTTCACAGCCTCATGGACTATAGCATACCAGGCTCCTCTGTCCTTCACTGTATCCCAGAGCTGCTCAAATTTATGTCCATTGAGTCACTGATGCTATCTAACCATCTCATCCTCTGCCGGCCCCTTTTCCTTTTGCTTTCAATCTTTCTCAGCATCAGGGTCTTTTCCAGTGAGTCAGCTCTTCACATCAAGTGGCCAAAATACTGGAGCATCAGCATCAGTCCTTCCAATGAATATTCAAGGTTGATTTCTTTTAGGATTGACTGGTTCAATCTCCTTTGCTGTCCAAGGGTCTCTCCAAGACACTCTCTCAAGTGTCTTCTCCAGCACAACAATTCAAAAGCATCAATTCTTTGGTGCTCAGCCTTCTTTATGGTCCAACTCTCACACCTGTACATGGCTACTGGAAAAAAAAAACCCATAGCTTTGACCTTTGTCGGCAAAGTGGTGTCTGCTTTTTATCAAATAATATGCTGTCATCAAGTAATGCAACCACATAATTCCAATTACCAATTTCCTGACATGGGTTTTGCATCAAATTTTTTAAAAATTTGATAAACCAATGCCATTTGCTGCCCCAGTATCCCACATCCTACGTAAACTGCTGACTGTTCTTTGAGGACTTTGCAAATGGAGGAAGACAAAACATTAAATCCCACCAGGGCAGGCAGCCCAGCAGAGCTGTGGGACAAGTGCTGTTCCCATGGCTTCAGTTGACAAACACGATCATGACCTTCCTTTTTCTGTCACCTGAGTGCTTCAGGTATGTCATTTGAGCAGAGTAAAAATTTGATCATCTGCATCCAGCTCACTTGTTGTTTGTGACTTTTAAACAGGGGCTGTGCTGTTTACTGCTGCACCATCTCTGTCTCTCAAAACACTAATTGATAATATAAAGAAGACTGTGATAATGTTCATCTTTTTGAAACTAAAATCTTCAAGCTATCACTTTAATATCAGCAATTAATATGCTAATTATAAGGTTTACTTCCCTAATCATAAAAACATATCTAACAAGAATACATTAACCACTGCATCTTCTTTTAACTGCTTGACAGTGACAAGACAGAACTTATTTTAAAGTCTTTTTTTATTAATATTTGTTTTTATCACTAATTTGAGACAAGTCTCTTTTCCTCTCATATCTCCAAGTTAATTGAATTAATACCATATCCCAGTCACATCACCCCTAGAGATTCCATTGAAAAACTGGGTCTGAGTGTGTATGTGAATGGGAAGGGAGGGTCAGTCTGGACTTTCATAACACCCCACTCTACAAGGAACAGCCATCCTGGGCTCCACCCATTAATACAGTCTGTCTTTCTATGTGTTCACACACTAGAATTTTAGGTAGGTCAGTTCACATGGGAGAAGGCAATGGCACCCCACTCCAGTACTCTTGCCTGAAAAATCCCATGGATGGAGGAGCCTGGTAGGCTGCAATCCATGGGGTCGAGAAGAGTCAGACATGACTGAGCGACTTCACTTTCACTTTCACTTTCCTGCATTGGAGAAGGAAATGGCAACCCACTCCAGTGTTCTTGCCTGCAGAATCCCAGGGACGGCGGAGCCTGGTGGGCTGCCATCTATGGGGTCGCACAGAGTCAAACACAACTGAAGTGACTTAGCAGCAGCAGCAGCAGTTCACATGAGAAATCCAATACCAGGCACACATGGTCCATCACAACCCATCTGTTCAGGGCTCCTGGGTTCCCAGGTAAAGTCAGAAAGAACCATTAGACTCCTTTAAGGACACTCCACTTCTCAGCTACTGTTTATCAGCTGAACCCAGACTTCATTCATTTTCTATGTTGTATGACAAATTGCTCCAAACTTGATGGCTCAAAAACAATATTTATTATTGTTTTATTGCATTTATTATCTCAGACTTTCCATATCTAGGAGTCTGGACTGAGTTTTCTGCTTGGGATCTCACAAGGCTGCGTCATCATCTGGAGGCTCTGCTGGGGAAAAATCTGTTTCCAGACTCATTCAGGTTCTCCACAGAGCTCACTTCCGATGGCTATACTGAAAACCCAGTTCCATGCTGGCTGTGGGCTGGGGACACCCCAGTGTCCTAGAGTCTTTTCACGGTTCCTTGACATACAAGCTTCTCCAACATGGCTCCATCTTTCACTGAGCTCATAAGGAGGGTCTCTAGTACCCCGTTTGCTAACAGAGTCTTGTGTAATGTAATCTAATCATAAGAGTGATGTTCCTTTACCTTTATCATAGTCTATCATACAGATAGAAGGTCCAGCTCACCCTCAAGGAGGGATTATACGAGGTCATGGACAACAGGAGGCAGGGGTTACAGAAGCCACTGTTAAGTCTCTCCACCATACAGCCTTTGGCATTTTCCCCATCCCCATTTCTCTGTGACCTGCTCTGGCCAGTAAGATGTGAAAGCTGTGACCAAGTTCCAGTTCCCAACCTAGGCCTTGGGTGGCCTTGGTCCTCTCTCTTTCTCTCTCAGAAACTTGCTAGGTTACTATGAAAGCAAGCCCAGGTTAGCCTGCTGGAGCATGAGAGATGCATGCAGCAGATAAATCATCCTAGCAATGAAAAGACCCTGAAACTCAATGATGTTTGATGTGTGTGACAATTAGACAGAAATCAGACTGAGCAGGGAGAGGTAAGAAATGAGGCTGGAGAAACTGCCAGGAGCCTTGAAAGCCATGACAAGGACTTCAGGTTTTATTCTAAACGTATGACAGCAACGAGTGAACAAATAAGTAAACAAACAAATGAACACAGGAGTGAACAGTCAATCAGGGAAAAGTGTGCATGGCCTCTAACAGGTGAGACCAGCAGCCACTGCTATGGCAAGTTTGTCTGGGATCAGGAACTCAAAGAAGAGTACGTCCCATACTTCTCTGTAACAGACTCAGCTCACAATAATGGAGCCCTGGGTGCCATGTAACCTGATTCCTGTTGCTTTCTTTCCTGGCTCAGTGGACATCAGATTAGCTCTGAAATTGATTATTAATTTTATTATTACACACTGCGTCCCCAGTGACAGATTTATAAATTTTGTCTATTAAATACTACAGAAAATTTTAAAAGGAGTTACAAACTGAAATTTCAATAATAATGGACTTTTTGCCCATATATTTACCTTTTTCTGCAGGCTTCCCAGGTGGCACTAGTGGTAAAAAACCCTACCTGCCAATGCAGGAGATGCAAGAGACGCTGGTTTTCTCTCTGGGTCAGAAAGGTCCCCTGGAGGAGGGCGTGGCAACCCACTCCAGTATTCTTGCCTGGAGAATCGCCACAGACAGAGGAGCCTGGTGGGCTATAATCCACAGGGTCACAAAGGACACAACTGAAGCTGGCGCACACACACACACACACACACACACACACACCACTTTGCATGACCATCTAAAGTCCTTTCATTTCAACTTGAAGGACTCCCTTTAGAATTTCTGGTGGAGTGGGTCGAATGGTAACAAACCCCTCTAGCTTTTGTTTATCAGAGAATGTCTTAATTTCTCCCTCATATCTGAAGCACAGTTTAGCCAGATATAGAATTCTTCGTTGACAGTTTTTCTTTCAGCATTTTAAATTTTATCACTACCCACTGGCCTCCATGACTTCTGATATAAAATCAGCTAATAATCTATTGAGGATCCCTTGTACATGCTAAGGTACTTTTCTCTTGCTATTTTTAAGATTCTTTGTCTTTGACTATTGACAGTTTGATTATATGTCTCAGTATGGATCTCTCTGAGTTCATCCTACTTAGAGTTTATGCAGCTTCTTGAATCATGTCTTTCCCAAAATTAGGGAAGTTTTCAGCCACCATTTCTCCATATAATCATTCTGTCTCATTCTCTGTCTCTTCTTCTGAAATGCTCATAAGGTATAAGTTGTTCCACTTAATGGCATTCCACAAATCCCTGTGATTTGTTCATTTTTATTCATTCCTTTTCCCTGCTTCTCAGAGTCTATACTTTTAATAGTTCTATCTGCAAGTTCCATGATTTTCTTTCTCTTCTTGTTCTAATTTGTTCCTGAAGCCCCTCTAGTGAATTTTATATAAATTATTGTACTTTTCAGCTCAAAACTTTTGTTTCCTTTTTATAATTTCTATCTGTTAATATTCTCATTTTGTTCACACATTGATTTCCTAATTTCATTCTGTTCTTTATCCATGTTTTCCCTAGCTCTTTGAAAATACTTGAGAGATTTGCTTTAAAGTCTTTGTCTATTGATTTTGATGTCTGACTTTCTTCAGGGACAGCTTCTGTCAATTAATTTTGTTCCTCTGAATGGGCCATCTGTTCCTGACTCTTTCTATGCCTTGCAATTGTGTTGCTGTTGTTGAAAACCGTGCATTTGGCTATTATAATGTAGTAACTCTGGAAATCAGATTCTACTTCTCCTCCCTTCCTCAAGGTTTGCTAGTCTTCTCTGTCCTTTCTCCTCCTTTCTCTCTCTCTCTCACCCCTCCCTCACTTTCTTCGATGCTGTTGAAGGCTACAATAGTACATTTGTTTGAGACTGTTCCAAAATATTTTTGCAAAGATTATATGCCTTGTCATGCTTAATCACTGTGAATATTCTATTTCTTTAGCTTGTGTTCAATTAGTGTTTTGGCAGAGATTTCCTGAAATGCCAGGAGCCGAAACAGATACAAAACGAACAAACAAATATGCCAAAAGAAGACTCCAAAATGAGAAAACAGCCAGCTTTCCTGGCCTTTGCAGATTAGCTCTGCCCTAGGGACACCCCACCACTTACCTAGACTTTCTCTGAGCCTAGGAATAAGCTCTAAGTGAATGCCTCATTTCAGAGTTTATCTGAGCATCTTCACTGTACATGCACATGTGTTTCTAAATTCTCCTGAATACATGGCTACTTTGGAAGGTCCTAATCTCCAAAAGCATCTAACCTCAGCTTCCTTTCCTCACAGTGGGAGTATGGAAAAACCCTGGCCTGGTGCAGCAGTGTAATTACTGAGACCCTCATCAGTGGTGAGCCAAAAGGGAATACTTTTTGGCAATATCTCTGGCACATGAGAGGTACAGAGCAAACAGTAATTAAAAGATGGTGGTGTCGGCAGCCATTACTGACCATCATTGGAGGCACTGAAAAGAGAAAATTACAGGCTCGGGGCAGTTGATTACTAACCCAAAGCAAACTGCGAGAGACAGAGGCTTCCTTGGCAATTTTGAATAAACAAAAAATATTTCCTGGAGCCAGAGGTAGACCAAGCTGAGAACCAAACTCAAGACTTTTAGAAAAGTGAATCTCTTCCATCAGAGTCTGCACCTGATACAGACTGAGAGGGAGTGAGAGACTGAAACAGGGGAAATGGGTGTTTCTGGGTGGGTGCGTGTGAGAGCCTTGAAACTCCAGGAGGAAATGAGCCCACAGGGTGAACAAAGGCTTCATAAAGGGAACATGGCCTGGAAACAAAACCTGGGGATTTGCAGCATCCAAGTGATGGGCTGGCCAAGGCCACTAGGGCAGGACTGCCAGAGAGGTGGGAGGAAATCTAGGAGAGAAGCTAAAGGAAAACATGTTGGTAGATGGGTTGTGAAGAGGTTAAACAGGGCTCAGGTATGGTGAGGGCCACAAAGTGTCTTGGGGACCAAATGACATGGTGGGGGCCACTCCAGGGAGGTGGATGTTAGCTGGCAGTGACTAAGGAACCCAGAGCAGAAAGCAAGACAGACTGGTGGGAGGGGAGACAGGGGGAGGGGTACCAGGGGGAGACAGGAGAAAGCTGACAGCTGCAGACAGACACTAGGAAAGGTTCATCAGTTTGTTCTTAAGATGCAGAGACCCCAACATTTTCAGTTAGTGGGATGTGGGACCAGTCTGACTTCCCGTCATTCCAGGGAGGGAATTTCCAAGAAATGGGATAAGCTAGGCTCTGAGTCCAAGTCCTGCTCTACTATTCACTCTCCTGGCAGATGATTTTGCATCTCCAGGCCACGTTTCTATAATAGCCGGCTTCAAAGTTCTGTTGAGATGAAGTCAGAAATGCATGTGAAGTCCCTGGACCAATAATCAAAGCAATTTCCAAATATGAAAAGCCAAAGAGATGGCTGAATGAAAGACACTCCCAAGTTCTTTATCCCAAAAGTCTGGGAAATAGCAGCATGTGGATGGCTGAACCAGGGGAAATCCTGGCAGGAAGAGTTTCAGAGAAAGAAAGATGACAAGGTAGGTTTCTGCAGGCCAATGCCTGGGTCATGGCAGGACATCAAAAGTGGAAACATTTACCCATATGTGGCATCCAGGACCAGATGCAGGAGAGGATTCAGGGATGGGGAAAGAGTGCTGGCTCCCTCAGCCCAGAGGTGAGTGGTGGGTGAGTCAACAGGGGCTTGTGTAATGCTTGGCAGAGTCACACAAGAACACCCACAGCTGCCCTGTGTTTAGCCATGACTTTGTGTCAGGCCCTTTACCTACCATATCTTCAGCCCTCCTGATTAATCTGCACTTTACAGTTGAGCAAATGGAGGCTCAGAGAGGTCACCCAGCTAATAAATGACACAGCCCAGGATCCAACAGCCACTCTGGCTCCCAAACCTGCATTCTTTCCACTACCTCACACCGCTCCAGAGGATGGAGTCTTAGGGAGAACTATGTTTAGGAGATGAAAGAAAACAGCGTGTTGGACAGAAGGACGGGGCCAGGGTGTGATGTTAGGGAGGCCAGGGAAGGATGGTTTCAAGATGGTGGAGGAGGTGAATAGCGCCAGATGCTGCAAAAAGAGGAGCGAGGATGAGAACTGGAAATCCACTGGATTTGGTGAGAAGGTTCTGAGGAATTGTGAATGGCTGTGGTGGGTGGGGGCGGGGCGGTCCCTATGTCGGTAGAAACAAAGATGCTGCACAGAAAAGTGCTGGCCCCCGTCCTCCTGAAAGTGAAAGGCGCTCAGTCGCGTCCAACTCTTTGTGATCCCATGGACTATACAGGGCCAGAACTCTCCAGGCCAGAACACTGGAGTGGGGGTAGCCTTTCCTTTCTCCGGGGGATCTTCCCAACCCAGGGATTGAACTCAGGTCTCCTGCATTGCAGGCAGATTCTTTACCAGCTAAGCCACAAGGGAAGCCCCAAAATACTGGAGTGGGTAGCCTATCCGTTCTCCAGGGGATCTTCCTGACCCAGGAATCAATCTGGGGTCTCCTGCATTACAGGAAGATTCTTTACCAACTGAGCTATCAGAGAAGCCCTCTCTCTTAGGTCCCCACAATGGTGCTGGTGGAGAAACGCCCACGGAGGGCAGCTCCACCAGTGTCTGCTGGTCACTGCAGATTCACTGATCAGCGAGTCAAAGTCAAGCCCTTGTTCTCACAGCTCACAACTCAACTAGGGACACAAGCTTTCAAACGTGACAAGAAGAGAACACACACCAAAGGGAGTACGTGTCTGCCCCAAGATTCCTCCCACTACCCTGAATGCTGTCAACTTCTGGACAGTCGGGACCCAAGCTCCCCTCCGACAAGCTGGGCCAGCACACATGTGCTGTGGCAGCAGCAGAAGCCATGAAGGCATGCTGGCCACACAGTGTGTGCAACTGTAGAAGAAAACAGGTCCAGGACTGAACTCTAGGTAGCACCAGCCTGGAGGGGACTGGCAGAAGAAAGCAGGATCCCTAAAGGACACCAAGAAGGAAGAGTCAAGAGAGGAAGGAGGGCAGACAAACTGCTCAATCTTTTTTTAAAGATTTTTGTTTTTGATGTGGACCCCTCCAGCAACTGATTCCTCCCTCCCCCCACCCCCCTGCCCAGATTTCCTCTTTCGGTCTCAGTTTCTAAAATCCACAGGCCAGTGTCATCCATACTAGCAAAGCAAGTCTCTGGACTCTTCCCTCCCTGCCTCCTCCACTTCCACCTCCCTACCTCCTCTCACCTGCCACAGTTCAGGAAAGGACGAGCCGAATTCCTGTGCTGGACAAGCCCCAGGGCTGGGTGTCCCGCCAGGAAAGCCGTTAGCTGCCACCATGCCTGAAATGCCAATGTTATCATCAATGTCCTCAGTGAAGAGCTATTCTCCCATCTTAAAATATAAACGTGCTTGGAAGAGTAACTAGCATATTTTGTCTCTGACTCTAATCAGGAGAAGACCTCTTTCATGTGTTTTGGAGAATCAGGTACCTTGGAAGCTGGGGGCAGCATGGAGTTGGCACCAAGAGATGGTTTAGGGAACTGAGAGGGAAGACGAAGGGGCCGATGAAATCTTAACCCATTTTGCAATTGTGTCCTGGATTAACCTCATGCCTTGGCTTGGGTTCAGTGTAAGGAGCAATCATTCATTCGTCACTGAGGCTGTGAGTGCTCTGGCTACATCCCCTTGGTCTTTCTCAGAATTTACTTGTGGACATTTTCCACATAACAGCGGGGGGAAATCAGCCAATCTGGAGAGTTGATGCCTTGCAGAAACAAATGGGGGTCAATTCTGAGGGTGGTCCTGTGTGGTCTCCCAGAGGATCCCCAAGGGGATCAGCCCCGCAGCCCACAGGAGTAACCCATTCACTGGTGCACCCGACTGCTACCCCTTCAGTGTGCTTCCTGGATATGTGTGCTTAGTCACTCAGTCATGTCCGACTCTTTGCAACCCCAAGGACTGTAACCGGCCAGGTTCCTTTGTCCATGCGGATTCTCCAGGCAAGAATACTGGAGTGCGTTCCCATGCCCTCCTCCAGTGGATCTTCCCAACCCAGGGATCGAACCCAGGTCTCCCACATTGCAGGCAGATTCTTTACCCTCAGAGCCACCAGGGAAGCCTGCTTCCTGGATAGCCTCTAGAAAAAAATCTATTCACACCCAAACTCATTTCAGATCTTGATTTGGGGAGAATATAAACTTTATAATGAATCTTTCCCTGATTCCTAATACCGACAGGGAGAAAATAAAGTCCACTGGCTCTCAAAAAAAAAAAAAAAAAAGAAACAAAAGACAAAAAAAAAAAAAACCCAGAACCATAATTCAGAAATACGCATTAAAAATTTTAATGCCCAGTAATTCTTCTAGAAGTTTAAGAAAACTGAATGCAAATAGGTATGTAGAAGGATGTTTACCCTTCTACCGTGTAGAAGAATAAAAATTGGGAAATAATTTAAATTTTTCCAGCAAGAAGAAATTAGCTAACAAATCACAGTAACCCTATGTCGCCATTAGAAATCATATTCAACAGTACCGTGTTTTTCTGTCTTTCCACGTCTTTGGTAAGTTAAGTGAAAATTCCCGTGACGAAACATCATGGAATCTCCTTTTGTCACTGGTACATCCCTAGGTGACCATGTGAGCATGTCAGGAGGATGACAACGAAATGCTAATAGTGGTTGGTTACGTTCGGGTGGGAAGATGGGGACTGTGGCTCATGTTCATTTCCTTCTTTACATGTTTCTCAACTGAAAAAAACATATAGACTTTTTAAATGGCTGATACAGCTTTAAAAACTTTAAAAAGGAACTGTAAAAGATGTCAATGGCCTCAGCCAGGTAGAACTGAATTCCACAGCCAACCCTCCTGTCCTCCCACAAGAGCTGCTGGTCTCACCTGCTAGGGGAGTGGGACAGACCCATGGAATGGAAGCGCCCCCCTCAGCCTGGGCTATCACTGGGCGGCGGCCCTTCTAAGTGAGTCAGCGGACCCGGACCCGGAGGCCAGCGGAGAGCAGCACATCACATCACGTGTCCCGCGCGTGTGGCCCCATCTGACTTCCAGGGAACGCATGCAGCCCTGAATCCAGGCTTGGGGTCGCCTGTCAAGCTCGGTCGCGGCCCCCACCCCTCCACTCCCTACAGACCGCCCCATACCCCGCCTCCCTGGAGCCCCAGCTGGCACTCAGCAGGTCCCTCTCCAATTTGCCGCACTTTTGAGAGTTCGTTATTCCCACGGAAGAGCCCGTTGCCATGGAGATGCGAGCTTCCCAACCCTGGGACCCCGCTCCGGACGCAGAATCCTTCCCCCGACCCCGCGGTGGAGAGGGTTGTAGGTTTTTAGGGGCTGGGGCTTGGAAGGAGGGGGTGGGACATCAATGACGCCCATAGGTAAGGGGACAGGGGAGGAAGGTGTTCTTACAAGCCCCTTGACTACTTTGCCCTTCCCAACCCCCCTCCGAGTCTGGGGCAAACGCCATCTCTGCTTCTGGAACTTTCGGGTGGGGCTGCGGGACGCTCTGCTTTCCTCTCAACGTCTTCCAAGAACCCTGGGGCGTCTGTAGAAGTTTCTGGAAGGCGGCGCTCAAAAATGAAGGTTTAACCTCTCAGGTTCCTGCAGCCCAGACTGCAGGTTTGGGAGGGGTGAGAGGTGGGAAGAAGAGGGGAAGGGACGGGGGGGTGGGTGGCGGGGTCACAGGGCCTAGAGCCGCTGAGGTCAAGGGCGGGGTTGCCTGGGGTCCCGGGGAGACCTGGCCCGGTGACGTTGTGGCCACGCCCACTAGGAGGTGGGGAGGCGGCGGTCACTTGCGCCTGCTCACTGGAGCCACGCCCTCTGCCTCAGGCCACACCCACCACCACTCCAGGGCTCCCGGGGACCGCCCCTCCTCGGGCAGCTCGGACTCTGGACTCACGGACCTCAGCGCCCAAAGGATCAGTGTCTCCTGTTACTCACCGCAGGTGGCTGCCCAGGGGAGAGCTCCAGGCGCATCACCGACTGGCCTGGAAAGCCTTTCATCTCTGCTCCAGCAGCAGTAGCTCTTTGATTATTAATAATCGTGTCTCCTCGCTTTGCAGCCTCCAACCATCGCCTCGCTGTAAATCCCTGGGTGCCTGCTGGCTCGACCTGGGGCTCCCCCTTCCCTCCCCCTCCTGCTGCCTCCCCATCCCTCGAGTCTCAGGGACTTCAGGTCGAAATGAACCTTAGATTTTTTTCCAAGAGTTTTTTTTTTTCTCTCCTCTCCAGGCTCTCTGTGCACCCACCCACTCCAACACCTGGCATTTTCCTTCAACTGCACCCTTCAAGTCCACAGACACACAGGCCTCAGGCCTTCGCCTCCATCACCGGCCCAGTGAAAAGGCAGCTTGCCCAAGAGGCCAGAGCACAGATGCCTCCCCACCCCACCCCACAGCTGCCCACTCAGCCTAGAGAGAGAGGCCGCGCCCAGCGCAGGCCCGTGTGCAAACAGTGCTTTAGACAACCTCAGGCATCGTATTTCATGAGTGAGCCAAATGTAGAAAGGATTAGCTGTTTCAGCCAGTAAGCCCACATCTGTAGTTACATTCTAACAGGGATAAAATTACCCTGGTTATTAATCCTTCTGCTTTAGGGTATAAGCTGATCACCAGCTGGGGTCAGGAAAAAAATCCTGCCCCAGCTCCTGCCAATCTCCCGTCGACCCCCATCCTCAGTTGCCCCATCTCCTGTGGTGTACCAGTGCAGTTTCTGTCTGCAAACCAAGTTCAAGGCCACCAACGGAAGCACCTCTAAGATAGGACAGCTCCAGTCTGTTCTGGAGACGACAGCCATTCAATCACGTGAGTTTGCACTGAAAATCTACTTCGGTTTCTACTGTGGCACAGAGACAATTCCTGCACAGCCCTTCTTTTTTTCGTGCCAACCAGAGTTGAAGTGGGCAGTCAGAAACCATGCCTGGTTTCTGAGACTTCCTGCCCTGAGGCGCCGGAGGTGTATCAGGTGGCCTGGGGGAAGCCAGTGTGGCTATTTCCAAGCCCACTGCCAACAAGGAAAGGAGCCGTTCCCTCTCGCCTCTGCTGATGGGGTGTCTCCCTCTTGTGAGCAGGCGGAGAGGCCGGAGTAGCTGTGTTTCCTTCTCTGATCCGTTCTCTTTGGACCTCATAACTGCAGGCACTGGAGACTTGCAGATGTCTCCATTTCCCTGGGTGGGACCAACAGGAGAGACACAGGTTGAGAACCAGGACTTAGCCTTTCCAGATCATTAGGAATGACAACCCACAAGAAGTGACATCCCTGCGAGGCTGAGTTAAGGCTGACCACATGATCTAGCATCATAGGGACCTGTCAGTAATGAAAAGAAGTGCCATGGATAATCACATGGGACTTTCCTGAGTATGGCTCTCCCAGATGGCACAGTGGTAAAGATTCTACCTGCTAATGCAGGAGACACAAGAGACATGGGTTTGATCCCTGGGTCAGGAAGATCCCCTGGAGAAGGAACTGGCTACCCACTCCAGTATTCTTGCCTGGGAAAATCCCAAGGACAGAGGAGCTTCGCAGGGTACAGTCCATGTCACACACATGCACACACACATTCCTGACCAAAACAGACTGGATTCACCTAATCTGAGGTCATCTATGCTGGGAAGGGCCATGAACAGGATACCACTGAGACGACAGTGTCAGCTTCTCCTGATGAGGTCCCTGCGTCCCTTCCTGTGGACCCATCTCCAGCGACCTCAGCCCTCTGCCCCCGCCCCAGGCTCCTGTGCCCCCTCTACCTGAAGCAGCTATCTTTCCTCTCTCCAGTGCTGGATCAGCCCAACTGTCTGTTTTATTGGTGCCAGGTCCAGCATTAAGAGATAATAGACTGTCATCAATAATGTTCATCCGGTGAATAAATCTGGGCTGACCCCTTCACGTACTTGCACTTCCTACCCTTGACTGCCTCTCCACATTGCTCTGTTGTCCCACGGACTTGTTCAGTTCATACTTTAGCATGCCAAACCTTCTGCAGTCTGAACCTCCATCCACCTCCCTCCCATATTCTTGGCAGAGGCTCTAACTTCCCTGAGAACAAAAAATAAAGACAAACCTGAGATGTGAACCTGTCAGAGACTTCCTAAACTTCCCTCTACCTCTGAACTACACAGATCGACAAGACACTCCTCTTCAGTGGGGCAGGTGCTCATCTACAGCTGCCTCTGCACAGCCTCGCACAATCTGTTGACCCCAGTTTGGCTCCTACAGATTCAAGATGGACCAGTGAGAAACTTTCACTAGAATTTTGGGTTTGGGGTCAAGAAAGTCAGTACAGTCCCACTCCTTTGGCTGCAGCCTCAGTCCTGTTTTCCCCACAACACTGAAGACGCTGAGGACCTGCAGAGGCCGAGAGAAGGAAGGGGAAGCAGAGGAGACCCGACAGCTATGGAGGGAGAGTCTGGAACATTCCAGAAGCTCCTGAGGCTCAGCCATGCTTTTTTTCTTTTTTTTTAACTTAACTGATTCAAACTGGTTTCTCTTAAACAGACTCACAGAGTAAGAAAACAAATTTATGGTTCCCAAAGGGCAAAGGTCGGGGGAGGGGTGTAAATTAGGAGGTTGAGACTGACATATACATACTATTTTTGTTGTTCAGTTGCTAAGTTGTGTCCTACTCTTCTAGACCCTATGGACTGCAACACACCAGGCTTCCCTATCCCTCACCATCTCCCAGACTTTGCCCAAGTTCATGTTCATTGAACTGGTGATGGCATCCAACCATCTCATCCTCTGATACACACTATGATATATAAAATAATCAGTCAACAAGGACCTACTGTACAGCACAGGGAATTCTACTTGATACTCTGTAATAAGCTATATGGAAAAGACTCCGAAAAAGAATATATATATATAACTAAATCACCTGGCTGTACACTTGAAATTAACAACACTGTACATCAATTATACTCTAATATGAAATTAAAACTATAAAATTTTGGCTTTTCTCACTTACAACCAAAGGCCTCTTATATGATACATTATAACATCAATATTGATCTGCTTCTCAAAAGGAAAGGTTCCCCTCCCCTGCCTCTGGTTAATTCCTTCTCAACACAGTCACCACCCCGGCCATCCTTGTTTTACCCCCTGCGTCACTTGAATCTTTGGTCATTTTAGTTATGAGTGTGTTCATCTCCCTATTCCCAAACTAAATAAACAAAGGCTCCTCAAGCTTCTGTCCCCTTCCCCTCTACTCTTGCCAATTACATTTTCTTGCCTCCTACTTTGCACTGAATCTACAGCACACTCTAGCTCCCTCTTGCCTTCCTCTTCTCCCATGAGCATTGCAAACCATGCACACTTGCTCATTTTGTGCTGTTGCTCTGCAGACCTGGCATCAGCAACCATCTGGTCTTGAATCGCACACTTCTCTCGAGGCTATTCCTCTTGGTTCTTCTTGCTCTAACATAGAGAAACGTGACCTGTAGAAGTGGTACCCGGATCTAAAGGTACTAAGGATCTAAAGCTCTACTCTTTTCCAACCTTCCTCTCACCCCATAGAAATGCAACTGGCCTCTGCCTGTTCTCCTAGTTCCCTGTGAAGGGAGGCTGACTCACAGCACGAAATAACTGGAGCTAAGGGACTTCTCTGGTGGTCCAGCGGTTAAGAATCTGCCTTCCAATGCAGGGGCTACGGGTCTGATGCCTAGTTGGGTAACTGAGATTCCACATGCCATGGGGCAACTAAACCCAAGCGCCATAAATAGAGGGAAGCCTGCACGCAGCGACATAAAAGATCCCTCGTGACACAACTAAGAACTGATGAAGCCATAAACAAATAAATATAAAGAAATAATTGGAATTGAGGTGGTAATAGGTGAGCTATTTCACTATTTTGATAACTCTCAAACATGGATTAGAGTTGAAGGCTTTGGTGGGGAGCAGGCATGGGGTGGAAGGAAAAGTAGAGAGATATTATTGAGGATCTAAGCATTTCTACAACATGTAAGGTTTTACTTCCCCTTTCACATTAACCAGTGCTTGATGGTGCGTTTCAAGGTGCCATAGTATGGGCACCACGTGATCACCAACCTTTAGTTCAATATTTCATAAATGAAATGTGTTCTCAGTGTTTCAGAGAATTTCCACTTCTAAAGTGAGTCTCTTTCTTCCTCATGTTAGGAAGGACTGACCCAAGAAGAAGCATCTTTGAAATGTGAAGGTGGTTTCTATTCCTTACAGCACCAGAAGGAAATGAAAACCTGAGTCCTGCCCTCAAACACTCATAGGTTCATTAAAACAATACAAGAACACTTGAAAAGTTAATTATAAGCTCGAAGCAAGAATGTGGAACGTGTCACAAGTAGTATATTATTAAGTGATGCAGACAACACTTTCCACGGGAGATCAGAGGCGGGGGAGCTTTCTTTGTGTGTGAATAACCACTGGAGGCCTCCTTGGTTGGGGGACAGGTCTGGTGGTGCTGCTGGTCTGGGAGTTGAAGTTGAACGGGAATCTTAGATGGAAAGTAAGAATTATGGAGGAAAAGAGAGAAAGAGAGAGATGCGTGGTGCAGAGGAAGCTTAAGAGCCTTCGAGGTCCTGAGCTTGGGGTCAGGATCAGGCTAACAGTGCATGGGGGGTCCTGGTGGGGACAGTAGACAATGCTTGCTTGCCTTCCATCATACTACACACATCCCCAGGCCATCGATGGCAACCTTTTTGTTTAAGCATTTCTCATTTGATATTTTTAAAACAGCATCAAAAAGACATTATGAGGAAAACTGGAACAGAATCGGACTTCCTTACCCTTGTGTTATGGTTTTTAGTAATGCTATATATTCACCTTTTTTGGAGGGTGGGGGTGGACACCACCAGCGGTGAGGCCCTCCAGAGGTCTAATATTAGCAGCCTCTCAGGAGAAAATTAAGTTGGGACCATGTTTTATAAGACTTGGATTCCCAGTGAGGCAGCCAGACTCCACATGTCTTGATATGCAGAGGGTCCAAGCACAATGACTGCTTCAAATTCTCTGCATCTCTGAGTTACTCATTGAGCCAAATCCAGGATTTCAGATCCTTTGTTGCACGGTACGCGTTTTCAGGACTACACGCGTGAGAGGTTTCCTCGTGGGAGTGATCACGCATCTTCGTTTCATTGCCAAGTTGACTGGCATTGGTTCAAAGACAGGACGTCCCCTTGAATGCAAAGCCGTTCTTACTGAATATTCCCTAGAACAACCAAGGAGGTTTATTGCTTTTATTAACTTGATGGTCTGGAAACAACCTTCTCATCCCTCCGTGTTAGTCAGACCCTACTTTGCTGATGTCACCTGTCCCTACCCTGTGCTTGGGACAGTGAAGATCTGGTCATAAGATGCTGTGAGTCCCCTACACACAAACAAGTTCTATTCTGAGAGCACATGTGTAAGTCCGGTTTGTTCATAAGTCCAACAAAGTTAGCCTAGGCATCCAACTGACACAGTCAGCTATATAACCCTGTACTGTAATAGGTTTATCATACTTTGTATGCAAATAATACATAAAAAACAAACACGAAAATATTTTTAATCTTACAGTACAGTACCTTGAAAAGTACACTGTACAGTACAACAGCTGACATCCAGGAGCTGGCATTGAGTGGACAGGCAAGAAGAGTTACTGACTGGAGGAGGGAGAGGAGGTGGGAGATGGTAGAGCTGAAGGGTCATCAGCAATAGGAAACGGAGGGCAAGATGCAATTTCACTAATGCCTGACATTGATAGAATTGGTTCTGGTTCCCCACTGGAACCAGATGCATGTCTGTATCTTCCAAAAGTTTGAAACTTAAAGGTTCGTATGTAGGGAACTTACTGTATTGTGAAATGAGTGGCTGAATGAATAAATGAACAGTTAAGGAGGATTTGTGCAAAGCAAAGTCTCCCAAAATTGGCATTGAGAGGGAGGGTGGGATAGATAATTCCTAGGTCTCTTCCAACTCCAAGAACTCTCCTTAGACTGGGGAAGGGCTCGGGGAGGGCATTCATTCCTCTAATAGATCTCAAGAAAGACTCTTCAGTCCCTTCCCCAGAGATCTAGAAAGATCCCACTGCCTTTCTCCAAGCCTCAGGGAAGAAAGTTCTTTCTAGTGGCCAACTCAGCTCCCTCAGACTGCACTGAATTGATTCTGCCTGTCTTGTTCTTTGGTGGAACAGCTCTTCTTAGGGGTCAAGGTGAAACGATTGCTAAGGCCAGCCTGGGATGAAAAGTCTTGGTGGGAGGAGGAGAGGCCATTATAGAAACATGGTTCAAGGAGATGAGGAGCTGAAGGAGGCAGACAGGAGCCCCAGGGATTCACTCAGAAGGAGTAATTATAGAGAACAGCACAGGTCTCCAGCCAGCATCTCTGCTTAGGCACGGCCCTGAATGAAGGGGGACTGCTTCAATTATCTGGGCATCTTGATGGATGGGCCCTGCACACGCTCCAGGGAAGAGGGGAGGAAACGAGCCACAGATTAATCACTCAGGCCATCGCTGGACAGAGGGCGTTTAGCTAAGCCTGTGGGAGCCAGAGGGACAACCAGTCCACAAAGGCAGAGAAGGAAACTGAAAGTCATCAGGCCAGGCTGGGGAATAAAGGGTCAAGTGAATGCGGAGACCCATCTTTTTCTGGCTGATTTGCACAGAGGTAGTAACAATGAAGCCACATTCGTGGGAGTGGACGGTGGGGTTCGGCCTGGGAGGCCCCCAGCCTTACATGTGGCTGAGGCCTTAAAGAGAGCCTCAGACCAGAGAAGGTGAGTCTCACAATCACGAGAAGGGGGATGTCATAAACTGGGGTGAGGAAACGAGAAGTAGTGAAAGCAGCCTCCCAAAGGGGCCACTGCCAGCCCGTCCTAGGAGTCCAGCAAGTCTCACAAGTGGAATCTCAGTCCTTCTCTGCCCCTGGATTACTGTGTTCGGGTGTGCGTGTGTGCATGTATGTGTGTAATTTCCTGTTTTGGGGGCTTTGCTATGAGGCAAGCAGAATCTTACTTCTCCAACCAGGGATCGAACCTATGCCCCTGCACTGGGAGCATGGAGTCTTTTAAGCACTGGACTGCCCTGGGTCTGTGTTTAAATAAGGAGAATTCTCTTTCCTTGACAAATGTTTGTGTATGTCCAGCATTTAACAGATGCTATTCATAAATGTCTGTTGAATGAGTGAATGATAACAGCTAACATTCATGGCTCAACACAACATTGAAGGCAGGAGGCGAAGGGGACGACAGAGGATGAGATGGTTGGGTGGCATCACCCACTCGATGGACACGAGTTTGAGCAAGCTCCAGGAGTTGGTGATGGACAGGGAAGCCTGGCGTGCTGCAGCCCATGGGGTTGCAAAGAGTCAGGCACGACTGAGTGACTGAACTGAACTGAACATTCATTGTGCTTCTCCTGCCTCTCAGTGCTTTACAGGAATGATTTCATTTAATCCACCTAATCATTATATAACTTCTTGTGGTCCCTCTTTTATGGATGAAAAGGAAAAAAAAACCTGAGGCTCAAATAAGTGAAGTGACTTGTACAGCTACCAAGGGACATATGTGTGCAGTGGAAAGCAAGAAGGGCCAGAAAGAAGAAAGGAAAGAGAGAGGCATGGAGGGAGGATGGTCTTAAGAAGAGGCTGTGAGAGGCTCAGAGAATTTCTTTTGAAAATCATCTGACTCAACAGAAACGTGCCTGGCACACGGATCCACTTGCATTCCTCTTTACCACCTGGTGTGGAGTCCTGTGAAGAGTCATGAAAATTAGGCCAGCCTCACATGGCCCTGAAAGAAAATAAATGGCAGGGCAGGATTTTAAATGAACATCAAAAACACACTAGGGCAAACCTAGCGCTTCAAGCTGCTGACCTGAGAGCCTTTGGCCAGTGTGGAGACAATGGGATGGACAGATTCTGGGTGCTCGTTGTCCGGGTTGCTGACTATGGAGAACTGATCCTGTGACCAACAGGGTTCATTCAGAAGAACAGCAACCAAAACCTTTGAGGGACTGGAGGGTAACATGAATAGGAAAATAAATGACCTCACAGAAGGGCACACCAATTGTCCTGCCTCAGCTTCAGGGAGGAGAGACACAGTTTTGGCTCTGAGCTCCCTAGCAGCCCAAGTAATAAGTGAAACCATCAGTTACAGAAGCCATGGTGCTCACAGGACAAAAACAAACCCGTGGTTTAGAGAAAGCATGGCTCTGATGCTGAAACCTCAGGGCTGTTTTTTAAAAAAAATAATTCTTCAAGTTCTACAGTGCTTTAAAATTTTCAGATGTTTCACATACATGATTTTATATAATTCCATAATAACCCCTCCTTCTTAATCCTCTACCCCTGTAATGCCTCTCCCCTGCTTTCCTCTCCCCACTGGAGACCACTAGTTTATTCTCCATTACCTGAGTCTGCTTTTTTGTTTTATTCATTAGTTTGTTGTATTTATAAGATTCCACATGTGAGGTCATCTGGTATTTATCTTCCTCTGTCTGATTCAGCACTTATCATAATCCCCTCCAAGTCCATCCACGTTGCTGCAAAGGGCATTACGTCATTCTTTTTTGTGGATGAGTAATATTCCATTGTATGTATGTACTACATCTTCTTTATCCACCGATCTGTTGACGGTTACTTAGGTTGCTTTCATGTCTTGACTGCTATTGTAAGTAGTGCTGCAGTGAACACTGGGTACATTTGGGGATGGGGGTTGGGGGGGTACATATCCAACATATCCAGGAGTGGGATTTCTGGGTCATATGGTAGTTTTTAATTTTTTTGAGAAATCTCCATACCGTTTTCCATAGTGGCTGTACCAATTTACATTCTCTCCAACAGTGTACAAAGGTTCCCTTTTCTCCACATCTTTGCCAATATTTGTTACTTGATGAGGGCTTCCCTGGTGGCTCAGCAGTAAAGAATCCACCTGCAATGCAGGAGCCACAGGAGATATGGGTTTGATCCCTGGTTTGGGAAGAGCCCCTGGAGGAGGGCATGGCAACCCACTCCAGTATTCTTGCCTGGAGAATCCCATGGACAGAGGAGCCTGGAGGGCTACAGTCCTTGGGGACGCAAAGAGTCAGACACAACTGAAGCGACTTGGCACACACACACGTTTTTTGATGTTGGCCGTCCTGTCAGGTGTGAGGGGATATCTCACTGTGAAACCTCAGAGAATTTTGTCTTGCCAACATCCTCAACAGCATCTCGTAATGTTACAAGCAGTAGATTTCATGTTTATGTCTTTGGTCTCCATGCTGACCAGTTAAGATCTGCAGTAGCAACCACAGCAAAATCCTCTGAAGACAGGAACCCAAAGGCATCCTGAGACCCCACTGGAACAGAAAGGGCCTTTACTGCTATGACCGTTCCTGCCACTTTCTCCAAGCCAAAGCCCAGAATGAGAGAAGCTGTAGTGGGCATCAAAACGCCATCCAGAAAGGTCTTGTTCCCAATGGGCTGAGTCACCTGGCCCTGCCCAGGGACAAGAAAGATCCAGTCACCTGGGAGAAAGCCCTGAGCAGACCAAAGAAAAACCCGGGAGAGAACAGACAGAAATGGCAACACTCTTCAAAGGTGTTAGAAGGTGCAAACCAAAGGAAAGCAGCCTCCACAAGGGGCTGTCCCCACTATTTCCTTTCTGGAAGATGCCAGGAGGAGACAGGCAATCCCTCAGAACTGGTCCAAGGTCACATTTCAGCTCACATGTTCATGGCTGCTGTGCACAGACCTACAGATGCTGAAGATCAGATTTCGATTCTGGTTCATTTCAACTCTGGTCCAATTAAGACGAGCTGGACCTTTTGTATGTGTCCAAGATTTCTGCATGAGCCACATGGAGCAGCTCAGTTCATCCACTCCGACAGCCCCGAAGTGGGTGGTTTTATTATTCACATTTTCAGGTTAGGAAACTGAGGCTCCAAGGGGACAGAGCTGAGAAACACACCTTTGGGGTTGTATCCGCGGCTGGGGATCGTATGTGCTGCTGGGGACTGTGCCCGCTGTCAGGGATCATATCCACTGTTGGGGATCGTGTTCACAGAATTCCTGCTGTTGTGGGTCTGGTACAGAGTGGTCAAGTCTCTCCATTTCCCAGGCTGGTGAAGACCGGCTGGCCGTGAGCCCTTTTTGCATCACTCTCCCAATTCAAACAAAAGAAGACTTGGCAAGCCACAAACAAAGCTCCCCACCACCTCCCCAAAACTAGACCACTCGACCATGAAAATGTCCTCGATGACCATGCTGAAGGAAGTGGCTATTCCCCTCACCTCCCCTCTGTCCTCTTTCCCTCCAGCCCAGTATTTGTGAAGAATTCAGTGTCCCGTCCCCAGGCACGAGAGGTTCAAAGATGAGGTAACACAGTCTCCGTGTTCAAGGGCTCACACTTCATTGAGGAGAAAAGCAGTTGGGGTTCCCATGGTGGGCAGGAAGGGTGAGCTCAGAGACGATGGGTCGGTGGGGGCGGGGGGGCACAGCACCAGGGTAGCGGGAGACAAAGAGAAGGTCTCCTCTGCCTGGGACAACACAATGACCTATAACGTCCCTCCCAGGAGGGGCTGGGCTTGCACTGACTCACTCCACTTCCATGGCCAAGGGATGGCTCCCATCTGTGGTGCTGGACTCATGCAAGAAACACGAAGCTTGTGGTTTGTGGCTCCCAGAGATCAGTTCAATCAAACACGTATTTTTTGCAGCTGTGGTGCAGTACTGCTTGGAGCAGCGAAAAAACAGAAGTCACTTAAAAGTCCGACACAACATGTGGACTATTACCACCATACTTCCGTTTCCTGGAATGTTAATCTGTCATTCTAAGTGATCCCTGTTAATACTACTCATCTAAAATTCTTCTGGCAAAATGTTAAGTTAGAAAAGGAGTGCACAAAACTGTATCGAGAATAAAACTTCTATAGTCACCTCCTCTCCTTATCCAAGGAGGATGCATCCCAAGACTCCAGTGGGTGCCTGGAATAATACCAAGCCCTGTGTATATACCAAGCTTTTCCTTTCAATACCTGTTGATTTTTAAAAATGCACAACATGAAAGTTGTAAGTGAAATTTTATTTGGGGCAAGATGAGGACTACAGCCCGGGAGATAGTGCCTTAGACAGCTCTGAGAAACTGCTCCAAAGAGGCAGGAGGGGAGGCCAGTATCTATGGGATTTTGGTGAAGGGGGAGAACATGCAATCAAGCACAGATTTTTGCAGGTTTCTGCTGGTCTCGTGAGGCCAGGCAGGAGGGGCAGATGTCACCATGAAGGATTTTAGTGCTTTTCTAAATATGAGGAGATGCAAGAATTGGGCTCATAAAATTGGCTCCTGAAAATAAACGATCCAAAGACCTGTTCTGCCAGTTTCCCCAGAGCACAGAGGGCCTCATTTCTTGAGCTCTTTTCAGGGGGTACTGAAAGTCAGCAGCTGCAGTAGCACATGATTTAATCTTCATAGAGGGAGATGGCAAGTGCCCATGGCAACTACCAATCTGTAGTTGACATATTTAGGATAATGCTCAGTTTACAAGTCAGGCAGAGTAAGCAATGCACAACAATAACTAATAATATAGAACAATCATAGTAGTACACTGTAATCAAAGTTATATACATCTGGTCTCTCTCTCAAAATGTATTATATAAATGCAATGCCTTTGCTATCGTAACGAAGCACTTAGGTCATCATTCTCTGTGGCCGTGACTTTTGCAGTTTGAGGCGCGACAGCAAAACTAGCATGCATTTTTTTTCTTTCTTCACAATTTCACAGGTAGAAGGTTTGTTCTTACTGTAGATCTTAGCAAGCCCAGCATACAATCTCTTTTCCTTTCCTTATTAAGTGGAGAACTTTCACCTTTTCACTTAAGGAAGGACCTTACAGCTTCTCAATGGCACATCCGAACTGCTGGCATCACTGCCCTCGTGCTTTGGGGCCAATATGAAGTATAATTAGGGCCACCTGAACACAAGCACTGTGGTCCTGTGACGGCAGATCTGACAACTTAGTGGCTCCACGGTGGCCAACAGGCAGATGTGCTGGACAAAAGGATGCTGCAGATTGTGGACAGAAGATTTCATCCTGCCTCTCAAACAGTGTACAATTTAAAACCTACTGTTTATTTCTGGAATTTTCCATTTAGTATTTTTAGACTGTGGTTGAATACATATAACTGAAACCACAGATGAGAGGAGGGAATGACTGAACTGTGTCTTATATTAGTATTTGCATTTTTAAAAGGGTAAGTAGAATTCAAGACGATACTTGGCAACCCAATGTTCACTGCAGCATTATTTACTATAGCCAAGTAGTACATGGCTATCATAGTATATGGCATATGCGTACCACATCTTTATCCATTCATCTGTTAATGAACACTGTCGGTCGATCAACAGATGAATGGGTAAAGAAGATGTGGTACATATATACAATGGAATGTTACTCAGCCATAAAACAGAATGAAATCATGCTACATGCAGCAAAAAGCATGGACCTAGAGATTATTATACTACAGTAAGTCAGAGAGAGAAAGACAAACATATAATATCACTTATATGTGGAATCTAAAATACAACACAGATGAACTTATCTACAAAACAGAATCAGGCTCACAGAGAGAGAACAGACTGGTGGTTGCCAAGGGGAGCGGGTAGGGGAACAGACTGGGAGTTTGGGATTAAAAGACACGGTACTACGAAATGGATAAACAACAAGGTCCTGCTGTGTGACACACGGAGATATTAACATATTCAGTATACTGTGACAAACCATAATGCAAAAGAATATAAAAAGAATATATATAAATATTTACATGTGTATGTATGTATAACTGAGTCACTGCTATACAGCAGAAATTAACACACTGTAAGTCAATTATACTTCAATAAAACAATTTTTAAAGGGTAAATAGGAAATACTCTTTTCTGACCCTTTTACTTTTTTTTCATTCTTATATTGCTTTCTTTGGGCTTCCCAGGTGGCTCAGTGGTAAAGAACCTATCCACCAATGCAGGAGATGGTTTGAACCATGAGTCGGAAAGATCCCTTGAAGGAGGAAACAGCAACGCACTCCAGCATTCTTGCTGGGAAAATCCCACGGACAGAGGAGCCTGGCAGGCTAGTCCGTGGGGTCACAGAAAAGTCGGACACGACTTAGCAACTAAACAACAACAACTGCTTTCTTTAGAAACACTCCTGATATTGGTCAGCAGTTCTTAGGTGAGATCACGGTGGGGGTGGAGTGTTTCCTCTGTCTCTGTTTCCTAAGTATTCTGTACTGTGGTATGTTCAGTGACTGTGACTGCACACGTGTGCCTGTGGGTGTGTGTATCGAGCAGCACACGCCCCCTCCTCACACACCCTAAGGGGAGAGGAAGGGGGTTGGGGGGACTTAGCAAAGCCTGGTTGCCCATCGGGAAAGTCATCTGGGGTCACAGTCAGGGATACGTGTGTCCCAGGTAGCTTGCTAGTGCTGTCCTTAGTGACCCTGCCTGCACTGTGGGCTGATGTCCCCCAAACTGGAATTTTCTCCCTACAGAGACAGCTTTGAAGGCCACATAGGAGGTAACCCCCTAGCAGGGAGCATTCCAGTTCCCCAGACCCTGCTGGGAGCACAGAAGGCAAGTCCCAATCCTGCAGCCCCCAAGTGTCCACTGGAGGCTCCTGCAGCCCCAGCCACAGGGCCCCGCTAGGGCAGGAAGAAACGGAGATCTCCTGAAGGCAGTGCTCTGCTGGCCAACCCCTGGCTGAGTCTCTGGGTTCTGGGATATTCCTGCTCATGAAATAGAGGAAAACAACAGAATGGGAAAGACTAGAGATCTCTTCAAGAAAATCAGAGATACCAAGGGAACATTTCTTATAAAGATGGGCAAAAAAAAGGACAGAAATGGTATGGACCTAACAGAAGCAGAAGATATTAAGAAGAGGTGGCAAGAATACAGAGAAGAACTGTACAAAAAAGATCTTCATGACCAAGATAATCACGATGGTGTGATCACTCACCTAGAGCCAGACATCCTGAAATGAGAAGTGGGCCTTACTACGAACAAAGCTAGTGGAGGTGATGGAATTCCAGTTGAGTTATTTCAAATCCTGAAAGATGATGCTGTGAAAGTATTGCACTCAATATGCCAGCAAATTTGGAAAACTCAGCAGTGGCCACAGGACTGGAAAAGGTCAGTTTTAATTCCAATCCCAAAGAAAGGCAATGCCAAAGAATGCTCAAACTACTGCACAATTACACTCATCTCACACACTAGTAAAGTAATGCTCAAAATTCTCCAAGCTAGGCTGCAGCAATACGTGAATCGTGAACTTCCAGATGTTCAAGCTTGTTTTAGAAAAGGCAGAGGAACCAGAGATCAAATTGCCAACATCCCTGGATCATCGAAAAAGCAAGAGAGTTCCAGAAAAACATCTATTTCTGCTTTATTGACTATGCCAAAGCCTTTGACTGTGTGGATCACAATAAACTGTGGAAAATTCTGAAAGAGATGGGACTACCAGACCACCTGACCTGCCTCTTGAGAAACCTATATGCAGGTCAGGAAGCAACAGTTAGAACTGGACATGGAACAACAGACTGGTTCCAAATAGGAAAAGGAGTATGTCAAGGCTGTATATTGTCACCCTGCTTATTTAACTTCTATGCAGAGTACATCATGAGAAACGCTGGGCTGGAAGAAGCACAAGCTGGAATCAAGATTGCTGGAAGAAATATCAATCACCTCAGATATGCAGATGACACCACCCTTATGGCAGAAAGTGAAGAGGAACTCAAAAGCCTCTTGATGAAATTGAAAGAGGAGAGTGAAAAAGTTGGCTTCAAGCTCACCATTCAGAAAACGAAGATCATGGCATCCCATCACTTCATGGGAAATATATGGGGAAACAGTGTCAGACTTTATTTTGGGGGGCTCCAAAATCACTGCAGATGGTGATTGCAGCCATGAAATTAAAAGATGCTTACTCTTTAGAAGGAGGGTTATGACAAACCTAGATAGCATATTGAAAAGCAGAGACATTACTTTGCCAACAAAGGTCCAGCTAGTCAAGGCTATGGTTTCTCCTGTGGTCATGTATGGATGTGAGAGTTGGACTATGAAGAAAGCTGAGCACCGAAGAATTGATGCTTTTGAACTGTGGTGTTGGAAAAGACTCTTGAGAGTCCCTTGGACTGCAAGGAGATCCAACCAGTCCTAAAGGAGATCAGTCCTAAAGGAGATCATTCTAAAGGAGATCAGTCCTGGGTGTTCATTGGAGGGAATGATGCTAAAGCTGAAACTCCAGTACTTTGGCCACCTCATGCAAAGAGTTGACTCATTGGAAAAGACTCTGATGCTGGGAGGGATTGAGGGCAGGAGGAGAAGGGGACGACAGAGGATGAGATGGCTGGATGGCATCACCGACTCAATGGACATGAGTTTGAGTGAACTCTGGGAGCTGGTGATGGACAGGGAGGCCTGGCATGCTGCGATTCATGGGGTCGCAAAGAGTTAGACATGGCTGAGCGACTGAACTGAATTGAACTGGATACAATGCTTGGGAGGCCCCGAGAAGGCTCGGCTCCCAGAGGCTCCCTGTCTGCAGGCAGCACTGGGTGCACAGGTGGGTAGGGAGACTCTGCAGCCCTCTGTTTCAGCATGGGCAGGCAGTTCTGGAAGGAGGACGAGGGATTCCAGCCTCCAGTTCTGCCTGGAGAACTGGCTGAATGCAGCCAAGAGTCTGGCTGAGGGATGCTGCGCTGAGGCCCTGGGGCCCCGGCCACCTCCCCTTCCATCTCCTCTCTCCCCTCACCCCTCTTCTCCCCCTCAGGAACTCTCAGTGGCTCCCACACGGGGTCTCTGTGCTCCGCTGCTGTGTTTGCCTCCCCCTCGGGCCCTTGTGTCCGGCTGATGATCAGCCTCTGACACCCTGTCTACTTTCTGTAGTTGCTTTTTTTATACCAGCACCATGAGCTAGGGTCCCTCCTCCAGCCCCGCATCCATCCCTCCTCAGAGCAAGGCCTCTCTGGGTGGAGAAGGCACAAAATGAGGAGGAGGGAGGGGATGGAATGAGAGACAAAGAAAGGGCAGAGGAAGAAAGGAGAACAATGCTGCATCTGTGGAAGGAAACATCCTTCTGGGCCCAGGACTTGGCTTCCAGCATTACAGCCCCTGGGAGTCAGGCGGAAATAAGGTCTCGGGGCGAGGGGAAGAGGGAGGAACGTCCTCCACCAAGTGCACCCTGAGTCTGGGACCCGTGGGGTTCCTGACCAGCACAGGCACTTGCAGGAGGAGCTGTGGGGAGGGCGAGGGGTCACCACGGGGGCTGACACGCCCAGCCCAGGAGATGCGAGGCCAGGCTGCTGAAGCAAACAGGCAGTGTGTGTTATTCTTACCGCAGACCAGAACTATGTTCCCTGTTGAAATGCTTGGCTCCACAGCTGCCGAAAATCCCCTGGTACTTGGAGACAAATGATGCAAGTCAGGCGGGGCTGACGGCCTGCTCTGGGGCCAGGCAAGAGCTGACTGATGTGGGCTCTGTCCCCAGCTCATCCATCACACCGCAGGGGACTCCCGAGGGGCTGCTGGGCTCTCACACAATGGTGTTTATATTTGAACATGGTTGTGAAACTTCCAGAAAAAAGGAGAGGGGTGGTAGGGCTCACCGCACTGGGCAATTGGGCTGCTGGCCTGGGCAGGGGAAGACGGGCTTCAGGACCCCCGCTTGTGAGCTGAGCCAAGTCCCAGAGGACAGGCAGGGGATGAGGGACAGTCCCCAATGCCTGATGCAGCAACCCCTCCCTCGGGAGAGAGGAAGATGGCCGCCTAAGTGGTTCCACAGGCCTGTCCTAGGGGGGTGTCCACTGGGGCCTCACCTCACCCCACCCTCAGAACTTATGTGGATTCAGTCAAACACACCTGATGACAGGACCTGCTTTCTTGTTTTTTCCTCACAGATGAGATGGCTTTGCCCTGCACGGGCTGGGCTGATGGGGAAGTAGGGGGAAGGCCCAGAGCAGGGAGAGGAGCACTGGGGCCCATCCCCCCGCCCAAAGCCGGGAGGAAAGTGCAGCCACAGAGGCCCCCGGGGGGAGCTCTCCACTGCGGCAGCTGCCAAGCCTGGCTAAAGAAGCCGGAGCACCTGTTTAATCTCGGGAAGAAGACTGTGAGTGGGGCTGTTTGCTCTAACACGCCCCATTAAATATTCCTGGAATCCAAATGCAAAAGGAAAAAATAGACCTCTTTGAAGTTCCAGGCAAAGGGAGAACTGCGGGGAGCAAGTGGGGGGGGGCGTCAGTCCAGGTACAGCTGGGCGCTCTGGAAGGGGAGGCTGCCTCCCCTGGTGGCATGGGGCTTGGCCAGCCAGGGCTCCAGGGCTGGGTCAGGGTATCACGCAGCTTCTCCCCTGCCCTCTAACTGGGTGTGTCTGGGCACCAGTTGGTCCTTGGATTTGTAGGAAGTGGAGGGAGAAGGGTGGTGTCTCAGGGTGCAGCTGTGCATACGCCAGAGGAGGAAGAAGCGCCTGGGACCAGGGTGGGTCTGGGTGGCTGACCTCCTGAGAGTTCAGGCTGCCCTGGGTCTCTGGCAAAGCAAGCAGGCACCTGATCCTAGCAAGATGCTCATTGCTGCAAATGCTGTGGAGGCATCGACTCATTTCATCCTCACAATAAACCCGCAATGTGGGGTCATTATCGCCCCCATATTACAGATGGGAAAACCAAGGCATGGAGAGAGAAGTGGCTTTTCCAAGACATGCAGCAAGGAAGTGGTGAAGCCAGGATTTGAACCCACAGCCTGGCTCTGAACCACAGAACACTCCATGGCCTCTCTTTTTATCTTGTTTTAAAAGTTTCTGGTTTGTATTAGAGTATAGGGTTTCCCTGGCAGCTCAGTTGGTAAAGAATCTGCCTGCAATGCAAGAGACCCCAATTCAACTCCTGGGTCAGAAGGATCCCCTGGAGAAGGGATAGGCTACCCACTCCAATATTCTTGGGCATTCCTGGTAGCTCAGACACTAAAGAATCTGCCTGCTGGAGACCTGGGTTCTATCCCTGAAGATCGCCTGAAGAAGGGAATGGCAACCCACTCCAGTACTCTTGCCAGGAGAATCCCCATGGACAGAGGAGCCTGGCAGGCTGCAGTCCATGGGGTCTCAAAGAGTTGCACACGACTAAGCGACTAAGCACAGGATACACTCCACCCAAGAGGTGTCTGGCAGACCAGGCCCTGCCCATTGCTGGCTCCACCCAGCCTGGGAGTCTCCCCAAAGTCTCTGACTGGCTGTCTCTTGGGGTCAGAGCCCTCTGGCCCACCCGGACACCCCTGCCCAGTGTGGGGCCTTCATCCCATGTGGCTCCTCACCTCTGGAAGCAAGAAAGCTTCACAAAGCCTGCTGGCCGTTAAGAGCGAACATAGGAAAGGTGTCCAGGGCCTCCTTCCCTGCCCAGGCCAACACCAGGACTTACTGCAATCCATGAATGCCCAATGCCTTCCGTTTCTTTAAAGGGCTATGAAGGCAGCCTCGGGCTCTATTGCCCCCGAGCATGAGGCCCAGGGGCTGGGGGGCACTGCTTCGCTTGCCTCCCTGGGGACCAACACCACCTGCCACACATCCTTGAGGACGTTTCCTTTCACTGGAACCCTGGGACAAAGCCACCTTGATCCAAACTCATCCTCAGCATCTGCAGAAAACATCCAGATGACTGCACTTTCTGTGATACGGCCTCCTGCTCTCCAAGTGACTCATCCAGCCTCCTCACAGTTACCAAGAATATCCTCCCAGAATACAAGTCAGATTAAGTCTCTCTCCTGATTAAAATGCTTTAGAATCTGCCCGAGGGATAGAGCTCCCATGTCCCAGGATGTCACCCGAGGCCCTCCTCAGCCTGGCCCAGCCTACAGCCTCTGCCTACATGATCCAGTCCGGGCAGAGGCCATCACTGTGTCCAGGAATTGGTTAAGCTGCTTTCTCAGTGCAGTGACTCCTCGGCCTGGTATACAGCTCCTATTCATCCCTCAAAGCCCCACTCCAGTATCTCCTTCCAGGGCTACTCTCAGGCCCCTCTCCCCAGGGGAAAAACAACAAAAAAGCAACAACAGGAACAACAACAAAGCAGCATAACCTGCAGCGCGCACCTCCATCACGTCCTTTCAAACCCGTGTTCTCCCCACTGTGTCACGCCACCCCACTACAGTGAGCTGCTTAATAGAAGGTGGCTTCCTCTTTATATTTCCAGCCCCTGGTACCAACAATGCTGTCCCAGTGAGAGTATTTAGGAGAGACAAGTATACTGAGCCAGTAATACCCATTAACCCACCAGTGCCTGCACTTTCTTAGTCAGCAGAAAAAGCCTTCGGAGAGCTGGACTACTGCCTGTGGGAGCTCTAATGCCACAGGATGGAGATCTGTACCCTGGGAGAGTCCCACCCAAGAAGACCAGAGAGGCAGGCCTGGGGTTTGGGACCCCTGATGGGTCTTAAGGGGCCTGAGGAGCTTGAGAGCTTTGCACATGAGTGAAGACCAAGCTTTTTCAGCCCCATGGCTTTCCCCAGGCCAACCCTGCCCCACAGGAACCCATTCTATCTCTGGACACATCTACCCTAGAAGTATCTCCCATTGAGGCTCAGTCACTGCCCCCAACCCCTGCCTCGACTGAGCAGAAAACAGCCCCCAGCCGCCCTGCTCAGTCCATTACAGGTCAATCTAGCTCATCCCATCCCACCTCCCATCCTTCTCCGGGGACAGCATCCTCCCCTTCCTGCTGCCTTCACCCCAGACCCCGCTGGTCTGCCCAGCTGGAAGCACTGAGGGGACCCAGGAAATACAGGCACTGGAACCAAACTGATCTGAGTCTAAATTCTGACTTAACCAAGTTTCAATGTTCTCATCCACAAAATGTGGGAACCAGCTCTCCCTGGGGTAAGTCTGGAAAGCAGAGATAACGCATGTAAAATCTCCAGGAGCAAACAGTAGGTGCTCAATACATGGTATCTCTAGGGTGCAATGGCCCCCATGCTTTTCCCTTCATGTTGGTGAACACAGCTGACTATGATGAGCTGATGGGCCCTCGCCCAGTAGCAGCTCATAAGCAGTAGCCTGTGATGGGTACATCTGGGTCACCTGTTGGCCATGACATCCACGGCATGACACACAGAATGGGGAGTAGCCTGAGTAGTACAGGTCCAACACCATTTTTGTAAAAAATAATTAAAAATAAAGTTCCATTATGGAGAACAGTAGGAAGATTCCTTTAAAAAGTAAAAGTAGAGCTACCACATGATCCTGCACTCCCCTTCCTGGGCATATATCTAGAGAAAATCATAATTTGAAAAGACACATACATCCCAAAGTTCATAGCCAAGACACAGAAGCAAGCTAAATGTCCATCAATGGAGGAATGGATAAAGAAGATGTGGTACATACATATAATGGAACTACTCAACCATAACAACAAAGGTCCATCTAGTCAAGGCTAAGGTTTTTCCAGTAGTCATGTATGGATGTAAGGGATGGACTATAAAGAAAGCTGAGCACTGAAGAATTGATGCTTTTGAACTGTGGTGTTGGAGAAGACTCTTGAGAATCCCTTGGACTGCAAGGAGATCAAACCAGTCCATCCTAAAGGAAATCAGTCCTGAATATTCATTGGAAGGACTGATGCTGAAGCTGAAGCTCCAATACTTTGGCCACCTGATGCGAAGAACTGACTCACTGGAAAAGACCCTGATGCTGGGAAAGATCGAGGGCAAGAGAAGATGGGTGCAACAGAGGATGAGATGGTTGGATGGCATCTCTGACTCAATGGACATTAGTTTGAGCAAACTCCTGGAGATAGTGACAGGGAAGCCTAGAGTGCTTCAGTTCAAGGGGTCACAAAGAGTCAGACACAACTTAGCAAGTGAACAACAAGAACAACAACTCAGCCATAAAAAAGGATGAAATAATGTCATCTGCAGCAACATGGACCTGAAGTCAGTCAGAAAAAGAAAGCTAAATGCCATATAATATAACTTATATGTGGTATCTAAAATATGATACAAGTGAACTTATCTATGAAGCAGAAACAGACTCACAGACAAAGAGCACAAACTTGTGGTTGCCAAGGGGAAAGGTGGGGGGATAAATTAAAATTGGGGATTAACATACACACACACACACACACACACACACACACACACTCCTATATATAAAATAAACAACCAACAAGGAGAGGGAACTCTACCCAATATTCGGTAATCATCTAGGTGTGTGTGTTAGTTGCTCAGCTGTGTTCAACTCTTTGTGATCCCATGGACTGTAGCTCACCAGGATCCTCTGTCCATGAAACTCTCCAGGCAAGAATACTGGAGTGGGTAGCCATTCCCTTCTCCAGGGGATCTTCCCAACCCAGGCATTGAACCTGGGTCTCCAATATGGCAGGCAGATTCTTTACCATCTGAGCCACCAGGAAGCCCAATCATCTACATGGGAAAAGAATCTGAAAAAGAACATATATGTGTATTTATGTATAATTGAATCACTGTGTTGTACACCTGAAGCTAACACAACAATGTAAATCAACTATTTACAAACATTCAAATATAAAATAAAAATTCAATTAAAAAATAAAAAAATAAAGTTATACATATAAATGAACATACCCAGGAACCATGTAGAAGGATTGATTTCAAAATATGAACAGTCGTGGGGCTACAGGAGTTTTCTTTATTTTTGTTATATATTTATCTACTTTTCTTCCTGCACAACAAGCATGCATTGAGCAACAGTGAGGGGAAAAAATTAAACCACATGCGGTGGAAATCTGCAGGCAATATGGGCGTTAAAGTCAAAGCACCATCTGGGATTTGCGTGTCAGAGAACCGTGGTTTACAACTGCAGATGCCAGGGCCTCCACGTGGAAGGAATTAGGGTAGCCAAGCAGGTCCCCACCCTAGGAAAGCCCCGGGTGGGGAAAGGCAAATGCCACTCCCAAACCAGAGGTTTCTCCTTGGCTACCACTTAATAGAGGGGTTTCATATATTTAACAGCATGTGCACTTAAAATAAATGCTCCATTAGATAGGCAGCATCTGGGATTTTTATTTTTGAGATGAAGTTCCATTTTTAATCCATTTGGTGAGCTTTGTGTTTTAAAGAACATTCTAGGAAAACTTTTGTAAAAACCAAGTCACTTCTGCAGCTCAAACTCTCACTTCCCTGAATCTATTTTATCAATTTGCACATGAGTTGGTTTTCCTGCAACAAGAAATGCTTCCCACATGCTAAGAATAACAACTGGTTCTGTTGAGACAAATATCACACCGTTTCTTTCAGAATAAAACTCTAAAGCCATGCTGGAATGCACCAAAGCAAGGGAGGTGATGACACTTCTGTGTCTATGAAAAGCATAGGAAGCAATTTTATGGGGCACTTTCTCATGAGACCTGCTTAGAGCCCGGGCGTGGACTCAATTAACTCCTGACAGTCTTTTCAGTTCTGCAAGTCTATCAAATTCATTGTACAGATGCTCTTTTTTTTTTTTTCAAGTTTCTCACCCCTTTGTGAAGAAGACATTGGAGAAACATTAGGCCTGAGGTGCCTAGTGTTTAACACAAAAATCAGCCATGTTCAGGTGCCAATGATTCAAAATAGGAGCTAGGAATAGTGATAAATATGATCTCTTCAAGAGAAAAAGCGCTTCTCAAACCAAGAGACTGTCTATAATCTATTTACAAACAAAAATTTGACAAAACACTGTTGATTCTTTTCTTTAAAACAACACTTTCTTTACTCTTTTATGTTTTGAACTTGTTCACCTCCAGGATATCTTTTATTTTTCCAATTAAAAAATTTTAATTATTTTTATTTCTGGCTACACGGGGTCTTCGTTGCTACACACGGACTTTCCCTAGCTGTGGTGAGTGGGGGCGACTCTCTAGTTGCGGTGAGTGGGCTCGTCATTGCGGCGGTTTCTCTCATGGCGGGACATGAGAAATGGGCACAGGCTTCAGCAGTTGTGGCACATGAGCTCAGTTGCCCCCTCGTATGTGGAAGCTTCCCAGATCAGGGATTGAACCAGTGTCCCCTGCAATGGCAGGTGGATTCTTCACCACTGGACCACCAGGCAAGTCCTACAGCTGACTCGAACAACACTGTTTTGAGGTGTGTAGGTCCACTTATACTTGGATTATATTTTGTTAAATAATCCTGCAGTACTGCATGATTCATGGCTGGCTGAATCCCCAAATATGGAACCTCCAATATGGGAGGTCCGGCTGTAAAGTTATACGTGGATTCTCCACTGCACAGTGTTGGGGTCGGTGTTCCTAACCCCTAGTTTATTCAAGGGTCAACTCAGATAGTTTTAGGGTTGGCTAATTCAACTGTGCAATCACATTATCAATAACTCAGATTCTTTCAGTCTATTCTGCTGTCGCTGACATTTGTTCTCATGGTCACAGAATGCCTGCCACAGTTTAGAATCATCAAATCCTCCAGCATAAACATTTGAAAGCCTATTAGTAAGTCAATCACTGATGTGGAGAATGGATTTCTCCTGACTGGCCTAAATAAATCATGAGCCCCTCCCTGGGGTTGGGGAAGAGGGCCCCCTCCTTCAAAACAATGGTCTTGAGACATGAACAAAATCAGGGTTTGGTAAAAAGGAATAAAAGGAAAGACTGGATGGTAAAAAGTTTATTACCAAGAGCTGCTATGAAGACAGATATGAGATTTATAATTTGACAATACTTAATGCTAGGAGACAACAGAGAAATGCAGTTATGATTCTAGGAGAGAAATATTTCAGACCTGAGAATCTATACTTAGCTATCAGAGAGGAGATAACACGGTTTTAGGTAGGAAGAAATTAGAAAGTTTACCTTCCATAAACTTTCTTAAAAAAATTTTTTTAAAGGTATTTGAAGATGAATGCCATCACAGCAAACAGGAACCCAAGGAATGTCTATGACCCACCAGAAAAGTGAAATTAACTCAGAAGTGCAATCAAAATAAATCTTAGCTTGAAACTCTGCAACAGGCCTGGAAAATGATAAGTTAAAATTAAAATGGGAGGCATCAAAGGACTCCACCATGGCAGTTTTCAAAATGCAAGTGTATTTCATTACACAATTCAACGATTAGGAACCTGGAAAATTTTCATCAGATGAAAGCATATACGTCTCTTCTTGCAACACAACAACTAACACAGCTAGAAATTCCAGGGAAAAGAGCTGTATGACATCATAGTACAAACACAAATCGGAATAAAGAGTGCCATGACATTAAGCAATTGACTGCAATTATAAAAAGAATCCATTCAGCCATGAAACTTTACAAAGATTTCATTCCAGGGTTCCAGGTTAGTGACACAGAAACAGTTTTTTCCTTTGCCACAGATCTAATCATACTGTTTTGAGGTTTATAACTGGATGATATTTATGTAATTGTAATTTTGCAAATGCTGAGTTTTGGCTTACAGTTTTTATAATCAGCCTACAAAGTAAGAAAGATTAATTATCATCTCCAAGCCAAATATCAAGGATACAAATCTTGAAGACGGGTAAAAGTCATGTTATAACTGACAGAAATAGACAAGATTGAAGAAAGAAAGTTGTCCTCCCCACCCCCCAGGCAATGAGGCTCTGTGGAAGGGGTTAACAAATCTGGTCTGGATTTTAAGGATTTAGAAATAAAGATTTAACAATAACCAAACTAGTAGTAGCAATGAGCACTCAAATGCCCAAACTGTGACCTCTAAATACTATTTTCTAACTAAAAGGAACCAGAACTCCTTGGAGAAATGGTTAATCCAGGTCTGGGGCAGCAAATGTAAATATCACAGAAGCCTGAGCCATCTGTTCATACTATAGATAGAACACAAGCACATTACCAAAGACCCTTGGAATCAGCCAAGAGGATTCAGGACCAAGTGTGAAGAGGCTTTCATGGGCCAAAGACAGGATAATTTGAACCTCAGTAAGAACTGAAATGAATGGCTTGAAATAAATCAAATATGGGTTCATCATGATCCTAACAGGAAAAAGGAACTGGGATAAAGATGATGTGGTACAAAAATACAATGGAATATTACTCAGCCATAAAACAGAATGCGATAATGTCATCTGCAGCAACACGGAGAGACTAAAGATGATTACATCTGAAGTGAGTCAGAGACAAATACATGATATCACTTATATACGGAATCTTAAAAAAAAAAGATACAAATGAACTTCTCAATTAAAGAGAAACGGATTCACAGACTTCAGAAAGAAACTTATGGTTATCAAAATGGAAATGCAGGGGGAGGGATAAATTAGGAATTTGGGATTAACAAATATATACACTACTGTATATAAAACAGATAACCAACAAGGACCTACTGTATGGCACAGGAAACTTGCTCAATATTCTATAATAACTTATATGGGATAAGAATCTGAAAAAGAATGGATATATGTATATGTATAATGAATCACTTTGCTGTAAACTTGAAACACAACATTGTAAATTAACCATATTCTAAAATAATTTTTTTTTTAAAAAGAAAAAGGAACTCAAAGGTAACCATTACAGGATGCTCAGGAATCTACTAAACATTTTCAAAACTGGTAATTAAACACTTTTTCAGTGATTAAAAGGGTCAAGCAATTAGTTCTGCTTCTTCTGCACTTTAGGATAACAGAATAGGCAAAGGAGAAATTTATTTTTAAATAAGCATTCCTACTGTCAACTAAGGAGCAAGAAATCAACATGACTCCTAAAGAACTGAAGGATCTAGGCAATAGTCATCAGTGGCTGCTGGAATCATTAAAAAAGGTACAACCACTTGGTAAAAGTTAACAAAACTACATATGAAGTATTCTTGCCATAAAAGTAAATCTCAGCCTGAGTCAGTCCTTAATCACCAATTTACAGGAAATACAGTGGACACAAGGGAAAGACAATTTAAATGACACCACTGAGAAGCAACCAAAAAAATCCAGACTTGTAGAAACTCTACAAATCAAACAGCGCTGTTTCTTCAATAAATTACGTTGTATGGGAAGAAAAAGAGGAGTGAAGAGTCTACAGATTTGAATTTAAAGAGAGAGGTCCACCAACTACAATGTAAGAGTCTTATTTGAATCCTGATTTGAACTGAAAAAAAAAAGAGAGACTAAAATATTGATATTAAAGTAGCTGGCTATTAAGGAATTTTTTTAGCCGTGGTAATGACATTGCAAGGAGATCCAACCAGTCCATTCTGAAGGAGATCAGCCCTGGGATTTCTTTGGAAGGAATGATGCTAAAGCTGAAACTCCAGTATTTTGGCCACCTCATGTGAAGAGTTGACTCATTGGAAAAGACTCTGATGCTGGGAGGGATTAGGGGCAGGAGGAGAAGGGGACAACAGACGATGAGATGGCTGGATGGTATCACTGACTCGGTGGACGTGAGTCTGGGTGAACTCCGGGAGTTGGTGATGGACAGGGAGGCCTGGCGTGCTGCGATTCATGGGGTCGCAGAGTTGGACACGACTGAGCGACTGAACTGAACTGAACTGAATGACACTGCAGCTATGCTTTATCTCTTCATGTATGTATGTATGTATTTATTTTGGCTGCACCAGGTCTTCAGTTCAGTTCAGTCACTCAGTCATGTCCGACTCTTTGAGACCCCATGGACTGCAGCATGCCAGGCTTCCCTGTCCATCATCAACTCCCAGAGCTTGCTCAAACTCATGTCCATCGAGTTGGTGATGCCACCCACCCCAACCATCTCATCTTCTGTCATCCCCTTCTCTTCCTGCCTTCAATCCTTCCCAACATCAGGGTCTTTTCCAGTGAGTCAGTTCTTCGCATCAGATGGCCAAAGTATTGGAGTTTCAACTTCAAATCAGTCCTTTCAGTGAATATTCAGGACTGATTTCCTTTAGGATGGACTGGTTGGATCTCCTTGCAGTCCAATGGACTCTCAAGAGTCTTTGCCAACACCACAGTTCAGAAGCATCAATTCTTTGGCACTCAGCTTTCTTTATGGTCCAATTCTCACATCCATACATGACTACTGGAAAAACTATAGCTTTGACTAGACAGACCTTTGCTGGTAAAGTAATGTCTCTGCTTTTTAATATGCTGTCTAGGTTGGTCATAGCTTTTCTTCCAAGGAGCAAGTGTCCTTTAATTTCATGGCTGAAGTCCCCATCTGCAGTGATTTTGGAGCCCCCCAAAATAAAGTCTCTCACTGTTTCCATTGTTTCCCCATCTATTTGCCATGAAGTGATGGGACTGGATGCCATGATCTTAGTTTTCTGAATGTTACTTTTGCATATGTTTGAAATTTCCATAATTAAAAAAGTTTTAGAAGACAGAGCTTTAAGTGTGTTATTTAAAGCTAAAAATTAGCCACTAGAATATCCAAAAGTATAATGTAAGTATTCACAAGGAGGTGATAAAGGCAGATGGTTGATGGGAGTTAACGGAAGTATTCTCAACCCTTCATCCATTCTTGAGAGGAGGTCAGACACCATCTACCCTGGGAGAATCAACACACAGAGATAGATACTCTGATTTCAGAGTCACAGAGATAACCACAGGCAACACACAAAAGTGAGGAGGGGTAGAGAGAAAGGGAGGTGAGGTGTTCCCTTCTCATTTGATACTATTTGTATTGTGTAATGGTTTTAACTTTAGCAGATGACTTTTTTATTATGGTAAAATAAATGTAATATAAAATTTACCATTTTATCCTTTTTTAAGTGTACAGTTCAGTAACATTAAGTACATTCACAATGTGATGTAACCATCTCCACTATTCATTTCCAGAACTTTCTCATCCTCTCAAACAGAAACCCATGAAACATAACTTTCCGTTACTTCTTCATTAGTAACTGCTATACTACTTTCTGTCTCTATGAATTTGCCTATTCTCAGTGTCTCAGATAAGTGAAATCACACAGTACCTGTCCTTTTGTAGCTGGATTATTTCATTAAGCATGCTTTCAAGGTTCATCTTATGTTTTATCATGTATCAGAATTTCATCTTTTTGTGTTTAAATACACATAGCATAAAATCTACCATTTTAACAATTTTTAGGTGTACATTTCAGTGGTATAAAGTACATTCACTGTGGTGCAACCATTGCCACCATTATCTCCAGAGTTTTTTCATCTTCTCAAACATTAATTCTATCTCCCTTAAACACTAACTCCCCAGCTCCCCGCTCCCAGCCTCTGGAAACCACCATTTCATTTTCTATCTCTAGGAGTTTGACTACTCTAGATACCTCATACTAGTATATTTATACAATATTTGTCTCTTTGTATCGGCCTTATATCACTAGTATACATGTCTTTAAAGCTCGTTCATGTTGCAGCATGTGTCAAAATTTCATTTTAGGGCTGGATAACATTCCATTGAATGTATACACCACATAGTTTTTATCCATTCATCTGTTGACGGACGTTTGCATTTTGGTTATTGTAAATAATGTTGCTATAAACATTGGTATATAAGTAAGTGTCTGTTCAAGTCTCTGCTTTCAGCTCTTTTGCATATATTATCTAGGAGTGAAATTCCTGGATCACATGGTTTGTTTAGTCGCTAAGTCATGTCCAACTCTTTGGTGACCCATGGACTGCAGCCTGCCAGGCTCCTCTGTCCATGATTTCCCAGGCAAGAATACTGGAGTCAGTTGCCATTTCCTTCTCCAGGGGATCTTCCAGACCCAGGGATCAAACCTGCATCTCCTGCTTAGCAGGTGGATTCTTAACCACTGAGCCACCTGGGAAGTCCAGATCTTATGGAAACTCCATTTTTAACTTTTTTAGGAATTTCTTAACTATTTTGTACACATTCACATTTTCACCAGCAAAGCACAACAGTTCCAATTTCTCCATACCCTTGTCAACACTTGCTATCTTCTGGCATTTTAATAACAGCCTGGATGTGAAGTGGTGTCTCATGACTTTGAGTTGCATTTCCCTAATGACTAGTGATGTTGAACATCTTTTCATGTGCTTATTGGTTATTTGTGTGTCTTCTTTGTACATCTTCTTTGGGGAAATGTCTATTCAAGTCCTTTTTCTCAAGTCCATTTTTAGATCCAGTTGCTGTGGTAGGAGTTCTTTATATAGGCTAGATATTAATCCCTTATCAGATATATAATTTGCAAATATTTTTTCCATTCCATGGGTTGCTTTCTCACTCTATCGTGTCCTTGATACACAAAGGTTTTCATTTTGAGGAAGTCCAGTTTGTCTATTTTGTTGTTATTACCTATGGTTTTGGTGTCACAGCCAAAAATTACTGCCAACTCCAATGTCATGAAGCTTTCCCAAATTTTCTTCTAAAAGAAAAAGTTTTACCTTTTAAGTTTAGGCCTCTGATCCATTTTGAGTTAATTTTTACATATAGTAAGAGTGTATACACTATTTTTAAAGCTTAGAAAAGAAAAATTTATGAAAATAAGAAATAAAATTATTTTTAAATGTTGGAGATAATTCAACAGGAGATCTTATCTTTAAATTACCCTTGTATTGTTACTTCTTTATTTCTCAGAAACTCACAGCTTTGAAAATCACATTGTTCCACCTTTTCCTCCTGAATTTTCGCAATGACCTTGGTTAAACTGTATTGGAAAGTCCCAAATAGCCAGTCACTTTATGATCAACAATGACTCCTTTTCACAGTGCTCTGGACAACTTCAGCCCTTGACAGAAGCAGGTAGTTTCCAGCCTGTTTGCTTCCAGGAATGTTCAGCTTCTCACTTGGTTCATACAGAAGGATAAGAACAGACTCTAGTGCATTGCGCACAGCAGGTGATCAATAAAGTCTGCCAAGTGTTTGGCTGGTTCGTTGAGTGTCCAGTGCCTAGAACACAGCACACCCCATTAACCGTGGTGCTAGCTGGTGCCAGCCAACCTCTGTCCCAGGACACACACAGGGAACAGAGAAATGAGATCAGCGTCTTTTGGGCTCCCCTGGCAGGCCTCCCAGCTCCAGGAAGGAGTGACCCTGCAAGTGCGTCCAAATTTGCAATTCTCTCCTCTACCTTGAAGTCTCAGAGCCTGGGCATTTATGGTGATCTGGCACTGAGCTCGCCACCCCGTTATTGGCATCAAACATCCAAGGCCTTTTCTGTGAGACTACCACTGTCCTGTAGACCTGCCCAAGAAACGCAACAATAGCTTCCTTTCAGTGAGCACTTAATTGATTCCATGTTGCTCTATCATCTAAGAGTAACAGGAAAAGGTGGGTGTTTTAAGTCCCATTTTACAGATGCACATACCGAGGCTAAGTCAGCACATTTAAGGTTGTACAGGCAGAATCCAAATCCACGTATGGCTTGTGTGACAACTCCTCTCTGAGCCATCACACTACAGAGACAGTCCCTGGTTTCTAGATTGCCCTTGCCTGCTTTCATCCTTCACCACTCAGATAATATCATAGAAGAGTGGCTCCCCAGAGCCTGCAGTCATTCCTTGGTTTACCCTGCAGGGTCTCCTCCTGCACTCAGGCGGCAACAAGGGAAAGCAAGGCCACAGGAGATGGTCTTCAATCTGTAAGACCTCTGCTTCTGCCATCTCCCTTCACTATCACCCCTCAGGCTGCCCTTGGTAGTGGGAGGTGGCAAAGCACCGAAATGATACGAAAAAACATTCCAGAGACCCTGTTTCTGAGCCCTTCCAGCTGAAGTCCCTCAGAAATGCCTTCAAACATTTGGAAGATACGATAACTGCCTTTGAGAAGATTCATCAGTGGGACAGTTCTGGAACCTTCTGTTTGCTGCAGGGCAAATTACTGCAAGAAAAAGAAAGCTTTCGTTCCCCTCTCCCTGAAACAAATTTTACTCATTTTATTCTATTCCGTTCTATCCTATCCTGTTCCATTTTCCCAATGTAAAAATTTTTAATGTGAAACTGTCAGAAGAAGGCATACAGGATAAACCTTTATGACCCCGGACTAGGTGATGGTTTCTTAAATATGCCAACAGAACTTCAAGCAACAAATTAAAGTTGATAATTGAACTTCGTCAAAATTAAAAATTCTTAAGGGCACTTACAAGAATCTTAAACAGCTTTAAAACGAAACATAGGAATCATTCCTAAAAATTACTTAAATTCTGAAAAAGCAAACATAGTTGTGAAGGAAATACACATTTTATGACAGCCTGAAAGAATGGTTTCAGAGATCAAATGTATGATGTGACAGAGTTGTTATCTTGTCAGCTTGTGTATTCTTTGGATATGCCAGCTCTGTGTTCACCAATATGGCAAGTACTCTAAGTCCCTAAGGAAGGTAAGTCCCTAAGGAAAGTTGAGAGACAGAGGGTTTCAATTTTTAACGGTTACTCGGCTGGGCGATTTTTGGGCAAGCCACTTAAGATCGCTGGACATTATTTTTAATTCATCCATTCATTCTTTCATTCACTGTGACAGGCAAGTATTTATTAGGCACCTTCTGTTCTGAAATGTACTGTAGGATTTTAATTTATGAAAGAGACACAGACAGGCCAATGTCATAGAAAGAAGAATTTATGACATATATTTCCCAAGAGAAAGGAAAACACCACTCCAAGCAGGGCTACAGGGAAAGCTTAGGATGGGCAGGAGGCAAAAGATAGGAGTGAGGGAAAAGCTGAGTCAGAGCCCGTCCTGGGGCTTCTGCAGGAAGAGGGTAGGGTAAAGAGCATAGGGTTCACTAGACTGAACAATTCCAGTGGGCTTTGGGCAATATGGGTGGTATCTAGTTGCCTGGTACCTGGCCCTGGGATGGTTCAGGACACAGAAAATACTGACCTGGTGTGTGTGAGTTAGATGAAGAGGTGGCTGGGGGCATAGACTTGGGAGTGTTTGCTCTTCATGGGAAAGATGTGCTCCTGGCTAAGCCCTTTGTTATCTCTATAAATTGGCTAGCTCAGAAAGGGCAGGCTCCCTCAGAGTCTAAGACCCCCAAATGCAGAGTATCAAGAATGCATAAAATAAGAAAATACAGTTACTAGGAGTGATATCAGCAAGGAAGCAGAATCGTTTCCAGCACCTGTCCCTCAAAAAGCATCACTCTGAACAACCATCCATACATGAAATACCTTCACAAGGGCTAAGGAATCCAGGTGAGAGTTTGCAGCACTTGAGTGCACACAGAAGCATGAAAAGATGCACTGAAGAAGGCAGGAAGGACAGTTTCACATCACCCATATCCTACGGTCTGAATGTCTGTGTTCTCCCAAAATTCTTAGGCTGAAACCTAATGTCCACTGTGATGGAAATTGAAGATAGGGCCTTCGAGAGACCTTTGGGAGGTGGAGCCCTCACATGTGAGATTAGTGTCCTTATAAAAGAGGGCCAGGAGAGCTCCCCTGCTCTTTCCACCACGTGAGGACACAAGAAGTCAGCACTCTGCAATGCACCAGAAGCTGACCATGCCAGCACCCTGATTTTGGTTTGCAGCTTCCGGGACACTGTGTTTATAATCCTCTCAGTCTACTATTTTGTTATAGCAGCCTGAATGGACTAAGGCACTGCGCCACCCTCTCCAACCCCCTACAGTACAGCGTGGAAGAAGGAGGGTAAAAAGAGCACCCATCTTTGCTGTGTACCACAGCATCAAGCCTGGCCCAGTGAACCCCAGTGCTAGGCCAGCCTGTGTGGCCCCGGGCTCCAGGCCTGCCCCTAGGAACCCAGGCGCCAGGCCCCAAAGACTCAGGCTCCAGGTCCATCAATATGAACTCAGACTCCAGGCAAATCTCCAAGGATCTAGGCTCCATGCCTTTCCCCGTGGACTTTGGTGCCAAGCTAGCCCCTAAAGACTCAAGACCAGGTCCATCCCAACACCAAACTGGCCTGAAGACTCAGGCTCTAAAACCACCCCAGCAGAAGACTGGCTGCCACAGACCCAGTTTCCAGGACCATCCCTGCAGACTCAGTCTCCCAGCCTGACACTATGGCCCCCGGCACCAGGTCACCTCTGTGGACCAAGGATCCATTTCTACACCTGTGGACCAGTCTCCGGGCCCACTTCAGAATACTCAGGCCCCAGGTATACCCCTGGGGACCCAGTCTCCAAGCCTGGCCCTGTGGACCCCAGAACTAGACCATCTCCACAGACCCAGGATCCAGGCCCCACACCTGTGAGGCCAGGCCCACTGTGGTACACTCAGGCTCCAGGTACACCCCTGCAGACCCTGGCATCAGGCTGGCCCCAGTGGATCCAGTACCAAGCCTACCTGCCAGTGACCTGGCAAAATACCAGCCCTTTGAGGACTCCAGGAGCAAGCCGGCCTATAAAACCCATCAGCTGACCTGTCCAGAATCTCTGGACAGACTGACTCGTGAAGAGTTTTCCCTGCCTAAGCCAGTCTGTAAAGCCTGGGAGGAATGACTGCTTCTTCAAACACACAGAGGTCAACACAAGGCAATACATGTCATGAATAATCAGAGAAACATAATACATCAAAGAAAGGAAATAGAGCACTGGTAACCGATCACAAAGTATGAGAAACCTATGAACTGCCTGACAACAACTCAAAATAATCATCCTAAAGGAGCTCAGTGAGCCATAAGAGAAACAGATTAACAACTAAACAAAATCAGGAAAACAACACATGAACAAAATATGAAGTTCAACAAAGAGAAACAAGTTTTTAAAAAACCAAACAATTTTTGGAGCTGAAGAACACAATGACTGAACTGAAAAATTCAAGAGAGAACTTTAACATCAAATAAGCAGAAGAAGGAATCAGCAGCTCAAAGATAAGCCAGCTGAAATTACCAAGTCAAAGAAATAAAAAGAAAAAAAGCATAAAAGAATTATAGGACAACATCAGCAAACCAATATACTATTAAGTCTCAGAAGGAACACAGAAAGGGTAAGAAAGTTTGTTTTAAAAAATAATGAGAGCAAATTTCCCAAATCTGGAGAGGTAGAGGAACATCCAAAGCCATGAATCCCAAAGAACTCCAAAAGACTAAAGACAAAGAGACCATCAACAAAATATATTATAATCAAATTCTCATAAGCTAAAAACAAAGAGAGAATTTTGAAAGAAGCAAGAGAAAAGTGACTTGTCATGTACAAGGAAACTCCTATGAGGCTATCAGTGGATTTCTCATAAAAAATCTTACAAGCCAGGAGAGAGTGGGAAAATACATTCAAAACATAAAAAAAAAAACAACTAACCTGCCTCAGTAAGTGGTGCTAGGGACTTCCCTGGCAGCCCAGTGGTTAAGAATCTACCTGCCAATGCAGGGGACACAGGTTCCACTCCTGGCCCAGAAAGATTCCACATGCCTTGGGGCAACTAAGCCTGTGCACTGCAGCTACTGAAGCCCACATGGCCCAGAGCCCATACTCTGTAACAAGAGAAGTCACTGCAATGAGAAGCCCATGTACTGCAACTAGAGTCGCCCCAACTCGCCCCAACTACAGAAAGCCCACACAAAGGAATGAAGAAGACCCAGCACAGCCAAAAATAAATAAATAAAAGATTTTAAAAAGTGGTGCTGGGGGACGTGGACAACCACATGTACAAGAATGAGATTAGAACACTTCCTAACATCATACATAAAAATAAACTCAAAATGGATTAAAGATCTAAATGTAGGAAAACATAGCCAGAACCCTGTTTGACATAAATTGAAGCATGATCTTTCTAGATCCACCTCCTAAAGTAAAAACAAAAATGAAAATAAAAACAAACAAATGGGATCTAATTAAACTTAAAAGCTTTTGCATAGCAAAGAAAACCATAAATAAACAAAAAGACAACCCTTGGAATGGGAGAAACTATTTGCAAGTTAAGCAACTGACATGGGATTAATCTCCAAAATACACAAACAGTTCATGCAGCTCTATGTAAAAAAAAAAAAAAAATCAAAAAATGAGGAGAAAATCTAAATAGATATTTCTCCAAAGAAGACATACAAATGGCTAAGAAGCACATGAAAAGATGCTCGACATCCCTGTCAGAGAAATGCAAATCAAAACTACAATGTAGTATGACCTCACAGCAGTCGGAATGGCCACCATCAAAAAAGTCTGTAAACAATAAATGCTGAAGAGGGTTTGGGAAAAGGAATTCTCCTACAGCTAGTGGAAATGTAAACTGGTATTGCCACTATGGAAAACAGCATGGCTGTTCCTTAAAAAACTAAAAATAGGACTCCCAAATGATCCAGCAATCCCACTCTTGAGCAGATATCTAGAGAAAACCATAATTCGAAAAGATACATACACCCCAATGTTCAGTGAAGCACTATTTACAACAGCCAAGACATGGAAGCAACCTAAACGTCCATTCACAGAGTAATGGTTAGAGAAGATGTGGTACATATATACAGTGAAATATCTCTTGGCCATAAAAAAGAAGGAAATAATGCCATTTGCAGCAACATGGATGGACCTAGAGACCGTCACACTGAGCGAGTAAATCAGACAGAGACAAACATCATATGATATTGCTTATATGTGGAGTCTAAGAAAAGGTAAAAATGAACTTATCTACAAAACAGAAATAAAGTTACAGAGGTAGAAAACAAACTAATGGCTACCAAGGAGTAAGGGAGGGGAGGGGAATAAACTGGAAGATTAAAAAAAAAAATACAAATACAAAACTACAATATATGAAATACACACTACAAAATGTAAATAGATAACTAGTAAGAACCTGCTGTAGAGCACAGGGAACTCTCCTAAATACTCTGTAATGGCCTATATGGGAAAAGAATCTCAAAAAGAGAGGATATATGTATATGTAGGCTTCCTGGTGGCTCAAGACAGTAAAGAATCTGCCTGCCATTCAGGAATCCCAGGTTTGATCCCTGGGTCAGGAAGATCCCCTGAAGAACTGAATGGCTACCCACTCCCATGTTCTTTACTGGAGAATTCCATGGACAGAGAAACCCGGCAGGCAATAGTCAATGGGGTCACAGAGAACTGGACATGGCTGAATGACCAACATTTTCAATTTTTCACTTTCACATGTATACATGTAATGAGTGGCTGTGCTGTATACCTGAAACTTATACAACACTGTAAACCAACTATACGCCAATAAAAAAATTTTTTAAAGAAAATTTTAAAAACACCAACCAAAATGACTATATCCAGCAAAGTTGTCTTTCAGAAATTAAAAAAAGATAAAAGACTTTCCCAGATTAAAAAAAAATTATTTTAATTAAAAGCTGAAGTCCATCACCAGCAGAACTGCCTTGTAAGAAATGGTAAAAGGAGTTCTTCTGGTTAAAATTAAAGGACACTAACCAACAACATGAAAACACGTGAACATATAAAACTCACTGTAAAGGTAAGAATATTCTCTAGCACTGTAATGGTGGTATATACACCATTTTAAACTCTAGTACAAAAGTTAAAAGACAAAGCATTTTTAAAAACTATAGCTATAATTATTGGCTCATGGGTATACAGTATTAAAATGCACTCTGTGGCATCAAACATAAAATGTGGAGAAGGAAAGGTAACACGTAGAGTCTCTGTATGTGGTTAAAGTTGTTAACAGCACAAAATGGACTATAATAAATAGAGGAAGGCTTATGTAAGTTTCATGGTAATCACAAAGAGAAAACCAACTAGGGAACTACAAAGCAGTAAAAAAATAACAAAATGGCAACAGTAAGTCCTTACCTATTAACAATTATTTTAAATATAAATGGATTATTACAGTTGCCAATCAGAAGATACAGAGTGGATGAAAAGACAATTACATACCAAAAACAGATTAAGAAACACAATTTAACTCTATGCTGTTTACAAGAGGCTCACTTTAGCTTTAAATATATACATAGGGTGAAAGTGAAGGTGTGGAAAGAGATGTTGCATGCAAGTGGTAACCAAAACAGAGCGGACAAACCTATATCAAGACAAAATAGACTTTAAGTGAAAAATTATCACAAGAGACAAAGAAGGTCACTATATAATGAAAAAGGGGTCAGTTCATTAACAGGATAAAACAACTATAAATGTATATGCAGTCAACACTGAACTACCTGAATATATAAAACAAATATTAATAAACCTGAAGGATAAATAGAAAGCAATAAAATAATAGAAGGGAACTTAAATATTTCACTTCAACAATGCATATATGGTCCAAACAGAAAATCAGTAAAGAAACATTGGACTTGAACTACACTTTAAATGAAATGGAACTAACAGACATAAATAGAACATTTTATCCAACAGCAGCAAACTACACATTCTTTTCAAGTGCACAGAGAATTATCCAGAACAGATCATATGTTGAGCCACAAAACACGTCTTAATACATTTAAGAAGTTTGAAATCATGTCAGATGTCTTTTCTAACCACAATGTAGAAATCAATAGAAAAGTAGAAAACTGGAAAATTCACAAATATGGAAAGCTGACAGCATGCTTCTGAACAAAGAAGTTAAAAAAGAAATAAAAAATTATCTTGAAACAAATGGAAATGGAACACAACATAGAAAAACTATGGGAAACAGCAAAAGCAGCTCCAAAAGTAAAGTTATAAAGATTGTTGTTGTTGTTCAGGCTCTAAATCATATTCTACTCTTTGAGAGCCCATGGACTGCAGCACACCAGGCTTCCCTGTCCTTCACTGTATCTCCTGGAGTTTAAACTCATGTCCACCGAGTCAGAGACAGCATCCGACCATCTCATCCTGTTACCCACTTTTCCTCCTGCCCTCAATCTTCCCCAGCATCAGGGTCTTTTCCGATAAGTCGGCTCTTCACATCAGATGGCCAAAGGATTGGAGCTTCAGCTCCAATAGAGATAAATGTTTACATTAAGAAAATAGATCTCAAACAATCTAACTTTTACATCTCAGGGAACTAGAAAAAGAAGAACAAAGACCAGAAGGATGGAAATAATAAATATCAGAGAAAAATTTTTAAAAAGACTAGGAAAAAACAAAAATAAAACATACTGGATTTTTTTTGGAAATAAAAAAATTAACAACTATTTAGCCAGACTAAGAAAAAAGGGGAAAGATGAAAATAAATAAAACTGTAAATGAAAGACAAGGTATTACAACTAATCCCATGGCTGCATACCACAACTAAGTGCAACCAAATAAATATTAAAAAACAACAAAAATTAAAAAAAACTAACTGTTCGTTTCAGGCAATTCACTGAAAAATCATTTGAGTCAGTAAGAAAATAAATAAACAGAAACAATAGCTAAACTCTTGGCAATATACCAAAGAGCCAGTGCTTACGTCTAAGGAGAGGATTTTTCACTTTTCAACCAGCTACTCTGACGCTGGTCGACTCTGGTGGCATTACTGGAGTTTGCTCCAGGCCACCATCCAGCACAGGGAGGAGCCCCAGGAAGAGCTGGCCTGGAACACACCACCTGGTAAGCAGCTGCCATGCATGAAGCACCAAACAGAAGTCTAGGCCAAGGAGAGACAGAGTCCTGGGTGATGCTCCCTTGCTATCAGTTCTGTCTTTGATCCTCAAGATAGAGCACAGGAAGTTGTAGCACCGGAACGCAGTTCTCCAAGGAAACATGACTAATCCTTGAATCACACCCACCAAGGTCCCAGCAAAGCAGCACATATAATTTGTGGGTCCCAGAGGAAAATGAAAATGTGGGGTCCCTTTTCTGAAAATTATTACAAATTTCAAGACAGCAATAGTAGATTATTAAACCAAGCTCAGGGCCCTGCGTGAATGCTTAGGTCAGATGTTCAGGAACAGGCCTGGGTCATGGGCAGCAAGGTGGGAGGCAGGGAGCCCTGAGCCCGGAGTCCACAGCTCAGGGTTTGGTCCGCACTCTACCCCATGCTTGCTGTGTGACTATGCGTGAGTCACTCAGTGTCTCTGGGTCATCTGAAAATCCAAGACAAAGAACAAAGATATAAGAAAAATATAAGTTATCAAATCCAGTTGCCATTTATAAAATCAGTCTTTTAGGAATCCATATTTCTATCAACATGTACATACTTAGCCTTGAAAAAGCTTTATTTTTAACTAACAGCCATTCTTTACCTGCCACTGTGCCAGGTTCTAGGGACAATGATTAGGGACATTCACTTCTTTAAGGGACCACACTGTACAAATCCTCTTACCCAGTTGTGGGGTTACAATGTCAATAAGCAGAATATATCCACCAAAGATGCCTTTCAAAGGTATCATCCTGTAATATTATTCTAATCTTCAAAGCTTTCTGGAAGGATCAAGGCTAAACCACCAAGAAAGTTTCAACCTTACTGTATTAATCACTCCTATTTTGGGACCATTTACTATACTACCTGGTTTGATTACCCATCTTGTTTAATAGTTTTCATTCACAATGATCTGGAGCCATTCAAAAAATGTAACCGATGCTCAGAGAAGTTTTTAAAACATAAAATTTGTTTTGTTTCCAAGTGTTTTCCACTCTAGTATTCTAACCCACGGAACAATGTAAATCCTGGAGAAGGCAAATCTCTCTTCAATCCAGGAGCCCTCTCTAGTATTCTTGCCTGGAGAATTCCACTGGCAGGCTGCAGTCCACGGGATCACAGACAGTCAGACAGGACTGAGTGACTATCACTCACTCATTCAAGTAAATCCTAAGCAATTCTTCTTCGTCACAACAATAGACGTGCTAGTTTTCTCTCCATTTTACATATGAGATTTTGGGTCTAGTAAAAATAGCCAAAGGAATATACAAATTAGCCCTGGAATCAATTATTTTAAAATGTCAGAATGTTTTGAGAAATTTAATATCACAGGACTATGTCTACAGTGTCAATGTGACAACTTCAAAGAGAAACCACTAATACCAGGTATGAGTTCTGGTTGATAACTAGTTACACTCTTTTTTAAAACTTCATTTATTTAAATTTTTTTTTAATTTTTGGCCATGCCACTCAGCCTGTGGCATCTTAGTTCCCCAACCAGAGATCAAACCTGGGCCCTCTGCAATGAAAGCACAGAGTCTTAACCACTGGACTGCCAGGGAAGTCCCTATCAGTTCAGTTCAGTTCAGTCACTCAGTCGTGTCCGACTCTTTGCGACCCCATGAATTGCAGCACGCCAGGCCTCCCTGTCCATCACCAACTCCCAGAGTTCACCCAGACTCACATCCATCAAGTCAGTGATGCCATCCAGCCATCTCATCCTCTGTCGTCCCCTTCTCCTCCTGCCCCCAATCCCTCCCAGCATCAGAGTCTTTTTCAATGAGTCAACTCTTCACATGAGGTGGCCAAAGTACCGGAGTTTCAGCTTTAGCATCATTCCTTCCAAAGAAATCCCAGGGCTGATCTCCTTCAGAATGGACTGGTTGGATCTCCTTGCAGTCCAAGGGACTCTCAAGAGTCTTCTCCAACATCACACTTCAAAAGCATCAATTCTTCAGTGCTCAGCCTTCTTCACAGTCCAACTCTCACATCCATACATGACCACAGGAAAAACCATAGCCTTGACTAGCTGGACCTTTGTTGGCAAAGTAATGTCTCTGCTTTTGAATATGCTATCTAGGTTGGTCATAACTATCCTTCCAAGGAATAAGCGTCTTTTAATTTCATGGCTGCAGTCACCATCTGCACTGATTTTGGAGCCCCCCAAAAATAAAGTCTGACACTGTTTCCACTGTTTCCCCATCTATTTCCCATGAAGTGATGGGACCGGATGCCGTGATATTTGTTTTCTGAATGTTGAGCTTAAAGCCAATTTTTTCACTCTCCACTTTCACTTTCATCAAGAGGCTTTTGAGTTCCTCTTCACTTTCTGCCATAAGGGTGGTGTCATCTGCATATCTGAGGTTATTGATATTTCTCCCAGCAATCTTGATTCCAGCTTGTGTTTCTTCCAGTCCAGCGTTTCTCATGATGTACTCTGCATAGAAGTTAAATAAGCAGGGTGACAATATACAGCCTGACGTACTCCTTTTCCTATTTGGAACCAGTCTGTTGTTCCATGTCCAGTTCTAACTGTTGCTTCCTGACCTGCATACAGATTTCTCAAGAGGCAGGTCAGGTGGTCTGGTATTCCCATCTCTTTCAGAATTTTCCACAGTTGATTGTGATCCACACAGTCAAAGGCTTTGGCACAGTCAATTAATTATGCTTGCTCTGACTCTGGCCATAAATTTGAGCTCTTTTCTATTACTCAAGCTCAATCAGAGCAACAAGAAAAGTTTCAGCAAAGGAGGAAAAAATCTCCCACAATTATGGGATGGATTTATTTGGCTAACACCAGGCTATGGTAATTTAGGTTTAAAGTCTCCTCTGTGTTGGAAACAATTAGATCATACTAAGGGCAGACACACTGAAACCATACTCACAGAAAACTAGTCAATCTAATCACACTAGGACCACAGCCTTGTCTAACTCAATGGAAGTCCCTATAGTTACATTCTTTTAATCACACTCATACATTAACAATCCATTAGGTGTAAAACACAAAATGCATTGGAATAGCTGTTTTGCCACAGTAGAATTCTTCCTCTAAGCAAAATCTTAGACAGAAGTCCCATGGTGTAGTGGTTTATTTGCTGAGTCATGTCTGACTCTTGCAACCCCATGGACTGTAGCTTGCCAGGCTCCTCCGTTCCTGGGATTCTCCAGGCAAGAATATTGGAGTGGGTTGCCATTTCCTTCTCCAGAGGCTCTTCCCTACCCAGGAATCAAACCCTGGTCTCCTGCATTGCAGGCAGATTCTTTACCAACTGAGCTGTAGCTAGAAGTCCAATAAGTTATGTAAAACCTGAGCTGAATGGATTACAACCACGCAGGGCAGCCCCGGTAACCCTGGCCATTCCCCACCTTCTGTCCCTTCCCCCTTGCCCTAGTCCTTGGACCTCTGGGGCCTTCAGAGCAGTCAGAAAATCATTAGAGAATTTGCACCAATCTGTGAAAAAAGTAATTCTAAAATGTTAGGTTTGGGACTTCCCTGGTGGGCCAGTGGCTAAGACTCCACACCCTCAATGCCAAGGGTTCAATCCCTGGTCAGTGAATTAGATCCTGCATGCCACAACTAAGACCCGGCACAGCTAAATAAATAAATATTTTTAATAAAACAAAAATGTCAGGTTTGACTAGGGAAAGTAGACAATGCAGAGGAGTAATGATTAGGTACTGGGAAAAAACACCACGGATTAAAATCAAATTAAACCTATTTTGACGATTAATCATATTTACATTCCTGGAGCACAAAAAGTATAGCAAAAATGTGCCTGCAAACAGGCACATATGTTCTTGCCCAGGCTTCTACTACAGCAGGAGTCACGTCAGAGGCAGTTTTGTGACTCTCCACAATTGTGGTTCACACTGAAAACAGTGGCACACAGCCCCCTGCAACTTGTGACAAGAACAACAATTTCTCATTTTCCATATCACTCCTGAAGGGTGGAGGCGGTGAGCAGGCAGCCCAGCAACATGGGACCAACAGGTCCAAGTGGTCACTGGTGGTCTCTTTGACTACTGTCTTTTCTTAGTGGACTGGGGCTGGGGAGATTTCGGTTCACCCCGGGCTCAGGGCCCTCTCTGCTGCCTCCTCAGCAGGCATTTGAGTCCCCAAAGAGATGTGCTCTTTAACTGACTTTTATGGAAACAGCAGAGTTTCAGACAGACTGGGAGCAGAAATCAAAACCCAATAAACCTTAAGAGACATAGACATGCGATTAGAATTACAAGATTAATTTGAAAGGGTGTCCTGGTTGGGGCTGGGGTGGGGACTGCAGGAGGAAGAGCTTAGTGCTTGGAACTTGGCCCCAGAACAAAAATGTTGGCTTTTTGATTTGCCTGCCATGCCTTTATGAGCCCAGATGATAAAATAATGCAAATCAGAGTCATTTACCTTGTGCTAAGTGCTTACTACGCATTCCTTTCTTTAATCTTCACAAAAGCCTTCACAGGAGCCAGGTACTTGGTCCCATTTTACCATCAGCGAAGGGGCCTAAGGTCCAGGGAGACCGAGGAGCCTGTGCCACAGCTCAGTGCGTGACTGCACTGCGATGCTAACCTGATTCCTAGGTCTGCGCTCTTGATCTCTAACGCCATGCTGCCTGCTACCCTGGACGGCAGACTCTGATCTCTTGTCTGATTGCGGAAAGTGGAGGGCATTCAAGCAGGAAGACAGTCTCTCCAACTTTTCAATCCTGAGACCTTTTAAAACCCAGACACATGGATGCAGGTGTCAGGCCTGGAGCCAGCCACCAACCCATCCTGGCTCCCCAACATCACTGTGCATCCCCAGGGACCCAGGAGAAGCTGGAGAGAGGGGGCCTGGCATGGTGGCTCCGGGGAGGGGGAAAGCTGCAGTGGGCCCCTCTGGGCCCCCAGGCCACCTCCCTGCTGGCTATTTACCTCTTGGTTCTTTCCAAAACCCACTGAGGACAAATAGCCCCGGAATTTCCTATGAACACATGGGTTTTACTACTCTCTTCCTGCTTGAGGGGTTTTGAATACATTTATAGAGTTCTTGTAAATGCTAAAGATAAGGTGTGGAATGCAGCTTTCATCCCCTCCCTCCCTTCCTCCAATTTTTAGTCCTCTTAATACAGGAATGGGACAGGCTCCACCCATTACAGCTGAATGTGCGACCATAAAAATCTGAAAAAAAAAAAATCCAGACCATCCTGCAATACCCTTAGAAACTGAGTCTTTCCACAGGGAGTGGAGAATGTTCTGCATTCTTCTTTTAGGTGAAATAAAAATAAGAGGAAGCAAGAAAAACAGTTAAACAAAACATCCGTGCCTGTTCAAAGAATAAAAAAGAAATTAATAGCAGCTTGGGGGCTGCTGCAGGTCAAAGCGATAGTGTGAGTTTACCCATTGAGTCCTCTGTTCTCCAAGTGGGGCACTCAGAGATGAACTTTTCTTTACACAAAAAAGACAGGGTCGCATTTAGAACCAAAAGAAACATATCCAAGGACAAGAAACTGAACAGACACACAGTAGGGCAAGCTGACGTCACAGGCCTGGGGGGCTCCAGGCAGAGGAAGTCAAGCTCAATCCTGGAGAGAAGCGGGTTGAAGGCTCCCCTTTCCTGGAAAGAAACCAGAGCCAGCTCCTGGGAGTGAGGCAGGAAGGGAGAGAGTAGCTGGTACCGAAAAAAAGCATCCTCATAACTGAGTTAGGATCAGACAGGGCCTCACCTGGGTTCCTCCCACTGAGGACCCAGAAACCTGAGCCAGGGACACTGGCCCTCTCGGGGGTAGGGTGGGGGTGGGGGGCAGCGCAGGTAGAGGTGACCACAAAACCAGGGAGAAAAATCAAGAAATCAGAAACAATTCCTGGTCCAGGCAACCCTGTAAACAAAAGATCTAAAGGATGCTGGAAACACAGCCCCAAGAAAGGGCTCCCACAAACAATAATCAACAGAGAAACCTCCTCTCTGGAAAAACAGAAGCAATCTCAGAAGGGATTTACAACGAGCACATTCGGTTCCTGAAGGCATGAAAGAAGACCAGGCAGGAATATTAACAAGACTTTCTGAAACAGAACTAGGAAGCAGTGAAACAAGAAAAGATGGACAGGAAAAAGCACCGATTAGGAATCTTGGGAAAGAGAAATGATCGTGGGACTACCAGGGTTATACAGTATTAGTTCAGTTCAGTATATACGCAACCACCCCTCACACACAATTTCATATTCAGGATGTGAGCCAAAGAGGCTTGGTCATCAGAGTGGAGAGAGACAGACAGAGTAGCGGGGAGGGAGGGAAGGAGGAAAAGGGGAGGAAAGAGATGGGGGGGAAGGGAGAGGAGGGAGGGGGAGGGACAGAAGCAGTGGGAAGAGGTGGAAGTTCTGGCACCTGGAGTACCGTCCCTGCCCCTGTTCTGTGCTTAGTCGCTCAGTCATGTCCTTCTCTTTGAGACCCCATGAACAGAGGATTCTCCAAGCAAGAATACTGGAGTGGGTTGTCATGCCCTCCTCCAGAGGATCTTCCCAACCCAGGGATCAAACCCAGGTCTCCAGCATTGCAGGCGGATTCTTTACCATCTGAACCGCCAGGAAAGCCCAAGAATACTGGAGTGGGTAGCCTATCCCTTCTCCAGTGGATCTTCCTGACCCAGGAATTGAACCAGAGTCTCCTGCATTGCAGGTGGATTCTTTACCAGCTGAACTACCAGGGAAGCCCCATGATCAGCATTATTTAACCTCCCTGGAGCTTCATGCCTTTCTGTTTAATGAGGATCATAATAACCCACTGAAGATGGTAGACACCTCATGTAAGGTAGCTGACCCTTATTGATAGAAACTGATCAAGGAAGGAAAGTACATCAACACTTGTATTTTTAATAGAAAAAAAAAAATCATGGTACCTCACAAGTCACTCTCCTCTGGAATCAGAGTAGTGTATTCTCTGGGCATTCTGGTCACTGAACTGTCCTGTAGGGAGGTGACTTCTGATGCCCACCAAGGGTGCCTTTCCTTGGAAACTGCCCATGAGCACTTTCCGTCGCCTCCATTGACTGCCACGCCACCAACTCAAGTGGATCAGAATCAGATGACCGAGGTGATGTTCACTAGCCCCCATGACAGAACAATGTTTCAAAATGACTTAATCCCTTTACTCTCTAGAGTCTGCCTTCTAAGTGCTTGCTCTTAACACAATAAAAACTTATCTGTGTTAATAAACGTCTGTGTCTGCTCCAGCCTTGCAGTTGGTTTCACTGGCAGACTCCCATTATCTGATCAACGAGGTGACTATATCTGCTCCTCCCCCCAGGGAGGGGACAGGCTGCCGGGGCTGAATGCAGGCAAGGGCTCATTTCTGGCACTTGATGCCCTCTCCTCCCAGGAAAAGAGAGCCCTGATTAAATAAGACGTGGTGGAATTAGATCTTACAACATGAAAAGAACCAGGAACACCTGTGCTTGATGGCCTAGGGCGGCAACAGTGACCTTCAGGAGAGTGAGATTAACATGAAGGATTCCATCTACCTACAGAGGCCTGGGCATCAGAACTCCAGGAATAGACCTAATATAAAGACATAACCTGACAGCCTTTCTCTTATTTACCTGCAATTTTAAACAAACTGGCTTTCCTGGTGGCTCAGATGATAAAGAATCTGCCTGCAGTGTAGGAGACCCAGGTTTGATCCCTGGGTCAGGAAGATCCTCTGGGGGAGGGCATGGTAACCCACTGCAGTATTCTTGCCTGGAGAACCCCCATGGACAGAGGTGTCTGGTGGGGTCACAAAGAGTAGGACACAACTGAGTGACTAACACTTTCACTTTTTACTTTAAACAAACTATAAAATGTTTCAAACGCCAGAGATGAAAAATGTTAAATTAACATTTTGCCAAATTTATATCAGATCAACTGAACTCTCTAAGAAATACAATGTTATAGATAGGACTAAAATCCCACCCCCAAACTTCCCCTGACACTATCTTGAAGTGAAGATGCATATAATGGCATATCCATTAGGTAGCCATAAACTTTGCACTATTATTTCAAATTTACATGCATGGTATCCACACCCTTTTGCATCTTTCTTTTTTCACTTATTATTATGTTTTTGTGATTTCACTTATTTTTGCTACAAATAGTTACACGGTGTCTACAATAAACCAGGCAACTTTTGGGGTACTGGGGTAGCAGAATTGAAAAAAAGAGGACAAAGATAAAACCCCTCTTCTCATGAGATGCAGAATAAAAAAGATAAGTAAAACACATATGCTGATCTATATGAAATATTGCATATATAAAAATGCACTAAGGCAGTGGTAAATGCTAAAGAGATCATTTAAGGAAAAAAAGTGGGTAAGAAGTGTGTATCTGGGGATAGGGGGCATGGATGGTAATTCAGATCACATGTTTCATGTTAAACACAGCATGGTATTATCCCTGGTGAAATGACCCTGCTACACAGAGAGCTGACTGCCACACATAGCCTTGCACACGGCTCCTTTAAGAACGACCGTGTACGGGACTTTCCTGGATGTCCAGTGGTTAAGACTGTGCTCCCAAAGCAGGGGGCGCAGGTTGAATCCCTTGTTGGGAAACTAAGATCCTACATGCTGCACAGTGCATCCAGAAAAAAAAAAAAAAAAACCTGCCAAGTTAAAGCATGTGCACACCTTCAAGCACACAGAGCACCCATTTTCTACTGGGACTGTATCAATGTATACTCCTACCAGCAAGCTACTGGGGTTCCCATTTCCCCACATCCCCTACATCTTTTCCAGTTCTTATCAGACTTCTAATCTTTGCCTTTCTGATAATCTGCTGACATTTTAATATTTTTCCTGGATTATTAGTATGGCTGAGATTGCCACACTGACCATTTTAGGACCCTTTCTGGAATCATCTGTTCACATCTTTTGCTCATTTTTCTGTAAATGAATAACTACTCATTTACATGATTCGTTTATACAGGGTGGATTCATCCTTTGTCACTTACAGAGATTGTAGATATGTTATCTGTCTCTGTGGCTTGTCTTTTTTACTGTGGCCTCATTTATGATGCATGATTAACACTAATATAGTCAAATGACCAAGCCTGTCCTTTGTCATTTGTGTTTTTTTTTATCCTAAGAACGATTCCCCTACCCTGATGTCATAAAAGTATTCTGGTGTGTTTCCTTAAAGTTTTACAGTTTTTCATGAGTCCCTAACTTGTAAATGAAAGTAACATAAAAACATACTTAATGAGACCCCCCTCAAATGCCAAGTTACAAAATATAGTCTTTTTCTGAACTGATAATCTGTCCCACTGGTCTGTTCATCCAACCTTCACCAATTCTACTCTCTTTATCATCACAGCTTCAAAATAAGCCTTGGTATCTACAACAGTCCCCCACCCCGCCCAGCCATTAGTCTTCCACAAACCCACCTTTACTATTCATGGCCTTTTCTGCTTTACCATAATTATTTTAGAATCAACTTAGAAATTTATCAGTCAGGAGTAGAACTGCATTGCATTTATAAATTAATGTAGAAGAAATATGAACTTTACAACATTGAGCCTTTCCATCATGATGATATCTCTTTACTTATTTTGAAGTCTTTTGATACACTTTGTAATTTTTTTATAAAGACATTATTTTGTCACATATCCTATTGCTATTTTTGTTGCTATAAACAATGCTGTCTATAATTGCATATGAATTGAAGTGAAGTGAAGTGAAGTCACTCAGTCATGTCCGACTCTTTGCAACCCCATGAACTGTAGCCTATCAGGTTCCTCCATCCATGGGATTTTCCAGGCAAGGGTGCTGAAGTGGGGTGCCATTTTACTGACAGTTTATTGCAGGTGTACAGAAGGACTATTAAGTTTTGTACATAAGTCTTATATGGCAAACTTGCTGAATTCTCCCATTATTTGTCTGCAGTTTAAAATATAAATAGTGTAGATACTTATACTCATCTAATAGTTTATCTGAATATAAACAGATACATCTGTTATTAATGCAGCTTCGCCAGTTTTATTAGTATCTGTTTTTACTTTTTTTTTACCATCTGCAGGGACTTTTTTTGTTTTTTGTTTTTTTTTTTAATTTTATTTTATTTTTAAACTTTACAATATTGTATTAGTTTTGCCAAATATTGAAATGAATCCGACACAGGTATACCTGTGTTCCCCATCCTGAACCCTCCTCCTCCTCCCTCCCCATACCCTCCCTCTGGGTCGTCCCAGTGCACCAGCCCCAAGCATCCAGTATCGTGCATCGAACCTGGACTGGTGACTCGTTTCATACATGATATTATACATGTTTCAATGCCATTCTCCCAAATCTCCCCACCCTCTCCCTCTCCCACAGAGTCCATAAGACTGATCTATCCATCAGTGTCTCTTTTGCTGTCTCGTACACAGGGTTATTGTTACCATCTTTCTAAATTCCATATATATGCGTTAGTATACTGTATTGGTGTTTTTCTTTCTGGCTTACTTCACTCTGTATAATAGGCTCCAGTTTCATCCACCTCATTAGAACTGATTCAAATGTATTCTTTTTAATGGCTGAGTAATACTCCATTGTGTATATGTACCACAGCTTTCTTATCCATCATCTGCTGATGGGCATCTAGGTTGCTTCCATGTCCTGGCTATTATAAACAGTGCTGCAGTGAACATTGGGGTGCACGTGTCTCTTTCCCTTCTGGTTTCCTCAGTGTGTATGCCCAGCAGTGGGATTGCTGGATCATAAGGCAGTTCTATTTCCAGTTTTTTAAGGAATCTCCACACTGCCCTCTATAGTGGCTGTACTAGTTTGCATTCCCACCAATAGTGTAAGAGAGTTCCCTTTTCTCCACACCCTCTCCAGCATTTATTGCTTATAGACTTTTGGATTGCAGCCATTCTGACTGCCGTGAAATGGTACCTCATAGTGGTTTTGATTTGCATTTCTCTGATAATGAGTGATGTTGAGCATCTTTTCATGTGTTTGTTAGCCATCTGTATGTCTTCTTTGGAGAACTGTCTATTTAGTTCTTTGGCCCATTTTTTGATTGGGTCATTTATTTTTCTGGAGTTGAGCTGTAGGAGTTGCTTGTATATTTTTGAGATTAGTTGTTTTTACTGTCAACATTTCCGTGTCACTATGCTTTAGGTGTGCTTCTTATAAACAGCACTGGATTCTTAAACATCCAGCCTAAGCCTCTATATTGTAACTGGTGGTAAAATACATTAAAATGTATCACAATTAGCAAAATATTTGGGTTTATATTTATCACTTTCATTTCTCATTACATTCATTTTTGAGACAAATAAAAGCTGAGAGAATTGCTGTCAAACCAATACTACAAGAAGTATCAGAGCAAGTTCTTCAGGCAAAAGGAAATGATACCAGGTGGCAGATGGATGTTGAAGAGAGACCATAATAGGCGGAAATGGGTAAGTCTAAAAGGATTTTATTATGTTTAACCTTTTTTAATTGAGTTCAGTTCAGTCGCTCAGTTGAGTCCGACTCTTTGCAACCCCATGAACCGCAGCACGCCAGGCCTCCCTGTCCATCACCAACTCCCAGAGTCCACCCAAATTCATGTCCATCGCGTCAGTGATGCCATCCAACAATGTCATCCTCTGTCGTCCCCTTCTCCTCCTGCCCTAAAACTTTCCCAGCATCAGGGTCTTTTCCAATGAGTCAGATCTTCACATCAGGTGGCCAAAGTGTTGGAGTTTCAGCGTCAACATCAGTCCTTCCAATGAACACCCAGGACTGATCTCCTTTAGGATGGACGGGTTGGATTTCCTTGCAGTTCAAGGGACTCTCAAGAGTCTTCTCCAACACCACAGCTCAAAAGCATCAATTTTTTTGTGCTCAGTTTTCTTTATAGTCCAACTCTCACATCCATACATGACTACTGGAAAAACCATAGCCTTGACTAGACGGACCTTTGTTGGCAAAGTAATGTCTCTGCTTTTTAATATGCTGTCTAGGTGGTCATAACTTTCCTTCCAAGGAGTAAGCGTCTTTTCGTTGCTGCAGTTGCCATCTGAAGTGATTTTGGAGCCCCAAAAAATAAAGTCTGACACTGTTTCCACTGTTTCCCCATCTATCTGCCATGAAGTGATGGGACCAGATGCCATGATCTTAGTTTTCTGAATGCTGAGCTTTAAGCCAACTTTTTCACTCTCCTCTTTCACTTTCATCACGAGGCTCTTTAGTTCTTTTTTTTTCCCTTTAGTTCTTCACTTTCTGCCAAAAGGGTGGTGTCATCTGCATATCTGAGGTTATTGATATTTCTCCCTGCAATCTTGATTCCAGCTTGTGCTTCCTCCAGCCCAGAGTTTCTCATGATATACTCTGCATATAAGTTAAATAAGCAGGGTGACAATATACAGACTTGACGTACTCTTTTTCCTATTTGGAACCAGTCTGTTGTTCCATGTCCAGTTCTAACTGATGCTTCCTGAACTGCATACAGGTTTCTCCAGAGGCAGGTCAGGTGGTCTGGTATTCCCATCTCTTTCAGAATTTTCCACAGTTGATTGTGATCCACACAGTCAAAGGCTTTGGCATAGTCAATAAAGCCAACTAAAAAAAGAAATAACAGTATCAGGCAGTTCAGTTCAGTCACTCAGTCATGTCCAACAGTTTTCAACCCCATGGACTGCAGCACGACAGGCCTCCCTGTCCATTGTCAACTCCTGGAGTTCACCCAAACTCATGTCCATTGAGTCGGTGATGCCATCCAACCATCTCAGTCTCTGTTGTCCTCTTCTCCTCCTGCCTTCAATCCTCCTCAGCATCAGGGTCTTTTCAAATGAGTCAGTTCTTTGCATCAGGTGGCCAAAGTATTGGAGTTTCAGCTTCAGCATCAGTCTTTCTGATGAATATTCAGGACTGATTTCCTTTAGGATGGACTGGTTTGATATCCTTGCAGTCCAAGGGACTCTCAAGAGTCTTCTCCAACACCACAGTTCAAAAGTGCAATTCTTCAGTGCTCAGCTTTCTTTATAGTCCAACACTCACATCCATACATGACTAATGGAAAAATCACCTTTGACTAGACACACTTTTGTCAGCAAGGTAATGTCTCTGCTTTTTAACATGCTGTCTAGGTTGGTCATAACTTATCTTCCAAGGAGGAAGCATCTTATAATTTCATGGCTGCAGTCACCATCTGCACTTATTTTGGAGCCCAAAAAAACAAAGTCTGTCACTGTTTTCACTGTTTCCCGATCTATTTGCCATGAAGTGATGGGACCAGATGCCATGATCTTCGTTTTCTCAATGTCAAGCTTCAAGCCAACTTTTTCATTTTCCTCTTTCACATTCATCACGAGGCTCTTTAGTTCTTCCCTTTCTGCCATAAGGGTGGTGTCATCTGCATATCTGACGTTATTGATATTTCTCCCGGCAATCTTGATTCCAGCTTGTGCTTCTTCCAGTCCTGCATTTCTCATGATGTACTCGGCACATAAGTTAAATAAGCAAGGTGACAATATACAGCCTTGACATGCTCTTTTTCTGATTTGGAACCAGTCTATTGTTCTATGTCCAGTTCTAACTGTTGCTTCCTGAACTGCATACAGAATTCTCAAGAGGCAAGTCAGTCGGTGTGGTATTCCCATCTCTTTAAGAATTTTCCACAGTTTGTTGTGGCCCACACAGTCAAAGGCTTTGGCATAGTCGATAAAGCAGAAATAGATGTTTTTCTGGAATTCTCTTGCTTTTTTGATGATGCAATGGATGTTGGCAATTTGATCTCTGGTTCCTCTGCCTTTTCTAAATCTAGCTTGAACATCTGGAAGTTCACCATTCACGTACTATTGAAGCCTGCCTTGGAGAATTTTGAGTATTACTTTGCTAGCGTGTTAGATGAGTGCAATTGTGCAGTACTTTGAGCATTCTTTGGCATTGCCTTTCTTTGGGATTGGAATGAAAACTGACCTTTTCCAGTCTGGTGGCCACTGCTGAGTTTTCCAAATTTGCTGGCATATTGAGTGCAGCACTTTCACAGCATCATCTTTTAGGATTTGAAAGAGCTCAACTGGAATTCCATCACCTCTACTAGCTTTGTTCGTAGCGATGCTTCCTCAGGTCCACTTGACTTCGTATTCCAGGATGTCTGGCTCTAGGTGAGTGATCATACCATCATGATTATCTGGGTTGTGAAGATCTTTTTTGTATAGTTCTTCTGTGTATTCTTGACACCTCTTCCTAATATCTTCTGCTTCTGTAAGGTCCATACCATTTCTGTACTTTATTGTGCCCATCTCTGCATGAGATATTATCTTGGTACCTCTAATTTTCTTGAAGAGATCTCTAGGCTTTTCCATTCTATTGTTTTCCTCTATTTCTTTGCATTGATCGCTGAAGAAGGCTTTCTTATCTCTCCTTGCTATTCTTTGGAACTCTGCATTCAAATGGGTATACCTTTCTTTTTCTCCTTTGTCTTTTGCTTCTCTTCTATCCACAGCTATTTGTAAGGCCTCCTCAGACAACCATTTTGCCTTTTTGCATTTCTTTTTCTTGGGGATGGTCTTGATCCCTGTCTCCTATACAATGTCACAAACCTCCATCCATAGTTAGATAGTGCCACAGATAGACAGGCACTCTGTCTATCAGAGATAATCCCTTGAATCTAGTCATCACTTCTGCTGTATAACTGTATGGGATTTGATTTAGGTCATAGCTGAATGGTCTAGTGGTTTTCCCTACTTTCTTCAGTTTAAGTCTGAACTTGGCAATAAGGAATTCATGGTCTGAGCCACAGTCAGCTCCCGGTCTTGTTTTTGCTGACCAAAGAACTTCTCCATCTTTGACTGCAAAGAATATAATCAATCTGATTTTGGTATTGACCATCTGGTGATGTCCATGTGTAGAATCTTCTCTTGTGTTGTTGGAAGAGGGTGTTGCTATGACCAGTGCGTTCTCTTGGCAAAACTCTATCAGCCTTGCTCTCCTTCATTCTGTACTCCAAGGCCAAATTTGCCTGTTACGCCAGGTATTTCTTGACTTCCTACTTTTTCATTCCAATCCTCTAAAATGAAAAGGACATCTTTTGTGGGTGTTAGTTCTACAAGGTCTTGTAGGTCTTCACAGAACTGTTCAGCTTCTTCAGTATTACTAGGCAGGGCATATACTTGGATTACTGTGATATTGAATGGTTTGCCTTGGAAATGAACAGAGATCATTCTGTCGTTTTTGAGATTGCATCCAAGTACTGCATTTCAGACTCTTTTGTTGACTAGAATGGCTACTCCATTTCTTCCAAGGGATTCTCGCCCACAGTAGTATAACAGTAGAGTATAGAATGTGGTTTATGACACATGTAGGACAATTAAGAACAACGATAGCATAAAGGAGACAAGGGACACCTCGCTATTGTTGTAAATGTCCTACACCAGAAATGAAGTGATATAGTATTATTTGAACATAGACAGTTATAAGTTAACAATGTACATTTTAAACCCTAGATCAACCACACAAATAAAGAGGCATGTATAACAAGCCAAGAGTGGAGAAAAATGCAATCATTTAAATGCCTAATACAAAAGAGGGCAGATAAGGTGAAAAAAGAAACATAGAAAAGATGAAATGAACAGAAAAGAGATAGTAAGATGACAGATCTAAATCCAATGACATAATAAAATACATTAAATGTATATGTTCAAACACCACAATTAAAAGGCAGAGACTGTCATACCGGGGACAAGGGGGAAGCAAGTACTCAACTACTACATGTTGTCTACAAGAAACCCATTTATGTTTAAAGACACAGATAGATTAAAAGGATGGAATATATACTCCATGAAAACAGTAATCAAAAGAAAGCTGGAGTAGCTATACTATTATAAAACAGTAGATTTCAGAAAAAGAAATGTTATCAGAGATCGTTACTGTTCTTCAGTCACTCAGTCACATCCAACTCTTTGCAACCCCATGGACTGCAGCATGCCAGGTCCCCCTGTCCCTCACCATCTCCCAGAGTTTGCCCAAGTTCATGTCCGTTGCATCAGTGATGCCCTCCAGCCATCTCATCTTCTGCCACCCTCTTCTCCTTCTGCCCTCCATCTTTCCCAGCATTAGGGATTTTTCTGCTGAGTTGTCTGTTCCTATCAGATGACCAAAATACTGGAGCTTCAGCATCAGTCCTTCCAATGAATATTCAGGATCGATCTCCCGTACAATTGACTGGTTTGATCTCCTTGCTGTCCAAGAGACTTTGAGGAATCCTCTAGCACCACAGTTTGAAGGCATCAATTCTGTGGCATTCTGCCTTCTTTATGGTCCAGTTCTCACAACCACACATGACCATTGGAAAGACCATAGCCTTGACCATACGGACCTTTGTCAGCAGAGTAATGTCTCTGCTTTTTAACACACTGTCTAGGTTTGTCAGTTGCCTTCCTGCTAAGAAGCAACTACATTCTGATTTCATGGTTGCAGTCACTGTCCACAGTGATTCTGGAGCCCAAGAAAAGGAAATCTGTCACTACTTCCACCTTTCCCCTTCTATTTGCCATGCAGTAATGGGGCCAGATGCCATATCTTCATATTTTTTTAATATTTAGTCTTAAGCTGGCTCTTTCACTCTCCTCCTTCACCCTCATCAAGAGGTTCTTTAATTCCTCTTCGCTTTCTGCCATTAGAGTGGTATCATCCACATATCTGAGGTTGTTGATGTTTCTCCTGCCTATCCTGATTCTAGCTTGTAACTCATCCAGCCTGGCATTTCTCATGATGTGCTCAGCACATAGGTTAAACAAACAGGGTTTCAGCAGACAGCCCTGTCTTACTCCTTTCTTGATCTTAAACCAATCAGTTGTTCCACACAAGGTTCTAACTGTTGCTTCTTGATCTGTGTACAGGTTTCTCAGGAGACAGGTAAGATGGTATGGTATTCCCATCTAAGAGCTTTCCACAGTTTGTCATGATCCACACAATCAAAGGCTTTAATGGAGTCGATGAAACAGTTTTTCTGAAATTCCCTTGCTTTCTCTATAATCCAGCAAATGCTGGCAATTTGATTTCTAGTTCCTCTTTCTATTCTAAACCCAACTTGGACATCTGGAAGCTCTTGGTTTGCATAATGCTGAAGACTAGCATGCAAGATTTTAAGCATGACCTTACTAGCATGGGAGATGAGTGAGACTGTCCGATGGTTAGCACATTCTTTGGTACTACCCTTCTTGGGAATTAGGGTAAAGAATTGAGCTTTTCCAGTCCAGTGACCACTACTGGGTCTTCCAGATTCGCTGATGTAATGAATGCAAAACCTTGATGGCATCATCCTTTAGAGATCTGAATAGTTCTACTGAAATTTCATCGCATCCACTAACTTAACAGCAGTGCTTCTTAAGGCCCACTTGACTTTGCATTCCAGAATGTCTGGCTCTGGTGACTAACCACACCATCATAGTAATCTGGTTCATTAGTATCTTTTTTATACAGTTCTTCCATATATTCTTTCTATCTCATCTTGATCTCTTCAGTGTCTACCAGGTCTCTACCATTTTTATCCTCTATTGTGCCCGTCTTTGGGCAGAATGCTCCCTTTATGCTTCCAATTTTCCTGAAGAGATCTCTACTCTTTCCTCTTTTGTTTGCTTCTATTATTAAGCACTGTTCACTGAAGAAGGTCTTCTTGTCTTTCCTAGCTATTCTTTGGAACTCTGTGTTTAATTGGATGTATCTTTCCCCCTCTCTCTTGCTTTGTCCTTCTCTTCGTTCTTCTTCTATTTGTAAAGCCCCTCAGCTAACCACTCTGCCTTCTTGCTTTTCTTTTTCTTTGGGATGGTTTTGTTCACCACCTCCTGTGCAGTATTACAGACCTCTGTCCACAGATCTTCAGGCATACTGTTAACTAGATCCAGTCCTCTGAATCTTCGCTACCTCTACTGCGAATTCAAATGGGATTTAAATCATACTTGGCTGGCCTATTGTTTTTCCCAGTTTTCTTTAGTTTAAGCCTGAATTTTGCTATTAGAAGCTGATGATCTGAGCCACAGTCAGCTCCAGGTCTTGTTTTTGCTGACTGTATACAGTTTCTCCATCTTCAGCTACAAAGAATGCAATCAATTTGATTTCAGTATTGACCATTTGGTGATGTCCATGTGTAAAGTTGTCTCTTGTGTTATTGAAAAAGGGTATTTGCTATGACTAGTGCATTATCTTGGCAGAATTCAGTTAGTCTTTGTCCTGCTTCATTTTGCCCTGTTATCAGACCCAGGGATCGAACCCAGGTCTCCTGCATTGTAAGCAAGACGCTTTACCGTCTGAGCCACCAGGGAAGTCCTTATCAGAGATTACATGAGATTAAAGAAGGATATCTCATAATGATAAAGAGGTCAATTCATCATGACCTCTTTATATGAAGCAAAAATTAATAGAAGTGAAAGGAAAAATAGATAAGTACACAATTATACTTGGAGATTTCAACACTCCTTTCTCAATAATCATTAGAACAAACAGAAAATCAGTAATTATCTAGAATACTTGATAACACTATTGACCAACTTGATCTAATTGATCTGTTACTTTACTCAACAATAGTAAGATTACACATCATTTTAAAAGGTACACAGATCATTTTCCAACATAAACCAAATTCTGAGCCATAAGTCTCAATAAATTTAGAAGGACTGGAATCATGAAAAGTACTCTATCTGAATGTAATGCAATTCAACCAACTAAAAATTAATTATAGAAATATATTTAGAAAGTTATCAAATACTCAAAATTTAAAAACTTGTTTCTAAAGAACACAAGTCAAAAAAAGTATTTTGAATTGAATGAAAATGAAAACACACCATAACAAAACTTATGAGATATACTCAAAGCAGTGATTAGAGGAAATTTGTGGTATTAAATGCTTACTTTAGGAAAGCAAAGTTTCAAATCAATTAACTAATCATCTACCTTAAGAAAGCAAAAACAAGAGCAAATTAAACCCAATGAAAGCAAAAGGAAAGAAACAGCAAAAGAGCAGACATCAATGAAATAGAAGAAATAAAAGTAAAATTTTTAAAACAATTAAGAAAATCAATAAAGTCAAAAGATGGTCATTTTAATAAAGAAATACTATGAATAACTCTATGTCAATATATTAGACAACTTAAATAGACAAGTTCCTGGGAATATATAAACTTCTAAAGCCCACTTGAGCGCAGCCGAGAGGAGCTACCCCATGTCTGAGGTCAGGGGCAGCGGCCGAGAGTGCCAGGCTGTGATAGCGCAGGAACGCCTGAGAAGAGCTACCCAAGTCCGAGGTCAGGGGCGACGGCCGAAAGGAGCTACCCTGCATCCAAGGTCAGGGGCGATGGCTGAGAGGACCTAACCCACGCCCCCACACCCAAGGCCAGGGGCGGCGGCCGGGAGGACCAACCCCACATCCAAGGAGTGGTGGCTGCGCAGGCGCAAGAGGGCCTAGAGGAGCTATCCCACGTTGAAGGTCAGGAAGGGCGGCGGTGAGGAGATACCCTTCGTCCAAGGTAAGGAGCAACGGCTGCACTTTGCTGGAGCAGCTGTGAAGAGATATGCACACCCAGGTAAGAGAAACCCAAGTAAGATGGTAGATGTTGCAAGAGGGCATCAGAGGGCAGACACACTGAAACCATACTCACAGAAAACTAGTCAATCTAATCACACTAGGACCACAGCCTTGTCTAACTCAATGAAACTAAGCCGTGCCCGTGGGGCAACCCAAAACGGGCGGGTCATGGTGGAGAGATCTGATAGAATGTGGTCCACTGGAGAAGGGAATGGCAAACCACTTGAGTATTCTTGCCTTGAGAACCCCGTGAACAGTATGAAAAGGCAAAATGATAGGATACTGAAAGAGAAACTCCCCAGGTCAGTAGGTGCCCAACATGCTACTGGAGATCAGTGGAGAAATAACTCCAGAAAGAATGAAGGGATGGAGCCAAAGCAAAAGCAATACCCAGCTGTGGATGTGACTGGTGATAGAAGGTCTGATGCTGTAAAAAGCTATACTGCATAGGAACCTGGAATGTCAGGTCCATGAATCAAGGCAAATTGGAAGTGGTCAAACAGGAGATGGCAAGAGTGAATGTCGACATTCTAGGAATCAGCAAACTAAAATGGACTCGAATGGGTGAATTTAACTCAGATGACCATTATACCTACTACTGCGGACAGGAATCCCTCAGAAGAAATGGAGTAGCCATCATAGTCAACAAAAGAGTCCAAAATGCAGTACTTGAATGCAATCTCATAAATGACAGAATAATCTCTGTTCGTTTCTAAGGCAAACCATTCAATATCACAGTAATCCAAGTCTATGCCCCAACCAGTAATGCTGAAGAAGTTGAAGTTGAATGTTTCTATGAAGACCTACAAGACCTTTTAGAACTAACACCCAAAAAAGATGTCCTTTTCATTATAGGGGACTGGAATGCAAAAGTAGGAAGTCAAGAAACACCTGGAGTAACAGGCAAATTTGGCCTTGGAGTACAGAATGAAGCAGGGCAAAGGCTCATAGAGTTTTGCCAAGAGAATGCACTGATAATAGCAAACACCCTCTTCCAACAACACAAGAGAAGACTCTACACATGGATATCACCAGATGGTCAACACCGAAACCAGACTGATTATATTCTTTGCAGCCAAAGATGGAGAAGCTCTATACAGTCAGCAAAAACAAGACTGGGAGCTGACTGTGGCTCAGACCAGGAACTCCTTATTGCCAAATTCAGACTTAAATTGAAGAAAGCAGGGAAAACCACTACACCATTCAGCTATGACCTAAATCAAATCCCTTATGATTATACAGTGGAAGTGAGAAATAGATTTAAGGGCCTAATCTGATAGATAGAGTGCCTGATGAACTATGGAATGAGGTTCGTGACACTGTATAGGAGACAGGGATCAAGACCATCCCCATGGAAAAGAAATGCAAAAAAGCAAAATGGCTGTCTGGGGAGGCCTTACAAATAGCTGTGAAAAGAAGAGAAGCAAAAAGCAAAGGAGAAAAGGAAAGATATAAGCATCTGAATGCAGAGTTCCAAAGAATAGCAAGAAGAGATAAGAAAGCCTTCCTCAGCGATCAATGCAAAGAAATAGAGGAAAACAATAGAATGGGAAAGACTAGAGATCTCTTCAAGAAAATTAGAGATACCAAGGGAACATTTCATGCAAAGATGGGCTCGATAAAGGACAGAAATGGTATGGACCTAAAAGAAGCAGACGATATTAAGAAGAGGTGGCAAGAATACACAGAAGAACTGTACAAAAAAGATCTTCACGACCCAGATAATCACGATGGTGTGATCACTGACCTAGAGCCAGACATCCTGGAATGTGAAGTCAAGTGGGCCTTAGAAAGCATCACTACGAACAAAGCTAGTGGAGGTGATGGAATTCCAGTGGAGCTATTTCAAATCCTGAGAGATGATGCTGTGAAAGTATTGCACTCAATATGCCAGCAAATTTGGAAAACTCAGCAGTGGCCACAGGACTGGAAAAGGTCAGTTTTCATTCCAATCCCAAAGAAAGGCAATGCCAAAGAATGCTCAAACTACCGCACAATTGCACTCACCTCACATGCTAGTAAATAATGCTCAAAATTCTCCAAGCCAGGCTTCAGCAATACATGAACCATGAACTTCCTGATGTTCAAGCTGGTTTTAGAAAAGGCAGAGGAACCAGAGATCAAATGGTCAACATCCGCTGGATCATGGAGAAAGCAAGAGAGTTCCAGAAAAACATTTATTTCTGCTTTATTGACTATGCCAAAGCCTTTGACTGTGTGGATCACAATCAACTGTGGAAAATTCTGAAAGAGATGGGAATACCAGACCACCTGACCTGCCTCTTGAGAAATCTGTATGCAGGTCAGGAAGCAACAGTTAGAACTGGACATGGAACAACAGACTGGTTCCAAATAGGAAAAGGAATACGTCAGGGCTGTATATTGTCACCCTGCTTATTTAACTTATATGCAGAGTACATCATGAGAAACGCTGGACTGGAAGAAGCACAAGCTGGAATCAAGATTGCTGCGAGAAATATAACTTCATATATGCAGATGACACCACCCTTATGGCAGAAAGTGAAGAGGAACTAAAAAGCCTCTTGCTGAAAGTGAAAGAGGAGAGTGAAAAAGTTGGCTTAAAGCTCAACATTCAGAAAACTAAAATCATGGCATCTGGTCCCATCACTTCATGGCAAATAGATGGGGAAACAGTGGAAACAGTGTCAGACTTTATTTTTTGGGGCTCCAAAATCACTGAAGATGGTGACTGCAGCCATGAAATTAAAAGACGCTTACTCCTTGGAAGGACAGTTATGACCAACCTAGATAGCATATTCAAAAGCAGAGACATTACTTTGCCAACGAAGGTCCTATATCTAGTCAAGGCTATGGTTTTTCCTGTGGTCATGTATGGATGTGAGAGGTGGACTGTGAAAAAGGCTGAGCGCTGAAGAATTGATGCTTTTGAACTGTGGTGTTGGAGAAGACTCTTGAGAGTCCCTTGGACTGCAAGGAGATCCAACCAGTCCATTCTGAAGGAGATCAGCCCTGGGATTTCTTTGGAAGGAATGATGCTAAAGCTGAAACTCCAGTCCTTTGGCCACCTCATGCGAAGAGTTGACTCATTGGAAAAGACTCTGATGCTGGGAGGGATTAGGGGCAGGAGGAGAAGGGGACGACAGAGGATGAGATGGCTGGATGGCATCACTGACTCGATGGACAGGAGTCTGAGTGAACTCCAGGAGCTGGTGATGGACAGGGAGGCCTGGCATGCTGCGATTCATGGGGTCGCAAAGAGTCGGACATGACTGAGCGACTGAACTGAACTGAACTGAAAGCCCACTAAAAAACTAAGATAACCATAATAGCCCAACATTTGTTAGTTTTTAAATAAATTGTAGTTATAATTCTTCTCACAAATAAAACTCCAAGTAGTGAACTCTACTACATTTACTACATTTTAAAGGAAGAAGTAATACCCATTTTACACAAACTTTATCTACCTGATAAAGGACACATATGAAAACAGCTAATATTGCCTTTAATGGTGAAAGACTAAGTGTTTTATCCCTAAGACTGAGAACAAGACAATAATGTTCACTCTTACTATTTCTATTCAATATTATATTGGAATACCTAGCCAAAAATATTAAGCAACAAAAAGAAATAAAATGCATAGAGACAATATGATCATCTCTGGAGAAAAACCTAAAGAATATACAAAAAAGCTCCTAGAAATAAATAAAGTTCAACATAAAATATTGAAACAGTTGGAAATTGAAACTGAAAAACAATACCATTTATAATGGCATCAAATGTATTCATTATTATGGGGATATTTATCAGTCAAAAAAAAAAATTCAAGACTAATGCACCTAAAATTAACAAAATACTGCCAAGAGAAATGAAAGATGACCTAAGAAAATGAATAGATATATCATGTTCATGGATCAGAAGACTCAATATTGTTAAGCTGTCAGTTCTCTTGGACTTAATCTGTGATTTCAAGGAAATGCCAATACAATTTCAGAAGACATTTTTGGTAGAAATTTATAAGCTGATTTGAATATTTATGTGGACATGCAAAGGATCTGAAGTAGCCATAACAATTTTGATAAAGAACAAGTTGGAGGAATTATATCTGATTTAGAGACTTACTAATAAAATCTAGCAAATAAGATAGTGTGATATTGACAATGAAATGAACAGGGACTCCAAAAACAGACCCCACATATATGGTCAAGTAAGACAAAAGTATGAAGATAATTCAATGGGAAAAGACAGTCTTCAACAAATTGTGCTGTAATAACTGGATGTTCATATGCAAGAACATGAAATTCAACCATTATGCCTCATACAAAAATTAACTTCAAATGGGTCACAGACCTAAATGTAGACTCAAAACTATAAAACTTCTAGAGGAAAACATAAGGCAAAATGCTTATGACTTTGAGTTAAACTAAGACCTTTTAGGTAGGCTAAATTAAGCAGAACCATTAAAGAAATACTTGAAAAATAAGACTTCATCAAAACTTAAAAGTTTTGCTTTTTGAAAGACAGTGTTGAAAAATTTAAAACTAAGCCACAGACTGGGAAAAACGTTTATAAAACATATATTTGTTCTGAAGTTAAGTTCATAAAAAACACTTAAAACTCACTAATAAAAATAAGCCAATAAAAATAAGAAAATCTGACCAGACTGTTTACAAAAGAAATATGTAAATGGCAAATAAACAAATGAAAATATGTTCAACATTACTAGTCACTAAGGAAAAGCAAATTAAAACCGCAAGAAGATTCCACCAGGGAAGATTCCTTCCCTACTGGGAAGGCTGGAAGTAAAGCGCCGAGCACACTATGGTAGGCAGACCAGTGGCCTGCAGAGATGTCCATCCAGTCACTGGAACGTGTGAGTCTTGTGCACAGCTAACGCTTGTTCCTCCTTCCACCTACTTCCTTCATAGACACATTTTCTGATCATTCTTCACACTGCTTTTAGCTAACATAGTCATTTTTTTCCCTCACTTAAAAAAAAAATTATTTATTTGACTGCACGGGGTCTTAGTCGCAGCACATGGAATCTTTGGTTGCGACATGCAAACTTTTAGCTGCAGCACATGAGGTCTAGTTCCCTGAGTGAACTCACGCCCCCTGCACCGGGGGCATGGAGTCTTAACCCTGGACCACCAGGGTAGTCCCCTTCCCTCACTCCTGATTATAAGTCTAAGAAGATACTCTTCCATTCTCTTCTGATCTCTGTTGTTAGTATTGAAAAATCTGCTGTCGTTCTAACCACTGTTACTTTATATGTGATCTCTTATCTCCCTTTGTTTTGCAGGTTTTCTCCCTTTATTTAGTATTTAATGTTCATACAGGAAGTATCTAGGTGTGGGGTTAGCCAGCTTGGGGTTTCCTGGAATTCTTCCATTGAGGGTTCACAGCTTTAATCAGTTCAGAATTATCATCTATTTTCTCCTCAAATATTTCCTCTAATTCTTTCTCTCTCATCTCCTTCTGGAACTTTTATTAGCTTTGTATTGGACATTTTCATTATTTAAATTCCCTTTCATGTTTTCCATTTTCTCTCTCCGTGCTGTTTCTTTTCAGCAATTCTCTCCTCCAGTAAGCTAATGCAGTAAAATCACTGAGATTTTTGTTCAATGAGTATATGTCAGGGACTTGCCCGGTGGTCCAGTGGCTAAGACTCCATGCTCCCAATGCGGGGGACTGGAGTTTGATCCCTGGTCAGGGAACTAGATCTCACAAGCTGCAACTAAGAGTCTGCATGCCGCGATGGAGACTGAAGATCCCACATAACTAAGACCTGATGCAGCCAAATAAATTTTTCTTTTAAAAAAAAACTTAATATATTTCACATTTCTAGAAGGCCTATTCATTATTTTGCAAACTTTCCTTCTTTATTTACAGTGTCTTGATCTTCCCTCCAGGACTTGATTCCTTCTATTATGTTTTTAAGCATTTTTAGCATACTTTCCCCCCTCTCTCTGATTGTGCCTTTATTAGCTCAAGTTCAAGGGACTGGAATCTTGCTGTTTGTTGTGTCTGCTGACTCTTGCTCACAGCGAATTATTTCATTGTATGTTTCCTAATTTTTTAAACTCATGAGCTCATCTTTAATGAGGCTCATTTACTGAGAAGGCACAGTGAGGCCAGTGTTGTTGGAGAATCACTGCTGGGTGATTCAGGAGGGCAGACATTCCAGGGGTGTTCACTCTGGGACAGATTGTTATGTTTATTTCTCTGCTTGCAGAGATATTTTCATGCTTTCTGAGTGGAGTAAAGACATGTTTTGGACCCAAAGCCCAAGGGCAAGCCCAGGGCTTCATTTTTCTCTAGGGAGACTGTTTCCTTCTACTCGAGCTAAGCCAGCTTCCTCGTCTCCTCCTTGTGCCAAGAGCCAGATTTCTTCTAATCCCCCTTTCCACTGAGAGTTCAGCTCTTCAGATGTCCTGACTTAAGACTTCTCAGGATTCCAAAACCTTGTCTCCTGTCCTCAACTGGGTTTCAAGCCCAAGCTCCCAAGGTTTACTGGGAGCAAAAACAGACTCCCAGGTCAGTTCATGGGCTCACATGGCTCTGATTTTCAGTCTCCTCCTGATTTCAAAGACTCATGGCCTTGGCCATGCAGCTTCCAAGGGTCACATGCATCCTGAGTTCCCTGTGTGTTTGGGATAGGAGGGATTTCAAGTCTCTGAGTCCATCGTCTTTCTGGAACGAGAACTCTCCTCCTCCACTTATTCACGTGGCCACCTCCCAAAAAACATAATTTCAGAGTCATTCTCTGACTGTTTACACAGCCCTGAAACACATTAGTTTAGTTGAAGCATTCAGCCAATCATCCAGATGTTTTTGTCTGCACGATGCCAAATATCCAGATGTGCATCCAATTCATCTGCTATTTCCAAGCAAAACAAACTTCCATTATTAAGCACATCGCTATTTCACAAACTCAGGGATCCCGTGGCTATAATCCTGCCCCTCATTTGCTGAGACTAATGACATTACAGCCCACGACTTTCCTTCAGTCACACTGACTTCTAACGCTGTCATTCTTTTCCTTGTTGTTGTTACTGTTATTCTTTTTTTTTCCATAATACAGTACTGAGGTCAATAAGTATTTATTAAACTTTTGGCTGAGGGTGAAAAGAAATATCCCCCCACTCTACCCCTGGGGGATATTAAAATCTAGCTGTATTTATTTATTCGTTCTTTCATTCAATACTTTTTTGTGGCGCAGACACCGTGTTCCTGGGCAAATCATGATGAACAAGACTGGTTCCCTACCTTTGTGAAGTGGACCATTTAGTGGGACACACAAGTAATACATAATAAAAGAATAATAAAAAAACAGAATAAAAACAGTCCTAAGTGTTGTGTAGGAAAGGAGAAGTACTGTGACAGAGATCACGCATGGTCTCAGCTCAGTCTGGGGAAAGGGATGGCCTGTCTTAGCAGTGACCTAAATGGTGACCTGAGAGAGGCAGGTGGAGAGTGAGGAAAGAAAGTTCCAGACTGAGGAGCCACAGGAGGGGCCGTGGGAGGGGCTAGGGCCAAAGGAGCTCGGAGGCTGAGGGAACACAGAGACTGGCAGGGAGACTGGGAGTGTCTGCAGGAGCTGGCGTGGAAACCAAGCTGGAAGAGGAGGCTGGCATCTCATCAGGTCTGAATAGGACAGGGTTTGGATTTGGGGATTTTATTCTGAGAGCAGTAACTCCCCTGGCAAAGTCCTGGAGCAGAGGGATGACCCTGGTTGCTGGGTGGGAAGGGAGACTCAGAAGGAAGCAGGTGAGTTAAAGCTTAGCAAGAGGATGGTGGTGACGAATGAGAAATGACAGTGGAGACAGAGGGAAAGAGATGATACAGGGCAGAGTTGGGATGTAGAGACAGACCTGGGGAGCGCGGAGAGGGCGGTAACAAGCCCAGCTTTCGCACGAGTGGCTACAGACATGGAAACACCATTCCTCAGACAGGGAAGCGTGGAAGAGAGCCAAATTCCTGAGGGAAATTTGCTCATTTGGGGCCATCTTAATTCTGAGATTAGCATGTGAATCAGTCGGTTACCTTTAGCGGCTCGATCTTATTACACTAACCTGTCATGAGACACATAAGCAGAGCCATCAAATGGATAGCAGGATGCCTATGTCTGAAGCTCAGAGGAGGCAGGTGAGGTGTGAGTGTGGGGGTCAAGGGCATGTAACTGGTCTGTCAAATCATGAAAATGGTGAACGATGATGTGGTGAGAGACAGACAGCAGGAAAGCTGTCAGAGAAGACAAGGAGTGTTGTTTTTTCTTTTAAAGAAGACTGAGTCATATGATATCACTCATAAGTGGCATCTAGTTTTTTTTAATAATATGAATAAACTTATTTACAAAACAGAAACAGACTTATAGATATCAAACACAAACTTAACAGGTACCAAAGGGGGAGCATTCTGGTGGAGAGGGCTAAATGGGGAGTTTGGGATGACTGTATACTCACTACTAAATTTAAGACCGGTAACCAAGAAGGACCTACTGTATAGCACAGGGAACTCTACTCAATATTCTGGGATAACTTGTATGAGAAAAGACTCTTAAAAAGTGCAAATATATATGTGTGTGTGTGTGTGTGTGTGTGTGTATAAATGAATCATATTAATGTACAGCAGAAACTAACTTATTGTAAATCAACTATACTCCAACAAAAATTTTAAAAAATTAAAAAGACTAAGTTAGGAATATCTAAAGTGGAGAGAAACAGGAGAGCTTGGTGTCATAAAAACCCAGAGAAGAGAGAGTTTTAAGGCAGAAATGGGGGGTCAACTTTTCGTTGAAAACTTTAACTTCTGAAAGGTCAAGTGAGATAAACAGTAAGAGGTGGCGGCTGGGGAGGGTGGATGCCAGAAGAGTCCCCAGAGTGAGATGGGTTAAAGCTGCAGATGGAAATGAAGAGGCGGAGCTAGAACAGGGTCCACGCTCCCTGAAGGGCTGTGAGAGAGGAGACGGACTCAAGAGGAGTCCCAGAGGGAGCAGAAGGCAAGGTGGTGTGGGTGGCAGAGACGCAGGCAGAGGAGCTGGGGAGAGTTGCCTGACGAGATGAGCCCTCAGATACCAACCGGGCAGGATCTGGGTAGACAGGGAGGGCAGGAGGATTTGGGCCTGGGGACCAGTGTAGACAAGACCAAGTGAGCAGAGGTGGTCAGAGGATGAAGGGGACCCAGGAGAGACTGGGATGCAGATAGCTTTTGTGTCAGAGCTGAAAAATAAAACTGCATGGGAGGGCTTGAGTCTCTCTCCTTTTTCATCTGCCCACTTCTAAGGAAGGGTCATCATCTTTAGATGACCCTCCCCTGCATTCCAACCACAAGGCTGTAGAGGGGTTGCAGTCATGGTACCCATGCCCACCCCCCAGGGACATGGGACCCCAACAGGCCAGCTGGACACACACTCCAGCCCTGAGGGCCCTGCTGGCAGAAGCTACAGAGATGCTCCTGTGCAGAGAATGAAATGGGCCTTTGGGCGGCAAGAGAGGCAGGCAGTGGGCACAATCCATGGCCGCAAGGCCACTGGGGGCCCACAAGCACCACTGTCCTTTAAGACTTTTTTGATGTGGACTATTTTTAAAGTCTTTCTGAAATTTGCTAAATACTGCTTCTGTTTTATATTCTGGTTTTTTGGGCAAGAGGCATGTGGGATCTTAGCTCCCCGACCAGGGATCAAACCCACACCCCTGCACTGGAAGGCAAGGTCTTAACCACTGGAACCATCAGGGAAGTCCCTCAATGTATTCTTTCCTCAGGCCTCAGTGGGTTTTGCAGAGCATCACTTGTCACCAAGAGTGAGGTGGCCCAGGGAACACAATCACCCACTGTGGGGCTGAGCTGCGGGTTGAGAGGCAGTGCCCCACCCAGCCCCCAGGAGGCTAGAGGAAACTCTGCCAGGAATCACGGAAACACCCAACATCTCAGAACTAGCCCACCCCTACCTGTCTACCTGTTAGGGACAACTTTTGAAATCTTTAGTTATAGCTGGTTCATAGTTATGGTTAATTCCATTAATTTCACTTTGAAATGACATCCAAACCCCTTTTCTCCCCAACCTCAAGGATTAGCTTGTGTCAGAATCAAGGCACCAAGACTCACTGGTCTGACACAACACAAAAGCTCTCTCTGAGGAATTCACATCAAAAACTCTACAGATAACAAGTGCTGGCAAGGACGTGGAGAAACAGGAACCTTCCTATACTACTGGTGAGAATGTAAATTGGTATAGTCACCATGGAGGACAGTACGAAGGTTCCTTAAAAACTAAAAACAGAGTTACCGTGTGATCCGGTAATCCCATTCCTGGGCATATATCTGGAAAAGATGAAAATTCAAATCCATAAACATACATGCAACTTAGTGTTCACAGGAGCACTGCTTGCAACAGCCCAGACATGGAAGCAACTTAAATGTCCATCAACAGAAGAATGGATAAAGAAGATGTGATATATACATGCAATGGACTATTACTCAGCCTTGAAAAGAATAAAATTCTGCCATTTACAGCAATGAGATGGATCTAAAGCATATTATGCTTAGTGAAATAAGTCAGACAGAGGAAGACAAATACTGTATGATGTCACTACATATGGAATCTAAAAATAATACCCATGGATGTATATGCTAAACAGAAACAACGTGACGGGTCTTTAAACAAACCTGTGGCTACCCCTGGGGAGAGGGAAAGCGGGAGGGACGGAGGGGGACAGGAGATAGGACGGCACGGACTGCTGTGAATTACACAAGTCAGGTACAGGGATATATTTACAGTACAGAGAAATAAACTCATTATTATCTTGCAATAATCCATAATAGAGTATAATCTGCAAAGATACTGACTATGCTGTACATCTGAAACTAACGTAATATTGTAAATCAACTATACTTCAATTAAAAAAAAAAAAAAAAAGAGCAAAGGAATACAGAGCTTGCTGGTAAGCTGAGCTCAGGTCGTAGGTCCACAGGCTGGAGGTGGTTTCCCACAGAGGGAATGAGCTGTGGGTTTGTGGTAGGTCAGAGGTAAGAAGATTGGGTTCCTTGCCAAAGAAGTGACAAGGAGGCATTTCCCAGCCTCCCAGGCTCTGTGGTCCATCCTCTGCTCAGGGCTGGATGCCTTATTTGGGTTGCATATATGCATAGGCGGCCCCTGGGTGCCTGCAGGCTGAGATGTTGGGCTGCAATCACTATTCCAGTCCACTTTTAGGAAGCGGCCACCAGAGCCCTGGTTCTCATTCGATGTCTGCAGAAGTCAACTTCTAGCATGGGCGGAGTGGCACTCCCATAGCCCACAGAAGCTCCCTGAATTCACACTCCACTCAAAGGGTAGATGCCAGGGCCAGGCCTCTTTGGACCACTCTGCAGAGACATGATCCCTAATGTTGTAGGGAGCGCCCCTTATAAGAGACATGGAGCCTCAAAGGCTTCCTAACTTGGGAGATGGTCATGATATAGTATGTGAAGAATTCAGCTTATAAACTGTGCGTGGAGCAATCCCATTCCTATAAATACACATACGCATACAACTCTACCTGTGTTGTGTACATACATTTAAAAGATTGTGAAGTGACACATGCCAAACGTTAACTGTGGTTACCTTGCAGGAGGGAGAGGGGCCTGTCGGTGACTATTACTTTATTTCCTATTCTTAACTATTTCCCCATTTTTCTACCATAAACACATAAAGGATCATTTTTTATACTCTTTTTTAAAAGCACACGTGGCAGGTGTCTTAAAACAAGCATTGAAAACCCACAGTTTAGGGATTTCACTGGCAGGCGTGGAGGGCGTGGCTTACAGGAGGTGGACGTTGGGTGGTGTTTGCTGCCACGCTGTTTCACTGCAGTGTAGCCGCGGGGCGGAGGAGCCCACACAGTGTCCGACACACCACGCTGCCCACAAAAAATCATATCCAGGGTGGCTCTCTGTGTTGCCATTCTCACTTGACTAACCATAAATAAAACCACTAGATAATAGCTGGCTGGAACCAGGGCACATAATCCCTCCACAATCAGGCTTTTATACTCCATCCAGATCACTACACGCTCACCGCTTGCTGCCCGAGGTTGGGTAGAAACCACTTAATCACAAAGCTCCAACAGACCACCCCTCTCTCAGCACTAGTAGGTAGAGTCACGGAGGAAGCCAAGGTGCCGTCTTGCACTCAAAATACTTATTAGCAGTTCTTAACAGGGCTTACACATCCACGTGCAGCCTCCTGGCTTTATCCTGGGACCCTTAGAATTGAAAAAACTTCAGTGGATTTCTTTCTCAACTAACCTCACTGTCATGGAAACCCAAATGCACACAGGGTTATCTACATAATGCTGCTGCTGCTGCTAAGTCACTTCAGTCGTGTTCGACTCTGTGCAACCCCATAGACAGCAGCCCACCAGGCTTCCCCGTGCCTGGGATTCTCCAGGCAAGAACACTGGAGTGGGTTGCCATTTCCTTCTCCAATGCATGAAAGTGAACAGTGAAAGTGAAGTCGCTCAGTTGTGCCGGACTCTATCGACCCCATGGACTGCAGCCTGCCAGGCTCCTCCATCCATGGGACTTTCCAGGCAAGAGTACTGGAGTGGGGTGCCATTGCCTTCTCCGTATCTACATAATACACATACACAAAACAGTACGTATGTGTCTAGTGCCTAAGAGCGTGGATTTTGGAGTCAAATGATAATTTGCTTTGGGGGTGTGATTTTATTTATCACACTAACCCTACAAAGGTATTCATGCCGTGTTCCATTTTATAGATGGGAAAGCTGAAGCTCTCAGAAACTCACTCAGGGTCCCACAGAAGGTAAGCACAAAGTAGAAAATGAGGCCACAATTCGCTGACCCCACAGCCTGAGCTTCTCATCCCCTGCCAGGCTAGTCCCACCTCTCCTACCTGGATCTGGCCTTGGGGATGTGTCCGTTTAAGGATGGGTGTCACCATGTCATCTGAGATGGTTTTCTTTCCCAACAAACTTTCCAAGGAACAGACTGGACTGTCTTTCCCATTTTCTTCTATCTTCCTTCCCTCCCAATTTGCATATGTGAGCATGTACACGCATGCACACACAGTCTTTATGAAATAACCATTTGCAAAGAGTCTAAAGGGGGCTTCAGACACTGCAGGGGCCACAGCACAGCCCCCCCACCCAGCAGTGGCGCAGTGCCCAGCAGTGGCACAGGCAGGGGGCTCACTCACTGCTCTGAGGATCAAGGTCCCCTTCAGAGAGTCTGAGTTGGGGCTACCCCCCGAGTTTGTTGGGGTGATGTAGGGCTCAGCAGTGTTTCCTAAACCTCCTTGCCAACCACAGCTGGAGGAGCCCACGGAGAGGCTGTGGTGGCAGCCATTCTACGGAGGATCCCAGGAGTTCAAGGGGCTTCCCTGCCCTCAGTCTACTTCACAGGGTGGTTGCGAAGCTCTCAGGTTTCCTGCGGATGGAGGAGCCTGGTGGGCTGCAGTCCATGTGGTCGCTAAGAGTCAGACAGGACTGAGCAACTTCACTTTCACTTTTCACTTTTCATGCATCAGAGAAGGAAATGGCAACCCACTCCAGTATTTTTGCCTGCAGAATCCCAGGGACAGGGGAGCCTGGTGGGCTGCTGTCTATAGGGTCGCACACAGTCGGACACAACTGAAGCGACTTAGCAGCAACAGCAGCAGCAGGGGGCTTCCTGCAGGGATGGATTTTGACAAAACATAGAGTGTGACTCCTGTGAAGGCATCGTCACCTCTGAGTGGAAGCTGGTCACCATGGTGACCATCCTGTGGAGTGTCCGTCAAAGCTCCCGCAAGGACAAAACCATCCAGAGCCCACAGACATGAGGGAAACCTAGAGGGCAGAGAAGCTGGAGGGAATTCTTGGGACACAGATTTCTTCATCTGAAAAACAGGGCTAATCATAAACAAGTGTGTGGATACACCCAGCACAGCGCCTGATGTAGAGCAAGCCTTCCAAGATTCTCTTGTAGAGCAGATCTAACTTGGTTTTCAAAACTTAGTGTCACAAATGAACTTGTTTACAAAACAGAAATAGACTCACTGACATAGAAAACTTCAGTTACCAAAGGGGATATGGGGGAGGGGGAAGAAGCAAGATAAATTAGTGGTTCAGGATTAACACACACACTACTGTATGTAAAATAAACAAGAACCTGCTGTATAGCACACGGAACTCTACTCAATATCTTGTAATAACCTATAATAGAAGAGAATGTAAAAAAAGAATAAATTAATATATATTTATATCTGTGTGCCTAGTCGCTCAGTTGTGTCTCTTTGGGTCCCCATGGACCATAGCCCGCTCCTTTGTCCGTGGGGATTCTCGAGGCAAGAATGCCCTCCTCCAGAGGATCTTCCCAACCCAGGGATCGAAATCAGGTCTCCTGAATTACAGGTGTATTCTTTACCGTCTGAGCCACCAGGAAAGCATATATCTATATATGTATGTATAACTGAATCACTTTGCTGTACACTTGAAATTAACATTGTAAATTATACCTCAATAAAATAATTTTTAAATAAATAAACATTCAGGACTGCAGAGCAGAGGGATTAAAGCCATCTAGCACATGCAAGAAAGAGGTGAAATCTAACCCCGACTCCAGGCACCATGTAACTGACCACATTATTTCCAACAGGAATTCAACCGGTGTGTGTATCGCATGACTGGAAGGCTGGGTATAGTTCTGATATAAACTCACGTCCCCAGATTCAATCCTGAATTCAAATGGTTTTTTAAACCAAAAAAAAACCTTAATATCAACCTCAAGACCCAAATATTAGCCCAGCCAGCTGCCCCTCCCGCCTGCAGTTTCACTTGTACAAACAAACCTGTCCCCCCAGTAAGGAGGATCACACTGACTCATGCCATTGTTCACCAGGCAATTATTGTAATGAGGCAAAGCAAACTGAATGCAGGGCTAATCCAGCTGCTGTGTTGATAAAGCATAATAAGGGTGGCCGCTCCAGAGCACAATGGCAGTGTTAATTTGTGCTTTTCTACACGAGCCTGACGCTGCCTGCACCGCAACTGCCCTCAAAACTAAACAGGAGCTAATTATGCATGTTAATTACCCAGCCCTGGGTCAGATCCCAGCGCTGGTTACAGACAGCCAAAGGCCACGCCCACGGTGCTTCCTTTGAACCCTGTGTGCGTAGAGGCTGTCAGGTGCCCAAACCCTTGCACTGGCTTCTCACTGCCTCGAAGATATATTCTTTGCACAAATGAAGATAATTCTGAAGATGAGGCTGGTCACGTCCCCACTTCCCCAATCTTGTCTTCCAAGATTCACCCAGCCTCAAATATTTTCCCCTCTTTTCTTCTCTCTGCACAGAACATTATATGGAGAAAACTTCAGCAAAGGTTAACAGGGACTTCCCTCGTGGTCCAGTGGCTAAGACACTGCTCTCTCAATGCCGGGGGCCCAGGTTTGATGTGGGACCGGGAAACTAGATCCCACATATCACGCTAAAGAACCTGAATGTCACAACTAAAGATCCTGCGTGCTGTAACTAACATTCAGCAAAGCCAAATAAATATTTTTTAAGTTAATAAATTAATAATAAACAAAAGGGCTATATGCTGTATGATTCCATTTATATAACATTCCAGAAAAGGCAAAAGTATCAAGGCAAAGGACAGATCAGTGTTGGCAGAACTGGGGATGGAGGGCAGGGCTGACTCTGAAGGGAATTTGGGGTGTTGGAACTTTTCCTATACAATTAATTATACTCATGGATATACAATTCTTAGAAATATGCAGTTGTCAAAACCCACGAGACTGTACACCACAAAGGGCATATTTTACTGTTTTGTACTTTACATAAATTAAAAATAAATTTAACCAGAGAATAAAACTTGTTCTGACCGTCTTTCTTGTTAATTTGTCTTTATTATTAGAAATTACCATTTTTTTCTGACAAATGAAATCTCTGAAATCCTAGTAAAAATGAAGAGAGGAGAAACGATTTTTTTTTAACTAATTTGTAACAAATGCACTCTGTTGTGTTTGAAATGATTAAGCAGGTGTGTATTGTTTTTTCCCTAGGAGTGCAAAACGAGTATCTATGAAGAAAGAGCACAGCAAAGGTTTGAACAATTTTCCAGTGAGATCAGTCGAGTCTTAATCTCCATGACGCCAAGACTTGGCTACAAAGGAAACTCCGGTCAATTCCCAGCTGTTTCATCTCTGTGTCCCCCAGTCTATGTGGCTGTTCAGGTTTCAGACTGTTTGCTGGTGCCACGGAGACACCATCATAGTTGGCAGCTTTCCCCAATGACACAATTGTTTTTACCCTTCCTCAACTCCCTTCACTGGGGCAGCTACAGCCTCAAGTTCTTTGTCATCTCATCTAGGCAGCAGTTGCTTAAAACACAAATCAGCGACTTTATGATGAGCTAGAATACACATCATTCTTTTCTTCTCCTTGGAACACGCACGGCAACTCCACAGAAAAGCTGATGCAACATGGCAGCCTTAATTATCCCAAAGGTCATTCATTGTCAGGGCAACCTAAACACTTCCACCATTTCCAAAACAATCACACCAGAACTGACAGACAGTTTTGCATTCATTTGTAATGTTAAGTGCTTAATCAACAAGTTAAATATTCTTCAGGTTCACAAGAAGGATGACAACCCCTGAATAGTTTTCTATCACCTAAGTGGGGTTTGTCTGATTAGGGCTGACAGATGTATATAAGAAAACAAGCAGCTTTACCTACACTTTTTTTTTCTTGTTGGGAATATGATAATGTAATAAAATTAGATCTTAAGATGCCTGCATGTTTGTGCCTTGAGAATCATATGCATACCTTTGCTGCAGAAGCCAAAGGAGAGGAAGTAGACAAATACCATAGGATATCACTTATATGTGGAATCTAAAATATGACACACAAATGAACTTATCTAAGAAACAGAAACTCACAGACACAGAGAACAGACTGATGGCTGCCAATGTGTTGCAGAGGGGGATGGATTCAGAGTTCCGGGTTAGCAGATGCAAACTAGAACATACAGGATGGATAACAACAAGGTCCTACTCCACAGGGAACTATGCTCAATATCCTGTGATCATCCCTGATGAAAACAATATGAGAAAGAATGCATATATAACTGAATCACTTTGCTGTACAGCAGAAATTAACGTGACATTGTAAATCAACTATACTTTGATTTTTTAAAAAATCAGCTTAAAAAAAAAGAAGAGGAAGTAGTCTTAAAGTTTGATTCCTAATGCATCTGCTCTCTGTCCACCATGTGCTATCTGCCAATAGTGGGGGGTGGGGGCATACCGTGGAGGTAAACCCTTAACTCATTGGCAAAACCACAGACTCTACAGTTAGCAGAGGCCTGAAGAGTGCCTGATTAGCTTTTCTTGAGTGCAGGGACAGAGAACACTTTACTTCACTCAAGGAATTGAGAATTTATTATAGAAAAACACATGAACTGGCTATGAAGCTGAAAAACTCTAAGGAACCAAGACGGCTCTGGGACCCAGGACTAGATTTGTCTCTCTCTGCCACAGGCTCTCTCTCTCTCTTCCCTAAGGTATCACTGCCTTTCTTGGTCCACACACTCCCTCCCACACCTCCCAAAATGAACTTCTTCCAAGTGCCTCCCATTTTCAGCTTGCTCAGGGCCCTCTGTGACTTCTCTGGCCTCTCCCTGGCACAGAACCATTGCCAACTTGCTGGTTCACACTGTACTTCTCAGTTTTTACAGCCAAGAGCGAAGGTTTGATTGGCTCAGCACATTTTCCCCCTCCAGGCCCAAGTAAGCATGTGTCACCATCAGCCAGTGAACTGACAGCCCTGGGATCAGGCATCAACCTCAACTGCTCAGTTAAAAATGGGGGAACGTAACGCAAAACACAGCCCCTTGGCTGCAGGGGCTCTGGGTGGGCAGCCCCCATTAGAAAGCAGGGGAAGGCTGAGGGGGTGCTGTGCCCAAATCTAACAGTTGAGTTTCCTCTACTACAGGGTGTCAATTCCAGGGCCTACAACTCAGGGGGCAGATGACAGAAATGAGCTAAACTGCCCTGGTCAGGAGGATGCACTGAACGATGGGAAACACTCGGAGGAACTGGAGAATACCACCTAGGGTCAAGAGAAAGAGACAGCTAGCTCTGGCTGATTGTGGTCAGTATGCAGAAAAGAGGGCTTTATGCTGACAGATCCTCCAGTTTTCTCAGCAGAAGTCAGAAACTTGATATTGTATGTAAAATCTCCCCAACTTTAATGTTGGCTCAAACTTTTTAACTCACGTGAGTCAACTGAAACATTCCCTCACTCTTCCATCTTCTGACCAACTGATGGCCCTCACCTTTTAATGCTTCCTGAACCACAGCAATGAGGAGCACGTGGCCATCTTTGAAGGAAGCCCAATCTGTTTCCAAAAATAATTTAAAATTCCTTCTTATATTTAGAATTAATATTGTTAAAATGGCCATGCTACCCCAAAGCAAACTACAGATTTAGTGCAATCCTTATCGAAATGCCCATGATACTTTTCACAGAACTAGAATAAATAATCCTAAATTTTATATGGAACTGCAAAAGACCCATAATTGCCAAAGCAATCCTCAGGGGGAAAAAAAAAACAAAGTTGTAGGCATAACACTCCCAGACTTCAGACAATACTACAAAGCTACAGTAAGCAAAACAGTGTGGTGCCAGCACAAAAACAGACATAGAGATCAGTGGAATAGAAGAGAGCCCGTAAATAAACCCAACAGTCAATTAACCTTCAACAAAGGAGGCGAACATATAAAAGACAGTCTCTTCAGCAAGTGCTACAGCCACATGTAAATCAATGAAGTTAGAACACTCCCTCACACCATACACAATAATACATTCAAAATGACTGGAAGACCTACATATATGACATGACACCATAAAACTCCTAGAACACAGGTAAAACATTCTCTGACATAAATTGTAGCAATATCTCCTCAGATCAGTTTCCTCAGCCAATAGAAATAAAAGCAAAAATAAATAAATGAAACATAAACAAACTTTAAAGTTTCTGCACAGCAAAGGAAACCATAAATAAAACAAAAAGGCAACCTACAGAATGGGAGAAAATATCTGTAAATGATATAATGACAAGGGATTAATTTCCCAAACATACAAACATCTCATACAACTCAATTTTTTTAAAAAGCCAATCAAAACATAGGCAGAAGATCTAAATGGACATTTTTTCAAAGACATACAGATGGCCAACAGACACATGAAAAGATGGTCAACATCTCCAATTACAAAAGAAATGCAGATCAAAACCACAATGAGGTACCTATCACTCACACTGGTCAGAATGGCCATCAATAAAAAGTCTACAAACAATAAAAGCCAGAGAGGGTGTGGCAAAAAGGGAACCCTCCTCTACTGTTGGTGGGAATGTAAACTGGTGCTAGCACTATGGAAACCAGTATACAGGCTCCTTAAAACCTGAACATAGAGCTACCATACGATCCAGCAATCCCAGTTCCGGGCATACACCCAGAAAAGGTGAAAACTCTTACTTTGGAAAGATACATGCACACACTATTCACAGCAGCACGATTCACGACAGCCAGGACAAGGGGTGTCCTTAGTGTCCACAAACAGATGATCAGTTTAAGAAGGTATGGTACCATTTTACAGCAGAATATTACTCAACCATTAAAAAAAAGAATGAATCCCATTTGCAGCAACATGGAACGGACCTAGAAAATATCATAATAAGTAAGTCAGACAAGTAAGTCGGAGTACATCGTGAGAAATGCTGGGCTGGATGAAGCACAAGCTGGAATCAAGATTGCTGGGAGAAATATCAATAACCTCAGATATGCAGATGACACCACCCTTATGATAGAAAGTGAAGAACTAAAGAGCCTCTTGATGAAAGTGAAAGAGGAGAGTGAAAAAGTTGGCTTAATGCTCAACATTCAGAAAGGTAAGATCATGGTGTCTGGTCCCTTCAGTTCAGTTACTCAGTCGTGTCCGATGACCCTTTGCGACCCCTTGGACTGCAGCACGCCAGGCCTCCCTGTCCATCACCACTCCCAGAGTTTACTCAAACTCATTTCCATTGAGTTGGTGATAACATCCAACCATCTCATCCTCTGTCATCCCCTTGTCCTCCTGCCTTCAATCTTCCCAGCATTAGGGTCTTTTCAAATGAGTCAGTTCTTCAAAACAGGTGGCCAAAGTACTGGAGTTTCAGCGTCAACATCAGTCCTTCCAATGAATAATCAGGAATGATTTCCTTTAGGATGGACTGGTTGGGTCTCCTTGCAGCCCAAAGGACTCTCAAGAGTCTTCTCCAACACCACAGTTCAAAAGCACCAATTCTTCAGCCGTCAATTCTGGTCCCATCACTTCATGGCAAATAGATGGGGAAACAGTGTAAACAGCGACAGACTTTATTTTGGGGGGCTCTAAAATCACTGCAGATGGTGACTGCAGCCATGAGATTAAAAGATGCTTGCTCCTTGGAAGGAAAGTTATGACCAACCTAGACAGCATATTGCCAACAAAGGTCCGTCTAGTCAAGGCTATGGTTTTTCCAGTGGTCATGTATGGATGTGAGAGTTGGACTGTGAAGAAAGCTGAGCACCGAAGAGAGGGTGACAGCATATGGAAGAACAATCCAGGTGAGATGGAGGCACTTACATCCAACTGTTTCAGTGTTTCGGGTTTGTTTGGTTTTTCCCCCACAGCTGCTTTCAAGCTCAAGCAGCAGCAACTCTTTTCTGCCCACCTGCTCCTGCATGCCTCCCCCACCACCCCAGTACTCAGAACCCTGCTATGGCCCAGATCAGCCACATTGTGGGTTGTTAGGCCTTTTTAAGTTCATCTGGGGGCCCGCCCTGCATCCTCACAGCTTGTACAGAACACACGTTCTCTCCGATGGTCCACTTATAATTCACCTGAGAACACAAATCACGAAGTTGGCTCTGCCTGTATATGAGAAGCTGAGGCATCACCAAATGACATGACTCATGACCGAAGGAGCACAGAAACCACAGGGCACCGAAGAATCACAGGGCACTGAAGAGACAGAGCCACGGTAGTGCAGGTGGCGGGGCACGGGGGTTTCCCTGGACACCCAGGAAGTGTGGGGTCAGCTATGAAATGCAAGTGAGGTTCTTTTCTGATGTGGACCCTTTTTAAAGTTGAACTGAATTTGTTACAATATTGCTTCTATTTTACTTCTTGATTTTCTGGCCAGGAGGCAGGTGGGATCTTACCTTCCCACCAGGTATCAAACCCTTACCCCTGCATTGGAAGGCAAAGTCTTAACCACTGGACCACCAGGGAAATACCTAGGCAGGGTTCTGACCGACCCCTTAAAGATGGGTGAAGAGCAACAGATACAGGATGAGTGGGCTGGTAGGAGGGGTCAGGGGGACTGACTTTGACCTTGGGGGAGCTTAAGGGGAGCTCACCACGTCCTGAGGCGCAGGGCACTGTCTTCCTGGCTTCCGTTCTTAGTGGAGCAGGTTCTGACTGTACATGGAGTTTCGTAGGGCAGCCACTGGCCCTGCTGCTTTGCCCCAGGCTGCCCAGGAACCTGGCTCCAGTTCCTTATGCCAGCTCTCTGCAGCAAGCCTCGTCTTCAGGTCAGTATGGCTCCAGAAACATCTCTGAGGTCTAGTCAGGGCCCAGGCCCTGCCCAACACACCTAGGACCAGGACAGTAGGGAAAGGTAGCCAAACCTTCTAGCTCGCGCAGGGCACGCATAGCCAGGTGGGCGGGACCACTGCACCAGAGGGGCGGGGCTGGAGCAAAGACCAATGAGGAAACCTTCACAAGAGGGCTTCATCCACGTGACCTTTCCCATCACGAGGATGCAGAGCTGAGGCTCTGCACCTGGGTGCAAGGGGCGGGCACAGGGCCAGTCAGAGTCTAGCTTCTCAGCCAGGAATTTGAGTCAGGGTCCTACGCTTACCGAGCGGGACCAGCAACTTCTAAATCTCAACTTTTCTCATCTTTAAAGTGGATATGACAGTACAGTTGGTTCTATGATCCAACAAAGGTGTTCCTAAAAAATCCTGCTCTTGTGGCGAAGCTGGGGCTGGGGGCACCCAAAAGCTAGTAAGGGCTTCCCAGGTGGCTCAGCGGTAAGGAATCTGCCCGCCAATGCAGGAGATGTGGGTTTGATTCCTGAGTCGGAAAAATGCCCTGGAGGAGATGGCAACCCACTCTATTATTCTTTCCTGGGAAATCCCATGGACAGGGGAGCCTGACGGGCTACAGTCCATGGGGTTGCAGAAGAGTTGGACACGACGAAGCGACAGAACAAGAGCCAATAAAAATGGCAGCACTGTTTAACGCGTGTTCTGTGGTTTAGACATTCATAACTACTACAAGTAAGTTTGGTGGCTTACCTTGAATAAGACCTTAAGTTTGCTTGGTAAGTGGGTGTCGGTGTGTGGGCCGGGAGGGCAGGAGGCGGGCTATCTGAAATCCGACGTAATTCGTAGCACCTGGTGTGGATGGGCGTGGTTCCCTGTAGGCAGTGAACCGAGGCCGCTGGCAGTATTGGGAGTGCGTGCGCGTGTTGTGTGCTCCTATACCTGCAGACTCACAGTTCTGCCCAAGCTCCTCGAATCCAGCCTCAGCGGCCGCCTGGCTAAAACCTCTGTGTGGTCACCAGACACAGAATGTGCTGCAAGACCCAGGGCTTGGGCCTGCCTGGCCTAATCCTCCAGGAAAGACCGGATGAAACAGTCTGTTCTGGCTGGGTGACCCTACACAAGCCTTCCGTTGCTTCCACTAGACACACAAAGCTGGCATCCACATGCCTCCCTGGAGTGGAGCAGTGACCAAGCAGAACTTTGTGACAGGCCCCAGCTGGACTTCCTGGAAACCAAAGCTTTGGCTTTCCAGGCGGCTCCGGGGGCCTGGCTGCGGGAGGCTCTGGTGCAGACGGGGTGGGGGTGGGGGTCCAGCTTGAGGTCTTCTCCAAGCCCTCCTGAGAGCAGTGTCTGACCAAATCGTTTCTTCCACTTTCCACTTTTAAGGTTACTGTTGGCCTGAGCTGGACTGGAACCTGAGCTATTTCTCAGGTTGTCTGAAAAGATCCAAATGTCCTGAAGAAGGATTTGGGTCTATCACTTGGAGACGTGGCAGCCCAGGGCACTCTGGGCACCAGCTGTGTTGCCCTCCCCCCACCCTTACCTTCAGGCGATGGGACCTACCAGAGAGGGTTTGGTCATCAGTGATCCCCCAGAAGCAAGGTGCCAAGCCCCTCTTTTTCTCTGCACAGTGCCCCCCCACCAGATGGATGACTAATGTATCGACTCCTTAAACGAGGGGCCCCATAGGATTCAAGAACGTCCTGTGTGTTTATGGCCAAGCCCAGCTCTGTGAACCCAGCTCTGCTTCCCCACCCAAGAGGGGGCATCACTGGTTGTGAACTTCAAGATACTCAAGGTATTCAACACATCAGGGTCCTTCACAGGTGGCAAACAGTATAAGGGTGAGGCCAAGAGGACCCCATTGGGACCGACATAACTTTTGGGCTGGCAAGAAGAAAACTTGTGTCTCCAGACAGCAACAGGACTTACCAGCCTCCCCAGTGACCCATCACCAACGGAAGCCTCCTGAGGACTGCTCTCCCATCCAGCTTCTCCCATGTGCACATGGTGCTTCTCCCATGTGCACAGACTAGTCGTTGGTCTTCTTCCCTCTGTTCCAGCTCATCTCCTGGCCCCCTGCCAGCTTAACCTTCCTAAAAGATCCATGTTCACTTTTCTCCTTGAAAACTTCAGATGCCAGTTTGCACAGGGCTCCCAGCTGCGCATCCTGCCTTGATTCCCATCATCCTGCTGCCTGGGGCCCCCAATCCAGCCAAATCTTGCTCCCCTCTCATAATCACACATCCACTCAGTCCAGTTTGTTTATGTCAATTTCCAGCCCCCAAGTGTCCCTTCAAGAGTAGTGTCAGCAGGAAGGATGGTGAAAGCTCCTGAACATCCTCTCTGAGGACCGCTGTGCAAAAATCATCACAGTCATCTTTTGCAGAATTCAGAAAATTAACAAAAGGCTTGTAGCAGTCAGGGAGTGTTTGCTAGTGGGGAAAGGCAGGATCTCAGCAAGAATGGTGACCTTTATGGTGTTGGAACTTCACTTACTCTCATCCCCCTCTCCCCAGTATGCTTGAAAACCAACAACCTTCAGTCCCCAAGAAAACTCTTGAGCCCCTTGCACTGCAAGGAGATCCAACCAGTCCATCCTAAAGGAAATCAGTCCTGAATATTCATTGGAAGGACTGATGCTGAAGCTGAAGCTCCAATACTTTGGCCACCTGATGGGAAGAACTGAGTCATTGGAAAAGACCCTGATGCTGGGAAAGATTGAGAGTGGGAGTAGAGGGGGACAACAGAGGATGAGATGGCTGGATGGCATCATTGACTCGATGGACATGAGTTTGAGCAAGCTCCAGCAGTTGGTGATGGACAGGGAAGCCTGGTGTGCTATGGTTCATGGGCTCACAGAGAGTCAGAAACAATTGAGCAACTGAAGTGAACTGGCAAAAGGGGGTCAAAACCCTGTTCTCATACCTGTCTGGTGGTTCCCTGGAAGATCCTGCTTGCAAGACTTGACTTTATTTTGGAATATTACTCAGCCATAAAAAGGAATGAAATTGGATCATCTGTAGAAACATGGGTGGACCTAGAGACTGTCATACAGAGGGAAAACAAGTATGTATTAACATATGTGGAATCTGAAAAAATTGGTATGGATGATCTTATTTATAAAATAGAGACATAGATGTAGAGAACAAAGGTATGGCTAGCAAGGAGAAAGGGGAGACACAGGTGGGAGGATACGGCAGGTTGGGACTGACGTGTACACGCTACTGACACTATGCATACAACGGAGGACTAATGAGGCCTGGAGAGCACGGGAAACGCCACTCGGTGCTCTCGGTGACCTCAACAGGAAGGAAATTCACAACAGAGGGGACGCATGTATACACAGAGCTGATTCACTTCACTGTACAGCAGAAACTAACGTTGTAAAGCAACTAGACTTCAATTAAAATTTTAAAAAAGAAACAAAGCCAAATAAATTCTAAGTAGCAATAAGCTACAAAAAAAAAAAAAAAAAAATGACTGGTCTGTATTTGACCTGACTAGAAGTTCACTCAGTGAAAACAGTCTTTTCCGTTGCCTCCTCGCTGTCCCTGACAAGACCAGAAGCCCTCTCAGCTCAGGGCTGTTGCTACCGCCCGGTGCGTCCTGCCCTGGATCCACGAGCCTCACTCCCCACCTCCTTCAAGTCCTTGTTTGCACGTTGCCTTCTCAACAAGGCCTTCCCTCATTGTAAACTGCACCCCTGCTTCACTGTCTACAGAGCACTTAATACCTTCTATTGATAACATACCATATACTTTATTTGTATTAGGCTTATCATCTGTTTCTCCCATGAGAAAATAAGTTCCCATAAAGGCAAGATTTCAGGTGTTTTCTTCAATGTACTCTCCATCACCTAGTAGAGTACCTGGTACAAAATAAATGCTCAGTATACACTTACTGAATGAGTAAGTGAAGGAAGGTTTGGGGGTGGGGAAAGTTGGTAGAAAGGTGGGGCTTCTTGTGAAGCTTGGCCTGTAGTTAGTTGTGTCCAACTCTGCGATCCCACGGACTGTAGTTCGCCAGGCTCCTCTGTCCCTGGAGTTCTCCAAACAAGAATACTGGAGTGGGTTGCCATTCTCTTCTCCAGCAGATCTTCCTGACCCAGGGATCGACCCCAGGTCTCCTGCATTGCAGGCAGATTGTTTACCATCTGAGCCACAAGAGATGGGAATTTATTTGCAGGAGAAATTGGTCATTGAGTCTTGAAACACTTCTAGGGATAAAACCAAATCCTTTGCTTTCGTCAGCACCTCCATGCCAGGCACACAGCACATTTCTGTGGATTTATTTGAGACCAGAGTCTGGCCTTTCTCCAGGAAGTCGTAAGAATACAGAAGCCCCCAGGAGTCCCCATGAGCCACTGAAGGTAGATGGGAGTGATTATGTCTAAAGGAAGTTGACTTATTTTTGTTTGGTTTTGTTTGACAAACAATCCCTTCAGAAGTGATACTCCAAATAAACAAGTTCCCTCGGAGGCCAGTGTGCATTTCAGCAATATTCCTAGAAACATCTTCATGGTCGGCAAGTTTTTTTATTGTACACAACAGCAAATTTTCACTTTTGCAAAGTGGGCTTATTTTTGCGAATGACCCAAAGTTTCTTAAAGCAAAAATCTAGGAAGTAAACCAGCTGAGAGGATTTGTAACCTACTGAATGGGTCAAGCGTGTGTTTGGAGTTGAAGGTCGGGTGGTCACTGCTTTGCACAGTTCCTGCTCCGATCCTGGTGGTCTGTCCACTGAGCTGCTGCTGCAGGGTCCTTGGCAGTGGTCAGCATAATCCTCCACCTGGTATTAATACTTTGGTGTGGATGGCTCCCTGGGGGGATGAGGGACACAGAGGTGGGGATGACGCCCAGACTCCGGGGGGAGGGGCGGGGCGGTGCTTTGAGGAAGCAGTGTGTGGCAACGTCCCTTGACAAGCCTCAGCAAGGGCTTTTGGTGGACAAAGGAAAGCCTGTTGGATTCTGAATCAAAACCCAGTGTTTTTAGATGCCCGTAACTTCCTGGTTTGGGAAGTTATGTGGTTGACCATATCTCAGCGGGGAGACAAGGTAACTCAAGTACCCCCCATCTCACTTCCTTCTGCATTTTTTCAGTCCTGCTCTGTATTTCCAGGATGCCCAAAGTCTTCTCCAAAAGATGCCTGAGGACCAAGGGGAATGCTGCAGAAATGGTTTCCCAGGCTGCCATCCGTGCTGTCTCAAAGCTGTAGTGGGGCAGAGGAGTGCTAAGACTTTCTGTTTCTCCCTTCTCAGGGTTTCTTAATTGGTGTCTTTTTATTTTATTTATTTATTTTGGCCACACTCTGCAGCATGCAGGATCTCTGTCCTTTGATCAGGGATTGAACCCAGGCCCCCTATGTTGGGAGTAGGAAGTCTTAACCACTGGACCACCAGGGAAGCCCCTCAGACTTTCTTTTCTTAAAAGATTAGGTCTCCGGACCAAGATGGAGTAGATACACCTCTCTTTATTCTTCCTATAAAGTACAAATAGAAACCCTGGAATTAACATGTAATTTTATTTATAAATTTACATTTAATAATATATTAAAATATTTAACATACATTTTCCAAATTAACATCTAAATATTTATAAAATAAATGAATTCTATATTTACATATGTACTCTTAGACCACATAGAAAGAAGAAAGACCATATAAATAAGATAAATACAATATATTTCTTTTCTTGAGTTTTATAAATTTTGTTTGGTTGAAGCAAAAATTATAACATTATTCAATGAGGTTCTAAATGTATAGAGAAGAAATACTTAAAACAATTATATTTTAAACAAGGTTGAGTGAAGGGACTTAGTGGGAGGTAAAGTTTGGGTACTTTACTCAAACTGGTAAAATGTCAACAGCAGTTAACTGCTATAAATCATATATGCATAATATAATATCCAGAGCAACAGCTGAAACAGCTATACAAAGAGATATACTCAGAAACACTATATAAAAATTGAAACATGACTCTAAAACAGATGTTCAAGTAACCAATACTAAGATGGGAAAATAAAAGCAAAGAACAGAAAACAAAAAATAAAAGGGCAGACTTAGGCCCTTCACATACCAGAAATTACATGAAAGTAAATAGTCGGTAGCAATTAAGAAACTTAAGTGAAAGTTGCTCAGTCATATCTGACTCTTTGGGACCCCATGGACCAGACAGTCCATGGAATTCTCCAGGTCAGAATTCTAGAGTGGGTAGCCTTTCCCTTCTCCTGGGGATCTTCCCAACCCAGGGATCGAACCCAGGTCTTCCACATTGCAGGTGGATTCTTTACCAGCTGAGCCACAAGGAAAGCCCAAGAATACTGGAGTGGGTAACCTATCCTTTCTCCAGGGGATCTTCCTGACCCAGGAATTGAACCAGTGACTCCTGCACTGCAGGCAGATTCTTTACCAACTGAGCTATCAGGGAAGCCCCCGGTTCAATTCCTGGGCTGGGAAGACCCACTGGAGAAGGGAGAGGCTACCCACTCCAGCATTCTTTGACTTCTCTGGTGGCTGAGACAGTAAAGAATTCACCTGCAAGGTGGAAGACCTAGGTTCGATCCCTGGGTTGGAAAGATCCCCTGGAGAAGGCCAGTATTCTGGCCTGGAGAATTCCATGGACTGTATGTAGTCCATGGGGTTGCAAAGAGTTGGACATGACTGAGTGACTTTCACTTTCACTCTCCTGCATTGCAGGCAGATTCTTTACCAGCAGAGCTGCCAGGATGATTCTACTTAAATCACATTTTCTAAATGATAAAATGAAAGAGCTTATCAAGGGATAGGAATGATGAGAGGAACAGGGAGACCTTTGTGGTGAGTGGAAGGTTCTGGGTATTGGCTGCAGGGAAGGTTACACAAATGCACACATGTGATAAGATGGCACTTATGTGCAACACAACTGTATCCATGTCGAAGTCCTGATTTCCACATGGTTCCATTGTTGTGTAAGATGTTACCTTTGGATGGAACAGGATAAGTGGTACCCAAGGCCTCTCTCCACCATCTTCACAGCTTCCAGGGAACCTACAGTTACTTCGGGAGAGAAGGGATGATGGCTGCAAAGAGCTGTCTGGATTCTGACATCAGGTCTGATATGCTCTGGGGTGGGAACTGCAGTGAAGTTCCAGGCTCCCGCTCTTACGCTTCCCTGACACCCCCAACACCCTGGCCCACCTGGCAGTTAGAAAACTATCATTTTCAAAGTTCTTACAGTTTTGGTCTTCTAAGGAGATATGAAGTTCTCTTAGGACAAAATGCTCCTTTTCCTGGGGGGAAAAAAAAAAAAACACTTTAGGCTGGAGACAGTAAAATTAAGAACCAGCTGAGGAAACTGAATGTAATTTGGAAAAGACATGGAAGTTAGCATTTCTCTTAGTAAGATGAAGTGAGTGTGTGTTCACAGCATGGCGTGGTTGTTTTCTGTGGAGAAATGTCTTGTTTTGGGGGGGTGTATACTACATGGTATAAGTTCCAATACTTTGGCCACCTATTGCGAAGAGTCGACTCACTGGAAAAGACCCTGATGCTGGGAGAGATTGAAGGCAGGAGGAGAAGGGGACAGCAAAGGATGAGATGGTTGGATGGCATCACTGACTTAATGGACATGAGTCTGAGCAAACTCTGGGAGATGGTGAAGGACAGGGAAGCCTGGCGTGCTGCAGTCCAAGGGATCGCAAAGAGTCGGACACGACTGAGCGACTGAACAACGACATACGACATGGTGCCTGTGGATGACCTTGTTCTTACAGCACCAGGCATGCGGTTTGCTGTTTCCAAGAAGACGGCATTGAACAGAGAGGAGGATGGGAAGGACAGGTGGGCCTGCTTCTCCCCTGGCCCGGGAAAAGAGACAGGGCAGGAGGGCCGAGTCAGACTTGCCATCTCACACATGATGCTGTTTATGACAGTAGATTCTAGAACATTCCAACCCTGGAACCATACGTTCTATGGGATCACGGTGGGCTCTGCAGCCAATCCTCCTGGACTCAGAGGTCAGCCTCTGCCCCCATGCACTGTGGAGTCATGGCTCAGTCACTAACATGCCCACGCCCTTCTCTGCAACCGTTCAGTGGGCACAGTGACAGTAACTGCCTCAGAAGGCTGTGGGCATCCAAGACTTAGGGGAGCTAAGTAAGCTCTGCAATTTTATCCTCCTCCCAGTGTTCTGGGGAAGTCTCTCAAAGGCCCAAGGATGCACAACTTTCTGTGTCGCCTGGGAAGATGGTTTGGGGCCAAGAACTGAGCTTGGAGTGGGCGGGCGGGGGAGTGCTGTCTTCTCTGTGAGCCTCCTGTCTGCTTCCCTGGACCCTGCGGCAAGGAGTCGGCCACCTGGAGGCTTCCGATAGTGGGGGCACATTCTCTCCAGCTCCTTGGACCCAGCGGGTAAGCTAGGGTAAGGAAAAGGGGCCCTGGGTCAGGTTTGGGTCTGTGGCCTCAGAGCAGCTACTCCTGAGAGAAGCTGAGCGTCCCTTTCTCTTCCGTGTGTGCTCAGGCCACAGCCCTTGGCTGTCTACTGCACAGCGTCATCAGAGGACTGGGTCATACTCTCTCTCCCCCTCAGACTTTCTCTGGCAGCCCTGAGTTCCTGGCCTTTCTGTGATCCCCACCTTTCCCATCGCCCTCCACCAGGAGGGAGAGCTAAGTCCCTCCAGCTTCCATCAGCCACACGGCCCTGCCCACCTTTGCAGGACAGGGCCCCGGGCTGTAGTTCATGTGAGAAATTCCTCACTGGGTGGTAGGACAATTCCACAGGTAACATCCCTGGAGGAGGGACAGAGGCAGAAGGTTTGCTCACTTGGACTGTATGTGCCTCCTGAGGGGAAACGTGTCAAGTTCTTTATCAAGGCTTCTCTCCTGGGTACCCCCTTCACTAACTCCCAGGCTCTGTGGCCCTGAGGTTTGGAGCCTGACCAGCACAGACACAGCCCCTGAAGCCGTATGTTTTACTGCGAATTGCCAGAGAGAAAAACCGTGGCTCAGACTGAATTCTATTTATTCCAGTGGGCTCGCTGCAACAAAGTATCTGTTGTTGCTGCTGCTGCTAAGTCACTTCAGTTGTGTCCAACTCTGTGCGACCCCACAGACGGCAGCCTACCAGGCTCCCCAATAAATAAATGAAAAGATGCTCACCATCATTCATTATTCAGTTCAGTTCAGTTCAGTCGCTCAGTCGTGTCCGACTCTTTGCGACCCCATGAATCACAGCATGCCAGACCTCCCTGTCCATCACCAACTCCCAGAGTTCACTCAAACTCACATCCATCGAGTCAGTGATGCCATCCAGCCATCTCATCCTCTGTCGTCCCCTCTTCCTCCTGCCCCTAATCCCTCCCAGCATCAGAGTCTTTTCCAATGAGTCAACTCTTTGCATGAGGTGGCCAAAGTACTGGAGTTCAGCTTTAGCATCATTCCTTCCAAAGAAATCCCAGGGCTGATCTCCTTTAGGATGGACTGGTTGGATCTCCTTACAGTCCAAGGGACTCTCAAGAGTCTTCTCCAACACCACAGTTCAAAAGCATCAATTCTTTGGCACTCAGCTTTCTTCATGACCACTGGAAAAGCCATATGCAAATGAAAACTACAATAAGGAATCACCTCATACCAGTCAGAATGACCATCATCAGAGAGTCCACAAACAACAAGTGCTGGAGAGGGGGTGCACTGCTGGTGGGAATGTAAATTGATACCACCATTATGGAAGACAACATAAAGATTCCTTTAAAAACTAGGAATAAAACCACCATATGATGCAGCAATACCACTTTTAGGCATATGCCCTAAGGAAACCAAAGCTGAAAAAGACACATGTAGCCCAATGTTCATTGCAGCACTATTCATAACAGCTAGGACATGGAAGCAACACAGACGTCCATCAACAGATGAATGGATAAAGAAGCTGTGGTACGTATATACAATGGAATACTGCTGCTGCTGCTAAGTCACTTCAGTCGTGTCCAGCTCTATGCGACCCCATAGATGGAAGCCCACCAGACTCCCCTGTCCCTGGGATTCTCCAGGCAAGAACACTGGAGTGGGCTGTCATTTCCTTCTCCAGTGCATGAAAGTGAAAAGTGAAAGAGAAGTCTTTCAGTCGTGTCTGACTATTAGTGATCCCATGGACTGCAGCCTACTCAGCCATAAAAAGGAATGCATTTGAGTCAGTTCTAATGAGGTGGATGAACCCAGAGCCTATTTATACAGAGTGAAATAAGTCAGAAAGAGAAAAACAAATATCATGTATTAACGCATATACATGGAATCTAGAAAGACAGTACTGATGAACCTGAATCTTCAGGACAGCAATACAGGTGCAGACACATAGAACAGGCTTCTGGACACAGCTGCGGAGAGGAAGGAGAGGGTGAGATGAGTGGAGAGAGTTAACATGGAAGCATATACACTACCATATGTAAAATACACAGCCAAGGGGAATTTGCTATATGACTCAGGGAACTCAAACTGGGGTTCTGTAATAACCTAGAGGGGTGCGAAAGGATGGGAGGTGGGAGGCAGATTCAAGAGGGAGGGGACATATGTACCCCTATGGGTAATTCATGTTGATATATGACAGAAATCAAACCAATATTGTAAAGCAATCATCAATCAATTGAAAACAAATAAATATTAAAAAAAAAAAATCTATTGTTTCTGCCTGTCCCATACATATCCATTCCCCCTTCTCTAGAACAGCCCCCAGATTTTCCTTGGGGACCCACTCTCCCCACAACCTCAATGATCATTCTTGGATCGATGAGAAGACTTCTGCGAAGTCATGAACAAGGTTTTGCTCTTAAAAAGAGATGCAAGGAAGAGCTTAAAGTCCCCATTTCAGGTAATGTTTTTCTTTTTCAAAGTTGTTTGGTTATCCTAGGTCCTTTGCATTTCCATTTGAATTTTAGAATCAGTAGACAGTTTCTACATAAAAACTACTGGAATTTTGGTAGATATTGCCTTAAATCTACAGACATTTTAAAATTTATATTGAGTCTACTGATACCATAACAGGGTAAATACATTTCTCAATGTTTTAGGTCTTGTTTAATTTCTTTCAACCATGTTTTACAGCTTGCAGTGTACAGATCTTACATATTATCTTTTGTCAAATTTATTCCTAATTTCATATGTTTGATGCTATTGTATTAGGTTGGTACAAATGCAATTGCAATTTCGGACTGTGAATTTTTAAATCACTGTAACTAGGCTCAAACACATCTTTATTAATCAAAATAGGAACCATTACAATCAACATATTTTGCCAAAAAGAAATAAGTTTATTACTGTAGCTTAGTAAGCTGAGGCTCAAAATTCGACAAACTCTTGAAAGCATTTTCTGCCTCCTGATGGTTGTGGAAGCATTTTCCCTGCAAAAAGTTGTCGAGATGCTTGAAGATGTGCTAGTCGGTTGCCAACAGGTCAGGTGAATATGGCAGATGAAGCAAAACTTCGTAGCCCAATTCATTCAACTTTTGCAGCATTGGTTGTGTGACATGCAGCTGGGTGTTGTCGTGGAGAAGATCTGGGCCCTTTCTGTTGACCAATGCTGGCTGCGGGTGTTCCAGTTTTTGGTGCATTTCATTGATTTGCTGAGTATACTCCTCAGATGTAATGGTTTCACCAGGATTCAGAAAGCTGTAGTGGATCAGACAGGCAGCAGGCCACCAGACAGCGGCCATTACCTTTTTTTGGTGCAAGTTTGGCTTTGGGAAGTGATTTGGAGCTTCGATTCAGTTCAGTCATTGAGCTGGTTGTCTCCGGTTGTCATATAAAATCCAATTTTCATTGCACGTCACAATTCAATAGAGAAATGATTCATGGTTGTTGCGTAGAATAAGAGAAGACGACACTTCAAAATGAAGATTTTAAATTTTTGGTCGGTTAATGAGGTGTCCACTTATCAAGATTTTTCACCTTTCCAATTTACTTCAAATGTCCAATGACTGTAGAATGGTCGATGTTGATTTCTTTGCCAACTTCTCATGTAGTTGAAAGAGGATCAGCTTCAATGATGCACTCAGTTGGTTGCTGTCAACTTCCGATGGCCAGCCTCTGCACTCATTTTCAAGGCTCTCATCTCCTTAAAAAACTTCTTGAACAACCACTGCACTATACATTCGTCAGCAGTTCCTGGGCCAAATGTGTTACTGATGTTGTGAGTTGCCTCCACTGCTTTATGACTTATTTTGAACTTGAATAAGAAAATCGCTCTAATTTGCTTTTTGTCTATCATTTCCATAGTCTAAAATAAATATAAAATACACAGCAAGTAATAAGTCATTAACAAAGATAAAGTGAGAAATGTGCATTAAAATCATGTATAGCATAACCACGTTTATTTAAGAATGTAATACATTATCAAACAGCGAAACTCAACAATGCAAAACTGCAAGTACTTTTGTACTTGGGCCTCCCAGGTGGCACTAATGGTAAAGAACCTCCTGCCAACGCAGGAGACATAAGAGACTTGGGTTCGATTCCTGGGTCAGGAAGATTCCCTGGAGGAAGGCCTGGCCACCCACTCCAATATTCTTGCCTGGAGAATCCCATGGATGGAGGAGCCTGGCAGGCTACAGTCCATAGGGTCGCAGAATTGGACATGACTGAGGTGACTTAGCATGCAATATATGATATTTTTTTAATTACAATTCTGGATAGCTTATTGCTGGTATATATAAATAAATTTTATTTCTGTATTATTAATATTGTATCCTACAGGCGTGCAATATTTACTTATTAGTTGATCATATTGACCATAGACGGTCATACTGTCTGCAAAGAACGATACCTGTTGCTGCCCCCTTTCCAGTCTGAGGGCTTCCCTGATAGCTCAGTTGGTAAAGAATCCACCTGCAATGCAGGAGACCTGGGTTCGATCCCTGGGTTGGGAAGATCCCCTGGAGAAGGGAACGGCTACCCACTCCAGTATTCTGGCCTGGAGAATTCCATGGACTGTCTAGTCCATGAGGTCGCAAAGGGTCGAACATGACTGAGCAACTTTAACTTTCCAGTCTGAATGTCCTTTATTTCTCTAGTACAAACGTCGAATAGAAGTTGTGAGAGCAGGCATCTTTGTCTTCTTTCTGATCTTTAGAAAAGGAAAGGATGATCTTTAGAAAAGGAAAGGATTTTGCCTTTCACCATTAATTATAACATTCAGAAAACGAAGATCATGGCATCTGGTCCCATCACTTCATGGGAAATAGATGGGGAAACAGTGGAAACAGTGTCAGACTTTATTTTGGGGGGGGCTCCAAAATCACTGCAGATGGTGACTGCAGCCATGAAATTAAAAGACACTTACTCCTTGGAAGAAAAGTTATGACCAACCTAGATAGCATATTGAAAAGCAGAGATTTTACTTTGCCAACAAAGGTCCATCTAGTCGAGGCTATGGTTTTTCCAGTGGTCATATATGGATGTGAAAGTTGGACTGTGAAGAAAGCTGAGCGCCGAAGAATTGATGCTTTTGAACTGTGGTGTTGGGGAAAACTCTTGAGAGTCCCTTGGACTGCAAGGAGATCCAACCAGTCCATTCTGAAGGAGATCAGCCCTGGGATTTCTTTGGAAGGAATGATGCTAAAGCTGAAACTCCAGTACTTTGGCCACCTCATGCGAAGAGTTGACTCATGGGAAAAGACTCTGATGCTGGGAGGGATTGGGGGCAGGAGGAGAAGGGGACGACAGAGGTGACTCGAAGGACATGAGTCTGAGTGAACTCTGGGAGTTGGTGATGGACAGGGAGGCCTGGCGTGCTGCGATTCATGGGGTCGCAAAGAGTCGGACATGACTGAGCAACTGAACTGAACTGATACATTTGTTTCATAGCTGCCTCTTATTCTGCTGAGAAAGTTCCCTTCTACTACCAGAGTTTTGTTTTTTAATCAGAAACAAATGTTGGGCTTTGTTAAATGTTTTTTCTATGGCTACTGAGATAATTATATAATTTCTTCTTTGACTTGCTGGTTAGTTATAAATGTGTCATCCCATGTATAATTATTTGGAGATTTTCCAAGTTTCTGTCACTGATTTGTGATTTAATTCCACCACGGTCAGAGAACACACTTTACAGGACTTGAATCTTGACTTTTTTTAGTCTCAGACTGGAGTGTGACCCATCTTGGTACATCTTCGCATGCACTAGCAAGGAAAGTGTGTTCCGCTATTGTTGGGTGATGTGATCTGTAAACGTCAATTGGGCTGAGTTGGTGGAGGGTGTCATCCAAGCTGTCTACATCTTTGCTGATCTTCTGTCCACTTGTTCTACTGATGAGTGACAGCATGGTGTTGAAATCTGACTGTAATTGTGGGTTTGTCTGTTTCCTCTTGCAAGTCTATTAGTTTCTGTTTCATCTATTTTGAAGCTTTGTTATTCAGTGCATAAACATTTAGAATTGCTATGTCACCCTGATGAATGGATACCGTAATCATTATGAAAGGACACTTTTTAATGCCTGATATATTATTTGTTCTATAATCTGCTTTGTCTGATACTAATATTCTCTCTCTAGCTTTCTTTCGATTAGGAGCTAGCATATCTTTTTTCAGTCCTTTCACTCTTAACCTACTTGTGTCTTAATAACATCGCCTTTCTTGAAGCATACAGCCTTCTCCTGGTTAGAGTCTTCAGCTTCTTCACATATACAACAATGAACAGGGCCCATCAATCTTCCTTCACACTCATGCTCAATTTTCTCTTTGACCTTGATGGGGATTAAATGGAGGCAAATGGTAGGGCTGAGGCAGAGCATACAGAGAGGAGCTTTAGTTCACCCTGCCATAAACACTATCTTATAACTTAGGTTGAATCCCATCACACATCAGCCATATGTCCTTGGGCAAGCTCCTTAACCACCCTGAGCCTCAGTTTCCCCATCAACAAAATGAATTGAATAATGTCGGCTTGGTAGAGTTATAAATAATCTGCGCATAACGCCTTCCCCAGGGTCCAAAGCTCATTTGGTGATAGATACTAACCCGCTGTTATTATTACTTCTATATTAATGTATGTACCATACACATGAATATATTTACATTACAAATCAACCTCTTATGTGAGCACAAAGCAGTCATCATACTTTTTTTTTAATTAACTTGCTGTGCCAGGGAGGTAATAAAAGGAATGAAATCAGCATGTTTTTTCCAACATGCTTGTCATAAATTAAGCCCCTAGTCAAGTGCCCTTCTCAGGGAGGTTTGGCTAACGGAGCTTGCTCTGGAATCATGTGATTATAACTCCAACCTTGCAGAACCTTGACAAGGAACAAGGGTCCTAGGCTTTCATAGGGCGCTACCCCTGGGTCTTTTGCATCTGACATATTAATTCCTGCCTCTTCCTGTAAAGATAATTCATGCTCCTTGGCAGCATTGTGGAAGGCACAATGCCTGGTGCCAGGAGTCTCCTGCAAACTTCAGCAGGGCCATATTATAATGTGCCACTAGATTAATCCAGCCATCTAAAATATATTTTTTAAGAGCCAAAGGTCTTTCCCATGAATAACCTGGCGAGTATTTGAGCTTCATTATAATTTCCCTCTAATGGAGTTTGGGGAAATGAAATGGGAGTTATTAGCCAAATTTATAAGACTGTCTCCTGCGAAAAGAGGGGATGACTTAGCAGACGAGGTGCACTGGCTAACTCCCTGGCCCAGGAGACACAGCCAGCCTCCAGTTTGCAAACACAAAAATATCCCCACCTGATACCCACTTTCCTGTGCTCCCAGTACAGGGCCGGCAGAGCATTTAGAACCGGAGGGAGCACTGCACACACACCCCCCAGTGGGCTCCTCTCCTCCATGTTCAGAATCCTACTCTGCAAGCCCACCAATGGGTTTTTGTCCAAAAGAATTGAAATCAGAATCTCAAAGAGGTCTTAGCACTCCAGTGTTCATTACAGTATCACTCACGACAGTTAGGATGTGGAATGACCTAAATGTCTAGTGACAGATGAACAGATAAAGAAGATGCGACAGGAACATGCAAAAGAATACCATTCAGACTTCAGAGAGAGAAATTCTGCAAAATTGGACAACAGAAGTGAAGCTTGAGGACATTATGCTCAGTGAATAAGTCAATCAGAAAAAACCCTGGTTCCACTTATATGAGGTATGTGAAATGAAAAAGTCAAACTCCTATGGTATCAAAGAGTAGAACGCTGGTTACGAGAGACTGGAAACAGAGGGGAAAGGGAAGTTACTGATGGACAGGCAGGAAGTTTCAGTCAAGTGAAATGAACAAACTCTAGGGTTTGCTGTACCACACTGAACCAACAGTCAACAGTCATGGATTATAATCATCTGATGTCACTCACAGGATACGTGAGATATAGCAACACCAGTGAACTTGTTTACGAAACACAGAATCACAGACATAGAGAACAGATTTGTGGTTATCAAGGGAGTGGGGGAGGGGCAAATTAGGAGTTGGGGATTAACAGATACAAACTGCTATATATCAAATAGATAAACAAGGATCTACTGTATAGCACAGGGAACTATAACCAATATCCTGTAACAAGCCATAACGGAAAACTGAAACACTTGACTATACAGAAGAAACTAACACAAGATTGTAAAGCATCTATATATCAATAAAAATAATAGTAAATTTAAATAAATTTTTAAAAAAATAATAGATTATGTACTTAAAAGTCTGTTTGCAATTCCCTGGTGGTCCAGAAATTAGGACTCAGCGCTTTCATTGCCGGGGCCTGAGTGCACCCCCTGGTCAGGGAAGTAAAATCCTACAAGCCAGAAAAACAAAACCAAAATTTTGTTAAGTGGATGGATCTCAAGTTAAGTGTTATTAACACACCAACATTTTTTAAAGTTCATAATAGAGTTAAACATTAAAAAAAAAATTACCCCACCACAAAAGACCATGGTGTTGGTGATCCCACTGGAGCCTACATGAACACATTCTCCTGCTGGTATCTGGAGAGTTTTAAAACCACCTCACTGAAGGGCAGAGGCACCTTCAAGAGGGAGTATCTTGAACAAGAAAATGGCTGAATGAGGCTCTTGAAGGATAGAGACTCACGTTCCCTCTAGGGAAGTCGGGAGCCATCATCTGGGGAGAAACAGTCCCGGAGGGCGGGGAGTGACAGAGGATGGGGCCCCCAGGGACATGCCCAGGACCCTGGGTGCCCAGGAAGAGGAGGGGCTCCAGGGGCCTGGAAGGGGGGATGGGCTGCGTCTGCCTGAAGGAGAACTCTCAGCACGGCTCTTAGATCGTAAGGAACTCAGGGTGGAGAGAGAGACCACGAACAGCAATGACACGGACATTGCTACTGAGCACATGTGTTCAGATTAGCACGTGTGTTCACTCAGTAGCACATTGCTACTGAGTTCATGCAGGTGGTCCTAACAGAGGACCACAGGCTGGAGGCTTAAACAATGTGGAGGCTGGAAGCCCAGGATCAGCGCATCTGCAGGGAAGGTCTCCTCCCAGGCCTCTCTCTGGCTGGGAGATGCCGTCTTCTCCCTGTATCCTCATGTGGTGTCTCTTCTGTGCATGTCTGTGTCCTAATCAACTCTTCTTTTAAGGACACCAATCACATGGGATTAGGGTCCATCCCAGGGACCTCATTTTAATGTAATCACCCTTATAAAGAGTCTCCAAATACTTTCACTCTCCTGAGGTCCTAGTGGTTAGGATGTCAATGAGTGTTTGGGGGATGTAAATCAGCCCACTGGGCTGTAACTCTTAGAATCTGTATGCTTATCCTGTAAAGCCACAATGAGTCCCATTCATGGGTGTTCCCTGGACTTTCTCACGCACCTGATCTGCAAAGCGTACCTGTGAGATAGGCAGCATCACCGTCCACGCTTTAGAGATGAGGACATGAGGCCCAGAGTGGCCAAGCAATTCACCTGGTTTGAAGGCAGGACTGACCACAGCCCACCTGCGACCTGAGGCTGCACCTTAGATCACATCACCTGCCTCTATTCCCGGGCTTGTTACAGAAAAATGTGCAGGACCTAGAAGAGAGAGGAGATGATGACTAAATAAAAGTCACTCACAGTCCCACCCGTCTGGACTCTACACATAGACTTGGATTCTGCCGTGCAGTCTCCCTGTCCCATCTGACATCAGCTTCCTTAACTCGGGCTAACGTCCTGAATGTCACTTTGCTGGGGACAGAGCCAAAGGAGAGCTAATGACACTTGAAAACTGCGTCCATGAGACTTCAAGGATGGGGACATCGATGATGCTATGGTGCTGGGTGTGAAAAGCTGATTCCTATACACCGTCTGCAGGATGAGCCCAATTGAAACAAACAAACAAAAAATACAACACCAGATTGCTAAGTGTAGATCTCTGGCTCAGGTGGAACCATGGGTGATACTAATTTTCCTCCAAGATCACCTGTATTTATTTCCTGTTTCTCAAATGTGCCATCATGAGTGTGTGGACAAAATGACTTCTGGGAGCAGAAATGAAAACAATAAATGTCATGAGAGAAAAACTACCCCACGCCCACTCACCACACTGCAGGTGCAATTCACTGATGGGGTCTCAGTTCTGGAAGATTCCTCCATATGCATTTGGAAAGGAAAACAAAGGCAGCACACAGTGTCTGTGAGGAAGTCTCTTGGCAACAACATCCTGAGTGAGAAGTGATAAAAGAACCACATTCCTAAAAGCAGCCCGAAGTGGCCACTCAAATAGTAAAACTGACGCAGGGGTTTGAAAACAAAGTCCCAGCTTTCAGCCGGCGTTTCCTGAGCCAGTGAGTGCAGCCACTGAGGAAGAGGAAGCTGGTGCCCCCAGAACCCCCCGGGGGCCCTGTGCTGCCACCCACGCTGAGGCCCCTAAGGCCAGAGGTCTCCATCCTGTCGCCCCAGGTGGAGGAGCACCTGCTTCAGGTGCCCTTGGGGACCCAGCCCACGGCTCTGTGGCTCTGTCTGCCCCTCCACTGGAGCCTGGAGAGGGGGGCTCCCAGGCTCCTAGTCCAGGGAGCAGGGTGCACTTGGATGGGGACCTGGGCAGGCCAGGGTTGAGGCTGGGCACAGGTCCCACCTTGGGCCACCTGCTTCCTGCCGGGCTGCAGAGCCAGGCAGACACAATGGGCAGGCCCCACGTCAGACTCTTAGGGGAAGAAACTCACTCTTTGTGGACCGAGAGATCAGGACAGGATATCTATAACGGTTTAAAGAAAAAAAAAAGCCTGGGCTGCAACCCCCTCTTTCCCCAAGCACTTCCGAAATGTCGTGCAACACACCCAGCTCTTTAAATATCCAAACCCAGAATAAATGTGCCGACAGCATTTCCCCCGGCAACCCGGGCCCCATGGCTGGCGGCTGAGTCAGGCTCCGAGTGACGGAGCTGGAGCGGGCCACCCAGATCAACAGGCTTGGCGGAGACCGGGGCGCCCAGCACTCAGCACTCCTGCCCTGGTGCCCTCTCCCCAAAGTCCCTGCCCCCATCAGGGGACACCTGGGTGTCCCTAACCACTGTGCCCCCTGCCTTCCCACAGTGGGGGGCACTCCCTGCTCTTGCGCTGGTAAATGAGCTACAGCATTGAGGGAAGAAAAGGACCTTCTAATAAGATCCAGGCAGAACCCGGCTAAACCCTGGCACCAATTCCCATCCTCCTGTTTGTCCCTGGACAAAGTGGCCACTTGGACCCAACAGCTCTTTGTGGGGGGGGCTGTCCCATGACCGAGCGGGTGACGGCTCTGGACTGGACAGATTCTTTTAAGATCCTTACAAATATGTTTAGACAGGCGTTTCTCCTAAGAATTTTGAATGTCTACCCAGTTGAATTATACATGCTACATGCTAAGTCGCTTTAGTTGTGTCTGACTCTCTGCAACCACACAGACTATAGCCCACCAGGCTCCTCTGTCCATGGGATTCTCCAGGCAAGGATCCTGGAGTAGGTTGCCACATCCTTCTCCAGGAGATCTTCCCAACCAGGGACCAAACTGACATCTCTTATGTCTCCTGAACTGGTAGTCCAGTTCTTTGCCTCTAGTGCCACCTGGGAAGTCCAGTTGAACTATATATATGTATGTGTGTTCTTTTTGCAAGTTCTGGTTTTCTGTTAAAACATGTTTTGGCCTCTGGTTGAATACAGTGTCTACCAGACCTCAAGGTGTGAGGCAGATACAAGCAGAGTTGATTTGGTTGAGGTGGGGGCTGGGGCTCAATGCTCATTCACCCAGAGACATATCCTGAGACCCTGAACAATGGACCAGGTAATAATAGTATTCTATGGGCTCACATACCTGAGAACCCCTGATTCACCATCATGTGAGTCCGCATAGTGCAGGGAACATCCTTAGGGTTTGACTCACTCCTTCTCCACTTCCAGTAGAAAATAAGGATGAGAAGAGGTTGTGGACCTGAATTAAAATGGAACCAGAGGCTCACAGTGAAATGCAGCAGAGCCAAGCCCAACAGAAATCATTCATTCTTTTGTTAGTCAACAAAAACATGCTAAGCACTTACCATGTGCCAGCCCCAGTACGAGACACAGCAAATGATATACAGAAAGGTAATTCAGTCTTTATCCATGTGGAGGTTTATGTTCTAAACAAAATTAACATAAATACAAAAAAATCATAAATGGAAGGTACAATTTATTTTTTCAGGGATCCATTTACATGAGCTACCCTTTCAAGCAGTGGTGATCCAGGACTTCCTGGAAGAAGTGAAGAAGGGTTTGGTTTTCACAGGTGGCGGGGAGAGGATGGCCCTCTAGAACAAGGAAGCAGCAGGCACAAAGGCCCGAGGTGCCCTGGTCGCACAGGCTGACAGCTCCAGGTAGTGCATTCATGGAGTCTGTCGAGTCTGCCGCCTGGCATCTGCCCTGCTGGAAAGCTCAGACGTGATCGGGGAAATAGGAAGGGAGCTGGATAGAGCAGCAGACGGAGATCAGATGCCAGGGTGAGGTTGCAACCAGAGTGCAGAAGGCCTGGGACACCAGACAAGGTGCTGTCACTCCACACTGTGAACAGTGGGCAGGGGCTAAGGGGCTTTAAGCAGATAAGTGACACCAGAGGGTGGCTTTAGTAAGCCAAGCCCAGCAGGGGTGGGAGGGTGTGATGGAAGAGGAGAAAGATGCTGGAACTGGGATGGAAAGTTCCTGCCACAGTGGAAGGGACCGCTGATGGGGCACCTGTGGATGGAGACAGGCTGGGAAGGCAAAATAGAGGTGAGAGATTAAAAAAAAAAATTCCCCCAGGAGACTCAGCCAGACCTAGCAAACCCCTACCTTTGGAGGCCAAGGGACAGGTCATGGGGATTAGAGGCCTGGTCTGGGTGCCTGGGGAGCAGTGGGTGCCTCCTGCACACTTAGGGAAGAGGGCAGGCATGCTGGGGCTCTGTGGACATGTGGGATGCTTGATTTTTAGGCTGGAAGGTTTTGGGCGTTGGAGGGAAAGTTCAAAGAACCAGATCAACCCTCGAGCAGGGCCTTCCCCCTATCCTACACGAGTGGATACAAAAGCCCCTGATGCTGGTGGTGAGATGGTCTGCCTTTGGGTGAGGGTTACCGATTACAGCACCCACATTCCCGAAGCTTCCATCAGGTTCCTGTCCCTCCTCTTCTCCCCTGGAACACGGGGCTCCCAAGGGAGGAAAGCTGGAAAGGAGACTTCCTTATGGATGATGTGGGCGACAGTTACCAGAGCAAGAAAGGGGACTCCCCCAGTCCCGTATCTTCCAGTTGAGCCACGCTGCTGAGGGTAAACAGCAACCAAAACAATCCCAGTTGCTTGCCACTTGGAAGATTATTATCTGAGCAGTTGGTGGATGGGAACTGTTTTTCAAACAAGCTATCAAAACAAACCCAGAGAGCACATGTGCGAGGCCGCTGGCCTGTGAGTCGCTGAGGAAGGAAACCAGCAACCCAGCGGCCCCTCCATCACGTGTCCTCCCGCCAGGCGGCAGGTCCCCCAGATCGCCTGGGGTGGGGAGGCCCAGGGTCCAGCAAGGGAGGGTCTGGAGAGTGAGGGTCTAGCGAGTGAGATGCAGAAACTACCTCTGAAAACAGGGAGGCTTAGGTGACCGGGCTGCAAGCCAGTAGGGCAGGGCTGGCGGCCACTTGTCCAGGCCATCACCTGAGAGCCTGAAACTCTTGAGTGCAAACATCAGATGTTATTTATAGCCATCTGTTGAAATCCGTGTTACAAGGATTATGATGTTTACAAGGATGAATCGTAGGTACCTCTCCTTTCTCGCCCCTCTGGCTCAACCTAGAGATGTTTTCATGTGCAGACTTCTCTTTCTTGAGCTCATTTTTCTTTAAAAAAAAGAAAAAGAACTCACAAGGGTAGGACAACAAATCGTTCTTATTTAAAACCCTGGTGAGGCCGAGGCACCTGAGCTTCCTGGAGGGAATGAGGAGCAGCTTTCTAAACAAAACTCAGCAGGCTGTCTTAAAGGGGTTTGTCTGCAGTCCTGGTTGCGGGGGGGGGGGGGGCAGGGCGGGATTTTCCTAGAGGGGCAGAATCCCTCCCTTCCCTCTGTTCTACCCCCAGCATCCCCTACATAAAGCTCATAAACACCCCCTGACTCTTGCCCCAACTTTGTGTTGGCTGCCCTTATTTTCAAATCACAGGCTGTAGTTCATCTCACACAGGCGGGTTGGAAGTTTGGAGGAGTCAGTTTAATGAAAAAGGGGAGTGAGGCAGAGCTAGAGAAAAAACTAGTGGTTACAGTGGGGAGGAGGGGGAGGAGAATATGGGGTGTGGGAACAGGAGGTATAAAACTGCTGGCTTTAAGACGGGCTCAGGGATGTCTTATACAATACAGGGAAGATAGCCAGTATTTTGTAATCGCTGTAAATGGAAAGACATCTTTAAAAACTGTACAAAAATTTTAAAATTGTTTTTTAAAAAATGAAAAATAGGAGTCCCCTGGTGGGCTAGTGGTTAGGATTCCAGGCTTTCACTGCCATGGCCCAGGTTCAAGCCCTGTTTGGGGCACTGAGATCCTGTAAGCTGCGCGGTGCAAACCCCACCTCCAAAAAATAAAAATTAAATCTTGTCAGTGCTGGCCAAAAAAAAGCAGTGCTTAAGGAAACACTAGAAATAATGTAAAATCCTCTATGGCCACAGCCTTAAAACTGGATTTCTCTTAGGAGTTTGGGGTTAACAGATATACACTACTATATATAAAATAGATAAACAACAACAAGCTACTGTATAGCAAAGGGAAATACATTCATTATCTTGTAACAACCTATAGAGAAGACTCTGAAAAAGAACAGGTATATCTGTGGTGGGTTGTGGTTTAGTGGCTAAGTCGTGTCCAACTCTGCGACCCCATGGACCGTAGCCCGCCAGTCTCCTTTGTTCATGGGATTTCCCAGGTAAGAATTCTGGAGTAGGTTGCCATTTCCTTTTCCAGGGATCTTCCCAACCCAGGGATCAAACCTGGGATTCCTGAATTGCAGATAACTTTTTACCATCTGAGCCACCAGGGACCACACCAAACAGATGAACAGACCAAATGAAACATGCACAGGGAGAGGCGGCAGCACGGCTGCGCTTGCAGACGCGACACTGTGACGCGAGCAGAGAGTAGCTGGGCACTTACTCACCCGAAGGCAAAGTGACACCTAATCCATGGGGACTGGGGTCGGAAGAGGGCTCCCACGGGGCTACTGCCTGGGAGCTGGGAGGCCCCGTGTCTTGGTCTGGGGGCGGCTACACAGAGTATAAAGGTTAAACAGTGACTCAGGTGTGTGTAAGACCACTGCACTGCACGCAGGCAGGCAGGCACCTCCACAGAACATCTTAAAGCGGGATGCTGTGTCCTACATGAGCATATTTGCTTCCGTAATCTAGACAGCATATTAAAAAGCAGAGGTGTTACTTTGCCAACAGAGGTCTGTATAGTCAAAGCTATGATTTTTTCCAGTAGTTATATAAGGATGTGAGAGCTGAACCATAAAGAAGGCTGAGCAACAAAAAACAGATGCTTTTGAACCGCGGTATTAGGGAAGAATCTTGAGAGTCCCTTGGACTGCAAGGAGATCAAACCAGTCAATCCTAAAGGAAATCAGTCCTGAATATTCATTGGAAGGACTGATACTGAAGCTGAAGCTCCAACTTTGGCCACCTGATTGATGCAAAGAGCTCATTAGAAAAGACCCTGATGCTGGGAAAGATTGAAGGCGGGAGGAGAAAGGGACGAGAGAGGATGAGATGGTTGGATGGCATCATCGACTCAAAGGACATATGAGTTTGAGCAAACTCTGGGAGACGGTGAAGGACAGGGAGGCCTGGCATGCTGCAGTCCATGGGGTCGCAAAGAGTCGGACACAACTGAGTGACTGAACAACAACATTTGCTTCCTGTTGCTGCTGTGACAAATTATCACAGAAGCAGTGGCTTAAGATGGCTGAAATGTATGATTGCACTGGAGGTCAGAAATGAACCATCAAAGCATCATCAGGCCTGAGTTCCTTCTAGAGGCTTTGAGGAGGAGCCTTTTCTTGCCTGAACAGCCTATAGAAGCCACCTGTGTCCCTCGCCTCGTGGCCCCTTCTCATATCACTGGAGCCTCTTGCGTCTGTCATCACACCCCAACTGTTGTCAGGTTTCCTTCTTTGCTTTTTTGGCCACACCCCCACAGCTTGCAGGATGATCATCAGTCCCAGGACCAGGGACTACCGAACCTGGGCCACTGCAGCGAAGGTGCTGAGTCCTAACCACTGGACCACAGGGACTCCCTGGTTTCCTTCTTGTAAGGATCCTTGCAGTTAACTCTGGGCCCATCTGGATAATCCACAATAATCTCTTCATCTTAAAAGTCCTTAATTTAATCACAGTTGCCGAGTCTTTCCTGCCATGTAAGGTCACATCCTCACAATTCTGGACATGAGGACATGGATGTTTCCAGAGGGGGGAGGGGCATTATTCAGCCTTCATAATAAGGGGACATGGAGGTCAAGGCCAAATAAGACCACCAAAGGTATTAGGATAATTAATATAATAGCTGCTGTTGGGACACAAGAACCCCCAAACCTCCATGGCTTTATACAATAACAGGGGCTCTTGTTTTATTTTATGGGTTTTATGGCCATGCTGTGCAGCATGTGGGATCTTAGTTCCCCAACCAGAGATTGAACTCATGCCCCCTGCATCGGAAGTGTGAAGTTTTAACCACTGGACCACCAGGGAAGTCCCCTAATCTAGGCCCAGGATCCCCATCGGAACCTTAGAATTCAGGGGAGCTGTGAACCCAGATGGGAGAAAAAAAATCTTTATTTTCTCTAAACTTAGCACTTCAATGATAAATGTAGTCAATAAGTCACATTAGTACTGGTAGTATTTGTAATAGAAATTAGACATTTTCACATCAAGTTACAAGTTACTTTGTCTATATCAAAATACCCTTATACTCATCACTACTTCAAAAGGATTCTGGTTATGAAATCTCCCCCTGTATCTTATTTTATAATGGACTAATAAAGAAGTGTACATATTAAATTATCACAATTTTCATATTTTACTAACTGTATTTGACTATGAATTTTAATCTAGTACTCTATTTTACCCACTTTCAGATAACCCCCCAAAAAATGCTTTTTGATTAAAAAAAAAAAACATTTCTGGGGAGAAATCTACAGGCTTCACCAAATCAACAGAGTGGTCCACAGTACCCACACAGACACACACAAAACACAAACAAAAGAGGCCCTGAAATGCGGGAGTCTTTTTTACTTCTAGAAGTATAACGCAGGCCGGGTGGCACCCTGCACTGCAGCTGTCCCACTGGGAACATGTGACCTTCAAGTGACCCCACAGGCCCTGTGGGTGTGGGCTTCTTACTGGAGTGGGAAGCTCCCCCAGACTCCCTGAAGCAACTTCTCCTTCAGATCACAAGCCTGGGGCAGAGGCTCCCCCAGGTCTGCAGGGAGTTATTTATGAAGCACTCCCAGCAAGCCATTTGGGCCGGGGTCCCCATCCCCTGGGCCATGGCCTGTTAGGAACTGGGCCACACAATAGGAGGTGAGGGGTGGGCGAGTGGATGGCAGCTGCATCTGTCATTACTCACATCACCGCCTGAGAACCATCCCTCCACCCCTCATCCTTGGAAAAACTGTCTTCACCAAAACTGGGCCCTGATGCCGAAAAGGTTGGGGACTGCTGGTTTAGGGGACAAAGCTACTTTTTTCAGAGTGTGGGGACCAGGGTGGCCTACACACACCAGTCTAAAGGCTTGATGTGTTTTCATGACTCCTCCAAGCTCATTCTAACTCCACCCTTATGCATCCCCCAGACCAAGCTCGAGCTCCTTGCTCTCTTCTCTCCAAGCATAATGAAGGCAAGAGTCTCCAGTGTGCTCTGCTATGGGACTGGCTTCCCACTCCCTTCCCTGGGTACACAACCCTCAGGCGTTGGCTCACACCTCAGACCTTCCGGACTGCTTCACCACTGACCGATCCCTGACCTCGTTCTTGGTGGCCCGCGGCTCCTTCAGGGAGGTTCAGACCTTACCTTCCAGTCCTGGTTCCCATCTCACCTCGACCGCCTCTGAGCTCCTCCAAGACACCCCTGTGCTACAGTAGGTGGTCTTGCCTCATCCAGACACAGTGACTCATCCGGATGTTTGAGGGGAAGAAGCAGAGACCCCACCTGGGCCATTTATCCTTCTTTCTTCTTCGAAGTCTTCTCCCAGGTTCCCCTTTCTGGTAAAGGCCAAAGGCCCTTCAGTAGAACTAGAGGAAGGGCGCTTTTCCACTCACAACTGTTGACTCCAGGCTCCCACCGGTTTGGGCCATTCTTCTTGGTCCAAACTACAATCTTCTTCCTTTTCCTCTCCCTGTAAGAATCCCTAACCCCATGCTACATGCCTCTGAGAAAAAGGGGAGCCTTGTACCCTGAGAAGCTCATGGCAGAAGGGGCCCTATTCCTATACCACTGGTACCAAGAAAATTCTCCACCCTTCCCTGGAAAGAGGAGCCACCAACCAACGCTGACTCCCACCCGCTCCAGGAGGACCCTCCTGAGACAAGAAATCAGGGCTCAAGTCCAGGATGTGGAGTTGGCCGTGGGGTCTGACTGTGGGTGGGTATGTTAGGGGAGTCACACGTCCCTCCTCGTGGCCTCACCTGGCCCCCCACCTGTGCTCTCCCCCCTCATCTGGCCCCCACAAGCTCCCTGACTTCCCTGTAGCTCAAACAGTAAAGAATATGCCTGCAATGCAGGAGACCAGGGTTCAATCCCTGAGTCAGGAAGATCTTCTGGAGAAGGTAATGGCAGCCCACTCCAGTATTCTTGCCTGGAGAATTCCATGGCAGAGAAGCCTGGCGGGCTACAGTCTGTGGGGTTGCAAAGAGTCAGACATGACTGAGCGACTAACATGCACAGCCCCCTGAGTCCAGATCTCCAAACCAGGGCCAAGAGCAGGAGGGACTCACGTTTGTGGCAGGAAGCCCTGTGCCCTCTCCCTCTGACCGTGAGCCATCTGCCCCCATCCCCACTGCAGGCGGGCTCCGCGCCCACCCCTCCCTGCCCAGTGTCTGTCTCCTCCATCGGCCCCTGCTGCCTTGCCTCCAAGGTCTTGCCTGTCCCTCCCCTCTGTTTACAAGGCCCAGTGACCGTGGGACGGGCCTGGTCCTGCTGCCCCCTCAGAACCATGGTTCAACAACGTGGAACTCACCTTCTTTCCCTGACTCTGCTGCCCCCTCCATGTTCAGCACCCAATGGGTGGTCTGCGGGCCATTGACCCCTGCCTTCCCCACCACCCCTGCTGCTCCAGCTCTGGCCTGGCCTCTGGATGTGTCTCCACAGCCCCAAGTCCCTCCCTCTGGCCCCGCAGCCACCTCCTCACCAGCCAGCGTCCCTCCGGCACTTCCCGATGGTATCTACAAGGAACTTTGGGAATACCTGTCTGATTATTTCATTCCAAGCAACTCTTACCTGTTTTGAGGCTCTAAAAACTTTTCTAGGCTCCTGTTTGCCCACAGGCTTTTCTCAGTCTTGTCCCAGCCCACCTGGCAAAGCCATGCACCCCACCTTCCTCCTCCCACACCCCCACATGAACACCCATGTACCCATACATGCACATGCATGTGTAGACTACGCCCATCTGCTCCTTCATATGTGTGATTATTTAGAGTTGACAAGTCTTTGCACTTGGGAGACGACACCTGTCACCACTTCTTAAGCACATTGCACACGGGTTTTCTGTGCTTTCCCCTCTCCACTGGCTGTGACTAGGCTCCACAGCGCCCCCTGTGCGGCACCGTGCCTGCTTGCTGGGCGGAGTGAAGACCTTCTGCATCTGTTATGTGTCTGCCTTGATGGGAGAGGCAGGGGGGTGGAGATGACAACCCCTTCTGGAGGGGACAGGAGCCACTAATATGTGTCCCAAGACCAGGACCAGGGCTCAGCATGCTTGCTACAGAAGCGAGTGAGCAGATGTCCCTGCGGTGTTCCAAGTGTTCTCGAAGCTTCTCTGTCACCCCCAGGAAGCTCCAGCCCCAGAGCCACCAGGCTGTGAACACCAGGGGATGATGCAGTCTCAGGCCCCAGCAGAAGTGAGGCAGTGTCCTGGAGGTTGGGGGTGGGGTAGGCGGAAGGGGCTGCCCCGCCTGCTACGGCTGCTGCTGATACTCACCACAGTCACACCCCTCCTAACATCCCTTACACTTGGCTGGGGAAACAGAAAAAGTCCCAGTCAGCCCCTAACGTGGCATCACTGAGACCCCAGCCCGTCATCTGAGGCCTCACCTGTCCCTTCGGTCCAGCTCCCCCTGGGACCAGGTCATGGGCAAGAGGTGAGGGGTTTACTCCCAGGGGGTGCCTGGACTTCCCTGGGGTGGGGGACAAAGGAGCCGGCATCCAGAGCCTCCTCAGTTGTGGCCTGGAGGCTCTCACCCCCCCACCTCCTGCCCTGTCGGAAGCAACACTGCGGTGAAACATTCAGGACTTCTATTTTTTGGAGGAGTCTCATTTGGCTTACAGGGTTGGTTTTTTTTTTTTTTTCCTTCCACTTTAATGAACCAAGTATTTGGAAAATTAGCTCACAGAGTCATGCCACCAACACCAAATTAGAGCCATCTGTACAGATAAAACAGTTAGGAGCTTTTGTGCCACTGCGGGCCAAGATGTATGGCTCATTCAGGCTCAGAGGGCCCACTTTATCCCTGAATTCCTTTTTTTTCCCCTAACACAGAAGAAGCCTCAGTCAGCGCGTAGGAAACAGGAAGGAACCCGTTGTTTTAAATAGCAGACGGCAGAGAATTGACTCATTATGGTCTGTTCATTCAGCGAGTGACAGCCAGAAGGCAGCCCGCTCGCCACCCCCCTTTCCCTGAGATGCAGGTCAGGGGGCACGGCCAGGGTTTTCTCACAGTCTGGAAGAATCCAGTGCAAGCCCTTTCCAAGGGAACTGGTGAATGCCAAGGTTTCTATCTTGCCAGGGACTTTACAATATTAGTGTCTTTAAAAAAAAAGAAGAAGACAAAAACAAGAACGCCAGTAAAACCCTACAAGAATAGCCGGAAGTCAGACATCCTGTGTTTCCCTTCCTCAGCCTGATCTACTCCGAGGAGGCAAACACCCTTTCGAGCCTTCCTTTCTTATCTTGGCAACGGTCTATTTTCATTTCTCCGGGATGTGAGGCAAGAGGAGGGGGTGGCCTCTGGGGGGGACAGGGCCCCCCTCAAAGGCAGCCTCACACAGGGAGAGGGGGTGCCCTCGGGGCTGTTAGTCTCAGGAGCCCACGGTTTAATCTGTCTCAAATCCATCGCTGTGACACCCAAGCACACTGATTAGTCCTGCCTGAAGCTATCCTGGCCTCTGAATTTAATTTTTTTTTAAGTGCACTGTGTTGTTTTCAATGTTCAAACTGGAATCCAGGTGTCAAGATGGGGCCTGAGGGAGATGAGAGCATGAGATCCCAGGGTACTGCAGCTCACATCCGCCCTCCACTGTCCGCATCTTCTTGGTCCAAGGAAACCCAGGGTCACCTAATTTCCAACAGATGAGCTGGGGGACCTTGAAACTGACCTGCCTACATTCTCTTTCCAAGGCTCCCCAGCCATGAAAACCCACAGCCTCAAGATTCCCCAGCCCAGAGTACCACACCTCCCAACCCAGGCACGATCGTCAGAGCTCACAGAGCTGTTTGGGCTCTCGTTTTCACCTGAAACCGAGAGTGATTCCTGTTGCCAACAGGAGTAATCTAAACATCACTCCACAGCCTGAAACTGCAACCAGGATGCATAATAAGGAATTTGAAACAGAAAAAAAAAAAGTCACTCCAAGTGTCAGTACAACTCCGGACCCTCACGGCAGCAGAGTCAGCATTTTCTGGCGAAGTCTTTCCCCGCCTTGGTCCCCTTCTGAATATGCCCCACAGTTAGGGCTCTCAGATCCTCAGGAAGTGGGCTAAAATCCTAGAGGCTGAGGTTAGGGGAAAACCTGGCACTTTTTCATTTTCTTCAAAGCCATTTTGCAAGCCTACAGGTGTCAGTATAAGCCAAAGAATGGGTCTTGTCACAGATGAAAAGTCAGAGTAATCATACCATTTCTTGTCTAAATCTGGACACTGTTGATAGTGAAAAGAAAAGCTATTCATAATCATGCTGAAACACCAAGCGTAGAGGGTGACTGTCCCAGGCAACCAGGACGTACAGTCACCCTGTGAACTGGGAAATCTAAACTGGTGCTGGTCCAATGTTGGTCATCCATTTGGTTTCTTTTTAATACAACACCCAAGTGACCCTAAGTCTGATGGGTGGAGGGGTTGAAGAGGGCAAGGAAGGCAGGGGTCAGCCAGCATGCCTAACAGCCACGCGAGAGTCGGGAATAAGGAACAAGGGGATTTTTTCATCCTGGAAAGGTGGGCTGTACTACAGATTGGAGAAAACCAGGTCACTTTTCTTGCATGAGCTGCCAGCTGCTCTTAGCAAAGTAATTGAGTTCTGCCAGCATCCTCTCCAGCTGCAAAGAACAGCAGAGTCCTGAGTCCTGAGGTTGGAATTGCAAGCCAGCCTCTGTGATATCTATCAAAGCAGATAGATATACTCACTCATCCTTGGCTTTTGGTCCAAAGACCCAGGGTGAAGGCGTTCTCCATCGTCCTCTCTAACAGACACAGTGACAGATCCACTGATCTAGATGCTCCCTGTCCTGAGCAAGGCTAGAGGACCAGATCGGAAATCCTTCTAGGCCTCCCATCAACCGACCAGGCCAGCAGTATTGTAAATGACAACGTCCTCTGTCTTCAGAGGCAAATTATCTGAAGTAGTTACATTTTAACTTTTCTCTCCTCAGATCTGCCCCCCACTTCCACCAAAATCAAAAAGGTCTTAACTGTTTGATGGAAACTTGCTCATTTATTTGAAAAAGGTCTTCTTTTTTAGGGTAGAAACACTCCACTGGCCTACAAAATGGTATCTATTACATACCTGATCCTCAACCTCTAGGCAAAAATTACATTGAAATAACACTGAAATGATCCAATGGTTACAAAGATGCAATTACTCTTCCAGAAACATCATACACTGAGTATAGGATCCAAGAAAACTCCTTTATTTTACAACATATTACTTGATAGGGAAAAAGGTCCCCTGTGTAACCATAAAAAGAAACAAGGAATAAGCATATTTTTAGTATCCTCATCGGAGAAGGCAATGGCAACCCACTCCAGTACTCTTGCCTGGAAAATCCCATGGACGGAGGAGCCTGGTAGGCCGCAGTCCATGGGGTCACTAGGAGTTGGACACAACTGAAGCGGCTTAGCAGCAGCAGCAGTATCCTCATATCAACTGGACTGAATAACAGATTAGAATTTAAAATCAGTTTTTCTCTAGAGTCAGTCCTCATAACAGTACTTCATTTTCCCTGGTTACAGTTACTGTTGGTGGTGATTACCACAGTCTTTTACTAGACTGTGATCTCCCAAAACACAAGGATTCTGCTTTGTTCATGTATTTATTTCCAGAAAGGTGTTCAATAAATATAGGATAAATATGTAAAGTCTAAGTATCAAATTATGGCAATAAACATAAATGGCTAAAATTTCTTCAAAGCCCCAGATTAAACTGAAAAACAAAATCTAGAACTTTTTTTGCTTTTAAGAGTTATATCTAAACTTTACAATATTGTATTAGTTTTGCCAAATATCGAAATGAATCCGCCACAGGTATACATGTGTTCCCCATCCTGAACCCTCCTCCCTCCTCCCTCCCCATACCCTCCCTCTGGGTCGTCCCAGTGCACCAGCCCCAAGCATCCAGTATCGTGCATCGAACCTAGACTGGCAACTCGTTTCATACATGATATTATACATGTTTCAATGCCATTCTCCCATATCTTCCCACCCTCTCCCTCTCCCACTGAGTCCATAAGACTGATCTATACATCAGTGTCTCTTTTGCTGTCTCATACACAGGGTTAAGTTTAAAAATAAAATAAAATTTAAAAAAAAAAGAAAAATGAAAGCATATGGTCATACAAAAACCTGTATACAAATGTTAATAATAGCGCCAAAGAGAAATAAGCCTCCAACTGATAACAGATAAATAAATGTGGTATGTCCATACAATGAAAAAAAAAAAAGTTATATCTAGAGACCTCCCTGGTAGTCCAGTGATTAAGATTCCACACTCCCAATACAGGGGGCCAGGGTTTAACCTCTCGTCAGGAAACTAGATTCCACTTGCCACAACTAAAGAGTTCACATCCAATTAAAAGTCTGTGTTTCACAACTGAGAGTTCACATGCCACAGCTACAGATCCTGCATGCCGCAATAAAAACTGAAGACCCTGTGTGCCACAACTAAGACCCGGCACAGCCAAATAAACAAATAAAAATATCTGAAAGGTATATCTCAAATATAAAATACATGGCCCCCAAATGCTAAATACAATAGGACTGTGCTAATCACAGAAAACTAGTCAATCTGATCACACAGACCACAGCCTTGTCTAACTCAGTGAAACTAAGCCATGCCCTGTGGTGTCACCCAAGACGGGCAGGTCATGGTGGAGAGGTCTGACAGAATGTGGCCCACTGGAGAAGGAATGGCAAACCACTTCAGTATTCTTGCCTTGAGAACCCCATGAACAGTATGAAAAGGCAAAATGATAGGATACTGAAAGGGGAACTCCCCAGGTCTATAGCTGCCCAATATGCTACTGGCAATCAGTGGAGAAATAACTCCGGAAAGAATGAAGGGATGGAGCCAAAGCAAAAACAATACCCAGCTGTGGATGTGACTGGTGATAGAAGCAAGGTCCGATGCTGTAAAGAGCAATACTGCATAGGAACCTGGAATGTTAGGTCCATGAATCAAGGCAAATTGGAAGTGGTCAAACAGGAGATGGCAAGAGTGAACGTCGACATTCTAGGAATCAGCGAACTGAAATGGACTGGAATGGGTGAATTTAACTCAGATGACCATTATATCTACTACTGTGGGCAGGATCCCTTAGAAGAAATGGAGTAGCCATCATAGTCAACAAAAGAGTCCAAAATGCAGTACTTGGATGCAATCTCAAAAACAACAGAATGATCTCTGTTCGTTTCCAAGGCAAACCACTCAATATCACAGTAATCCAAGTCTATACCCCAACCAGTAACGCTGAAGAAGCTGAAGTTGAACAGTTCTATGAAGACCTACAAGATCTTTTAGAACCAACACCCAAAAAAGATGTCCTTTTCCTTACAGGGGGCTGGAATGCAAAAGTAGGAAGTCAAGAAACACCTGGAGTAACAGGCAAATTTGGCCTTGGAATACAGAATGAAGCAGGGCAAAGACTAATAGAGTTTTGCCAAGAGAATGCACTGATAATAGCAAACACCCTCTTCCAACAACACAAGAGAAGACTCTACACATGGACATCACCAGATGGTCAACAGCGAAATCAGACTGATTATATTCTTTGCAGCCAAAGATGGAGAAGCTCTATACAGTCAGCAAAACAAGACCGGGAGCTGACTGTGGCTCAGATCATGAACTCCTTGTTGCCGAATTCAGACTTAAATTGAAGAAAGTAGGGAAAACTACTACACCATTCAACTATGACCTAAATCAAATCCCTTATGATTATACAGTGGAAGTGAGAAATAGATTTAAGGGCCTAGATCTGATAGATAGAGTGCCTGATGAACTATGGAATGAGGTTCGTGACATTGTACAGGAGACAGGGATCAAGACCATCCCCATGGAAAAGAAATGCAAAAAAGAAAAATGGCTGTCTGGGGAGGCCTTACAAATAGCTATGAAAAGAAGAGAAGCGAAAAGCAAAGGAGAAAAGGAAAGATACAAGCATCTGAATGCAGAGTTCCAAAGAATAGCAAGGAGAGATAAGAAAGCCTTCCTCAGCAATCAATGCAAAGAAATAGAGGAAAACAACAGAATGGGAAAGACTAGAGATCTCTTCAAGAAAATTAGAGATACCAAGGGAACATTTCATGCAAAGATGGGCTCGATAAAGGACAGAAATGGTATGGACCTAACAGAAGCAGAAGATATTAAGAAGAGGTGGCAAGAATACACAGAAGAACTGTACAAAAAAGATCTTCAGGACCAAAATAATCACGATGGTGTGATCACTCACCTAGAGCCAGACATCCTGGAACATGAAGTCAAGTGGGACTTAGAAAACATCACTACAAACAAAGCTAGTGGAGGATGGAATTCCAGTTGAGCTATTTCAAATCCTAAAAGATGATGCTGTGAAAGTGCTGCACTCAATATCTCAGCAAATTTGGAAAACTCAGCAGTGGCCACAGGACTGGAAAATTTCCGTTTTCATTCCAATCCCAAAGAAAGGCAATGCCAAAGAATGCTCAAACTACTGCACAATTGCACTCATCGGAGAAGGCAATGACAACCCACTCCAATACTCTTGCCTGGAAAATGCCATGGACAGAGGAGCCTGGTAGGCTGCAGTCCATGGGGTCACTAAGAGTCGAAAACAACTGAGCGACTTTACTTTCACTTTTCACTTTCATGCCACGGAGAAGGAGGTGGCAACCCACTCCAGTGTTCTTGCCTGGAGAATACCAGGGACAGAGGAGCCTAGTGGGCTGCCGTCTATGGGGTCACACAGAGTCGGACACAACTGAAGTGACTTAGCAGCAGCAGCAGCACACGCTAGTAAAGTAACGCTCAAAATTCTCCAAGCCAGGCTTCAGCGATATGTGAACCATGAACTTCCAGATGTTCAAGCTGGTTTTAGAAAAGGCAGAGGAACCAGAGACCAAATTGCCAACATCCGTTGGATCATGGAAAAAGCAAGAGAGTTCCAGAAAAACATCTATTTCAGCTTTATTGACTATGCCAAAGCCTTTGACTGTGTGGATCACAATAAACTGTGGAAAATTCTGAAAGAGATGGGAATACCAGACCACCTGATCTGCCTCTTGAGCAACCTATATGGAGGTCAGGAAGCAAGAGTTAGAACTGGACATGGAACAACAGACTGGTTCCAAATAGGAAAAGGAGTACGTCAAGGCTGTATATTGTCACCATGTTTATTTAACTTATATGCAGAGTACATCATGAGAAATGCTGGGCTGGAAGAAGCAAAAGCTGGAATCAAGATTGCCAGGAGAAATATCAATAACCTCAGATATACATATGACACTACCCTTATGGCAGAAAGTGAAGAGGAACTCAAAAGCCTCTTGATTAAAGTGAAAGAGGAGAGTGAAAAAGTTGGCTTAAAGCTCAACATTCAGAAAACTAAGATCATGGCATCTGGTCCCATCACTTCATGGGAAATAGATGGGGAAACAGTGGAAACAGTGTCAGACTTTATTTTGGGGGGCTCCAAAATCACCGCAGATGGTGACTGCAGCCTTGAAATTAAGAGACGCTTACTCCTTGGAAGGAAAGTTATGACCAACCTAGATAGCATATTCAAAAGCAGAGACATTACTTTGCCGACAAAGGTCCGTCTAGTCAAGGCTATGGTTTTTCCTGTGGTCATGTATGGATGTGAGAGTTGGACTGTGAAGAAAGCTGAGTGCCGAAGAATTGATGCTTTTGAACTGTGGTGTTGGAGAAGACTCTTGAGAGTCCCCTGGACTGCAAGGAGATCCAACCAGTCCATTCTGAAGGAGATCAGCCCTGGGATTTCTTTGGAAGGACTGATGCCAAAGCTGAAGCTCCAATACTCTGGCCACCTCATGAGAAGAGTTGACTCATTGAAAAAGACTCTGATGCTGGGAGGGATTGGGGGCAGGAGGAGAAGAGAACGACAGAGGTTGAGATGGCTGGATGGCATCACCGACTCGATGGATATGAGTTTGAGTGAACTCCAGGAGTTGGTGATGGACAGGGAGGCCTGGCATGCTGCGATTCATGGGGTCGTAAAGAGTCAGACACGACTGAGCGACTGAACTGAACTGAACTGAATGAAATGTAAAAAGAAACATGAGCACAGAGAAAACAGAATTGACAACACTGATATAGAAGTAGAATTTAAAGCTGTGGTACATATACACAATGGAGTATTACTCAGCCATTAAAAAGAATACATTTGAATCAGTTCTAATGAGGTGGATGAAACTGGAGCCTATTATACAGAGTGAAGTAAGCCAGAAGGAAAAACATAAATACAGTATACTAACGCATATATATGGAATTTAGAAAGATGGTAACAATAACCTGGTGTACGAGACAGCAAAAGAGACACTGATGTATAGAACAGTCTTATGGACTCTGTGGGAGAGGGAGAGGGTGGGAAGATTTGGGAGAGTGACATTGAAACATGTAGAATATCATGTAAGAAACGAGTTGCCAGTCCAGGTTTGATGCGCGATACTGGATGCTTGGGGCTGGTGCACTGGGACGACCCAGAGGGATGGTGTGGGGAGGGAGGAGGGAGAAGGGTTCAGGATGGGGAACACGTGTATGCCTGTGGTGGATTCATTTTGATATTTGGCAAAACTAATACAATTATATAAAGTTTAAAAATAAAATAAAATTTAAAAAATAAAAAAATAAAAAAAAAAAAAAAAAAAAAAGAAGTAGAATTTAAGACAGATCATTAAATCAAATAATTTTATATTGTCACAGATAAAATCAACTGAATTTGCCACAGAATTATTTATTTTTATGGGTTTCATTTGCTTGTTGAGGGGTGTACTAAACAATCATTCTAGGATTTATTCAGTCCAATGCTTTCTGAGCAAAACAATCTGAATATTCATTTGCTGACTATGACAACAAATTACGTAATGTAGAAAAAAAACTATTTAGAAAAAAAAAATATTTATATACACATATTGATAGAAACACAATTGCCAGGGGATATATTAATAGATCCAACATGCCCCAATACTAGACAAAGTAAATTGAAAAACAGATTTAAACAATAATGGTAACATCTTGTGTTGAGTCTGCTTCTGGGTAGGACGTAGAAAGTTGCAAGCGTGTCTCGCTCTCACCCTAACAACTAAAACAATCTGGATAAACTACAAAACCATAGTTTTTTGGAGCTTGTCAGGGAACACTGGATGCAAAGTAAGCTCAACCATCAAACATGACAAGCTATTTGAGGGTGATAAGATACCTACAGCTTCTCTCACTTCTGATCTCTGGTAGTGTCAGGAGGAGGAAGAATCCTCCATAGTTGTGGATAAAGAGAAGCCAGCTGAAATTGTAAAAGCCCTTTTAACAACCATGTGTGGGCTGGAATCACTGGAATTCCAAGGAGTCCCAGCCTCAAACTCAGTCTGTTCCCAACACTGCTTTCCCATAGACTTCACTGAGTTTTCAGAGCAATATGCCAAAGGATGAGATGCCAAACAGGAGACCTGAGAGAGACATCACCTGAAGTATGTGGGTCCCCCACCAAGTTCAAGGCAGCCAATCTGTGACAGTAGAGTGAGCGCAGAGTAGGAAAGCTGAGAAAAATCAATACAAGGTACACCAGATTGCCAGCTTCCAAGAGATGGAGGCAAGGAAGGGGGGCTGAGAGAAACTGTTCTAGGAATACCTTGCTATACAGGTATAATAAGCCTGGGGCAAAAGCAGAGAGCAAAGAAAATGCCTCATAACTCAGAATCCTGATAACCTGTAATGCAATAGGAGAGACCACCTATGGCTCAGAAAACTGGTCACCCAGCTGAAAAGAACAAAGAATTCTCCAGAATCATAGCAGTACTCAGAGTCCCAAGGCCTAGAGAAGGGAAAGTCCTGATTATACTCTCAAAACAGTTTCATCTATTTGTCACTCAAAGAAAGATGAAATAAAACTCAGCCCCAATTACGCAAATTTTAACTCAGCTCCTCAATTTTAATGTCCCTACCTGGAGGTAAATATTCTTTACTTCACTCTGTTATTTTATACAAAATCATGAAACATCTAAACAATCAGAAAAATATAATTTATGATCAAAAGAAGAAATAATCAATAGAAGCAAATAGTAAGCTCTGATCCAAATTTTAAATTTTTCAGGCAATGATTTTAGAATAACTATGAAAGTAATGCTAAAGGACCTAGTGAAGTGAAGTGAAACTGCAAGTCGCTCAGCTGTGTCCAACCGACTCTTTGCAACACCATGGACTATACAGGTCATGGAATTCTCCAGGCCAGAATACTGGAGTGGGCAACCTTTCCCTTCTCCAGGGGATCTTCCCAACCCAGGGACTGAACCCAGGTCTCCCACATTGCAGGCAGCTTCTTTACCAGCTGAGCCACAAGGGAAGCCCAAAGGACCTAGTAGGAAGGTGGAAAACATAATAAGACAAGTAATTTCCAGAGACAGAGAAATTGTAACAGAATCAAACAGGAATGTTGGAAATTAAAAACCACATTACAAATAAAGGACTCAACAGATGGCCTTAATGGCAGGCTGGACTCAGCAAAGAAAAAAAAAATCAGCAGACTTACAGACAGGGAAATAGAAATTTTCAGATGGAAACCAAAGGAAAAATGAGTGAAAAGAACAATACAAAGAATTTGAGATCTGTCTGTGAGGCAATATCAAATATCTAGTATCTTAATATATGTGTAATTGGAGTCCCAGAAGGAGAGTTAAAAAAAGAAAAGAGCAGAAAATTATTTGGGCAGATAATGGTCAGTGAACTTCCAAATCCACAAATCCAAGAAACCCAGCAAATCTCAAGTAGGACAGATTAAAAGAAAACCTCAGCACATCATGATCAAACTACTGAAAATCAAAAGTAAAAAGCAAAATTAAGAGAAACCAGCAAAAAAGGACATATTATTTCTCACCAGAAACAATGTAGGGCCAAAGGCAATGGAATATCTCTTAACGCTGAAAGAAAAAAAACTGTTAACCTGAAATACTATACCCAATACCAAGTTGCTTCAAAACTGAAGTCAAAATGATGGTATTTCCAGACACATAAAAACTTGTCTCCAGTACACTTGCACTTACACTTAGTACTTCAAGAAATGCTATGAAGAGTTTCCAAACTTAAAGAGTTATGTCTTACTGAAGGGAAACAACATACCAGATTGAACCCCAGATTTGCAGGAAGGAATGAAGACCAACAAGAAGGGTAAATATCAGTGCAAATAGTTAATATAAAAGACTTCATCTTTGTAGTAATGTTATATGTGCGTGCATGCATGTTTATAATATTCTAAAATACTTTTTAAACATACTGACCACTTAAACCAAAAATAATAATATGCATTCTGGGTATTATAGCATAAGACAGTAAGAACACAAAATATGGGCTAGAACAAATTAAATTCTTACATAGCTCATGAAGGATGTATTACTAGAAGGCATGAGCAACCACTACAAGAAATATAACAAACATATAAAAAGTCAATATAGGAAATAAAACAGAATATTAAGTATTACTCAGTTCTCACACCCCCAAAATGGGCAGAAAATGGAGGGAGGGGAAATAGGGCTATCAGTCAAACAGTACAAAGTTTCAACTATGACACAGTATACAGTACAAAGTTTCAACTAAGATAAATAAGTCCTCAAGATCTACTGTATAACATAGTCTATAGTTGATAATACTCTATTGTACTCTTCAAAATTTGCTAAGAGTACAGATCTTAAGTGTTCTTATTGAAAAAAAGATAAAAGCAAAGAGAAAGCAGGAGGAAGTCTTTGGAGGTGATGGATAGGACTAAGGCACTGATTGCGATGATGATTTTATAGATGTCCACTTATCTCCAAATTCTTGAAGTGTGTACATTAAATATAGACAGTTTTTTTGTACGTCAAATTTCAATAAAGTGTTTAAGTTAGGGACAAAAAAATCGAAAGAATGAAGAATTAATGAGATGGATAATAACCAATTCAACTGGGAGACATAAATCCAATCATATAATAATGACAATGAATGAAAATGGACTAAATATAGCAATTAAGGGTCAATTTGACAGACTGAATACAGAAGCAAGATTAAATATGTACTGTTAAATATAAAGACACAGGTTGAAAGCAAAAGAGTGCAACACACCACACAAATTTTAATCATGACAGAATCGTGTGTTAGTCACTCAGTCGTATCCAACTCTTTGTGACCCTGTGGACTGTAGCCCGCCAGGCTCCTCTGTCCATGGAATTCTCCAGACAAGAATACTGGAGTGGGTTGCCATTCCCTTCTCCAGGGGATGTTCCTGACTCAGGAATCAAACCTGAGTATCCTGCATTGCAGGCAAATTCTTTACTGTCTGACCCAACGGGGTTGGTATGGCTATATACCGATCAAACAAAGAAGCCTTTAAGTAAAAGAGTATTACTAGAGTTTTAAGACAAAGAATATTGACTCTTTAGGTCAAAGAGTATTACTTTAAGTCAAAGAGCATTACTAAAGAGGATCCCTTCCTAATAATAAAAGGATTAATTTGTCAAGAAAACAAATGCATGCAACTCGTAAGTTATCCTCAAAACACATTTTTTTTAAATCAAAAAAACCAGGGACTTCCCTGGTGGTCCAGTGGCTAAGATACCCCACTCTCAATTCAGGGGGCCCAGGTTCTATCCCTGGGCCAGGCCAGGCCAGGGAACTATATCCCAGATGTTGCAACTAAAGATCCTGCACAATGCAACTAAGACCCAGCTCAGCCAAATAAAAAAATAAAACATTTTTTAATCAAAGAAATTAAAGGAAGAATAGGCAAAGCCACAGAGATAGTGGAAGATTTTTTAACATCCTTCATTCAGTAACTGACAGGGAAAAAAATACCAGTAATAATACAGATGATTAGAACAATATGATCAATTAGCTTTACCAAATTAACATCAGATATGAAGATGACACCACCCTTATGGCAGAAAGTGAAGAGGAACTAAAAAGCCTCTTGATGAAAGTGAAAGAGGAGAGTGAAAAAGTTGGCTTAAAGCTCAACATTCAGAAAACTAAAATCATGGCATCTGGTCCCATCACTTCATGGGAATTAGATGGGGAAACAGTGGAAACACTGTCAGACTTTATTTTGGGGGGCTCCAAAATCACTGCAGATGGTGACTGCAGCCATGAAATTAAAAGACGCTTACTCCTTGGAAGGAAAGTTATGACCAACATAGACAGCATATTGAAAAGCAGAGATACTACTTTGCCAACAAAGATCCATCTAGTCAAGGCTATGGTTTTTCCAGTGGTCATGTATGGATATGAGAGTTGGACTGTGAAGAAAGCTGAGCACCAAAGAATTGATGCTTTTGAACTGTGGTGTTGGAGAAGACTCTTGCGAGTCCCTTGGACTGCAAGGAGATCCAACCAGTCCATTCTAAAGGAGACCAGTCCTGGGTGTTCTTTGGAAGGAATGATGCTAAAGCTGAAACTCCAATACTTCGGCCACCTCATGCAAAGAGCTGACTCATTGGAAAAAGACCCTGATGCTGAGAGGGATTGGGGGCAGGAGGAGAAGGGGACGACAGAGGATGAGATGGCTGGATGGCATCACTGACTTCATGCACATGAGTCTGAGTGAACTCCGGGAGTTGATGGACAGGGAGGCCTGGCGTGCTGCGACTCATGGGGTCGCAAAGAGTCAGACACGACTGAGCGACTGAACTGAACTGAACTGAATATTTTTCGGACACCAAGTAGGCCATAAACTGGGCAGTAAGTCTCCATGAATATCAAAGGATTGAAATAGTACACAGCGGGGACTTCTCTGGTGGTACAGTGGATAAGAATCTGTCTGCTAATGCAGGGGACACAGATTCAATTCCTGGTCTGGAAAGATTCTACATGCCTTGGAGCAACTAAACCTGTTCCCCACAACTACTAAGCCTGCGCTCTAGAGCCTGAGAGCTGCAACCACTGAAGCCCATTCACCTAGAGCCCACACTCTGCAACAAAGAGGCCACTGCAATGAGAACACCAAGCAGCACAATTAGAGAGTGGCCCCCACCTGCCGCAACTAGAGAACACCCGCTTGCAGCAACGAAGACCCACAGAGCCAGTCTATCTGTATGGCTGATTCACTTTACTATACAGCAGAAACCAACACAACATTGTCCCCCAATAACAATTAACTAAAAAGAAGAAATATTACACAGTGTATTTTCTAACCTTAACTGAACTGTTGACTTATTTCATGGCTCTTAAAAAACACACAATGCACATTCTTCTGGAGTTTATATGAAAGTTATAAAACTGATAAAACGTTAATTAACAAAAACAAATTGCCTAATAAATTTTTTTTCATTTCAATAAATGTATTTCCAAAGATTACATAATCTTTGTATTTGCAGATGATTTATGATGTCAAGAACTTCCCAGTTGGCTTGGTGGTAAAGAATCCACCTGACAAAGCAGAATCTACAGGAGATGTGGATTCTATCCCTGGGTCAGAGGGTCCTCTGGAGTAGGAAATGGCAGCCCACTCCAGGATTCTTGCTTGAAAAATTCCATGGACAGAGGAACCTGATGGGCTACAGTCCATGGGGTCACAAGGAGTCGGACATGCCTAATAAAATTTTGCTCAGAAAAAATTTCAATCTATCTTCTGTGATCTCAAATGATAAAATCCAAAATTCAAAGTTTTATACTAAAACAATGATTTTTAAAACCCTAATCAGCTGGATATTTTTAAAAATACCCTTCAAAGTAGCAATGGTTTAAGAAGAAATTTAAGAATATAATGGCAGGCTATTTTGAGAAAAACAATAATGAGATCACTTTTGAAACCAACTGCTCAAAGATGAGATAAAAAGGAGGAGAGATGAGCAGGTAGAGCACAGGGGATTTTTATTTTTTTATTGAAGGTTAATTGCTTTACAGAATTTTGTTGTTTTCTGTCAAACCTCAACATGAATCAGTCATAGATATACATATATCCCCTCCCTTTTGAACCTCCCTCCCATCTCCCTCCCCACCCCATCCCTCTAGGTTGATACAGAGCCCCTGTTTGAGTTTCCTAAGCCATACAGCAATCCCTGTTGGCTATCTACTTTACATATGGTAATGTAAGTTTCCATGTTACTCTTTCCATACATCTCACTCTCTCCTTCCCTCTCCCCATGTCCATAAGTCTACTCTCTATGTCTGTTTCTCCATCGCTGCCCTGTAAGTAAATTTTTCAGTACCATTTTTCTAGATTCCATATATACATGCATTAGAATACTATATTTATCTTTCTCTTTCTGACTCACTTCACTCTGTATAATAGGTTCTAGGTTCATCCACCTCATCAGAACTGACTCAAATGTGTTCCTTTCTATGACTGACTAATACTCCATTGTGTACATGTATCACAGCTTCTTTATCCATTCATCTGTCAGTGGACATCTAGGTTGCTTCCATGTTCTAGCTACTGAGAAAATAGTGCAGCAATGAACAATGGGATACATGTGTCTTTTTAAATTTTGGTTTCTTCAGGGTATATGCCTAGGAGTGGGATTGCTGGATCATATGGTGGTTTTATTCCCAGTTTTTTAAGGAATCTCATCTTCCATGGTGGCTGTATCAATTTACATTCCCACCAACAGTGTAAAAGCATTCCCTTTTCTCCATACCCTCTCCAGCATTTATTGTTTGTGGACTTTTTGATGATGGCCATTCTGACCAGTGTGAGGTGATATCTCATTGTAGTTTTGATTTGAATTTCTCTAATAATGAGCGATGTTGAGCACATTTTCATGTGTTTGTTAGCCATCTGTACGTCTTCTTTGGGAAAATGTCTGTTTAGGTCTTTTTCCCACTTTTTGATTGGGTTGTTTGTTTTTCTGGTGTTGAGTTGTATGAGCTGCTTGTATATTTTGGAAATTAATCCTTAGTCAGTTGTTTCATTTGCTATTTTCGCCCATTCTGAGGGCTGTCTTTTTCACCTTGCTTATAGTTTCTTTTGCTGGAGCACAGAGGATTTTAGGGCAGTGAAAATACTCTATGATACTATAAGGATGGATACACGTCATTTTGCATTTGTCCAAACCCATTTTATATATAGAATGTATAACACTACAAGTGAACCCTAATGTAAACTGTGGTCTTTGGGTAATTGTCAAGTGTAGGCTTGACAACTATAACAAACATACCACCCTGGTGGAGGATGTTGATAATGGGGGAGCAATGTATGTGGGGGGGAGGGGAGTTTATGGGAAATCTCTATACCTTCCAATCAATTTTACTGTGAACATAAAACTGCTCTAAAATATAAAGTCTGCTTTTAAAAAAAATAGTTAAACTCAGAGGAAACATCATAGCCTTGTGCTGGTTTAGTCACTAAGTTGTGTTCGACCTTTTATACCCATGGACTGTAGTCCACCAGGCTCCTCTGTCTATGGGATTTCCCAGGCAAGAATACTGGAGTGGGTAGCCATTTCCTTCTCCAAGGGATCTTCCTGACACAGGGATCAAATCCAGGTCTCCTCCATTGCAGGCAGATTCTTTACCAACTGAGCCACCAGGGAAGCCCATCATAACCATCAATATTCTTTTTATATAAAAAAATTTAACAAAGAAAATTATCTTAAAATTAATATAGAAGCAGAAAAAATAAGTTAGTAAAAAAATGAATTAAGTAAATAAAAAACCTGGTTCTTTGACAAGAAACAAAACCGATAAACATCTGGCAAATATAATAAAGACAACAGCTTTAACAAAAAAATTAATAAATTGGATATGAGGAAGTGATAAACATCAGAGATAAAGGTACAAAGGCGATTAAAACTATTCACAATTTTACAGTAATAAACTTGGAAATGACCACCAAAAAATGCTTCTCATAGTAAATATAAATAATCAGTGCTTTTGCAATGAAAATCAATGCAATTAGATTTAGAAGGCTTGAAAAGATCAAGATCTGAGAAAGTTAGGTAGGAACCACCATCAAAGCAGACCTGGAACTCTGATGGATTTCCTGGTAGATTTCTTTAAATTGTCAATGTGTGATTAACTCCTATGTTACATAAACTTTTTCAGAAAGTACAAAAAAAGTGGAAGGAAAGTTATTTAATTTACTTAATAAATCACATAACCTTGACACCAAAATCTAACGAAGGTGAAAAGAAAACAGGTAAGGGGAGGGCAGAGAATCTTTGGCGCAGGGGGAGCAGGGCTCCATGCAGATCGCTGATCAATGGTGCTAGGCAGGGAGAGGAAACGCCAAGATACACCCACAGGGTGGACACAGGAAGACATGAGTCACTTCCATTTCTGAACCTCTCCACACAGAAAGAAATAAAGAAATGCCAAAACAAATTTTCAAATATAATAATATTTGACAACCACTTTAAATACTTACAAAAATATAAACAAATGCAAAACTATTAAAGCATCATGTGGAGATAATGCCAAGGGTAGATGTGAAGCTTTTAAGGAAGTGAGATCCTTCTAGCTAGCACACCCCCTCCACACACGCGTGCACACACACACACACACACACACACACACAGATGGACTAATGCTAAGAGCAGAGTTTGTAAGAAGCAGCAGAAACAGAAACTTTATAAACATTTCTGGTAACAATGCTTTATGTTCCTGCCTCCTGAGTGTGAAGCACCATGAAGGGTATAACTTGGTTGTCAATAACATTATTGTAACAGAGAAGAACAAATCTGACTCCATATTAGATCTGTTTCCTTTACTTTAACCTTTGTATTTTGTGCTTTTTCTACTGCCTGAAATATACAGGATAGTCCATTCTCAAGGCCCTGACCTTTAAAGGCATAACATTTTCCCATTCATAGAGATAAAAGTTGCAGAACAGAGAATAACACTTGTATTCAGTTCAGTTCAGTTCAGTCACTCAGTCGTGTCCGACTCTTTGCGACCCCATGAACTGCAGCACTCCAGGCCTCCCTGTCCATCACCAATTCCCGGAGTTCACTCAGACTCACGTCCATCGAGTTGGTGATGCCATCCAGCCATCTCATCCTCTGTTGTCCCCTTCTCCTCCTGTCCCCAATCCCTCCCAGCATCAGAGTCTTTTCCAATGAGTCAACTCTTTGCATGAGGTGGCCAAAGTACTGGAGTTTCAGCTTTAGCATCATTCCTTCCAAAGAACACCCAGGACTGATCTCCTTTAGAATGGACTGGTTGGATCTCCTTGCAGTCCAAGGGACTCTCAAGAGTCTTCTCCAACACCACAGTTCAAAAGCATCAATTCTTCGGTGCTTAGCTTTCTTCACAGTCCAACTCTCACATCCATACATGACCACTGGAAAAACCATAGCCTTGACTAGATGGACCTTTGTTGGCAAAGTAATGTCTCTGCTTTTTAATATGCTGTCTAGGTTGGTCATAACTTTCCTTCCAAGGAGTAAGTGTCTTTTAATTTCATGGCTGCAATCACCATCTGCAGTGATTTTGGAGCCCAGAAAAATAAAGTCTGACAGTGTTTCCACTGTTTCCCCATCTATTTCCCATGAAGTGATGGGACCGGATGCCTATGGTTGGAGGTTTGTAGGAACATTGTGACCAGACCTATGGGAACAGCTGCAAGAACAGAGGATTCCCACAACCAGGAAGTCTTCAACAATGAGCCACAACCCTCTCCCTTTTTAGTATGAAAGCAGCCTGAATCTTAACTCAGGTAAGATGTTTCTTTGGGACACTGTCCACCACCTTCTGTGTCTGCTGGTTTTCTGAATAAATTCACGATTCCTTCCCCCAACAAGTTGTCTCCCCATTTATTGACTTATGCAGTGAGCAGTTTGAGCTTGGACTCAGTAACGTGATCGTTTATGATGAAATACTATCAGAACAAAATAGTCTAGGGATGGTATGGGGAGGGAGGAGGAGGAGGGTTCAGGATGGGGAACACATGTATACCTGTGGCGGATTCATTTTGATATTTGGCAAAACTAATACAATTATGTAAAGTTTAAAAATAAAATAAAATTAGAAAAAAATAGTCTTTATATGATTATCCTTATTATATGCTATTACCTCAAAAGTTCTAATAATGAAATTTGCAGAAAGAAGTGTTGCCAATCTACCTTATCCATCTCCTGCAGGGAATACCTTCCATGCCTCAGTTTCCGCTTCCCAGACCTGTAGAAAGCCTAGGGCCAGGTCTGGATGGGCCAAGGACAGCCTCGTGTTAAGCCCAGAGCCCCTGCTGCCTTCTTCCCTCAGGTGCTGTGCTTATTCTGTCCTGCTGCTCCCAACTCCTTTGTCACATTATAATTTTTAATAATTTATTTATTTTTAAAATTAATTTGTGTATTTTAATTGGGGGCTAATTACTTACGATATTATAGTGGTTTTGCCATACATTGACATGAATCAGTGGAGAAGGCAATGGCACCCCACTCCAGTACTCTTGCCTGGAAAATCCCATGGATGGAGGAGCCTGGTAGGCTGCAGTCCATGGGGTCGCTAAGAGTCGGACACGACTGAGCGACTTCACTTTCACTTTTCACTTTCATGCACTGGAGAAGGAAATGGCAACCCACTCCAGTGTTCTTGCCTGGAGAAAACCAGGGACGGGGCAGCCTGGTGGGCTGCCGTCTATGCGGTCGCACAGAGTCAGACATGACTGAAGCGACTCAGCAGCAGCAGACATGAATCAGCTGTGGGTGTACATGTGTCCCCCATCCTGAACCCTCCTCCCTCCCCATCCCATCCCTCAGGGTCATCCCAGTGCAGCCCTGAGCACCCTGTCTCATGCATTGAACCTGAACTGGTGATCCATTTCACATATGGTAATATACATGTTTCAATGCTATTCTCTCAAATCATCCCACCCTCACCTTCTCCCACAGAGTCCAAAAGTCTGTTCTTTACATCTGTGTCTCTTTTGCTGTCTCGCATGTAGGGTCATCATTACCACCTTTCTAAATTCCATATATATGCATTAATATACTGTATTGGTGTTTTTCTTTCTGATTTACTTCACTCTGTATAATAGGTTCCAGCAAAGATACTCAGATGTCTCTTGGCCTCATTTGGCAAACTGGCCTCCTTCACAACTGCATGTGGGTTCCAGCCAATTGGACATTAACAGAAATGGCGTATGCAATTTCTAGGGGTCATGAAAGGAGGAGATAAGCCCATATCTTCCCCTTTTCTCCTTCCTGCTGGCTGAAATGCAGACACGAGTGCTAGAGTTAAAGCAGCCATCACAGGCACGAGGCAAATTTGTCAACAGAGCACAGCACAATGGAGCAATAAGATATACGAGCCCAGGCGGCTGGCTCACCTTAGGATGAGCACAATTTCCCCAAAGTCTGTGTGAATCTGGGGCCAGCAAAGAGGAGAAGAGGCTGGAAGGTAGAGGCACAGCACTGGCCTCCTCAGAGGAGGCTCTGTCTCCTGCCTGATGGGAAAGGTATCTGGGTTCCTCTTTGCCAAGTTTCCTCCTATCAAGCACTGCCTGAGATGCTCACCTCCTAAAGTTGCAACATCAGCTGTCACCTGCTCTGCATAACCAGATGCCATTCTTCTTTGCATCAGCTAGACCTCCTACCCACTTTCAGCTTGTAGAAAGATGCCAGAGAAATTAGGTTGGTGTCAAGCTGGGTGCAATTAACACCCCTTCCTGCCTTTATCCTGGATTAGTTTAATAACTGTCTTTGCAGGTCTTATTCAGAGCTCCTCACAATTGCTGCCAAACACCTCCTTGGCTCTACATGCAAGAGAATCAAAAGCAGCTATGTCTCAGGAGCCCATGTGTGAGTAATCCATGTAGGATGAACATGCCTGAGAATCCCTTTTAGACAAGGAGTCCCATTCACTGGTGTAGGTACCCCACCTGACACCCTCAGGAGCATCCTCCCAGCCTTGGACCCCTGATTCCTGCCTCCCTGCCCTCAGGTGGTCCGTCCAGGTGGAAGCTCCTACTGTTCTTTCCAGAGCTGAGAGAGAGAAATGGGACTCTACTCCTCTTCAAGATGACTGGCAGGTCTGGGGAGGAAGCAAGGGCCTGCAGCTGCACAGACCTCCCCCAGCGAAGTCTTGATGAACTCTGGGGAGAAGGAGCAAGAAGAATCCAGGGCAAGTAAAGAGAGAGGACAAAGATGTACTCTAAAGACCCTTCTGAGTCTTCTCTGAAAACTGCCCTGAGCCTGTACTTCCCCATCAATGGTGAGTTGGTTGTACAATGCAGTGGTGACCTGCAAGTCAGCTAAATCTTCAGTCCACTTAAAATCTATATAAGGTTGGCTCCACTTCTTCTCCCATGACTCTCAGGTATTCAGAGCACTCCTAGAGATTTCACACACTCATTTAGGGGCTTCAGTTGTCACATCATTTCTGCCACTACCCTTGAAATCTTGGACTCACATACTTCTGACCAAGACGTGACGGTCATACCATCCTTGACTTGTGCACACTCAGGATGGCACTAGATGTACCTGCCCATCAGGGCGCAAACACTGACCATCAGAGTAGATGCCAGCTGTTAGCACATGGCTACCAGATGAACACAAGCAAGCAAGGCAGAGAGTTCCCACAGGCACACACACTTTACAAATTGTTGAAAGCTGAGAGGAGAGGTCATTTGTATACCAAATAATCTTAGATCATCATTCTTACTCAAAAAGTTACTGTGGTGACACCCCCATCAAGGCCCCCACCTCTCATGCTTTTCACTCACATCAGACACCATGAGATGTCTCCCTAACAGCCACCTCCCGCCTTTCTCTAGGTAACGAAACCTCATTTTTATTCAAGCTTGGGGGCTATGCTCTCCAAAGGTGAGCCCTCCCACAGGACCAGTGGATGAACCACAATGAGCCTGACTGATCCTGACAATCCCATTGATGTTGGTCAGGGGCAGGTAAAGGTATGGACACATGAAAACAGGGCAATCAGAGCTAGCCAGGGGTAGCCTCCTAGAAGCTTCTGGAAAATAATTTCCTTCTCGGTAAAATTTATAAGATACAAAAGGAAACACTCTCTCCTGATCCCCTTCTGCCCTGCCTTCAAATGCAATGGCAAGAGGACTGTCTGCCCAGACCTGGACAGATGTCACACCACCAGAAGGGAGGGTACCCAGGCTGAGGACAGCGGGCAAGAGCCTGGGTCCTCCAGAACCACTGACCTCAGACCCCTTCTCATGGAAGGCTGTCTCCCCTCCCGCGTTCCAGCCACTTTAAGAAACCTCCTGCTTCTTATGGCCACATGGTCTTTCACCAACTCAAGGTCCTCTGCCTTCGCCTCTGAGATCAAGTTCTCATTTTCTTCTGAAGTCTAGTTTAAACAGATCTTTCATTGCTTGGGTCCCCCGCAAAACCATGCCTTTCATAGTGTCATTTTTATCCCAAAAAAGCTTAGTCAACATATTTTCCCAAAGACTATTCTCTCCCTAAGAAGAATTCTGGTGCAGCCTTGAGTAGGCTTTTTGTCTACAACAGGGCAGCTCTCTCATTCAGGGATCTGCAAGAGACAACAGCCTCCACAAATCACGGGATGCCCTGTTGTCCTCTGTTGATTTCACACTTAATGGTTGTAGAACCCAGAGTAAAGTTCAAGTCGTTGCAGTCTCGGAAAACCCACACTCCCACCCACAGGGACCCCTTCTAAAACTTGATTCCTGGAGGAGCTGGACCTTGGAACAAGGGCCTCTTCCCCTCTCACGCCAGGCTTTCTTTCCCGCCTTCACCTCCCAGTTCTGCTACTGACACATCCTTCTCCCCTCAGCAAACTACGTAGTTCCCCCTGTTCTTCCCGACCCAGCATCCTTCTCATACAACCATGCCCTCCTCTCTTCTTTCTCCCTTTTTCGTCCAATTCCTTAACATCCCACATGAACCCACCCTTGCCAGTCTCCAATCCAAGCACCTGCCTGATATGCAACAAGCACTTCTGCAGCCCCCATGGTTGCCAGCTGCTGGATCAGGCTGGGGAACCAGTTGTAATCAAGACAGTCCCAGACTTCCCTGGTGGCATAATGGATAAGAATCTGCCTGCCAATACAAGGGACATGAGTTTGATCCCTGATCCGGGAAGATTTCACATGCCGCACAGCAACTGAACCTGCACAGCACCACACAGGTTCAGTAGCTCAGAGCCTGCGAGCTGCAGCAACCAAAGCCAGCATGCCCGAGGGCCCACAGGCCACAGCTCATGAGCCCCGGTGCTCCGACCACTGAAGCACATGTGCCTAGAGCTCTGCAACAGAAAAGCCACTGCAGAGAAAGGCCCACGCCCCACAACTAGAGAGTAGCCCCTACTGGCCACAACCAGAGAAAGCCCATGAGCAGCAACGAAGACTCAGCACAGCCAAAATAAATTTTAAAATATTTTACATACCCTGCTTTCCAACAATGGACAGATGTCAGTCTGGAAACATGGACTTACACTACACATTAGACCAGATGGATTTAGCAGACATTCACAGAACTTTCCATTCAAAGGCAGCAGAGTATGCATTATTCTCAAGGGCACATGGAACATATTCCAGGAAAAAATTATATGTTAGGCCACAAAGCAAGTCTTAAAAATTTGAGAAGACTAACACTGTATCAAGCATGGGACTCATGCAGCAGCAGGAAGGAGCAGAACAAGTGACGGGTCCCCTTGCTCCCCTGGGAGGAGGGCGAGCTGGCTCCTCAAATAAGGTGGGGGTGGGCGTGGATCGTGGGTCCCACTGGAGGCGTGGCTTAGGTGGCTGCCCACCTGCTTGGTGGTGCTCTGTGTAGGGGTCACTGCACAGTATCCCCTGTTTTTTCTCCCAGCCCCTCCGAAGTGGCAGTTGGTTTGTGGCCTTTCTATATCTTATTGTTCATAAATGCCCTGACTGTGCCTGAGTGTAGTTATTTTTAGTCCCGTATAGTTTCTCTGCTGGAAGAGATGTCTGTTCAGCTGTAAGCATTGCAGTAAAGGGTCCTGGGTCCCAGGTCTCATCCTAGCTTACCCAAGAAACGGGCTTGGAGTGACCCCAGGAAGGAGCAGTGCAGAAAAAGGGTGGGAAACAGGGGAGGAGGGGAACCAGCCTGAGGACTTGTCAGCAAGTCGCCTTAGGTGGACACCGGGACCCAGTCTTACCAGTGCCCACCCGAGCATGAAGGGGAAGCCGTCCCACAGTCGCTCTGGTGGCCACAGGTCCAAGAAGCCTCTGAGGCACTGATGCTTCCGGATGGCACACCTGGGGGTGCGAACAGCCTGCAGGCACTGCCCACGCCAAGGCTTAGGAGAGTCCCAGGACAGAGACCTAGAGGCCAAGGGGAGGCGCTGACAGGATGCACCTGCACCAGCTGGCGTTCATCAGAGGAAGGGGAAGAGGCTCACGTGTGCCCAGGAGGCCCCCGCGCATGCACTGTCTGGGCGTTACCCCTCAGAGCGTCCATCTAGGGGACAGAGCGGATGTGTGCCTAACTGAGAGAGGGAGGGAGAGGAGGTGGAACAGAAAGGGACAGAAAGAGGAAAAATGCCTTCATTTATTCTATCAATCCTTCTTAGTCAGCCACATTTCCCCTGCTGCCCCAGGGAAAGAAGCCACAGATTAAACAAGAGAGAGAGAGACCTACAAATGGTTAATTCTCAGCTTTGAGTTTCCAGTGGCCTTAATGAAGTGTAAGGGGTTTTCTTCAAGATTAGTTTCACCTGTACTCGAGTTTTGCTTTACATTTTGATTTTAAACATAAGTCTAGAATATGATGCTACTTACACAGCAAAAGGGACTCTGCAGTTGTGATGAAGGATTCTGAGGTGGTGAGATGATCCTGGATTATTTGGGGGACGGCAGAGCATAATCACTAGGCCTTCCCTGGTGGCTCAGATGGTAAAGAGTCTGCCTGCAATGCAGGAGACCTGGGTTCGATTCCTGGGTCAGGAAGATCCCCTGGAGCAGGGCATGGCAACCCACTCCAGTATTCTCGCCTGGGAAATCCCATGGACACAGGAGCCTGGCAGGCTACAGTCCCTGGGGTCACAGAGAGTCGGACACAGCTGAAGCGACTTAGCACACATGCACGCTTGCCATAGTGTATTCACAAGGATCTTCCCGTTAAGGGAGAAGCAGGGTCACAGTCAGAGGAGGAGATGTGACAATAGAAGGGAAGGTCAGAGAGAATGATTTGAAGATGCCACCCTGCCAGGGTGAAGATGCAAGTAGGGGCACTCACCAAGGGTGTCGGCTGTCTCTAGAAGCTGGACAAGGAAGGAAACAAGTTCCCCCCAGGGCCTCCAGAAGGAACACAGCCCTGCTGAATTTGATTTTAGGACATGTGACCTCCAAAACTGTAAATCTGTGTAGTTTTCTTTCTTTTTATTTTTGGCCAAGTCGTGTGGCATGTGGGATCTTAGCTCCCCAACCAGGGATTGAACCTGTGTCCCCTGCATTGGGAGAGCAGAATCTTAACCACTGGACCTCCAGGCAAGTCCCAAATTTGTGTAGTTTTAAGCCACTACATTTGTGGTCATTTATTACAGCAGCAGCAGGAAAGCCGACATAAACCTGGACAAGCATATTTCCTCCTCTGGAAAGGGAGGATCATCACTGTGTTTCTAACCACTGTTATGAGCATCAAACCCAATGTCGTAAATGCCATGCTTACACAAATGAATAATGATAGTTCAGTAAACGATAATTCTTCTTCCTCACTGCCTGGCTTGTCACCTCCACCTGGAAAGCACCTCAGAAAGCATTAAGGAAAATACAACACGGAGTTAAACTAACCAGTGAGGTGGGGAAGCTGGTTTTCATGTAAGGTCACCACTTTGCATATGACACCACGGGGGCTCTGGGAAGTTAGGCAAATTGCCCAACGTCAACTGCCCAAGGTCAGTGGGAAACAGAATCAAACTGTTTCACTCCTGACCCTTAGTTGGGAGGGTAGTTGACCACAGTCAGGCTTCTCATCTAGGGAGTCCTTTCCGTAGCCACCCACATGACTGCTGATTCAGGCAGGCGGTGCCCAGGAACCTGCATTTCATCCAGCTCCCTCGGTATTTGCATACAGGCTGGTGGAGTGACACCCAGGTGAGAAATGCTGCCCCACCTGTGTGGCCAGACAGCTGTGAGCTGTCAAATGCTTCCATCTGCTTCCACTTCTTTGAGTATACTGGAGGCCACAGACGCCCCACCATGTTGTTGACTTTTTATTTTGAAAAATTTCAAACATACGGAAAAAGACTACATGGATGACCACCCACAGACCCACCACCCAGACTGAAGAACTGCTAGCGTGGCTGTGTCTATATTTACAGCCACATATTTTCCTTTTCGCCTGAACCATCTCAAAGTGTGATACAGACAGTGTGACATTTTAAAAACTGCATCTGAAAATGAAAGCTATTTTCCTACTACCCACAAGAATTCATCACACTTCACAAACTGTTTTCTAAAGATTTCTAATGAAGAAGCATGACTTCAGTTTTCAATATTCCCTAATACTGGTTCATATTCAAATTTCCCCAATTTCCCTCCAGATGTCTTTAATAGGTGACTTCTTCCTTTTTTTTTTTAAATCAGGAAGTGTCACTATCACTTTTGAGGTGACTAGTCTAGACAGTTTGAGGATTTCCAAGGTGGCATGCTGACAGAAGGTTTTCTGTGCCCAGAGGAGCACTGGGTTGAAAGGCTGCCCCTCTCCCTCCCCAGCACCCACCTGCCAACATCGCTGCCCTCCTCCCATATTCTTTGGCCCTTTCATAAGATTGACAGAACAGCATTCCTCCTCCCAAAATGACAGATCCTCTTCCTACACCTACAGCTCTCTCTCCAGGTTCTGGGAACCACTCAGACCCAGATAAGACAGGGGATCCCAGTTCCCCCCAGCCCAAAGGTGCTGTACCTGTTGCTTTCCTTTCACCGTGCTCTGCTGCTGCTGCTGCTAAGTCACTTCAGTCATGTCTGACTCTATGCAACCCCATGGACTGCAACCCACCAGGCTCCCCGTCCCTGGGATTCTCCAGACAAGAACACTGGAGTAAAAAAAAAAAAAAAAAAGAACACTGGAGTGGGTTGCCATTTCCTTCTCCAATGAGTGAAAGTGAAAAGTCAAAGTGAAGTCGCTCAGTCATGTCCAACTCTTTGCAACCCCATGGACTGCAGCCCACCAGTCTCCTCCATCCACCAGGCATTTTCCAGGCAAGAGTACTGGAGTGGGGTGCCACTGCCTTCTCCTCACCATGCTCACAACCCTGTAAATATCTCTTTGTAAAACCCTCTTCAATTACCCCATTTCATGGCACCTTCCCTTTCCCATTGACACTCTGACTGATGAAGTCACTGGTATCAAGGATGGGCCCAGAGGAACATAACTCTCATGTGAGATTCAAGGATGGGACTGCTCACATCCTGGAGATGTACTGGGATGAACCCCTCACCAGAGGGAAAGAAGGTGCAGGTCACCTATAAAATACAGTAGCATCATACTTGCTCAAATTATCCCCGGCAGTGGCACTGGAGAAATGCAGATGGAAGGCAAGACGTCGGTAGGTGGAGTGGCTTGGCTGTGCTGACAGTGGTGATTACAGGTCTGTGGGGTAGGATGTCTTCTCTGACAGCCCCGGAGACCATACACAGAAAAGGGACAAACTGAAGGTCCTGAATGACCAACTCGGAACATGGGTAGAGATCCCCAAGTCCTTCATGGTAGTCTTGACGGAGTCACTGATGGCCTGCTGGGCAGATATTCCCAGGGTCTGTGGGAACCAGGTGCAGACATGCAATTACATTTTCAACTCCACCAGACTTCTTATCCTTTCCACTGGTTGCAAAAGGTGGGATCCCGACCCGCAGGCTGGGACATCTGAGCAGACAGACGTGGCTGCCACGTCACCTCAGTACCATCCCACACCCTTCCTGTGGCCTTCATCCAAGCCCATGATCAGAGTTCTATTCTAGGATAGCCCAGATGGAGACGGACACAGCCTAGAACAGGAGGAGAGGGCCTGTAGGCCAAAAGGTTCATAGGAAACCAGCAGGAATCCATGCAGCATCTTCAAAGGAAGTTCTAAGGGCACTGGGTGGAGATGGATAAAACATAAGACTGGATCAGAGAGAATTTAATGAAACAGTCATGTTCACTGAAGAGTCAGAATTCCATGTGCTGGTGTGAGCCCCTGGGAGGGGAATCTGAGCTACGCTGGACTCAACAGTGGCTGGCAGAGGAGGAGGACTTCTCCAGCACTCTGAAGGAAAGGAAAATGTAGGCTCAGGACATGAGGAATGTTGGCGGGACCTCTTCTGCACAACATCATAGCCACATCTACCCCCTCCCCGAGAGGCCCAGACCATAGCTCCCTCCACGGGGGCCAGAGAATTCCACTGTCAAGCGTTCACAGGCCTCCCTGAGAAGTTCTTCTCGGCTGTTTCCTGGAAGCAGGAAATGACAGTGGGAGAGGCTGCAGTGGAATTAGGCTCCCTGATGTTAATGGCAAAGAAGTGAGATTCCAGCAGAGGAGGGGTCGGGGTCGGGGCGGGGGGGGGGCAGGGGGTGGTTCAAAGACACAATGCACACAGTCATAAGAACTTGGCCTGGAGCGGTCTTGGGAACATTTGGGCCTCCAAGGACCTCTGGCCCTGGCTAACGGATCATGGGGTCCCTGGCCTGTGGACATGTGCAGACTGTTAAGATGCTGCTTGATGGCACTTCCCTGGTGGTCCAGGGGTTAAGAATCTGCCTTCCGATGCAGGCGATGTGGGTACGATTGCTGGAACCAAGATCCCACATGCCACAGGGCAGCAAAAGCCCACACACTGCAACTACTAAGCCTATGGGCCTCAACTAGAGATTCCACATGCTGCAACTAAGACCCGAAGCAGCCAAATAAACAAACACTGAAGAAAAAAGAGATGCTGCTTGACATACATAAGCAGAAAAATTCTGGGTCTAGTGGGCAAAATCACAGTGGAGAAACAAAACTTAGCCCATGTTTGGACCCAAAGGCCCAGGATCCCTTGACTTGGGGTGGGGGCAGGGATCTCTGTGAGCAAGCATGTACAACGCAGCCACAGGTCTACTGTGAACCTCCCCCCGATCCTCCCCAGAAGACACCTGGTGCCACTGAAGAGAAGAGGGAAAGGGAACTATCCAGACCTTCCAGGGACTATTAGGTACTATTAATATTTCTCATCTCATGCTAACCACAGGAGACTCAAATTTCCGCAACAGACCCACAGTCAGAGTGTGAACTCATGGAGATCAGGCCTTACAGTGGGTCCCTGAGGGTCTATCCTGTTGTCATTTCCCCAGAATGTATACTAGTAATAGGTAAGTTACTATTGTTCCCTGAATCTCACAGTGGCTCGCTGACTCATGGAATGAAGCCCATTATGGTAGTAAGGCCCAAAAGGAAACCATCTCCTTTCAAGTGGAACCTCCCCCCAACCCCCGCTACCAAGATAATGAACCCAAAGAAATATCAAAACCCCTTAGAGAATTGCACAGCTTAGTGCAACCATCAAATACTTAAAAGACGCAGGAGTGGTGATTCTGACCACATTAATATTTAACTCACATTTGACTGGTGCAGAAACCAAACAGATCATACAGAATGACTACAGATTATAGAGTGGTCACATGGTGACGCCAAGTGCAAATGCAGTTCCAGATGGGTATCTGTACTAGGACAAGGCAAAAACACACTTGGCACCTGATAAGAAGCTATAGTCCTAGGGAAAGCATTTCTTTGATTCCAAGTAGCTAAGCTGATTGCCTTCACATGGCCGGGACGCCAGTATACTCCACCTGAGGCTTTATGTCAGGGCTGAATCAACCATCTTGTTCTCTGTTGTACTACAGTCCACAAGAACTTGATCATCTAGATGCTCAGAGAACATCACTGTATTTCATGGGTGTCACTATGCAAACTGGACCTGGTGAGCAGGAAGTAGAAAATATTTTAGGTGCCTTAGTAAGTCACATGCATTTCAGGGGACTGGAGATAAACCCCATGAAAGTTTGGAGGTGTTTCATATTATGAATTTTCTAGGGACCCGGGGGTCCAAAAAAAGGGTTCCAGGAAAACATCTACTTCTGCTTTATTGACTACGGCGAAGCCTTTGATTGTATAGATCACAACAAACTGTGGAAAATTCTTAAAAGAGATGGGAATACCAGACTACCTTATCTGCCTCCTAAGAAATCTGAATGCAGGTCAAGAAGCAACAGTTAGAATTGGACATGGAACAAGAGACTGGTTCCAAATCAGGAAAGGAGTATGTCAAGGCTGCATATTGTCACCCGCTTATTTAACTTATATGCAGAGTACATTATGGGAAATGCCAGGCTGGATGAAGCACAAGCTGGAATCAAGATTGCTGGGAGAAATATAAAAAATCTCAGATATGCAGATGACACCTTATGGCAGAAAGCAAAGAACCTCTTGATGAAAGTGAAAGAGGAGTGAAAAAACTGGCTTAAAATTCAACATTCATAAAAGTAACATCATGGCATTCAGTCCCATCATTCATGGTAAATAGATGGGAAAACAATGGAAACAGTGAGAAATTTTATTCCTGGGGTCTCCAAAATCACTGCAGATGGTGACTGCAGCCATAAAATTAAAAGACACCTGCTCCTTGGAAGAAAAGCTATGATCAAGCTAGACAGCATATTAAAAAGCAGAGACATTACTTGACCGACAAAGGTCTGTCTAGTCAAACCTATGATTTTTCCAGTAGTCATGTATGGATGTGAGAGTTGGACCATAAAAAAAGCTGAGCGCCAAAGAATTGATGCTTTTGAACTGTGGTGTTGGAGAAGACTCTTGAGAGTCCCTTGGACTACAAGGAGAGCCAACCAGTCCATCCTAAAGGAAATCAGTCCTGAATATTCATTGGAAGGACTGATGCTGAAACTGAAACTCCAATACTTTGGTCACCTGAAGAACTGGCTCATTGGAAAAGACCCTGATGCTGGGAAAGATTGAAGGCAGGAGAAGGGGACAACAGAGAATGAAATGGTTGGATGGCATCACCGAAGCGATGGACATGAGTTTGAGCAAGCTCCGGGAGTTGGTGATGGACACGGAAGCCTGGCATGCTGCAGTCCACGGGGTCACAAAGAGTCGGACACAACTGAACGACTGAACTGACTAACTGAGGGGTCCAAAAAATGTCGGGAGTGAGTGACAAAGTGCACTTCCTAATACAAAGAAAGAGATACCATATTTGGTAGACCTGTGGGTTTGGGGGTTTAACACACACCACACTTGGGTATGCTGTTCTGACCCATTACAAGGGCAATGACTGAAGCATGGATCTACAATGATTCACGAGCAGAGACTAATGGGTTGGCCAACTAGTCAAGAACTTAAACAGAACGAGATTGGAAGACTGGTGATGAGGTGGGCTTGGAAGAGGTATGCAGATGTACTCTCCATACAGTATATGGAGAGTATATTATTCCCTGAGCTGAATCATCAGTCACCTGGGGACACGTTGATGACACTGAATCCCTTCCACCATGGTGGGGGCAGCAATTTGCCCTTGTAGGAACAGATGCAATAGTCTACATAAGTTTTTGCTTTCCATGACCATAACACTCTGCCAGCACCATCATTCCCTATAGAATGCCTTATTCACCACAGATCACCTGTTGCCTAAGACCAGGACAAAATGTTCTTTAAGTGCAAAGAAAATGCAGCAGAGGGTTTATTCCAATAATGCCAATCCATGGCTCACTTGTGTGCATCCTGTGTAAAGGTCTTCAGCCCCATGCATGTTGAGACAGCTTTTCACCAGCCTCTGAATAGACAGTCAAGAAGTCACCCAACAAGGCTCTACTGTGGTCTCAACTGGTTCAAACACTAGCTTGCTTGCTGGAAGGGTACCATGGACTGAATCTGTTTTCCCCAAATCCACATCTCAAAATCCTAACCTCTATATTTCAGGTGGGGCCTTTGGGAGGTGATGAGGTCATGAGGGTGAAGCCCTCAGGAATGGGACTAATGCCCTTATCAAAAGACTCCCACGAGTTCCATCCTCTCTTTCCACCACGTGAGGTGACGTCAAGAAGTTGGGGGTCAGTAACCTGGAAGAGGCCCTCACCAGAACCTGACCATGCTGGCACCTTGATCTTGGACTTCCAGCCTCCAGAACAATGAGAAATAAATTTACCCAAGTCCGTGGCACTTTGTTAACCAGTCTGAACAGCCTGAGGCAAGGGTTCTGGAGCACTGGACTCACTCACAGCAACATCTTAGGAAGAATCCCCCAAATGGTGGGCCAACTGGAGTGCTGCAGACGAGCTCCAGGAAGGCCATGGGAGAGGACCCCGTCCTCCAGGACAGCTGGGCAGGTCCTGAGCAGCTGAGCCACCTCACTGAAGGCTCCCAGGAGGGCAGCCAGGGGCACGGAGTCCGATGGCATGCACATGGTCCTGAAGGCACACAGGAGAACAACGCCCCGCACCTGCGGCCCTGCCCCCTGGCCCTGGGCTCGGGCAGCCAGTCACAGAGTCTGCAGCTGCTGCCCGTGAACGAGGGGCCCATGCGCTGCTGGAGGACCTTGTGTTCCGTGTGCCCAGAGAAGGCCCGTGGGGGTGGGGAGGGGCTCCGGGCAGGCTCAGCTCAACCTCAGCTTCACTTACACTGGACACTTTCATCGTGATTTTGGGTGACAGGCCTTTGAGTCGTCTAAGCTAACTGAGGAAGCATCGCTCTAAAAAGGCATGTTCACTCTCCCAATAAGAAATGCTTTATTAAAAAGAGTTGATGGGAACTAAACTAGTTTAATTTACATCAAACCAGTCGATCTTAAGGGAAATCAACCCTGAATACTCATTGGAAGGACTGATGCTGAAGCTGAAACTCCAGGATTTTGGTGATCTGATGCAAACAGACAACTCATTGGAAAAGTCCCTGATGCTGGGAAAGACTGAAGGCAGAAGGAGAAGGGGACGTCAGAGGATGAGATGGCTGGACGCCATCACCAATGCAATGGATATAAACTTGGGCAAACCTCAGGAGATGGTGAATGACAGAGAGGCCTGGCGTGCTGTGGTCCATGGGGTCCCAAAGAGTCGGACACGACTGGGCAACCGAACAACAACAAACTAGTTTGGACTTGAAATCCTAGTCACATCGTCCCTGACACACAAGTCACCATTATACATGACACGAATTATACATGACACGAAAAAGGAGCTGTTAAGATTCCTTAAATACAAATCCATATAAAAACAAAAATACATATATTACATATATTTACTAAATATATTTAAATGTATTCTATTTGTTTACATATAAATATATACATAACTGTAACAGCTGTAAGTATGTGAATGGTGTAAAACACTGTATCACATCCTATCACTTAGTACTACAGAAACATCTCCTCCATGCACCGCAGTTTGCCACGTAAATACTGCTGTTTTCTTGGGTGCTATGTGGTGGGAAATGCTGGAAGCTCTGCCCTAACATATTAGAGGCCCTCATTTCCCTGCCTTGACACCTGCCAGGCCTAGAGCAGAGCAGACAGACCACAACCAGGGGCTGATGGCCAAATGGAATCTCCCTAAACACAGCCTCGCCTCTCATCATCATCTCCCTCAAAATAGCAAAAATAACTCCCCACAGGGTTAAAACCCTCCTTCTGGGTTTTTTATATGGCAACACACACACACATGCAGTGTCTTCTGAGGTGACCCTGACATAAGAGTATGAATCAACCTGCGAGGAGATGATGGGTTTTGAGGAAAAAGAGGGACAAAATAACCAGTAAATGATAAAGAAAAATTCTACCTAGAACCCTGGTGTGTCATGGGGACTAGGTTAGTTAGCCACAGCTGACACTGACACATCCAAGGTTGAAATGTCTGGGTCCTCAGGTTTCTAGATCCTTCTAGGAATCCAAATAAAGAGGGTGAGCTTAACAAAAGAGAGCAGGAGTAATGTGAATGAGCCAGACACAAAAGAGTGTACTTTCTGACTGCATTTTACAAAGAATAAAAACAGGCTAAATTAGTCTACGACCTTAGAAATCAGGACAGTGGTTAACACGGGCAGATGGGGGCGGGGGGCAGGCGGGAAGGCGGGAAAAGGCCACAGGAAGGGCTTCTGGGCTGTTGACAATGTAATGTCACTCAACATAAATGTTGGTTACATGGGCTCTTTCTGTTTGTGAAAATGTATAGAGTTGCATACTTATACAAGTACTTTTGTGTTTGTGTATTCTGCTTCAGTGAAAATATTTTAAATAAAATGGCAGAGAGAGAGACCATACAAACACAAAGTCCTTGCTAGTCAGGCACTGGGTGTGGAAGACAGAAGACAAAGACAAAACTTCCAGGGGCCCCAGCTGACCAGAAGCTCTGAATGTGAAGTAACAAGTCATGTTACTAGATGCAAAGAAAGCAAGCCAGCCTGTCAGCTGGGCTATAACAATGGATGCTTGTATGACTTACAGAGATTCAAAAGTGATTCTTCTGTGATTTCATGTAGCTCCTTGAGCCCTGATCAGAATAATGGGGAATTTTTATGAACATCCTTTCAAAAGAACATTGAGAACTTTAACGGATTCAGAGAAGAGCAATAGAGATGATTAAAGACATGAGAAACAGACCCTCAAAAAAAGGTTACAATTAATGCATTTTTATTAAAAAATGGGTGCTGGTCCTCTAACCTTGGTAAGTGGTGAGATGACTCCCCAACCTTTTCCTCTAATCCTCTGGTCCCCTCCCTTTTTCCTATGGGCTGGAGGACCCGGCCAAGCCAAATAAGTCAGCTGGTGCTAATTTATTGAGCAGATATGTCAATGTCATCCTGAAAGAAAAAAAGATGTTCAGTTGTTAAAAGCAGGAGTCAGAATAATTGGGGTGGCTTAGCTTGCGTAAGAGATTTCACTGGCCTTAAAATAGCTGAAGAATTTTGAGAAGGGAGTTGATCAGTTACTCTTCACCTCAGACAGAATGGAAGTAAACCATCTTAAAGCACAGATTTCAGCAGGACCCCAGAAAACAGAAAAATGAATCACCAGGCCCCGAGGATCCTCAGGAGGAAAAATTGGGCCACTCTGACCAGGTGAGGTTCTTACTGACATCATAATTTTTATTATCTCCTGAGTAATGAGTTCGATTTTATTTATAACAGGGACAATAGCTTACCCTTGTACAGCCTTGGAGTTCTCAAGAGATGCTTTTATGTGCATTTGACTCAACTTAGAATCTGCTTTTAAACCCGTGTCGCCAGAGGGAAAGTGGAGGCTGAGAAGTGGCCCCAGGGCAGCCGGTGGGCAGGCCCTGCAGCCCTGCTGATCCTGGGGCTGGGAGCTGGGGCAGGCCTGCCAGGCTGGGGGTTGGGGGGAGCTGCAGGCAGGGCTGCCGGCTGTCACCCATCACCATGGTGACCTCTCAACCAGCAGCTGCTACGGTCCCCACCCTTGGGAAGGCATCTGAAGGGCTTGCTTCTGCTGCAAGTTGGGCCAGGGCAGGCCCCGCAGAGGCCTGTAGCCTCAGGAAACCCTGGTCTCTTGCACAGCCTCTCCCGCGGCTCCCAGCAGAATCCAGGGGCCGCTTCAGAGCACGCACTGCCAGGCCAGCCTGAGAAAGGTCCCCGGGCACCCACATGCTCTCGCCACTGTGTCTCGTCGTCCTGGGAAAGTCCAAGGCCTGGAGGAGAGACCACGATTGGAAAGCATTTTTTCAAGTGAAAAGGGAATGACGTGGTCTCTTTGGTTGAGGCCAAGACTCGATCCCCTCGTCCACCTGGCACTGAGTCCACGTCGGAGCTGATGCTGGTGGGGGCCTTCCGGGGGACCCCTCCAGGCCAGAATCTTGGAGAGCCAGCTGCCCCTTCATCTCAACAACCTGCTGCCCCTTGAGCAGCCCCAGATCCCCGACCCCTCCCCCACCTCAGAGCCCCCTGCACACTCCAGCCCCCACCCTCTGCATGGCACCTGCCGCCTGGCACACACAAAGCCCGGCCAGGCCAACGCCCGAGGGAGCCAACAGCTGGCAGGCCATCCCTCAGGCCGGCGCCTGCCCCGCTGGGCCCCAGGGAGGAGGGGGGCTCTTGATGGGGAGCCTCTCTGGCAAGACATCTGCTCCCCTGGCCCCGAGATCTGAGGGGCGGATGCAGGAGCTGGGAGGGGGCAGTCCCTTCTCTGCAGCTGTGCCAAGCGGGTCCCCACCCCACGCCTTTCATGCCTGCTCCTCTCCCCCTCCACCCCCGTCAGCTGGCGTCTCGGGAAGAGAAGTGTCACAAACAAAGCTGTCTGCTGGCGGCCGTCCAGGCGCCCCAGGGGCCCTGCACCCCCTACCTCAGGCCTCTCCCTGAGCACAGCTCTGGGCCCCAGCCAGGCCAGGGCAGGGTACTGCCCAGCCTGGTCTGACACAGATATGGGCGGGCAGGGTGGGGGGCGGTGTGGGGCTGGGGCCACAAGTGACAGATGAGCGGGAGGCCCCTGTCACTCCATCACCAGCCTGGAGCCTCCCTGGCGCAGGACAAGCAGCAGCCCCCACTCCGATCAGGTCTTCTCTCGCCCTTGGCCAGAGCTCCCGACTGAACGGGGAAGCAGCGGGCAGCGGACAAAGGCCCAGGAGTGGGGGAAATTAGTTTTGGGGTGAAAACCGACATCAAGGACCCCAACCCACTTCTATGAGCCTGGCTGGAAGCAAGTAAAAACCCTGTCGTCATCCATTAGCATAAGGATGTAAAAAACAACACACAAGCCATTCTGCCCCTGGCCTTGCCAGAGAGAGCAGTTTATAAAGCGACTGAGGGGCCCAGACTCTCCTGTGGCCCGAGACTGACTCCTCTCTAGGCAACTGCTGGCGGCGCCCAGAATAGGAAGTCGTGAACTCAGCGGCAGGTGGCGACGGCGTGACCTCCAGGCCCTGTCACTGCAGGGGACCTCATCCCCCCTCGGCCGCTGGGACCCGTGTCCAGGACACAGCCCTGTCCCGAGGGCCTGAGCAGACACGGACGCGCCTCTGGGGAAGCCCCAGGCCAGGGTGCAACAGCAGGGGTGGCCACACTCTGCTCACAAGCCCCACCCAGGCTGGGGGCCTGGAATCACATCTGCCCAGATTTTCTGGGTTTGCAGATCATGCTTCTAACTTCCTTCCCATCCCTGGCGACTCAGAGATGCGTCAGAACAACTCCTAGGCAGAGGAGCTCACATACTAGGTGAGCGTGGGGCAGGGAGTCCCGTGACACATCATTCCCGTTACTTCCCCGATGCCAAGCTGGACACTCCCTGCTGGGTTCTGAGAAGCTCCAGCCGTGGCAGAGAGTGGGAGGGAGGCCTGGGGCATCCTGAGAATCATACAGAGCTTCCCCCTGCATGGCTTGGGCATGGATGGTCCTCGAGCAGACCAGGACATCACGGGGCATCACAGGAGGGTGGGTGGGTGGGTGGGTGTGTGTATCACAGCACATCACAGGAGCCTGTGTGTCTATTTACATCATAATGCATCACAAGAGCCTGTGTATGCATATCACAGAGCATCACAAGAGCCTGTGTGTGCACGTGCACGCGTGCACGTACACACACACACACACACACACACACACACACACACACTGAGGTAAGCATCACTCCCTGCCCAGCTCCTCCTTTATCCCTCCTCTCCCTCTCCCTCCCCACCTGCTGCCCCGTCTGCACGCCATCACTGAGGGCCTTGAAGCTCACATCTCATTACTCTGCTCACGATGCTGCCACGACACTGACACCATCCGTGACTCGACTCTTCCCCTCTCTAGTTCTGAGAAGTGACAGCAGTGGCAGTGCTTGTTTGTGGTCGAGGACAGGGTGCTCTGGGCGTGAACAGAATCCTCCAGACGGTTCACCAATGCCCTGCTCAGCCATCCATCCCCCAGGCCCTGCCCCAAGGGCCAGGCCCGACGTGAGCCAGCCTGGTTTCCTTGACACTTCAGCCGTCTCAGCATCCACACCACAGCAAATGGAACATGTATTTTTAATGAATGAGACAAGCCCCATGCTTTTAATAGGGCAAAAGGAGGGAAACACTTAGCCACAGACACGGAATGGGCTTTACTCTCCCAGGAATTCTTCCAGAGACAAGAGTGTGAGAGGCGATCAAAGCAAGAGAGAGAGGGAACCTGTCCTGCATCGCCCCATGCAGCTCTCAGCTGTCCTCAGACTCTGCACCTGAGCCCCTGAGAGCCCGGAATAAGGATGCAGAAGGCATGACAGGGGCCCAGGGCACCCATGAAAAGAACAGTACTCTGGGTGCCCATCAAGGCACCCTCGGATCCACCATTTAACTTCTCTGAAATTGTTTCCCTACAACATAAACATGCCCTGCCTGCCTCACTCGATGGCTGTGAAGGACAAATGGGATCAGAACCAGGAGAGGGTCAGGCAAGCCCAATGCTCCCTTCCATGGAAAGGTGAGCCCTCAGAGGCCAGGGCACAGGAACGGCTAGGAGGGCCGCAAGGAGGGGAGTGGGCCCACCTTCCCCTTCCCCCTCTTCCCCAGGCTGCTCCTGCCACAGGCTGAAGTGCCCCCCACAAAGATCAGAGGTTGACGTCTTAACCCCCAGCACCTCAGAATGTGGCTGAGGTCTTTAAAGAAGTAATCAAGTGCAAACAGGGTCCTGGGGGCGGGCCCCAACCCAATATTCCAGTGTCCTTATGAGCAGAGGAGACTAGGCCACGGATGCACACAGAGGGAAGGCCTGTGAAAGGCTCAGAAGAAGGAGCGAGGCCTCAGGAGAAACCAACCTGCCCACACCTCCACCCCTGCCTTCCAGCCTCCAGACCTGTAAGGAAATGTGTTTCTGTTGTTTAAGCTCCCTGTCTGTGATACTTTGTAACAGTTGCCCTGGGGAACAGATACAGACCTGACCTTTGGCCCCAGTGCTGTCCTGCAGAACTGCCGACTCTGCTGAGCGCTCATGACGCCTGGTCACAGGGTGCTCCCACCGGTCAGGCCAGGACACTCTCAGTGAAAGACACCCACTGCAGGGGTGGTTTCTGTCCCACTGCTAAGACATCTGGGAGAGTGTGACCTGTGTATCTCAGACAAGGTGCAGAAGGGGGTCTCAAAGGGGTGTCCAAGTGTAGCTGTCAGGATCATCTGGGGAGACTGATCAAAATGCAGACTCCTAAAACAAAACGCAGAGCTACCACCTGAGTGTAATCCAACCCCTGGTCATATACACAGAGAAAACCATAATTTCAAAAGGCACATGCACCCCAATGCTCACAGCAGCATCATTTATAATAGCCAAGACATGGACATGACCTAAATGCCCATCAACAGAGGGATGGAGAAAGAAGATGTAACACATATATACAATGGAATATTCAGGTCAGTTCAGTGACTCAGGCATGTCTGACTCTTTGCCACCCCATGGACTGCAGCACGCCACGCCTGTCCATCACCAACTCCCGGAGCTTGCTCAAACTCATGTGCATTGAGTTGGTGATGCCATTCAACCATCTCATCCTCTGTCATCCCCTTCTCCTCTTGCCCTCAGTCAGGGTCTCGCATCAGGGTCTTTTCTAATGAGTTGGCTCTTTGCATCAGCTGGCCAAAGTAATGGAGCTTCAGCATCAGTCCTTCCAATGAATATTCAAGACTGACCTCCTTTGGGATGGACTGGTTGGATTTTCTTGCAGTCCAAAGGACTCTCTAGAGTCTTCTCCAACACCACAGTTGAAAAGCATCAATTATTCAGCAGTCAGCTTTCTTTATAGTCCAGTTCTCACATCCATACCATGACTATTGGAAAAACCATAGCTTTGACTAGACAGACCTTTGTCAGCAAAGTAATGTCTCAGTTTTTTAATGTGCTAAGTTGGTCATAGCTTTTCTTCCAGGGAGCAAGCATCTTTTAATTTCATGGCTGCAGCCACCATCTGCACTGATTTTGGAGCCCAAGAAAATCAAGTCTGTCACTGTTTCCATTGTTTCCCCATCTATTTGCCATGAAGTGATGGGACTGGATGCCATGATCTTAGTTTTTTGAATGCTGAGTTTACTCAATCATAAAAAAATGAGATAATGCCATTTGCAGCAACATGGATGGACCTAGAGAGTGTCATACTAAGTAAATCAGAGAAAGACAAATAACAAATATCATATGATATCATTTACATGTGCAATCTAGAAAAATGATACAAATGAACTTATTACAAAACAGAAACAGGCTCACAGATATGAAAAACAAGCTTATGGTTACCAAAGGGGACGGAAAGAGGGATAAATTAGGAGTTTGGGATTGAAATATATGCACTATCATGTATAAAATAATGATTGCTGCCCCAGTACTTAATGAAGGAGAAGGAGTGGGAGGCATGGAAGGCATGTATCCCAGGGGTGAGCCATCAAGTGATGGCCGGCATCATCAAAATGGACATCATGAGGCCCCTTCCACTCACAGGAGGTAAACAGAATAAGGATGAGGACTTCCCTGTGGCCCAGCAGTTAAGAGTCCACCTGCCAACACAGGGGACACAGGTTCAATGCCTTATTCAGAAAGATCCCACGTACTGTGGGGCAGTGCTCCCAAGAACCACAGCTACTGAGCCTGTGCTCCAGAGCTCGTGCCCCACAACAGAAGTCACTGCATGAGAAGCCCATGCGCCACAACACAGGGCAGCCCCTGCTCGCTGCAACTAGAGAAATGCAGCGACAAAAGCCCAGAGCAGACAAAAATAACATCAATAAAAATGTTTTAAAAGGAAGATGGAAATGCAGAAACACCCGATCCTCTTCATCGCCAAAAACCATGAACAATTTTGTGTCCTCTGACTTTAGGGTAGCATCCCAATCTTCTCATGAAGTGCACCTGCTGATCTCTGGACACGCTTTTAAGCGCTGCACAATTTGGCTACAGGGTTTCCTTGGAAGGCCAATTACAGACACTGCCCAAAAGCTGACGGTCAGGACCCCAGGGGAGCAGGCCCTCCTCCTCCTGCTGAGGGGGACCTGCCACCAGGCCCACAGCAGCTCCAGGAGCAGGTGAGGGTAGGAGACGCTCCCCCTTGTCCTGGCAGCAGGTCTGTGAGCCCAGGCGCTGTCTCAGGGCTGTCTGGTTGGGCGCCAGGGGAGAGGATAGACAATAGGGAACCAGACTGGGGCTGTTTTCTTTTCTGAAAAGATCTTCATTTCCACGTTAATTGCAATTTCTGGCCAGCCTGGGTTTCAGACTCAGTCGTAGCGCCTTTCGGCAAATCGCTCCTGGCCTGCTTCCTCCAACTCCTTTTTCTCAGCCAGATGCAGCCAGTCATAAGTTGACAGGGAAAAACACAGCTCTCCAAATTATTCTGCTGTCTTGTCTGGGGTTATGTGGCTGTTGCCGTTCAGTTGCTAAGTGGTATCCAACTCTTTGCAACCCCATGGACCGCAGAATGCTTCCCTGTCCTTCACCATCTCCCAGACTTGGTTCAAACTTGGAGTTATTATGGAGCTTGGGACAAACTCCAAATGGGTCTCAACTGTCAAGGACGCTGATATGAGCTGCTGCTGCTGCTGCTAAGTCGCTTCAGTCGTGTCCGACTCTGTGCAACCCCATAGACGGCAGCCCACCAGGCTCCCCTGTCCCTGGGATTCTCCAGGCAAGAATACTGGAGTGGGTTGCCATTTCCTTCTCCAATACATGAAGGTGAAAAGTGAAAGTGAAGTCGCTCAGTCCTGTCCGACTCTGAGCGACCCCATGGACTGCAGCCTACCGGGCTCCTCAGTCTATGGGATTTTCAAGGCAAGAGTACCGGAGTGGGGTGCCATCACCTTCTCCGTGATCTGAGCTTCCACCTCTCAACTTCCCCATCTCGTCTTCATGCATGCTCACTGAAGACAAGTGAATTCTTTCCTCTTGACCCTCTCTACACTGCTCCACAAACCCAGGACCACATGGAGGGCCGAGATGGCCCCTCACCCAGGACTGGACTAACCCTCCCATTTGAAAGGCCTTTTCTGCTAGTACTTAATGAGGCAAATGCCCTTAAGGGCTGGACTGTGGGGCTGACCAGATGTGGATGGAGAAGGGGAATGTGGAGGGTGGAAAGGAGTCAGCAGAGAAGAGAAAGGGATTCCAGCAGAACTGAGCCCAGAAGTGGGGACAACACAGCCCGTCTGGTTTAATTAGAGCAGTAGTTCCAGGCCTCAGGTGGTAAAGGCAGAAGTTTGTGTTTTTAGTACTTGAGGGCAAAAGCAGGGATTAGGTTAGGTGTTCTGCACAGAGTAATGATGGAAGAATGTTTTTTTCTCAGGGTGTTAACGAGCTGACGTTCAGGGCCCTGAAAGTCTCATACACCTAAGTCCTGGCCTTCCAGCCCCAGTGAAACTGAAATTTACAAAACTGATGTATTTCGAACGGGTCCACTTTCTCCTTGGGGCAATTCATCAGTCAGATGTATCACGGGCGCTAGTGGAAAAAACGGAATTCTCTAAAATTCGGAGGGAAAACAAACCCTGAATACAAAGGTTGTAGACCAACTCATTTCACCAAATGTCCAAGACTTAGAAACAAGCCTACAGGAGTCCCAGGACTGGGAAGACGGTAGATGGGTGCTCACTGCTGGGTGCAAGGCCCTTCAGAGCCCACGCACAGGTGGGGTGGGTGGGGCAGTGGGGAGGGGAGAGGATGGTGAGCCCCCACCTGCACCGGTGAGAGGAGTCGGGCTCTACCTGAGGCCCTGACCCCGCATCCCTACCGGGCGTCCAGGTGGGCGATAGGGCCCTCGCACAGGAAGCGGTCTTTCTGCTCCATCAGGGACCAGGGCTCGCCCACCAGGCCTGTGCAGGAGGCTTTGCTGTGATGGAGAAAGCAGTCTTCCTTCAAGCAACATCCTCGACGTCCCGTCGGGAAGCTTTGCACGTGACGTAGATGTGCTCGGACAGACTCGAGGTCAGAAGCCGTTAAGTTAAAACCACAGCAAAGTCCGGGCAGGGCTCAGAAGTTCTCAGCCTCCAGCACGCGAACGGGCTCCAGGCACTAGGCTTAACCTCAGTCTACAGCCCAGCGGTAACCACGGCGACCGCGCCCGACCCGAGGTCACGCCCGCCCCGCGGTCACGCCCGGCCCGACCCGCGGTCACACCCCACCCCTGGAAGCCCCGCCTCCCTGCTTCCCATTGGCCACACGTTCCAGCGCTCCCCAAAGCCACCAATCACCGGCCACGTCTCTTTACAAAGGGTGGAGAGACGCCTATGGCCAGAAGCTGTGCTCGGGTGAAAGCTAGGTTGATGGCTTAATTTAGGTTAACGTAAACTCCAAGGAAATGGCAACCCACTGCAGTGTTCTTGCCTGGAGAATCCCAGGGATGGGGGAGCCTGGTGGCTGCCGTCTATGGGGTCACACAGAGTCGGACACGACTGAAGTGACTTAGCAGCAGCAGCAAACTCCAATCGAAGCAGCAAAAAGCAAGCAGGATGATCTAATCGCGTATATATAAAGGAGCAATCCCAGAGCAAAAGCAGCTCCTAATGACCGGCTCTGGACCGTGTCTGTGCAAAGAGTCATCAGGTTGAGCTACTCCTGGATGTCTGTTTGTCTAGACTGGAGTTCAGGCTCCATTACTTCCTGATTCGGTGTCACTTCTCATCCGGGGGGCCTCGGTGTCCTCAGTTTAGAGAGAAGGCCTGCACAGTCTATGAGAACCCTTCCAACTCCAGATTTCTCTAAGCTGCCGAGTCTAAGTTACTGCACGGGACCCAACGCTGTTCATCGTTCAGACTTGAACGGGAAAGCATTGAGTGGGAGGCTGATTTAACTTTGCTTTTTTTCCCCTTTGCCTGTGTCTGCAGAAGAAAGAGCTGTCTCATTCCCCTTTGCCAGAGGAAAAAAATCAATAGGTGTTTAATCTGCAAGGGAGATGAATTTCCCTTCCAAGTCAAGGAAATGCCGGACTGCTCTGGGCTGAGGATTGATAGAAGTGTCAGATGCCAGAGATGACAGCGCCGGTAAACAATCCCATAAAACACCACCCCCACCACCCCCACCACCAGCTTTACAGATGAGGAGTCTGTGGCCCAGAAACGCTAGGGGACTTGTGCAAAGCCGCCCAGCTGTCAGGGCCAGGAACAAATCAATGCCCTTACTGCCACACACCACCGTGGACTGCTTTGGCCACTTGCTTAATGTAGGGACCCCCTTTTCCTGTGCCACCCCCTCTTCTTCCTCTCATATCGCCCACTAATACCTGGAAACATACAATCCAACCCTGGAACTTCAGAGGCCAGGACTAAGCTGAGTGTCTGGCGCATTCCTTTTAAAAAGGAAGAATGGGCTACCTTTAACTTGGCCACAATCTGAAGTTCTGAAAATGCTAGTGATTCTGCAACACAAAGGCTTCAGCTTTACAGGACTTGCAGTTGGTTTCACAAACTTTCAAAGCCTTAAAAAGCAGAGTGATGGGGGTCAGAAAAACAGCAGATCCTCTTATTTCCCGATTGTCCCAAATCCACAGAACAGAATCCACTGGATTTGTCACCTGCAAAGTCTTACAGCCGCCATCCCAGAATCAATTCCTCCATTTTACCAAACCTATCTCATTGCCTGTCATCTTGGATAACCTCCTTTACCCAGCATCCTATGTTCCTGAACTCCTATATAGTCTCAGCACATATGAGACAAGAGGTAATCTCAGAAGCCTCTCTCTGGTCTATTTTCACCCTGTTGCCTCTGCCCACCTTCCACCCAGGGCTGTGGCCTCCTGCTTTCCCATCATGCATGCCAATTCAAAACACTTTTCAGGCTTCCCATGGTTTTCTCCTAGTTTTCTAGCTAATTCCAGAAATCCAACTTCTCTGTTGCCTCCAAAGTTTGTCCAGTGCTGCTCTGAGACAGCCAAAGAGCAATCAGCCAAACCGGTTCACCAACTGCAGAAACTGGAAGGTGATGTCCCCAAGAAGGAGGAGGGGAAGAGGAGGAGAAGAAACAGAAGAAAAAACAAAAGGCAAAGGGCTGAAATATATCCCCTTCAAAAAGAATCTAAAAAAGCATAGATACATGTATAAATGAGCCACTTTGCTGTACACCTGAAACTAACATGACATTGTAAATCAACTACACTCCAATAAAAAAGAAAATAAAAATGGATCCCTTTCACCCTACAGAGTAAAGCCCAAAATAGGTTCATAGCAGAGCCTACCCATCATTAACTGCATCACTCATTCATTTAACCAACACTTGGAGCACCTCCTCTGTGCTGGCCCTGGGGGTACACTAGCAAATGAGCCAGGCAATTTCCAAGCCCCTCAGAGCCCACAGGCTTGGGCCCCCAGCTCAGAAACAGCGTGAAATGTTCTGGTTGGACAGTGCAAGAATGAGAGGAGGGAGACGTGACTGGAGCCAAGTTCTCAGAGGGGATGAGATTGGGGGGGATGGATCTCCCAGAGCATCATACTCAGCGTCGAGTTAGAATTTTATCTGTAACTTAAGTACAATGAAAAGTTTGCAGAGTTTGAGCAGCAGAGCAGTGTGATCTGATTGACATTTGTAAACCCGCTCTGGCTACTGTGGGGCTCATGTAGCATTATCCAGAGAGGAGTTTTCTTGGCCTGAGAAGAAATCCACGCAGCCACCATGACTAGACATCCTCTTCTGCACTTGAATCTGCTCCAGGAGGGGATTGCTCATTCCACCCAGTCTGGCTTGGGGCATCATTGACTGGGGACCTCCAGGTTTGTAAAGCATTCTCTTATGCAAAGTTATGAACTAGATTTTGTCCAAAGTCTTTCCTGCGAGCGCCTCCTGCCTACAATCCTCTGCCTTTTTTTCTTTTTAAATATTTATTTATTTGGCTGCACTGTGTCCTAGCTGCAGCACGTGGGATCCTTAGTTGCGGCATGAGGGATCTAGTTTCCTGACCAAGGACCAGGCCCCTGCATCAGGAGCTCCAAGTCTCAACCACTGGACCACCAAGCAAGTCCCTCGCCCTCTGCTTTAAACCACTGTCATGTTTGCTGAATGAACCAATGAAATACCAAGTAGATGGCTGGCTGGCTGGCTAGTGGGATGAAGTAACGTGGGCGCATGTTGGAGGGAGCCAGGGAAAGGTCCAAGGGGAGAAGAGATGTCAAGGGCAGCAGTGGAGACGCTGATCTCACCTCTTAAGTGGCCGCCCGCTTACTCTGGTTCAGCCCTTGGTCCACCTTCACGGCTCTTTAGCTGCCTGGAGACCTAGCAGATGGCCTGAAGCAAGCATCAAGGGCAGCAGTGGAGACGCTGATCTCACCTCTTAAGTGGCCGCCCGCTTACTCTGGTTCAGCCCTCGGTCCACCTTCACGGCTCTTTAGCTGCCTGGAGACCTAGCAGATGGCCTGAAGCAAGCATCACAAATCTCCCCAAGTGCCCTGCTCCTTGAGGGCAAATAAATCCCCCCTTCTCTTCAGACCCCATGATTGCGTCCCCCACTCTGGGCCACAGGATTTCCAACTCCCTAGATTTCCACTCCAGCCCCGGCGGTGTTAGGAGAACCCAGGAAGAAAGAAAGGAGGTGCAGGCTGCTGAGACACCAGGTCAGGGTTCCCTGTGGGGCCAGAGACAAAGATGGAAGCAGAATCTACCCCTACCCAAACCACAAGGCTGGTCCTCGGATTCCCAAGGCCCCTCCGTCCTGCAGTCCATGGGGTCGCAGAGTCGGACACCACTGAGTGATGAACAACCGCGCCCTGCCCACTGGTGTGTGCCACTGCAGTGACAGGCAGTGCCAAAGCTCGCCAACCACGCCACTGTCCCCCACCACCCAGGGAATCCAGGCCATCCACGCCTGCCGTGTGTGAGGCTGCCGCCTCCCCCAGGAGCCGCTTTCAATGCTTTGATCTGAATCCTGTGTCAGATCACCCATCCCCTTCCTGGGGACAGAACCTCTGGACAGAGAAACAAGCTCCATGTGCCGGCTTAAGGGACCAAGAGATGCAGAAGAAAATGCCACCACCTTAGTGTGAGGCCACCCTACTTGGGAAATCTGGCTTTTCGGATTCTGAGGGGGAGCCCCACTTTCATTAGCAAAAAGACAGAGAGAGAAGGAGGGAAGGAGCCAGGGAGAACGCCAGGGCCCAAGTACTCAGCAAGGTCTGCTTTTGTCCTCCTGCGAGGGGTCCAGAGGGAAGGAAATGCTTTCCCCGTGGTCTAAGTTAGGAGGTTTCTTTGCCCCGGCACTTGATCACTTGATCCCTGGACACAGCGGCATGTGAACAGTTATCATCCCATAGACAGTTTCCAGCAACAGAACCTCCCTGGCTGGCTCCACTCCCCCCTCTAAGGGAGGTGACTGTGTTCCCACGGCATCCTGCACCTGCCCCCCCAGACCCCCCAGGGCCAGGACACTCATCCTGGCAGAACAGGAAGGGCCTGCGGCAAAGGATGCCAATGGGGGCCACTGTCTGAGGTCACTCAGGCTTCCTGTCCAGAACTGCCCTCCCTGGGGCCCCTGGGCTCCACAAATGCCCCAGACAGACCACGGTCCTCTCCTCCAGCAGGCAGATGAATTCACAGGAAGACAGACCCAGGGCTGGGGGACAGCACTCTGAAGGACGCTGGTAAGCACAATAGTTACAACAGATTTCCTAAGTCACTGTAGGCAATTTGTGATAAATAAATATAAAACACTCCCTTAAAATGTATAGGTTCTCTGAATAAGCATTTCCACTTCTAAGAATCCACCCCTTAAAGCTAAGCCAGGAACATGGCAAACAGGAAAAAATGGGAAACAACCCAAGTGCCTAATCACAGGGGACTGAATGGTGTCTTGTACTTTGAGACAACAGTTACAGACCCCTAGCAAACACAACATTTGAGTACACATCCTGATAAAGGAGTGTTTATTTATAATAAGTTGTGTATAGGTACTATGGCACTAAACATGTGCATTTAAAACACATAATATGGGCATTTTAAGCAGTATTTTAACTTTAAAATTTTTATTTTATTCATTAGTAGCACAGCAACATTTAGGCTTCAAGAGAGTAATGTGATTTTTTGGACATGCTCAGTTATTTCTTTTTGCATTTTCATGCCATTCATGGGGTTTAAAGGAAATTAACCCTGAATATTCATTGGAAGGATTGATGCTGAAGCTCCAATACTTTGGCCATCTGATGCAAAGAGCTGACTCCCTAGAAAAGACCCTGATTCTGGGAAAGACTGAAGGCAGGAGGAGAAGGGGACGACAGAGGATGAGATGGTTGGATGGCATCACCAACTCAATGGACATGAGTCTGAGCAAACTCCAGTAGATGGTGAAGGACAGGGAAGCCTGACATGCTGCAGTCCGTGGGGTTGCAAAAAGTCGAACATGACTGAGCGACTGAACAACAAGTTATTTCTTAAAATCCTTAGTGGTACACACTTTGTGATACAACTGTTGAAAGTTCAATATATTTCTCTGCTTGGTTAGAAAGCTGCCATAATCGAAAACAATCTTTTGTGAAGGCAGATACAAATAGGAGAAAGCCATACCTGGGCACATAATAAATCAAAATAATTTTTCATTCTTATATACATGCTTAGTATATGAGATTTGTACTGGAAATGAGCTAAGTAAATTTTCCACTTCTATGATGTCAATTAATCCATTCTACATTTTTAAATATTTTTAATGAATGAACCCAAAACACTAACAATTTCATGGGAAGATCTTTAAACAAGTTAGAAAATTCTTTTCCACATTTTCGAGTGAGTAAATATGAGAGTGTGTATATATAACTGCACTTTTCCAGCAACAAAATAGCATAACATTGGAAATCAAAATGTTCTCACTACTTCACTCAAAAAGCACTACTTTTCATTGTTAAAATGTCACCAAAACCTGAAGGGAAGATCCCGTGTATTTGTTTTGAAAGTTAAGTGACACAGTATGAGAAGCCACCAAATTCGTGTTTTTTTAGCTTTTTAAAGTAATTTGCTGCATGATACACATCCAACCCTGTGTACATAAAACACTTTTTTTGGTCATTCCCTATGTCCTTAAAAATTATTATAAAGATTCTGCTATATATTTACAGCTTTGTTTTATAAATGGAACCAGGCAAGAATACTGCAGTGGGTTGCCATTTCCTGCTCCGGGAGATCTTCCCAAACCAGAGATCAAACCCACATCTCCTGTGTATACTGCATTGCAGGCAGATTCTTTACCCACTGAGTCATCAGGGAAGTCCATATAAATGGAGCCATATCCCTGATATTCAGTGTAGAACTTTGTGCTCCAGTTTCAAATTCCTTGCTATAGTAATTTGTTCATAAATAAATTTCAAGCATGGCATAAATTATCAGCTATTTGTGGAACACTTACTAGGCGTCAGGCATAGTTTAAGCACTTTACATACATTAGCTCATTTAACTTTTGCAAGTATGTCTCATGCAGATACAATTATTATCCTCATTTTACAGGTGAGGAACCTGAGGCCCAGAGAGGTTAAGTAACTTGCTCAAGTCACACAGAAGCACTGGAATTTGAACCATGATGGTCCAGTTGCAAGGACAATGTTCCTCCCCACTGGGCAGACCACTATCTATGTGTCTATGTCTATCTACTGAAGTTCAAGAATCTTCTGGTTAAAGCAGGCCTTCTATTTTCTATCTGCTCTTATATCTACATCTTGTTATTGGTGTTTTTAACCATTATTGAAAGCATTATTTAATACTGAGAATATACACCCTTCAATTATCCTTCCTGAAGTGACTTACGAAAACGTAATTCATGTGTTTTGCTTTTGAAACAGAACTCAGCAAATGCTGTAACCCGGTGGCTCAGTGGTAAAGAATCTACCTGCCAATGCAGGAGACCAGGGTTGGATCCCAGATCCTACATTGCCAGGGCAACTAAACCTGTGCAACACAACTACTGAGCCCACGTGCTGCCCCTTCCGAAGCCCCCACGCTCTAGAGCCCGTTGCTCCTCAACAAGAGAAGCCACAGCAATGAAAAGCCTGCACACTGCAGCTAGAGTAACCTCTGCTTGCCACAACTGGAGAAAAGCCCGTGCGCAGCAATGCAGACCCAGGACAGCCAAAAAGAAAATAAATTATTTACATCACACCAATGACATAATACCATACCAATGTTTTCTTAGATCAGTCTGCCAAGGAAACAGAAATAAAAGCAAAAATAAACAAATGAGACCTAATCAAATGTATAAGATTTTGCAATCAAAGGAAACCATAAACAACGCAGAAAGACAACCTACTGACTGGGAGAAAATATTTACAAATGATACAACCAACAAAGGTTTAGTTTTCAGAATACACAAATAGTTCATACAACTCAAAAACAAGAAAACAAACAGTCCACTCAAAAGAACCAGCAAAAGACCTAAACAGACACTTCTCCAAAGAAGACACAGAGATGGCCAAAGACCCATGAAAAGATGCTCAACATTTCTAATCATCAGAGAAATGCAAATCAAAGTCACAATGAGGTATCACCTCACACTGGTCAGAATGGTCATCAGCAAAAAGTCTACAAACAAATGCCACAGAGGGTGTTGAGAAAAGGGAATTCTCCTACACTGTTGGTGGGAATGTAAACTGGTGCAGGCACTATGGAAAACAGTATGGAAAACAGTTCCTTAAAAACCTAAAAATAGAGCCACTATATGATCCAGCAATCTCACTCCTGGGCATATATCCAGAAAAGGTGAAAACTCCAATTTGGAAAGATACATGTACCCCAATGTTCATAGCAGCACTATTTACAATAGCCAAGACATGGAAACAACCTAAATGTTCATCCAGAGATGAACGGATAAAGAAGATGTGGTCCATATACACAATGGAATATTACATAGCAATTAAAAAGAATAAAGTAATGCCATTTGCATCAACATGATGAACCTAGAGATTATCATACTAAGTGAAGTAAGTCAGAAAGAGGAAGTCAAATACCATATGATATCACTTAGACGTGGAATCTAAAATATGACACAATGAAATTATCTGTGAAAGAGATTCACACAGAGAACAGATTTGTGGTTGCCGAGGGGGAGGGGAGAAGGACAGAGTGGGAGTTTGGGGTTAGCAAATGCAAACCGTTATATACAGAATGGATAAACAACAATGTCTAACCCTATAGCACAGGGAACTATATTCCCCGCTGGGTAGACCACTATTTACGTGCCTATGTCTATCTACTGAAGTTCAAGAATCTTCTGGTTAAAGCAGGCCTTCTATTTTCTAACTGTAATAAACTATAATGGAAAAGACTATAAAAAAGAATCTAATATATAACTAAATCATTTTGCTGTCCACCAGAAACAAACACAACATTGTAAATCAACTATACTTCAATAAAATAAATTTAAAAAGAAAAAGGTGTATACATGCACATGACATTTATTACATAAACGGCAGGGGCAAAAGCTTCATGCTGTCATCACCCGTGCGGACCCGCACCCTTTGGGCTAAGTGGATGTGGGGTGCACATGTCCTCCTGGAAAGGAGAGAGGGAACACAGCAGCAGAGCTGAACTTCTGTGCTTGGGGTATCGATGCAGGATGGGGGTGGACGGTGAGCCAGGAGATGCCTAAAGCCCAGTCCAGTCCCAGATGCTGGGGCTGGGGGACCAAGGGGCGGCAGCCCATTTCCCAGTTTCCAGCCTTGATCCTGGCAGAAGACTGCCTGTCAGCTTGGTCTCAGCAATGACCGGTGCTATTCTAACGCTATTTTTCCAAAGGGTCCTGACCAGACTTCACGTCCTGGGCTCACGTGTTCAACAACGTTTGGGTCCTGGGTCCAAAGACGGTAGTCTTCCCAAGTGACACAGAGATGAGGCATCAGAAACAGGAGGCCCGTGGTCCAAGGCTGCGGACCACACTCCCTGCTGCCCCGGGCCTGCTCAGCCTTCCGTCCGGGTACCGCGGCCTCCACTCCACATGGGCCTCGTCCCCCACGTCCCCCACGTCCCCCACGTCCCCCACGTCCCCCACGTCCCCCACGTCCCGTCCCCCACGTCCCCCACGTCCCCCACACACGCTTCTTCCCGCCCCCCACGCACATCTCTCCCCTCCCCGCCCCCCACGCACATCTCTCCCCGCCCTGTCGCCCGCCCGCCCCCCGCGCAGCAACGCGAGGGTTCCTTTGGGCTCAGGTCCAGGCTGATCTGGAACAGCCGATGGGGGCACCCAGCCTTCGTTCTGACCTCTACTTTGGGAGGCCGCCCAGGCCCGGCAGGAGCCCAGCACAGATCCCTGGGGTGACCTGGGACTGACTGCCCATCCCTGGCCGGAGGGGATGAGCCGGGGGTCCTGAGTCAGCTTCACCCCGCAGGGCCTGGGCTTCCTCCGTTGCAGACGCTCATCTGAAAGATGAGGTTCCCACCAGCTCGGCTGCTCAACCAGCGCTGAGCACGGCAGTGTGTGGGGCCAACAGGTGCCTCCTGTACCTGGATCTAAGCCTCAGGCCGGAGAGAGAAGTTGAAGATGTGATTTCTTGCGCCTGCCGTGTACTGAGCCCCAGACCACGGACCATTTGCACACGTGCTGTCTTTAATCCCATGAACAGCCCTGGGATGGCCGGCTCTTTCATCTTCAGTCTTACAGATGAGGAAACTGGCTCGGAGAAGTTGAATAAATAAATTGACTAACATCTCGCAGACCGAAAGCGGGAAGCCGGACCTGTGAGCCCGGGAGTGTGTCTGGGGACCCTTCAGTCCGTCCTGGAGACAGCACTGAGCAGTCTGACCAGTCAGCAGGTCCTTCGGAGCCCTGTCGTGAACTCTGTCCCAAGGTCCACTATGGAACCCACCTACGACAGGGCAGACCAGCTGGCTGGCATGTGGCCCCCAGGCAGCAGTGGGCACAGGTTCTCAGACACAGTTCCTGCCACTCATTGGAACTTCACTCCCTAGCCCCGCATAAGTCCCTGGACCAGGCCTTCCCAAACCGTAACGGCTCTTCTCTGAGATGGTGGAGGACAAAGTGGAGGGGACAGAACTGTGATTTAACAGAAGGGCGGCTGGGACGGGGGGCAGCCAAGGTCTGTATGAAAATACAGCTGAGTCTGCAGTGAGCCCGTGTTGCAGATTATCTAGCTTCCTGGGCCCCCAGCTCAGCCCACTGAGATGCATGTGAGGGCATGTGTGCTTGTGTGAGTGTGAGCACATGCCCAGTGTGTGTGTGTGCATGCATGTGTGCATGAGTTCATGTCCACATGTGAGTGTGTGAGTGCATGTCCAGTGTGTGTGCATGCGTGTGCATGTGTGAGTGTGTGTGTGTGAGAGCACACGTCCGGGCGTGTGTTGAGGAGGACACAGATTCTCACCAGCTGGGGTCGGGGAGGTATTTTAGTTTGAGGCGCCAGAGCCCACATGTGCTCCTCTCTCACCGGCTCTGACCTCCTATTTTATGGGGGGGAAGGAAAGCCCCAGGCAAGCTGAAGAGGCCACCAGGAGAGCCGATTATGATGTTTAAGAGCTAATGCTACCACCCACGACTCTGTGTTTATGAAGGACCTTCGCTCACCATCACTCTCATAAACTGTGTGCAGGGCAAGCACTTGGGGGGCAGGGCCATCAGCCCTAATCCCAGGGGAGGAGAGGGGCCCCTGCTTCTGGGCGGGTGAGAGCACAGAGGCCAGGAGGCAGCCACTCTTGCCCGCTGCCTGGCCCCAGCCACGTGGCCAACTACGGAAGGTGACAGATCCCGCTAAGGGATGCCACCTGGCACACACAGGGGGGCCGTTCCCATAAATCAACAGTGGGCCCACGTCTCAGGAAGGCCCCTGCAAGCCTCCTGCCTGGGAAAAGAGGAGAAAAAAAACAAAGAAGGGGTCAGTGGCTGTCCTCCATGACTGAGAACAGGGCCCTGAGGGCAGAGTTAGGGCAAGAACCTCAGGAATCCCTAAACTCCCTAATTCTCCCAGGAGAATCCCAGAGCTCTGAACCAAAACCAGGTTCCCTTAAACCCAGTTCCTCTGCCGAGTTTGTGATTATCCAAAACTTTATTCCCTTTCTTGCCCTCTACGCATTCTCCTCAAGATGGAGTTATGTCAAAGGAAAGAGGGGACTGAAACCAAGAAGGGCCCTGTGCGGCCCTCCCGGCACAAAAGCCCCTGTTTCTTGTCTGTAGAAAAAGGCTATAGTCTCCTAGGTCTTGCCTGAACTCCAAAGAGCAGACTGTGTGTGTGTGTGTGTGTGTGTGTGTGTGTGTGTGTGCTGCAAGACGCGCCAAGATGCACATGCTCTTACTTTTGCTCAGTCGCATCTGACTCTTGGTGACCCCATGGACCTCTGTCCACAGGATTTTCCCAGCAAGAATACTGGAGTGGTTGCCATTTCCTCCTCCAGGGGATCTTTCTGACTCAGGGATCGAACCTGCGTCTCTTGTGTCTCCTGCATAGGCAGGCAGATTTTTTACCACTATGCCACCAGGTCAGACTTAAGCAGTTGCTAATTACGGAAGCTAGGGAACACAGAAACAAAGAAAATGCAGTTAAGAAAAAATAATGACGCTGGTTCAGGAATAAAACAGAGTCCTAGTTCAGAATTCCCTGGTAGTCCAGTGATTAACACTCTACTGCAGGGGGCTCAGATCTGATCCCTGGCTGGGAAACTAAGATCCTTCATGCCACGTGTGGTGTGGCCAAAAAGAGCGATCTAGTGGGTATATCTGAGTTTTCCTTTAGGAACTAAGGACACCCTGCCCCCCCGGTGGAGAATGCTGACCACATGCTGACCACAAGCACTAGACTCCAGACTGGTTGGAACCAGAAGTTGACAATTGAGATTCCTGCAACATCACCCTGCACCATCAACCAATCAGAAGAAAGTCATGCATCCTTCAGCCCTCCCCACAAATGTGGCCTTTAAAAACACTCCCCTGAAAATCATCAGGGGATTTAGGTCTTTTAATCATGAGTTGCCTGGTCTCCTTGTTTGGCATCTGCAATAAATGTTATAACTTCCTCCATTGCAGCCTGGTGTCAGTAAGTTGGCTTTGCTGCTCTGAGGGCAAGTGAACTTATGTTTGGTTCGGTAACAGAACCCCTAGGGTGGCCGACATGGGTGAGTGCTGCCCAGTCCAGAACAGACAGTCCTGTAGTCGCTGAGGAGATGCTGGTTCCCTTGGGAGGATTTACTTCTGCTCCTGCATCTACAGCTCCAAGGTACTCTCCCCGAGAACCACCATGATCTCTTCTGCAAAGTCGGTGCAGAGTTAGTTCCTTCCAATCCTTCCAGCTCCTCTTATTCTGAGTCTACGACTGGGCAGAGACTCCTCTTATTCTGAGTCTACGACTGGGCAGAGACTCCCGTTGAAGGCGGGAAGGAAGATGGTCCTAGCACCTCCGAGTGGGGAGAGAGATTCCAGCAGGCATGGAGCCCACCTCCTGCGCTTTGTGGATGAGGAGACCTGAGCTGCAGAGATATCACAGACATGCCCAAGGTTAAGGATGAAGCTGAGGGCAGGACCCAGGCTTCTCAGTAGCCTGAGGCAACAAGGCTCCGCTTTGTGGCTGCTTGATTTCTGAAATGGCACTTGTGCTCGGAAACAGTGACGCTGAAAAAAAAGCTAACAGGTTTCTAGCTTTAAATAGTGATTGGTAAAAATAAGAAAGCCTCCTGCTCCAGCTCTTTGGTGTTGTCCCCATCCCCCACCCCCATCACCTCCTGCAGGCAAAGGCGGGAATTAATCACTGCTGTTCACAGAGCAGCACTGTTCATGTAGCCTCTCAAAGATGCTGAAGCCTTGGGAGAGGGTGAACATCGATTTCCAATACTGTGCAAACAAAGGGGGATGGAAGAGAAGGAGAGGCAGGATGGGGTGATAGGAGTCCGGGGAGAGGCCCCGTTCTTGGTCCACGTGGTCTCTTCACCAGCCCAGGGCCAGTCTGGCCGTGTGGACTTGATTGTAACTCAGTGCGAATTCAGGAGAACCACACATGCTGGGGAGCACCCACCTCCCTCAGGCAAAACCCTTTGCTTTTAGAAAGGCAAAACCTCTTTTGAACACAAATACGGATCTTTCTAAAATGGATGGGAAAATTGCACAACACTGTGAGTGTCCTAACGCCATTGAACTTACATTCATTTAATACAAAGGGTCAAAATGGTAGATTGTATGTTACGTGTATTTTAGCATAGTTTTCTAAATGGCGAAATCTCCTAATGGGAATAAAGAAAAAACTGGTCCATGTTTTAAGAGATCTGGCCTCTAGAGAGATGGCACAAGCCCTTGTGCTCCCAGGAGTCTGGAACAGCATTGAGCCCAGAGGGCTGGCCCAGGCGAGCTCTAATTAATGGGGAAACAGTCCTCAGAAGCCATGTTCCAAGGCCACAGTCACTGAAAGGGAAACAACCATCAAAGAGAACTGATTCAGCTTGCCAGAACCCGTATCTAGTAGACACAGACCTTGCCCTGCCAGAACCCCCAGGAGATGCACCTAAGTCTTGTCTGTGTGGGCACAGTGCCAGGGTAGGGGTTACGGCAGCACACAGCAGGACACTATCGTAGAAAGGATCAGACTTGAGGACTTGTGCCGGGAGGGGCCTAGGGCATCAAGTTCATGTCACAAAAACTGACTTCAAGAAATACATGATCCGAATTCCCTGGCACTTCAGTGGCTAGGACTCCGTGCCTTCACTGCCAGGGCTGGGTTCAATCCATAGTCAGGGACCTAAGATCCCACAAGCCACACAGTGCAGCCAAAAGAAAAATAAAAAAAGAAATACATGATTCGATTTACAATAAAGACCTGGAAACAACCAAAATGGCCATCAACAAATGAATGAATAAAGAAGATGTGGTACATATAAACAATGGAATACTACTCAGCCACAAAAAAGAATGAAATAATGCCATTTGCAGCATCATGTATGGATGTAGAGATTATCATACTAAGTAAAGTAAGTCAGACAGAGAAACACAAATATCACATGATATCATTCACATGTGGAAATCTAAAAGAATAGTACAACTGAACTTATTTACAAAACAGAGACAGACTCACAGATATAGAAAACAGACTTATGGTTACCAAAGGGGAGAAGGGAATGATAAATTGGGAGCTTAGGGTTAACATGCACACTATGCTATGCTCTGCTTCAGTCGTGTCCGACTCTGTGCAACCCCATAGATGGCAGCCCACCAGGCTCCCCCGTCCCTGGGATTCTCCAGGCAAGAACACTGGAGTGGGTTGCCATTTCCTTCTCCAATGCATGAAAGTGAAAAGTGAAAGTGAAGTCGCTCAGTTGTGTCTGACTCTTAGCGGCCCCATGGACTGCAGCCTAACAGGCTCCTCCGTCCATGGGATTTTCCAAGCAAGAGGACTGGAATGGGGTGCCATTGCCTTCTCCGGTACATAAAACAGATAACTAATAAGGGCCTACTGTATAGCACAAGGAACTATATTCAGTATCTTGTATTATTATTTAATGTAAGAATTGTTTAAAAGACTATAGATATAGACATATATTAAATATATGTGTGTGTGTAACCAAATCATTCTGTACACCTGGAATTAACACAGTATTGTAAATCAACTATACTTCAATTTTTTAATCAGTTCCTCAAAAAGTTAACATAGAATTACTTTATGACCCAGGAATTCCACTCCCAGGCATGTGCCCAAAAGAGTTGAAGGCAAGGACTCAAAAAGATACCTGTGCCCTCATGTTCACAGCAGCATTATTCACAACAGCCAAAAGGAGGACACAATCCAAGCGTCCATCAATGGGTGAGTGAATAAACAACAGATGGTGTATATCCAATGGAATATTATTCCACTGTAAAAAGGAAGTAAATTCTGACACATCCCACAGCACGGATGAACCTTGAGGATGTTATGCTAAGTGAAATAAGCCATTCACAAAAGGACAAATGTGGTATGATTCCATGTACATGCAGAGCCGAGAGCAATGACATTCACAGAGGCAGGAAGGAGATGAGGGGTTACTAGGGACTGGGGAAAGGGGAATAGGGAGTCAGTATTTCACGGGGACAGAGTTTCTATTCAAGGTGATGAAAAACTTCTGGAAGTGAATAGTGGTGATGGTTGCACAACCTTGTGAATATACTTGAGTTCAGTCACTCAGTTGTGTCCGACTCTTTGCGACCCCAACCACAGCACATCAGGCCTCCCTGTCCCTCACTAACTCCCAGAGTTCACCCAAACTCAAGTCCATTGAGTCGGTGATGCCATTCAACCATCTCATCCTCTGTCGTCCCCTTCTCCTCCTGCCCTCAATCTTTCCCAGCATCAGGGTCTTTTCAAATGAGTCAGTTCTTTGCATCAGGTGGCCAAAGTATTGGAGTTTCAGCTTCAACATCAGCCCTTCCAAAGAACACCCAGGGCTGATCTCCTTCAGAATGGACTGGTTGGATCTCCTTGCAGTCCAAGGGACTCTCAAGAATCTTCTCCAACACCACAGTTCAAAAGCATCAATTCTTTGGCGCTCAGCTTTCTTTATGGTCCAACTCTCACATCCATACATGACTACTGGAGAAACCATAGCCTTGACTAGATGGACCTTTGTTGACAAAGTAATGTCTCTGCTTTTTAATATGCTGTCTATGTTGGTCATAACTTTCCTTCCAAGGAGTAAGCGTCTTTTAACTTCATGGCTGCAATCACCATCTGCAGTGATTTTGGAGCCCCCCCAAAATAAAGTCAGCCACTGTTTCCACTGTTTCCCCATCTATTTGCCATGAAGTGATGGGACCGGATGCCATGATCTTAGTTTTCTGAATGAATATACTTGCTGCTGCTGCGTCACTTTAGTCGTGTCCGACTCTGTGCGACCCCATAGACGGCAGCACACCAGGCTTCCCGTCCCTGGGATTCTCCAAGCAAGAACACTGGAGTGGGTTGCCATTTCCTTCTCCATTGCATGAAAGTGAAAAGTGAAAGTGAAGTTGCTCAGTCGTGTCCAACTCTAGCGACCCCATGAACTGCAGCCCACCAGGCTCCTCCATCCATGGGATTTTCTAGGCAAAAGTACTGGAGTGGGGTGCCACTGCCTTCTCCGAATGAATATACTTAGTGCCACTGAATTATATACTTAAAATCATCAATTTCATGTATGTATATTTTACTACAGTTAAAAACAATTCTTCAGTTACTTAATTCCTCAGCAGAAAACCCACTTCACTCCCAGGTTTGCTTCAGGCCTCCACAGGCTGGGAGAAGCGGCAAGCAAGAGTGTTGGGTGAACTTCTGATTCTTGTAGGAGCACGCAGGATTTCCAGATCACATTGTCCACTGGAGAAACAATTAAATCCTGGAGACAATAGAAACACCATGAAACTGACCAGCGAGAGAGGTAACAGAACATTTGAGCATCTCAGCTGCTCAACGGTCGTTAAAATGGGCAGACTGATGGGTTTTAGCTTTAACAGCCTCTTTGGGCAAAGAAACAGGAACAAAGGCCTGCCCTGACAACCACCACTGCGATAGGCGCCCAACAGGAGCCCCTGCCTGCAGGGATGCCTGCCCTTGGGGCTACACTTCCTCTCTGCCCAGAAGCATACACAGCACAGCAGCACATGTGACAACGACCTTGGCAGCTGACAAGGCAAGGCAAGCGCACACCCCAGCCCGGCCACTGGACTTGCAGCCTAGATTCCCAGGGAAACTCAAGCCAAGCCTGTGGTGCCAGGTGGTCCCAGAAGCACCCACCGGCCCCTCGGGACAGGTAAATGGATGCTGGCAGCCACTCTCACTACTGTGACCCCCTCCCCATCACCCCCTCCACCGCCTGCCCCCTGTCCCTCTCTGTCTACAGCTCTGCCTTCTTGCCATTTCCTGGGAGCCCCCCAGCTCTGCTCTCCTTCCTCAGCCCCCCGTGGGCTGGACATTCTTTGTGAACCAGGTAACCCTTCTCATCCTTTTGACCTCAGCCCCAGAGGCATTTCCTCAGGGAAGCTTTCTCTGACCCCAAATCTAACCCAGGCCCTTCTGTAATTACCCTTTTATAAACCTGGTTCCTGGCTTTCAGAGCACTTAAATTGCCGGTTTTGAATTATACATTTATTAGTGGGATGATTTGAATAATATCTCTATCCTTCACTAGACAATCAACACCCGGACAGCAGAAAACATATCTGGTAATATTCATCATAATCCCAGCATCTCATACATTGGAAAGACTCGAAATTGTTTTTGAACGAACAGCTTAGACTTGGGGTTTGTCTCAATTTTGCCTCTTGTTCTGTGCCCTCTGTCAGCCACTGATCTTGCTGAAATACAGTTTTTGTAACAAAGCAACTTGTACCCTTTTAACATTTAAAACTGAGTAGCATCTTTCCTTTCCAGTGAAACAAAAAGAAAATTCAAAAATAACCAAGAACAAAATTACAATAGAGAATGTCAATTGCAAATAAGATCCTACAGGTTCTGCTGCTTCTCCCATCGAGTGGCTGGGCTCAAGCTATCATTAGGAGACAATTTTATTTTAAAAGTGCCATCTGAAACTGCAAGTATGTCTGTTAAACATCACAATTCCCAGGGCTCTTGAAAGGACCAAATAAAATCAATATATGGTACTTCCCTGACAGTCCAGTGGTGAGGACTCTATGCTTCCACTGCAGGGGACACGGGTTCCATAGCTGGTGGGGGAACTAAGATCCTGTGTGCCACAAGGTGTGACCAAATATACAGATAGATAGATAGATCCCCTGGAGGAGAGCATGGCAACCCCCTCCAGTATTCTTGCCTGGAGAATCCCATGGACAGAGGAGCCTGGCGGGTTATAGTCCATAGAGTTGCAGAGTCGGACACAACTGAAGTGACTTAGCATGCACATACACACGCACACACACACACACACACACACACACACACACAAATGATTAGGTACTTACTGTAAACCAGGTACTACACAAGGTGCTTCCAAGACATTCTCTCATTTAATCCTTGTCCTAGAACTGAAAAGAAGGTATAATTGTCTGAATTTTATGTTTGAAGAAATTAAAGTCCTTAAAAGTTCAAGAAATTTGCTTCAACTCCAGTTGAGAAATACGAGACTGGAACTCAGGTCTCTGACTGCAGTGCCCATATTCTCCTGACCCCAAGACTCCGGATCTTCCCAGGGTGCACCTCACCCAGCACTGCCCTGAAACCGACCAGCTGCTGGCCGTCTAGAATCCAGGAGGGAATGTAGAGGGTCTCTGCTTTCCATGTCCTTCCCAAACTCACTAGAAGTTTGGAACGCAGAGCACCACATTCCCTAGTATAAGGGCAGCTGAGCAAGGACCCGGATCTGCTGGGGAAACCCAGTTCTGCAGAGCATCCCAATTCCGCCACTGTGCCAGCATCTCCCTGACTCCAGTGAAGGGGCCACTTGCCTCATGTCACCAAGATCTGCTTCAGTTCATGTTCCCTTACCCTGCCCTCCACTCCCTGGTGTGAGGTTCAAACAGCCCTCAAGTGTCTATAAGATCACGCAGTGAGAGGTTGACACTAAAGGAAGCTCTCTTTCAATTTACAAACGGTTTTTTTTAAAGTGATCTTTCAACCTAAGACAAAATCCAGCTTTAAATTTTTGCCACTGTCTCCAGATCCAAAAGTACTGTTTCCTAAGTGTTTGAATAGAACTGCACTTAGTCCACTTTGGAATAGATGTACAGTTTCCATTCTGCTCTTTGGAAGGCCTTCCTGTGTTTATGGCAAGTTGTTTTCAATGTCAGTCACAGGAGCAGAAAAACCCTCTGTGTTCAGCGCACCGTCTGGTGGTGTGTGCAGGTATGTCCTTAAAATACCTGTCGGGAGTAGCGATGAAGAGTGACAGCCAGGGGCTTCCCTGGTGGCTCAGTGGATGAAGATCCACCTGCCAATGCAGGAGACACAGGTTCAATCCCTGGTCCAGAAGATCCCACATGCCTTGGAGCAACTAAACCCATGTACCACAACTTGTGAACCGGTGCTCAAGGGCCTGTGAGCTGCAACCACTGAGCCTGTGTGCCACAACTACTGAAGCCCATCAACAAGAGAAACCACTGCAATAAAGAAGCCCTTTGCTGTTGTTCAGTCACTCAGTCGTGTCAGACTCTCTGCCACCCCATGGACTGCAGCATGCCAGGCTTCCCTGTCCTTCACCATCTCCTAGAGCTTGCTCAAACTCAGGTCCATTGAGTTGGTGATGCTATCCAACTATCTCATCCTCTGTCATCCCCTTCTTCTGCCCTCAATCTTTCCTAGCATCAGGGTCTTTTCCAATGAGTCAGCTCTTCGCATCAGGTGGCCAAAGTATTGGAGTTTCAGCTTCAGTACCAGTCCTTCCAATGAATATTCAGGGTTGATTTCCTTTAAGACTGACTGATTTGATTTCTTTGCAGTCCAAGGGACTCTTTAAGAGTCTTCTCCAATACCACAGTTCAAAACAATTCTTCGGTGCTCAGCTTTATGGTGCAACTCTCACATCCATACATGACTACTGGAAAACCCACAGCTTTGACTGTACAGACCTTTGTTGGCAAAGTGATGTCTCTGCTTTTTAACATGCTATCTAGGTTTGTCATAGCTTTTCTTCCAAGGAGCAAGCGTCTTTTAATTTCATGGCTGCAGTCACTGTCCAAGTGATTTTGGAGTCCAAGAAGGTCTGTCACTGTTTCCACTGTTTCCCCATCTATTTGACCTGAAGTGATGGGATTGGATGCCATGATCTTCGTTTTTTGAATGTTGAGTTTTAAGCCAGCTTTTTCACTCTCCTCTTTTACTTTCATCAAGAGGTTCTTTAGCTCCCCTTTGCTTTCTGCCATAATGGTGGTGTCATCTGCATATCTGAGGTTACTGGTATTTCTCCCGGCAATCTTGATTCCAGCTTGTGCTTTATCCAGCCTGGCATTTTGCATGATGTTCTTTGCATATAAGTTGCACCACAATGAAGAGTAGCCCCGGCTCACCACAAATAGAGAAAGCCCACACGCAGCAATGAAGACCCAGTGCAACCAGAAATAAATATGAATTGAAAAAAATTGAAAACCAGAAAAAAATAAAACTGAAAAACAATTTTTTTGAAGTGACAACCAGAAGAGGTTCCACTCTTGTTTTCTAGGACCCTAAGATTACTCTAAATAAAAAATACCCCCCAAAAAGTCAAAATACTAAGAGCTCGATGCTTGTGTTTTGAATGTCTAACCAGGTTGTGAGTGGGCAGCTATTTTAAATATACACATACTAAGTTTACTTTCTACAAAGAGACATTTCCAACTCCTACTCCAAGCTCAAGGAAATTAAAACACCACACACTCACTCGTCTCATCCGTATTTTCACCAAAGATAATGAACAGAGTAGACAAATCAAGCTGACAGGTAATTTACCATTAACTGTTTGATTTCATCAGTCTAGCCACAATGCATTATGAACCAGGAAAATTAGACAAGTCAAGAGGCTGATAGTATCAGTGTTTAATGTTTATTTTCCATTACCTGGCAGCACAATTATTCTCAGTAAAATATAATCGTTCTCTAAGAGAAAAACTTTTAGCAGTTTGGCTAATAAAATAGTACTATTACAATTTCAAGCAGACTCAGCTACTTGGAGAAAGAGTCCGTGTGCCTTTTATTGATGACCGTGGTGACAGCTGGAAAACCATGCAGATTTATCACTCTGTTTAGGTGAAATGAAGGGAAACAGGACATTCTCCACACAAATAACTGCCATACCCACTAAATGAGAGCTGCTTTTCTCTTTCCCTTTTGAATGTCATGCAGAATGTTGTCATTTTTAAACGAGTTGACAGTTCTGTGCAGGTTATCACATCCCAAAGCAAGAGAGGACAAAGTTGCTAAAAACCTTACATCAATATGTGACATAAATAAATGTCACACTTACTCTGGTGCCCTAAGCCCAGGTATAAACTCATCCAAAATGATGGCAGGTTCCCCCTGCCTATTAGACTTTCCAGAAATTGAGTTTTCAAAAACTGCTGGTTTGAAATGAGCTTCACACACAAACATTCCTGTCATAAGGGGAAATTATTCTTCCCAATGCTGTTTTGAAAAACCAATGGGATGGAATACAACTTTGAAAACAAGTGTAGATTCCTTGCTCTTCAAATGTAAGTTCAATGTTCCTAATTTTACCATTTGTGGCCCTTATGACCAGCTACCAAACAAAGTAGCTGAGAATCCAAGAAAAGTTTCAAGATAATGTCTTCTTAGAAGTAGAAAGATAATAATTTCAAGAGCATCAATGCCAAAAGAGGGAAAAGGCAGTTTCTAAGACTTAATAAGGTCCATCCTAGCTATTTACCACAGATATGCTGAGGGCTGATATGAGTAGGGAGGGAGGAATAATAATAATAAAACCGTAGCAAGGGCTTCAGTGTACAGAAAACACAGCACCTGCAGTGTGGGGACGAATGAAACAAGAGGGAGGAACACATGTCATTTCTCATTCACCCTCCACTTGCTAGTTGAGCATCCATTGATTCTTACATGAAACACATCACTTCATGATTGCTCTTGTCTTTATTCCTTTATTCATTTTTCTCCTGGATTATTGGTCTTTTCCTTCTTACCTTCTAACAGATCTTTAAATATTAGGGAGATTAGCCCTTCAACTATAACAGATTGTGGTAATCATGAAAGAACAGTAAAAGAATATACAGCTAATAGCTATAGTAAGAGAAGTGAAATATTGAAAACTACTAGAGACAAAAGACAAAAGGAGGGGAAGAAACACCATTCCATGTTTATAGCTGTGAAGAATTTTTAGGAACTGAGGACAAGAGATCAAATGTTACTACAAAAGTTGATTACTTCACCAACATGAAAACATTAACAGCTTTGGTATACTTTCTCCTCATTCTCTGTAGCAGTGGCATTAAATTTTCACTCGCAGGGCGTATGTAGTCATTAAGGACCATATACCCTCCTGTTGGCCCTCGCTGAGTCTTATTTCTACGAGCAGTTAAATGTTTAATACACAACAACTAGTCCTTATGCTGATGTTTCCGAGACATTTTGGTAGCCTGAAACTGTAATCTAAACTTCTGTAATCGGTCCTAAACGATGGGATCATGAGAAGGGTCTTGAATTCTTAAATGCAGATGACAATGTACGCCTTTTCTACTTCAAAATTGGATAGAAAAATCCCTTGACTGATTCTTTCCTTGAGAATCTTAAATACATTGCTTCCATTTGCATCTGGTATAATGTGTTACTGTTGAAAATTCTGATAATCTAATAATTTCCTTTACAAGTCACGCGTCATTTCAAATAGATGTCCCAAAGGTTTGCTTTTCCTTACAGTCCAGTAATTCCATTAGAATGTCTTATTGATGGTTAGCTTAGATTATTAGTTATACTGATATTAGTTTTATGTTAGCTATATTAATGTTATTTGGTATGCTCTTTTATAACTTAAGGTAAGTACTCCTGAAATATTTTTAATGTCTTTTACTTGCCCTTGGTTTCCGTATGAACTCCTATTGATTCTGTATTTGACCTTTTTATCTATCTCCATTGTCACTTTAAAAATTTTTTTCACATCTTTTAAGGCATTATGTTTTATTTATCTGCACTTATGTTTCTATTTACAGTTCTGAAACATTTTAAATTCTGTCCTGAGTTCTGTCATGTTAGTTTCTGTAATTCTGATTTGATGTTTACTTTCATGTCTTATACTATTCCTTAAAAACCTTGAGTTCATTTTGAAATAAAAGATTAGTTTTCTTTATGGGCATGTGTTTCTGGAATGCTTCCATTTGCATAGGGATGCTACTATACTAATTCTTTTTTTCCTCACAATTTCATATGAGATTTGGCTTTGATGCTATTATTTTGCTCATTTTAAGGTCAAAGTAATCTTTCTGAACTTTTGGACTAGGGATTCAAGAAAGGTTCATTACCTTATCAGATTCATTCTGGTGTTGTTTCTGAATTGTGTTAAACATTAGGGAAGAGCAGGGGAGGGAGCTGTGTGCTGAATTTTGGAGGGGGGCTAGGCTCCTTCAACCAGCAGCTGGGTGAGGAGCAAAAAGCTCAGCAAACTATCTGAATTCAGTAATCTACACCAACCAACATACAGCCCAATGTTACCTGCAATTCAACACCAGCAGCTGCTGAGCTCAGGCTGGTCCTGTCTCCCTCCTCCACAGTCAAGCTCACAGAGGCTGAGTCAAAGAGGAAAAAGCTGCAGACCCCGTCCACCAACCCATGTTCTGGAAAGTGCTGAGCCAGTATCTCACCTTTGACCCTAGGTAATAAAGTTATTCACTAAAGAAAAAAAAAAAAAACATGGCAGTTTGATTCCTGGGACTTCTTGGCTCCGTCTCTCCTGCCCACCCTGACCTAGACAATCTTCTTGATCCACTGTCCCTATTCTGCCCAATCTTGATTCCACCCCCAGCAACCCTTCTTCAATGAGAGGCCTTGCCCTGGAAGGGACCTCTGACAGGTTAGTTTTGAGAATTCCTAGCAGAGAGTGACTCAGCCCCTCCAGTCCTGGTGGTTACACTGCGGTTCTCGGGTCTGTCAGATGCTACCCTATGGTCTTTCCTGCTCCTCTCACAGACATCGTATCCTTGCAAATCTTGGAGCGGGTGGAGCTTTATCCAGTCGCTTGTCTTTTGGGGGTTGTGAGGGTATGTTACCTAGTTTTGCTGTCATTATGTTGTTGTTTTAATGTGAGAACTGAAAAACTATGCTGTAACCAGCATCTTCCCAGAATCCTTTCTATGTGTCTTCACACAGGAGGTATGATGTGGATTACTTATGTGACTGCTAACGTTGTTAAATCCACGATTTTCCTGAAATGTCAGCTAATGTTCCACTCCACATTTTACTGCTTCCCACCATGATGATCCATCTGCTGTTTAAACCCAGGCCTCATCCACTGAAACGATGCTTCATCAAAGCCATCAATATTTCCTGTATTTATCTGACAAACTTGCCTAACTTCAACTCAACAAGTACTCAAATTATATATGTCATTCTCAACTCAAGCTACCCAATCACAAAGCAATAAATCTCAGCTCAATCTCAGCAAGCTAGCCCAACCAAAACACTAGCAGCTGACCGGAAGGCGTATTCATAATTTATAATAAAACTACTGAGGCTGACCATCTCAGTTCACCTACTCAGTAAGGGTTTTACGTCAGAACTAAACATACACCAGTTGTCATAATACCAATCTCAAAAACATAAACACAAAAGCAGGGACTCTTGTTTCATTCACCATCATATCCCCAACAGTTAAAGCTCCGTGTTAACAAAACATATTCATATTTATTAAACAAAGTCAATGAATTTGTTAAATGAATAAATGGGATCTTAGAAGACTGTTTATATTAAAGTGTCTTCCCAACCTCCTATGCAGTGGGAGATGTTTCAGAGCTGCCTGTTATCTGAAAAAATGATTTCATATCATCTGACGCTGGCTTTGTGGAACTACTGATGCCAACTGAATATGCTCCAGCTGCTTCCAAGAGTGGTTAGACGGGTAAGAAGGTTCAGCTGTTGGTACTGGTCATGCTCAGAATCAATTTGGCTAACATAACAGGTCAGGAGGCAGAGCCATAATCAGAGGGTGTCATAAGGTGCAGCCAGGTGTCAGGAATGACACATCTGATCTGGTTTCCAACATAAGTGTTGAATTCAGGGAAACTCATAGAACTAAAAATATTGGTACCCTCCCCTCTATAGAGGGGGGACCACACAGTTGTGCTGGCTTCCACAGAGGCCCTTGATTCCTCTTCAAGTCTACCCGCTCCAGGAAATCTGGATGCCGTGGACACAAGAGCCTCAGGAAGCCCCAATACAGACTGTGTGAGCAGCCAATCATCTGACAGTCCAAGGCAAACAGCAACTGCTGAGACAGGCCGCGTGCATTGTCACCAGAATGCACATAACACATAAAAAAGAAGTTTCAATATGTCTCATAAATAAAAATGAACTTAGCTTGAAAACAGATGCCCCCAACAGGTAGACAAGCTGTTTCATCATCAAACAATATGTGAACATGCCAGAATATGCTTTACTTAAATGCATCACAAAGTTTAAATAGAAATAACGTAATAAAGATGCTTCTTCCCTTAGGCTCATCCTTCTGAGTGACTGCCCAGCCCTCCGGCTGTAGGATTGCACACACATTCTGGGCCTCCATAACCTAAGACTGTGAATGTGAGGTCCCAGTAGGTCTGTCCTGCTTGATCCATCGATGAGACTCAGTTTTACTTAAGTGTTAAGATACCCATTTCTCTTGACCAAATATATAAACAATCTCTCAATGTCCAGGAGGAGGCCCTGAGTACCAGGCTGAGTCCCCACTAGTCATGACCCTGACCTGACAGCTGTTCTAACTTCTACTTACGCACAGGCCTTGTTGATAGTTTCCACAGCGTCACATCTCATTCTGATGTCAGTACAGATTTCATCAACATCACAGGGTTCACAACAACTTGCAGGTTTCACTGCTACTTCCACTGTGAGCCACAACAATTAGAACTACCTAGGGAATTCCCTGGTCCAGAGGTTGAGATCCATACTTTCACTGCATGGAGCATGGATTTGATCCCTGGCTAGGGAACTAAGATTCCATATGCCTCAATTAAAAGTTCCCACATCCAGCAACTAAGACACCCGCAGAGCCAAATTAATAAATTTTTTTAAATATTAAAAGCAAAAACAAGCAAGCAAACAAAACAAGAAAAAACTACCTAGAAGATCTGGCTCCCAGTTAAAATCTTTACCAAGGGCTATTCTTCTGAAAACACTGGGAGAGGAAGTAAAATGAAGGGAAGGGCGGGTTGACGAGAAAAATTAAGAAACCAAACTTTTCTGGATTCATATTGTGGTGGTGCATTAAACAGTTACCTTGTTCTCGACGTGCTCTGTTTATGAGTATCATGAAAGTGCTTTTTGCATTTTGTTTTTTTTTTCCTGCAGAAGGGAAGCAATGAAGGAAATGAAAGAGTTCATTTAAGTGCCACAGTCACACAAGGCTAATCTGTAAAAGCTCAATCCAGCTGAATACACTTACAGCCACCCCTGGTCCACAAAATTTCAGTTGAGAAGCCTAATTGAGATTCTTCAGGAGAACTCCCTGCCTTCCGTAGCTACAGAAGGTCTTATTAGCATTCTGGACGTCCCGTTCTCTGCCAAGGCCTAGGGCTGACTTTGCAGTGCCTGGGCTCTGGGCTTGTGAATTTTCAACAGATTCTAATCACCATCATTGTAAGGCTGCTGATCTTGTTTTGCAGCCCCTTTGCCTTCTTCTTTTCGGTTTCAAACTGAAGCTGCAGGTAACATGATTGTATTAGTTATACTGGAATACTGTTTAAAAACAAAAACAGAAACAATGCTCCACTCAGGGACTGTAACAAACACGCTGAACTCACTAATTAAAACACCTCGGTCGCAAACTAGGCATGCTTTCTATAAAAGAGGATCGTTAGTGCAGACGGCTAGAGTTGAGAGACCAGGAAACTTAATAAAATCTTGTTTTCTACCCATTTTCAACTCTATATGGATGCAATATTGGAGTAGTTGACTTTTATAAGACCAATGAGAGGATGATACCCATCTGACTACTCTTATTTCTTTTTCACTAAAGAGACATGTTGTAGGTTCCTCTATGTATTTCTTCTAAATGCTTAAAGATGTTGGAGAAATCAGTGTCGTGAAAAACGGCACGTGTAAACATTTAATCAGAAGCCTCTCCCATGAACTGAGAAAAAAATCTCGGGGCACAATTATGGAATAATCTTTTTTTCCTCTCATTGCTATCTTAATATTTAATATTACAGGTTTACAAAGAACGTTGGGATAAAATTAAAACAGTACAAAGGTCTCCAGGTATCTACCATTATTATTATCGATGAGTTTTCATTTGTAGGTAAGCAGTGACGCATTCGGGCTTCCCTGGTGGCTCAATGGCAAAGAATCCACCTCCCAATGCACGACACACAGGTTTGATCCCTGGGTCAGGAAGATCCCAGGAGAAGGAAATGGCAACCCACTCCAGTATTCTTGCCGGGAAATCCCATGAACAGAGGAGCCTGGCGTGATGCAGTCCACTGGGTGCCAAAACGCTGGACAGGACTTAGCAACTGAACGATACACATACACATACACGTGTGTATGCATACATAACACAACTGTCTATACACATACACATACATGTGTGTATGCATACATAACACAACTGTCTATACACATACACATACACGTGTGTATGCATACATAACACAACTGTCTGTGCCCAAAGTTTGGCTGAATTATTCCATTTGTGCTTTGCACATAAGAGAAAAAAAATCTATAGGTTTGCCTCTACCTAAAAGGTAACAATGCTTTTTTTCTTAACTAGCTTTTTCTAAAGTAAAAGGCAAAATTTCTTACGGCAGTATTTGGCAAAACTAATACAATTCTGTAAAGTTTAAAAATAAAATAAAATTTAAAAAATAAAATAAAATAAAAAAAAATAAATCGTATTTTCTTGTATTGAAATAGAACATACTTGAATATACTTTTTTCTTTCCATTTCCAACTTTTTTTTAAAAATGACACTCTGAAGGAAAGTCTATTAGTAAATGAAATTTCACTGACAATTTATTTCAGCTTTTAATATATTTTCTACTAAAAATCAAGCTATCAAGACAGGAAAAATTACTGGTTTTGTTATGACAAAACAAGTGAGAATTTTTAATTCACAGAGGAAGAAAACACAAGACATTGATCTCATTGTACATACAATATTACAATAAGCTGATTAGCCATGGACTATTAAAACATTTAAGACTTCACATACACACGTGTACTTTGAAACAAGAAACACAGGACAATTTTATTCTTTGATATGCTGTAACTACCAAGAGAAAGAACATCACTGATTTGCATCTAATTGTTTTCCTGGCATACAATCACTACACAGGCCAGGCCTAGGGCATACTGTATACGGTTATGGACATCTTTAGGCAAATATAAACATTCTTATCTGGGGGATTTTTCTCCCTGCCCAAGACAATCTGCTTTCCCACTGCTGTCAAATAGCTTAGTTTGTTATCAATTTAATAAGATCACAACCACAAACAATACTTTTACCACAAAACTCAGGCGAGGGGTTTTAGACAGGTCATACAAAAAATATTTGTTCCCAAGAAAACAAATCTGTAAATTGTAAATGTGATCCTAAGAAAAAGAGTCTTGGTTACAAATCATTCACTTTCAAATACTGATGAAGAAACAGAGGGCAGGGGCGGGGCGGGTGGAGAGGGCACTAGTGTGGTGGGGAGCAGGAAAGGCGTGAAATGAGGGAGACGTATTTGCCACAGGAAATACCGGATTCACTGGATTTTTTTTAAAATGAGGTATTATAAAAAGTGTGCCAGTAAATGCAAAAACAAAACAAAATTAAAAACCAAAATGCACATTTCCAATGGAAAAAATCTCTAAACCTCTTATAGTTTTCTTTATTCGGATTAGACATTTCATTTACAGCAGTTAATCTAGAAAAATACATTTTAAAAAAATCTTCAGCAGACCATGCTCTCTGTAACAAAACCTTCCAAACCCTGTTTTATTATACAAACCGATCGATCTACATTAGTAATGTAAAAAGAAATTCTCAGATTTAGCAATGTCATTTTCGATCTGACCTCTATCTAATTTACATATGGGTTTCCACTATTCATACTGCAGAGTTAGAATTCTGTAATAAATTTTTTTCTAATGTATTCTGTACATATTAAATAATCTAAAAGGTTCCTCTTGTAGTGCATTTACCATTTAGCAAGTCTATTCAGCATTTTTCCAGTACCATTTGCATTACAGTGATTTGCTGTAAATGTAATTAAAATCTAAAAGTGCACACAGTTAACTTCCTCAAATAACGGCCTGTTTCTGGAGGAAACCTAATATTCACAGAGAAGAATGATCAGTATCGTGATTAGAAACAAGGGGTTAGAATGCACTCTGAGACTATACAACACAATTATATACATGAGCTAAAGGACAGTCTTCAGCCTGAACTTACATCAAAGAAAGTTGGCTTCTCCACAGGGTCATACCAAGCACTCAATATGGCACTAGAGAGAATTAGGATTGTTAGCTACAAGTCAGTGTAGTATAGACAGCCCCAAAAATACCCTGAACTGGCTTATGCTAAATTCAACTCTAGTATATCACAGTGTTTTAAGTACTATTAGTGTGCTGCTGTGTTACACAGTGAAGACAGCCAGCCTTCATCAAGGGATGCTGTCTGGGTTGTAATGAGTCCTAGCACTCAGACTGCCACTGCATGCAGAAACCCTGGAAAGAAATACACAGGTTTCGAAACAGACGTACTTCACTTTGTTTTAAATGCCCAGGAGCTTTTTCAAAATAACTGATTGTAAGCGTTGTTCTATCAAGTAATGAACCTATCAAATCATGAGAAGAAATTCTACGTTTTCCAGTTTAAGGAGAAAAAAATGTATTCTTACCAAATTATCCAGTGTATATGACTGGTTAGAATCACAAGTTTTGATTTTTTTTTTTTAACTGAAATTCAGAGTGTGAAATGCAAACATTTAGGATAAAATTAATTCAAAGGTACACACAGGTTTATCAACTTGCAACAAAGCAGCAAATATGAGGGCCTAACACACATCTGGACTCTTCCGTTCCCTTCTGATCCCTCAGAAAAGTGCAAAATCAAAGAGTCACTGCTTGGTCCAAACATAAGATACGTCAGGTACAAGGATCTGGAATCTGATGAAATCCAGCTTCTATTCCACAGGTTGTCTTCAGTAAGTGTCAGCGTCCAAAGATGGAATTTATCTCGAGAAGAATTAATTCTACGATCTGATTCTGGTAGACAGTATGGACCGCTATGTTACCAGTCTCCTTCTCTGGCTTGAGCAGAGTGGGACCAAAAACAATCGCTATGCTCTGATAGGTCATTCGGTTTTTTTCTCCATTTTCTATAACTCTAAGAGGAAAATAAAATTGTTAAAAGAGAAAATTTAAAAATTGGGGAAATTCTTCAGTGTTATAAACAGTTTGCATTCAGCAAAGAGAAATAATGCTCGTTTCCCTAAGGTACATATAAACTATTTAACCAAACAGAATTCACTCTGAATAATATGGAAAATTTTCTTTTGGATAAACTTAGGTGACAGGTATAATTGAACACCTGCTATAATTCAGATAACAATGATTCCCCCACTGAAGTGACAGGGAAATCTCATTAGAGCACAGAGAATAAACTTTGAAATTTACTCATTTTTGCTATTAAAAAAAAAAATCTCATGCTATGATCACTTATTTTAGAAAACTGGTCTTCTTCCTATCCGAAGTTTTAAAGTAACTATATGGTAATTTAGACCTAATTACCCCGACTTTAAGGTAACTGAATATTCCTCTCTTAATAACCAATCTCATCTCCATAATAATTAACTTAAGCAACTATGTCTGAACACTTACTACATGCTAGACATTATATATTAATAAAAGTTTCACATATAAAATTAACTTTAATGTATTCTTTATACCAAACCATGTTACCTACAAGGAACTGGGGCTCAGAGACGTTATCTTTCTTATGTTACAAAGACAGCAGAGCAGCACAGCTGGGCTCTGAACCTGGGTCTGGTCGCCTAGCCCCGGGGGTCCCACACCACATAGCATGTCTGTGCACTTCTCTGACCTTCTTTTTCCCCAAGTACTCCTTCTCTCCCGCCGTGAAACTCTTACCTTTTGAGATGTCTGAACAGAATCTGCATTGTGTCCTGATTTGGCTTTGGCAACTGTTTGATCAGGTCCTTCACAGCAGAGACACGCTGTCGTGGCTCTTGTTCTGAAAAAAAAAAGAGTGGAGAGTCTGCATGAAACTGAAAGCCGTGACAGGGTGTTTTGGAACCTGGTATTTGGTGATACGCAGTGACACCTGGTGGTCACATTTAAAATTTCTGAGTGAAGCGATTCTTTGAAAAAAACTTGTTTCAAGTAAGATCAAAAGGAATTGCAGTAGCTTGATCCGTATGTAAAGAGGGTTTTCAACATTTGGGGGGAAACTGAGTGCAACTACATACTTACTAATTGCATTAACAAAATCATTAAAATGATTAAATGTAAAGAGAGGTTCCGGTAATTCTCGAAAAAACATTTTGAGGGCTCCAGTGATGACATGAATATCTTCCCATTTACTATCCTTCAAGTCCAATTTCTCATCTGCAAAACAGAAGGAATAGGAAATTCTTGGAAATTATTTTAAACCAAATCTAACAGTATGAGTGATTCTTCTGTATGTAACAAGAGGGAATATGACCTCACCGTGATTGACTGCAAATCTCAGCTTCTGGATCACTGCTAGGTTGCCACTAACTCTGTAAATCCCATCAACATCCAGTCCTAAGAGACAAATGACAATAATTCAAGACTGAAGTTCTTGTTGGTCTCATCTACAGATGCTTTCATGTCTTAGAATTCTTATTTATTAACATTTAGCCTAAAATAAAATTTCTCTTTTCCTCTCAATGGCTTTTTATAGCTACTTGGCAGGGAAAGAGGAGTGGAGATTCACTCTGAACTGTTTGGTAAACAGCAACAAATCTACTTTATCATGCAGACTGTGGATCCTCTCACAGAAATCATCTCAACCTTGAAATACTAACAATTTATGATAAACTTCAACAAACACTTGAGGATAAATCAAACAGTAAAGAAAGCTGGTAGATAAAATCAGCCTACCCATTTCTTCATATATCATTTGATAGTGTAAATGTACGTATTAAGGCACCCTCTAAAAAATGTTTGTCAAATTACTGCTGTTGTTCAGTTGCTAAGTCGAGTCCAACTCTGTGACCCCATGGACTGCAACACACCAGCCTTCCCTGTCCTTCACTGTCTCCCAGAATTTGCCCAAATTCATGTCCATTGAGTCGGTGATGCTATCTAACCACCTCATCTTCTGCTGCCTTCCTCTTCTACTACTGCCCTCAACCTCTCCCACTACTGCCCTCAACCTCTCCCAGCAATTACGGTCTTTTCCAACAAGTAGCTCTTCACATCAGGTGGCCAAAGTATTGGAGCTTCAACATTAGTCCTTCCAACGAATATTTAGGGTTGATTTCCTTTAGACTGGTTTGATCTCCTTGCAGCCCAAGGGACTCTCAAGAGTCAGTGTTTATAATAAACTTAATATAAAGTGAAAGTGTTACTCGCTCAGTCATGTCCTACTGTTTGTGAACCCCACAGATTGTAACCCACGAGGCTCTTCTGTTCATGGAATTCTCCAGGCAAGAATACTGGAGTGGCTAGCCATTCCCTTCTCCAGGGGATCTTCCTGACCCAGGAATCAAACCTGGGTCTCCTGCATTGCTGGCAGATTCTTTACCATCTGAGCCACCAGAGAAGCCCAATAGACTTAATACAAGCCAGCAACTAAAATGATGGTTCTAAAAGAAGAACTGATAATTTGAGATAGCTATTAATTTCTTTTATTTATTATGTAGAATAGAATCATTTGAAACTCACACAATGAAATCCCCCAAAGTTCAAATATTCAATAAATGATGATGCACATATTAACATTATCTAATGTGCTTATTATTCATTTAACTTCCAGTAAAGGCAAGGACCATGGCTTCTCTATTGTAGGGCTGATAAAGATCAGACAAGAGATCCGTAAGCAGCAGTAATTACATTGTATGCAAACATTTTCATTACACAAGAATTTTTTAATGACATACTGATGTAAGTTAATGTGACTGCAGTCAAGATACTGTTATTTTAAAAGCTAGTATAAATAACACTAATAAATAACATGCTAAAATTAACCAGAACAGAAATTAATTTAAGTCTTCTTTTACAAGAAATGATATAAAGAGGATTTGTCTATTTGGACACTTTATAGTTGACTTAGCAGTTTTGGAAGGTCATCTCATTTTTATTATAAACAGAAGAAACTTTCTCTTGGTAAGTAAACACCATCTCCAATACTGTCCAATCATTTCTTAAACACAGTTTCACAATCACCACTTTCATTTTAAGCAAATATCAACTCCAAATGGCTTCAAGGAATACCATATCCTTAATCAACCCTAAGTACTGAACATTCAACAGATGACTGCAAAGCTCTTAATTTGAAACAGTACAAAAGAGTAAGTTTTTCTTTTTTTTGCAAAACATGCTTTTCTTGACAATTTACAACTAAAAAGAACTTCTGGTTCCAACACTCAAAATCAAAAATCCTAGGGGTTTGAATGGCAAAACAGTGGGCTGGTGTGCTTAACATTTAAAAAAAAATTTTTTTTTCCTTACCATATTGCTCGACATGTTCAATGCATAATTTCACAAATTTTGGCACTGTGCTATTCTCTCTCTGACACAGATTAGAAAGATTGGCTCCAAATACCTGATCTGGAAGAGATTTTAAGAAATAACAGTTCACAAAGTGGCTAAACCACTGGGAGCTCAACAGGAGGCATCCTTGCAAAGGTGCACTTCACCACGACACATGCCCTTCTGATCTGTACTCTGCTGACTGCTTCCAACTGTATTTCACCACATGGTTTTCCTTCTTCATGAAGCTCCAGAACACCTTCCCTCACTCCTGCCTGGCTCCTCTGCTCGTTTTTGGTGGCCACACCTCGCGGCTTTCAGGATCTTAGTTCCCTGACCAAGGACTGAACCTGCACTTGGCAATTGAAAGCACAAAGTCCTAAGAACTGGACCATCAGGGAAGTCCCTGACTCCCTTCTTACTTTCTCATCCCGTGCAGAGGACAGGATCAATCTCCCCACCCCAGATGGAGCTTCTCATCACTCCTAGTCTCAGCTAATATGTCACCTCCTTAGACGAACCTTCTTTGGGACTTTGCTGGTGATCCAGTGGCTAAGACTCCATGCTTCCAACGCAGGGGGCCCAGGTTCAATCCCTGGCTGGGGAACTAGATCCCACATCCTGCAACTAAGACTTTCCATGCTGCAGCTAAGAGTTCACATGTTGCAACTGAAGATCCCGTGTGCCACAACAAAGTCCCAGAGCAGCCAAATAAATAAATACTGGGGGGAAAAAAAAAACCCTCTGACTATGCTACCTAAGGTAACCCAACTCTAGTCACTCTATTTTATCACTGTGTTCAATTCTTCGTGGAACTCATCACTATTTTAAGTTACCTTGTCTGTATCTCATCTTTATAGACGTTTCTTTTTTTCCCCAGCAAATGCTTTGCTTATTTTAAACATGTTCATTGGACTGTAGTTGATTTACAAGGTTGTGTTAATTTCAGGTGTACAGCAAAATGATGCAGTTACACATACATATATTGACTCTTTTTTAGATTCTTTTCCCCTATAGGCCACTACAGAGCACTGGGTGGAGTTCCCCGTGCTGTACAGTAGGTTCTCTTTAGTTACCCATTTTACACATAGTAGTGTTTACTGAAACTTATTTCTATATTTTAGTTTACATGCTTTGCAAACAGATGTCCCAACAATAGTCTTTGTTAGAATCTTGACAAAAGACAGGCATAATATATATATTATGCTACCTTTTATTATATTTTTTACTGATGAACAAATGTCTTTTGAGTTATGTATTAGAAAATTCTACCTTTGAAATTAAACACACTTTTAAGAATTAAAGGTATACACAGCCCATGTAATTTTAAAGAATATTAAAAGATCTTATTAGTGAATTGTGACCCTTACACTTGAAAAAAATATAAAAATTAGTTAGGAAAAAGCACTTTATACTAATTTTGTAATTACCTTAAATGAGAATTGAAGGCAAACAATCAAGAATAAAATTGTTCATTATCTTTCTTCTTTTTTTTCTACTGTTAGTGACTATTCAATATTTCTTCTGATCTGTGTATCTCAAAACTAAAAACCTTAATTGTCTTCTGAAAGTTTGCCACCCAACCCATCACATCTGTGTAGTTCCTCTGGTGCGGGTTTCTAAAAACTGAATTTGGTATTTACGTCTGTTCAATGCTTTAAACTCACATGCATTTAAAAATCAATTTTAATTACTCAAATGTATTGCAATCACTGAACTGATAATGAATAAGGAATGAAAACATTTTTACTGTTTCGAAATTACTCAGCTATAAATGTAAAACGTCTTATTTCTGATTCTGGCCAAAGTTCATTGCTATAAACATCACTTCTACCTACCTTTAATATAACCTTTTTCACGAACAGCTTGCAAAGTGGGGCGTCGTGTAAGAAACTTCTTCAAGTTTTTCTTGGTTTTTTTCTGTTCTGAAGAATCTATGCTAGATACTTTTGCGGCTTAAGACAGATAGATATTAAGCATTTCATAAGATAAACGCTTTTTTGATAAAAAATTTTCCACCTAGCATTCAAAGTATATTAATCTCATATATAAAAATCACAGTAAATCAATTATTCTAACTTTAATATGGTTTAAAGAGTAACTCTTGAAGAATTAAATTAACACAGACCCAATTTCAAAGTAATACACCACACAAAACATTCCATTTCTATCATTCATTAAATAATGAGTATATATTAGAATGGAAAACACTGGCCACAAACAGTGCCTTCTTTGGTACGTGTGCCAAGACATTTGTAAGTTATACTAAGTCGCTTCAGTCGTGTCCGACTCTGTGCAACCCCATAGACGGAAGACCACCAGATTCCTGCCCCGTCCCTGGGATTCTCCAGGCAATAACACTGGAATGGGTTGCCATTTCCTTTTCCATTCTAATATATACTCATTATTTAATAAATGATGCTATGTATAGTCTTAGACTATCCCCCAGTTTTAGAGCATAAAATGAAGAGCAAAAAGTAAAGAAACCATCCTATAAAACATAAACAAAACCTCCACCCTTCCTGATCCTTACTCAACTGGGAGCTGGGGGTTGTGTATGTATACATATATATTAAGATGTACTCATATGTACACACATATATGTATATACATATCCATCACCATTATTTGTGCCTCAAGCTGAACTCAGACTCATCATAAGTATCCCTACCCTGAGCTAAGGATGGGATCACCTGGAAAATGTTCTACATTTCTTGTAGTCCTGATTTCTTTTTTGATTACCATAACACAAATTTGAAAAGTAAACTTCTTGAAAATAACTATATGTGAAGAAAGTTGAGAGCACAAACAATATGTGAGGAAAGGATTAAAAGAATACAATTTTCATGTGTTTACACTGTTATACGGTGACAGTGTCAGTAATAGGCCTGAACAATTAGAATGTAAAAGAACTGATTTTTCTACTCCTTCAGTTACTGTGAAGACCAAAAGTTCCGAGTTAAATGTGGATCTGTTCAAATAGATTTAACAAAGTTCAGAGTCATGGCTAATGGCCTGTTTAAACTATGTAATTTACAAGAGGCCTGCTTTAGAAAATGCAATCCCTGAAACTGCTGGCTCACTCTGGTCCTGTATGTATAATGTCGTCTGGAGGTTAAATTCATGCACCTACCTGCATAGACATCCGTGAGTCAGAGGCGGCTGCCTGGTGTTCAGTTTGGAACTACAGTACATATCCCCTAACTTTTGACTTCTTAATGTGTAAGGATCTTAAACAGTAATTACATATTTTTCAGTTCATAAAATTCAGCTTCCTAGAGACCTCAACATAAGTGCATTCTGTTGTGTACATTTTTTTTTTCTCTTGAAAAGGTAATGCAATATATGCTGCCATTGGGGTGCATATGATTAGGGTGAAAAATTACAGTGAGTAAACGAAGATAGAGAACACGGAAACACTGAGGCTGCTACTACTGAACCTTACACTCTTGTAACAGTGGTGACTCCACTCAGCATTTACACTCTGAAGAGCTAAGAGAATAATGAGCTTACTCAAACCACTAGCAAAACTGGGAAAGAAAAACTTACAACGCAATTTCTTCGGCTCCTTCTGGTCCTTTTCTTTATCGTGCTTTTCTATTCCTGGTGAATCTGGTATCTCCTCTTCAATTGCTTCATCGGGTTCTACTGTCTGTTAGGTAGAGATTTTCCAAACACATATTACTTTTACGATTACTTTAGATGCAATTCTCAGAATGATCAGTGATCAACTCTTCCACATGACTTTAAGGAACGATTTAGTATACAGAATCCATGATTTAGATATTTGATAAATATTATAAAAAATACTTTTTCTCCCCCATTGATGGCATTAATTCTGAATTTCAATAAAGAAAAAAATTACTGATAATTCACAAGAATAATGGGTTTGTACTAATAGTGACACTATCTTGCCTCAAGTGACAGTAATAATCGTTTGATCAAGTGGCAGTGATAACTGTTAGAAGGTCAGGATGTACCTGCAGTGACAGATCAGGATGAGGCTACACTGTTGGTAACAGGACAGACAAAGCTTACCTGCAATGGCACCGTAACCGTTTCACAGCAACAGTCTTTTAAAGCTGCACTTTGTGTAAACAGTTCATCCTTACTCCCAGACCCTAGAACTCATTTAAGCCTAACTAAGTTTACTTCTACAAGTTAGAAAGCAGACTGAATTCTCAAAACTGAAAACACTGCTCTGCCTTTCATTCTGAGATCCTTATTCCACCAAGAATCCATTTCTGTGCACAGTGTAAGGAAAAGCTCCGGCTTCTCCTTGGGCCTCCAACTGACCAGCACGCACCCTGTCCCGGCACACTGAAAGGTATGTGGGTCTGTCTCCAGCTTCTTTATTCTGTTCCACGGGTCTGTGTACCTCTCCCATTATGGATAGGTAGCTTTATCAGGGCCTGACATATGAAACTGCAAGTCTTCTGCAAGGGTGTCTATCCTTAGTCCTTTGCATTTCTAAATGAATTTTAGAAAAAGCTTGTCAAGTTCTATCAGAAAACCCACTGGGATTCTGAAGGAGATCCAAATACCTCAAACCTAAAAATTTATAAATCATTTGGAAGAATATTATATCTTTATATAACTGAATCTTTTAATCCATGAACACAATATACTTCTCATTTAATTAAGATTTGGCAATGTCTCTCAATAAAGTTTTGTATTTTTCCCTGAAGAAGTTTTGCCCATCTCTTGCTTTCAGTATCTTTTGCTACTCTGCAAACAGTATACATTTAAAATTTTTATAATCAATAATATAGTCTTCCCTTTTCAGTTGGCTTATTCCCTGAACCTGGAGGCCTTAATTTAAAAAAACCACTTTCTCCACAAGGCCTCCCTTGATCCCTCCACTAGTGTTAGCCTCTACATAATCGGAGTCTTTATACGTTCGTTATATTAACTGTTCAGCTGTCTGTCTTCAGTAGTCTTCTGCCTTTGACTGTAAGCTCTACGCGTCTGGCTGCATGCTGCTACATCCCAGTGCATAAGACACTCACGCGTTTGGTAAATGAACAGCAATATCCTTGCTTTCAAAGGATAGTGAATGGATTACTGTGACTAGAGCAGAAAGCCCATTCTGGGTAGAGGAAAAGGTACATCTGGATAGACAGACTGCGCTCAGGCTGTTGAACTTTAATACGAATCATAGGTTTCTGAGCAGGAGGGGATTATAAAAGTGACTTAGGAAGTTTATACTGTAGTGGCACTAAGAATGGATTGGTGTGGGATGGTGTAAGGTGAAATTAACGAAAACTGTTCGGGGCTTACTCTTAGTATAAAAATTTAAAGACCTGTCCATGGTTTCAGAAATAAATGAAAAAGGACAAGGTTCAGAAATTTCATACAGTATTACAGACTGCAAAGGAATAATTCACATCTAGACTGGTAAATAATTTACTAGAAGAGTAAAAGTTGGAGGTGGAAGAGTTAAAAAAATTCAGATTTAATATCTGGGTGTTCTAAACTGGGTGAATCACAGAATTTGGGAGCATAAAAGGATACTTGGAGACAATCCAGTCCAATTTTTTTTTTTTTAGTAGAAAAACTGAGACCCACAGAAAGAGAACACTTGCATATGATCACAAACCTGAATAATGAAGCATTACTAACAAAGTCTCTGAGAGACACCTCAATCTCTACTAAAGCCAGTGATTCCCCAACTTTCTTCTGTCTCCATTTAGCTTAAAATAATTATACTCCTAAGTATCCGCTTTCCTTTCACTTCTGTCACTGACATATGATCCTTAATCAGGAGCCATGTCTCCATATGCTGAGGGGGTAGGAATACAGTCTAAGAAAGTGCAGCTTCAAGTTGTTCAATACTGCTCTTACTAACTCAGCTTCAGAATATAAATATGAAGTTCTTTTAGGTATAATACATATGAAAAGAAATTTACCAGGAACACAAGGGTACTGTAAGTAGAAAAGTTACTAGGAAAGAGAAAGTGCGAATGACCAGACGACTTCATTCATCTCACCATTTTGCTCAGTACCAGTTTCCACCAAACGGTATGATTTCCAGCACTTCCAGTTGATGACAAGATGACAATAGAGCATAGTGGCTGGCCCTGCCTCTGGAGCTAATTTCTTTTTGAACCAATGCCTCATGTGACAATTACATGAAATCTACTGGTGGCAAACATCCTATAAATGTGAATGTTAAATCACTCATCAGCCTCTCATGTGCTCATGGCTCAGTCACTCAGTAATGTCCAACTCTTTGCGACCCCACGAACTGTAGCCCATCAGGCTTCTCTGTTTACAGGATTTCATGCCAAGAACACTGGAGCGGGTTTGCCATGCCCTCCTCCAGGGGAGCTTCCTGACCCAGCAATCAAACCCGCATCTCTTATGTCTCCTGCACTGCAAACAGATTCTTTACCGTTGAGCCAATGGGGAAGCCCCATTAGGCCCTAGGAATTGCTAAATTGATCACTGTCAAATACGCATTTTTTTAAAAGTATTTTTTCACACATAAATTGGAAACTAGATATACAATAAATAGCCCAAAAAAAAAGGAAGAAAGATTAAACAGCTCTAAGGTAAAAAAAAAACAACCCTAAGTCAAACACATACCTGATTACTGATGGTACTACTGAGAACTTTAAACCAATCGTTGATAACAGTGTCATTGTCAGACTGAATCAGCAATTCAGTTCCTTGACGGGTTTTCAGCTTTAAAAAAAAAAAAAAAAAATATATATATATATATATATATGTGGTTAGTGCTTTCAATCAAGTAAATGGATTTAATTCAAAGTCTACTAAACCACCAGCAGAAGATGAGATGCCATATATTATATTAATGGTGATGCAAGGTTACAGATTCCACAGTGATGCCATTATCCTTTATTTTAGTATAAAATAATACCAGCTGAATTATTTTACAAAACATGACGTTTTTCTCACAATACATTCTCAAAAAAAGCTAATAATTTAGGATACCAAACTATCACACAAACACCACAAAACTTGCTGAAATCTTATATACGTCATCATTAAAAGCAAATTCAAGTATCTAGGCTATGCATTTTAAATGAGAATTGAAATATGATTTGTAAAGAAATAAATCCTATGATAGTTTTACATGAACTAGAGAAATTTTTTCTCTCTGGTTAAAAAAGATAAATATAGACGGGAATATAGAAGGGTTGGACTTTCAATATTTCCTACTTAGTATGAAAATATAGTGACCTAGTACAAAGAGAGGGCACAGACAATAATTTTCACATCCCCTTTAGACAGAAACATTACTGAGCTATCAAACCATGAACTAACTAAAGTAAGGATACTATGTATGATTCTATATGAATGTGGTAACAAATTTACATATGACATCCTTGGTTCAACTGAAGGAGGATTTTGAGCTAGCCATAGAGAGCATTCCTTCTATTTTCTGGCTGGTGAATGTTTGATTTCCTTTTTTCCCAGAGGAACATATGGCAATGCTTATCAAACAACATTCTGAGATATATTCCTCAAATAACTCCTATAATAATGTTTTAAAAGATACCCCTCAAAAAATAAACAAAGGATTCATTATGTGATGTTAATTTAGAAAATACTGGATTGAGGAGATCTGAACAAGACTCTATCCTTCCAGACTTCTTGGAGTTTTGTTCCTCCAGGGCGCACTATGGTTTTCTAACAGAGGAATAAAATACACCGTATTTCCCCAATTTATTTGGCCATGGGACCCTCTTCATTCTGGAATGAAACAAGGCTACCTCAGGAAACAGTAATTTCCTTCCCTGAATTTCTTCTTAGAGAGCAGGCCAAGCAATCAATCAATAGTGAATATTCACTGCACGTAAGATACTCTGTTCTGTTAGAGGTTCTCACTTAAAAATAAGAATAGCGTTAAAACATGTATACTACCATATGTGAAATAGATCACCAGTCTTTGATGCCTGAGACAGGGCACTCAGGGCGCACTGGGACAACCCTGAGGGATGGAATTGGGAGGGAGGTGGGAGGGGGGTTCAGGATGGGGGACACATGTACACCCATGCTGATTCATGTGACTGTATGGCAAAAACCACTACAATATTGTAAAGTAATTAGCCTTCAATTAAAATAAATAATTTAATTTTAAAAATGAATGAAATAAAAGTTTTTGATACATGCTAAAAAAAAATTAAGCAAAAAATGCAGTCTCTGCTTGAAAATTTTTTCTTCTTTTTGGATAATCTAGTGGGGAAATAATTTACAGAAGATGTTAACTCCAGCTACATGAAACAAGTGCTATTTTAAATGCATAAACTTGCAACATCTCTATTGTGAGTCTTGTAACAGAGGAAACATTTGACAAGCAGAGACTAGCAGCCCTTGGTACTGAAGGTAGACTCATCAGGAGTAAAAATCAACAGGACAGAAACACTTAGGTTCCACTTGGGAAACGTCAACTCTTCCAATACCCCTGGACAACAGGAGGAAAGGCCTGAGACAGGAGGCTCTAAAGGAAGGCTATTTGCAAAGCTGGTCTGAACACCCCTCTGTTCTCCACACACGCAGTGTGACCGCGGCTCCTCCACCAGTAGGGGGACCCTGAATTTTTGGCCGGCCACCTGGCTTGCTTTAAGACGCAGAACACACTGGTGTTTGACTCTTCATCCAGATCTCAAGAAGCCCTGGGGCTCCCACTCTGGCCCTTTGGGAAACCTGAATGCAAAGAAGCCTGGAGTCACTCCACTGAACAAAGAGACAGCCAGTGAGAAGGAGCCCAGCCAGCAGCAAGCACTGAGCCTGGAGAGGGCAACTAGACTGTTCAGCCCCATTCAAGCTGCTGGACGACTGAAGCCTGGTGACTGGACCTGGGTGAGGTCAGAACCACCATTCAGCTCTAAGCATCAGAACCACCACTCCGCTCTGGGCAGGCCAAACTGAGCCAACGACGTGAGTCTTTTCTTGGGCTACTGAGTTTGGGGTGGTCTCTTAGGCAGTATGTGTTACTGTGGGGAGCTTTTTATGACACTGGGAAGGCTTTAACTTACTTTTTAATATTCAATCTTGTGGATAAAGGGAACCACACCTTTTATTGATGCTGGGGAAATTCAAGACTTGGAACAAAGGCTTATAATATAAAGTCTGAGATCTAATCACTTACGCAAATGAAGTTAGATCTTTACACCAGCTTTTTTGACTTAAAAGTTAAGTCAAATACAAACTGACTTAATGACTAACTCTGCCTTAACTTGTCACACTGAAAGACAATTTCCCCAATAATTCAGAACATAAAATTACTATGGTTAAGAATGAGGATTATACTTTGACAATAATTTATTACCTCAAATACATTCTTTTTGCTGGATTTATCCTTTGAAGCCATCTCGATGGTCGCTCCCTTAAGGTCCACTGTGAACTCCGGTTTGGACTGATTACTCCCAAACTTGGTTTTGGAAAAAAGGAAAAACCTTTGTTATATTTATGTACATACATGTATCCAAGAAGAATTAAGACCAATTTTGTATTATTAACAATAAACAAAACAGGGGGTTACCTCAAATTCTTCTCTCTTTATATCATAAAATAACAATTCCTACTTGAAATTGAAAAATGTTTGTAAGACATGATTACATACAGTTCATTGAAAAGGAAACAAAATGGCTCAACCTCCATCATTATAAGAAAAATACAAAGGAAAGCCACGCTAAAATCTTTTTTCACCCATTAGTATAAAAACAACAACAAAAAGTTTGATGGAAAATGACATTGGTGAGGCTAGAGAGTAATAGGCCCTCATTTGCAAGTGGGCTATAAACCAGAATTCCTGGAGAGGAAAAATTGCTAATACTATATTTTCAAATTTATAAACACGTGTATACTGTGACTGAGCAATTCTGTTTTATTGAATTTATTCTAAACTATCCATAATTATGTAAAATGACGTGTTCAAAAGGTCATATTCTTATATACATATAAATAACATCTGGCAGATAACCAAGTTCTTTTCCACCAAATAAACATTCTCTAAACCGGATTCTGTACTTTCAAAGGTTATTTCCTTATTGACTCTTTATGTTGTCAACAACTAACAATAACTTGTAAAAACAAAATCCTGAGCCCCATGTTCTTTTATTCAGCCTTTACTGGAAATAAAAGCTGGAGTCAGATGCTCTAAAGCCTCAGCAATTGAAAGAGGAAGGGTGAACTGATCAGGAAGACAGTGAACATGGGTGGTTTGAGAAGAAGCAGCACTTAGTTGGCTATTATATTTTGTTAACCAAATAAGGAAAAGGTTAGTAAGCAGCAGAAAAATGTATGTTAAATATAGACCTACTCTATATATTGCCATCATTAACTTAAATTTCTGTTTCATCTATTAACTGAGAATAGAAAATAGCATTCCTATGTTACTGTAGGATTTGGGGGTTTAAAAAATCCTTACAGGCTGATGAATTGTAATCTTCAAGTTCATAAAGATTTTTTATAGAAAATCTCACTTGCTAAAATATTTTCAAATTCTATGTGTCATCGAAAATGAATCTTACCCACCAACCTTGTGAAAACTTATTCACTATTCACAACGTCAATGACAACATTTGTAATTTCACTTTTCATAAATGCTTCAACTTCATCTGTTCCCTTTTACTACATCTTTTCAGCTGGTTTTAAATACTATAGCTGACATAACTAAACAAAACTCAAGGTATTATATGGGATTTATTAGTGGAATCAAAACAAAATTCAGACTATTTCATGGAACTAGTGAACAATTAAAAAATCACAAAACAAATTTTAACAATTCTACAGAGCCTCTGCCTTCTTTATACCTTTTGTCATTCAAAAAACATTAAAATTAATTCACATTGTAATTTAAAAATCACTGTAATTAAATCACAAAGCTATGATGGGCACAGATAACTTTCTGAGCAAATCTGATGTATTTCAAAAGTTATAAAACTTAAATGGATACATTTAACAAAACGATAAATACAGTTTAACTTGTCATCATGACATGGTTGGTAGATAGTTATAAGCTAAGATATAAATAACCAACCGAATAAGTTACAGTAACCAAATACAATGACATGACAAGGAATGCTATAAAAATACTCTACTGTGGTCGGCAAAATTTCATGTTTGCTATCCATTATTTCTCAAAATCCAGTACTGCTTTTCTCCACTGTAATCATCGCCCCAATGCATTCATGGAAAAGAAAACAGAACTACTGTGGCAAGGGACATGCAACAAGAACACATACAGTGACAGCGGAAACAGGATCAGATTTTACATATGCGACAGCAGGCCGGCGGCGGACAGAGATTTTCCAGGAAGAAAGCAGCGAGAGCAGGAGCTCAGAGACTGAGCCCTGCTGGCAGAATGACTTGATGGGAAAAGGGAAGAAAATGACGATGTCATTACAGTGCACAATGGCAAAATGACATACAAGAGAAAACCATAATGGAACCAGGCAGGACAAAAATACAACTGCAAGCAGACAACACAGGCAAAGCTACATCTCCAAAATATTTTGCAAAAGCCCTAGAATTTACCTCAGAGTATTTTCTGACTTTGTTATTCTATCAATTCACGCTTATCTTTAAGATGAATGCTTTTTACAACTTACTTTGAACAGACCTGTCCTCCCTTATATTCACAAGGGAAGACTTGGGGGGTAATAAAGAGGAGTCATACAGCCCCTCCTCACAAAGCCTTGAGCCTCCTCCCTGTGGCTGGCGGGGCCACGTACTCTGGTTCCTGTCTAAGATCTCTCTGAGGAGAGGCCCTGCCGTCCAGCTCGCCTTCCCCTTACTCAGGGACTGTGGCTCTCCACCAGAGGCAAGGCTGTCACCCAGAGGACACCTGGCGAGGTCTGGAGACGAGCTGGAGGTGGGGGTGTTGCCATGACCCGCTGAACAAACAAGGTGAAAGGAGTAAGAAAAAGCCAAGTATAATTTAAGTTACTGATCTAACAACCCAGGGGACAACTAATACTTTCCAGGAAACAAGTGACGTCTACCCATCCCAAAGGAGAAGGAGAGGCTGGCTGGATTCTGGATGATGCGGCACTGGTGTCATATTATCTTACAGGCAGCATGTGCACATTTCATTTGCTCCATCTTAACTACCCATGAAATCAAAAATAAATATAAAGCGTGAATGGTTTTCTAAAAACAGAGGTTCAAATAGTATGGATGGTTTGGCTCAGCATCCCATCAATGAATATATGCCCAGGAGTGAGTGTAAGATCTGAATTGGCTATTTCTTCCAGGGGATATCAGTAGAGGTTTTTGCACTTAGTGTGAAACTAATCTGTAAAGAATCATACATCTCCAACACGGTCCTGGAACAAACCATCTGAGCCCAACTGAAGGAAACGTAATGTCTTCCAACAGCAAAGGGAAAAACTGACTCTGCCAGAGACTGACTCCTGACAGCGTCTTCCTAAGTTACACTCAAAGGAAATTTTCACTGGAGGTGATTCTTGTCTTTTTGGCTGACATGCCAGCCTCAGGTAAGACGTGATTTCACTATATAAACAGGACACATTTTACTTGTGATAGATCTAGCTGGTGAGTGAGTAGAGAAACAAAGCTAGGAGTCTTTCAAATCCTTTGTGAACAATCCTAATTACAGAGTTAATTAAAAAGCATCTTGCATATTTCATCAATTTTTAATATTTATGAGTGCTACATACACCAAAATATATTACATATACTTACACATTTTTTAATTTGAATAATCTTATTTGCTTTTACTTAGGCCACTTAAATTAGTTTCAATTCCCTTATTATGTGTTACATATGGGAAGAAAAAGCAAGGTGGTTTGAGATTTTTTAGTTAGCCATACAATAAAAATTAAGAATTGACTGCATAATCAAGCATTTTATCATATCCCACATCTGTTTAGTTTTTAAGACTATAAAACACAGTGTGACTGTTTTATCAAATTATATCAATCTGAAATGATTATCATAATGTATTACTGACAATATATTAATAAAATTTCATTTAAAGGCAAAAACTCAAATAGTGAATCTCTAAAGTTAAAACGCTATTAAGAATTTCACAACTTCAAAATTGGTGAGCTCAGTGAATTTTAAACTATGTTTCTGCTATTATCACATGGTAATGCAGTAACCCAGCTTGAGATGATGAACAGAAATGCCCTACGCCCTCTGCTGGCATTAGTTTTAATTATGAGTTCTGATTTATGTAAAGTCTTCAAGAGATCTTAAAATGCAACCATCAGTCTATACTAATGGTTCTGTGCTGGGGTATTCACTTAACATCCCCTAATTAGAAAAAAAAATTCATTTTCTTTAAGTCACAGTGGTGCCAGTGGTAAAGAACCTGCCTGCCAATGCAGGAGACATGAGACATGGGTTTGATCCCTGTGTGGGGAAGATCCCTTGGAAAAGGAAACGGCTACCCACTCCAGTATTCTCACCTAGAAAATCCCATGGACAGAGGAGTTTGGTGGGCTATAGTCCATAGGGTTGCAAAGAATTGGATACGACTGAAGCAAATTAGCAGCACGGACATATTTGCCTACCTCAATGATGCCTCACTTACCACAGTGATCTATGTACTTGTTTTATCTGTATATACTACAACTTGGCAATCTTTAGGGATTCGTAATTATCAAATAAATGATCATTATCCAACTTTCTTCAGGAACTTTTTTATTACTTTAATCTCTAATTGCTTCTCCATTGCTTTCATTCACTTCCTTCACTCAATTTCAAATAAAAGTTGAGCCACAAGTAGGAAGAATAAATAAATGCATCGTCTTCTAGAAATGCATTAATATAACAAAAAAGTACCATACGCTTCCCCTCAGGTGACAAAGGAAAAATAATTATCAATTTACTTTAAGACAAATCAAATAAAAATTTCAATCTTCTAATGTGGATAAGCGTATCACAGGTCAGTTTCACTGTACTGTCAGATCAGAGAGCAAATCAAAGCATCAGAGAAGCAAAACAGAAGAAATATTCCAGAAAGTTCCTATCTGCACTCAACCCAACAGTTTTGGAGGTTACTACATCATGGTATTTGAGGACTAGCATGCTCTGAACAATGTTACATAACTGTAAAGGTATGTGACTAAGATTTGCTTTGATTTTACAAATGGATTTCTCTTTTATCAAAGATAAGGCCAACAGGTCCTAGTCATTTTAAAGCAACTCAGTAATTTTAAGAAATATTCATTAAGGTAGGATATAAAGCAGACAAAAGACATTAGCTTAATTTCATTTTTAAATCTTTTTGGAAATACCCAGAGCATGGACTCTGGAGCCAAAATGGTACCCAGATCTGTCACTTACGTAGCTCTAAGACTTTGAGCGAGTCACTGAACTGTTTCACATCTCATTTTCTCATCTCCAACAGCAGGAGAGGGGATGACAAACAGTATTCCCCCAGAGTTAAGAGAGTAACACAGATATATATATATACACACATACACACACACACACAACACATACACACACACCATCTTCTATACTTAGAACAGTATCTCATACATTTTCAGGATTCAAAAAATGTTAACCTATTATGATATGTCACAAATTATAATTTTTGGTATTTGTATTATAAATAACAGAGAATTAACAGTAGTAAACACTCAAATATACAAACAGCTTCAAAGTCCCACAAGTAATAGTGACATTTTATTTTCTTCTGAAAGCGGGCTGGTATCATATATAGACACAGAAACCTGACTAGTATCCAAGGGTCAGGTTACAAATCAAGGTGGGGCTTGCTACATGACAGCTTATTCTCTAACTAAATACCTGAAAGAGCAAAATTTTAACAATAGGAGTCAACTTTTCTAAATGGCCCTTTTCTTTCTGAGTCAAAATGCATCTTTAACTAAGAAAGCCTCATTTATTTGCACATGAAGGGTAGTTAGAAGGACTCTGGACTACCTTATGAAATTCAAGTGCAATACTGTCCACATAATTTAAATGTGTAAAGCCTCCAAAGAAGAGAAATACTTACCCAACTTGTGCTACTTCCTTGGGTTTTAGTGAAGAGTAAAGATGAACCCTGCAAAACGGCCCAAGAAGACAACCAGTTCTTTCTGTAATGAAAAGATGGCCAGTGAGAACTCCATACCCTGTTTTTCCAACCAAACTTAAAAAATTAAAATCGACTTCACCAATATCAATGTGGTCCACGATTTATACTCATTACTGACATTCTTACTGTTTTTATTGGGGATATAATTCAAATGGAAACTACAATCATTTTATATCCCCAAAGCAAATGAAGTAAATTAGAGATACAGATTATCAGAATAACTACCCATCTAATCATGTTCACATGGGAGTAATCTGGCAAACACATCTGTGACCAAGGACACCAATTCCAAATCATATGAATGGATAGCAACATTTGGCAAGAATTCTTATTCACAATCAAAAAGCAGACAAACAGGATTATCTTACCTAATTCACTGTAGATTGTTTTATATGTCTTAGCTATTGTCCTTCCCCTAATGAGGCTGCACTAGGTAAGGACTAGACAGCAGGTACATTCTAAATTCCATGCTGAATGATCATCACTAAGGTTGCTAAAGTGAGGCATTCAAAAACTTTTCTAAATTACAGAATCAACACACATACTCTATCAAAATGCTGAGCACAGAAATGTATAAAGGAAAGGCCTCGTTTCTTCTCTTTCAATCCCTACTCTAGAGGTAAAAATGTTTACCTTTTAGGCGATTTACTTGCTGGAAGGCTAAAATGAACATAAAATATATCTTCCATAGGAATTTAAGGCTTGCCTTACAGCCAAACATACGGCATGTTTTGTGAAAACTTTACAGACATTCCTAAGAAGGTTTATTCTCCATTTGCAGAATGTAGAATTTAGTATCTATCAATTAGACCTACTTTATTATTTTACAACTTTTTACATCTACTTGCCTTGAAAAGTAAAATAAAGTTTACTCCTACGGGGGTCTCTATTTTTCCTTTTATTTCCTGTTTTGCTAATAGTCATTATGCTACCTACTTGGACTATTTCTAATGATTAGGTTTTCACTGTGAGTTGATCCATAGGGCTTTATCATTTTAAAGATGTTAGTGATTCCCCTTAGTTGAAACTATCTACTTTCTCTATGGAAATGGATATTCTCATATTCTTTTGATATGCCTTTGTGTTTAATTTTTCTAAATCATTTTTTAGAGGTCTCTTTTAAGACTGAGCCGGATTTTGCTTTGTGCTTCACTCTGAGCACGTTTTTCTTTCAACGAGCAACATATTTTGGAAGGATTTTCATTTCTAAATTTATTTTATACTCAATCTTATATTTATCTAGATAGTATCTACTCAGTTCAGTTCAGTCGCTCAGTCGTGTCCAACTCTTTGTGACCCCATGAATCGCAGCACACCAGGCCTCCCTGTCCATCACCAACTTCCGGAGTTCACTCAGACTCACGTCCATCGAGTCAGGGATGCAATCCAGCCATCTCATCTTCTGTCGTCCCCTTCTCCTCCTGCCCCCAATCCATCCCAGCATCAGAGTCTTTTCCAATGAGTCAACTCTTTGCATGAGGTGGCCAAAGTACTGGAGTTTCAGCCTCAGCATCATTCCTTCCAAAGAACACCCAGGACCGATCTCCTTTAGAATGGATTGGTTGGATCTCCTTGCAGTCCAAGGGACTCTCAAGAGCCTTCTCCAACACCAAAGGTCAAAAGCATCAATTCTTCGGCGCTCAGCTTTCTTCACAGTCCAACTCTCACATCCATACATGACCACTGGAAAAACCATAGCCTTGACTACACAGACCTTTGTTGGCAAAGTAATGTCTCTGCTTTTCAATATGCTGTCTAGGTTGGTCATAACTTTTCTTCCAAGGAGTAAGCGTCTTTTAATTTCATGGCTGCAGTCATCATCTGCAGTGATCTTGGAGCCCCAAAAAATAAAGTCTGACAGTGTTTCCACTGTTTTCCCATCTATTTCCTGTGAAGTGATGGGACCAGATGCCATGATCTTCGTTTTCTGAATGCTGAGTTTTAAGCCAACTTTTTCACTCTCCTCTTTCACCTTCATCAAGAGGCTTTTTATAGTTCCTCTTCACTTTCTGCCATAAGGGTGGTGTCATCTGCATATCTGAGGTTACTGATATTTCTCCTGGCAATCTTGATTCCAGCTTGTGCTTCTTCCAGCCCAGCGTTTCTCATGATGTACTCTGCACAGAAGTTAAACAAGCAGGGTGACAATATACAGCCTTGATGTACTCCTTTTCCTATTTGGAACCAGTCTGTTGTTCCATGCCCAGTTCTAACTGTTGCTTCCTGACCTGCATACAAATTTCTCAAGAGGCACATCAGGTGGTCTGGTATTCCCATCTCTTTCAGAATTTTCCACAGTTTATTGTGATCCACACAGTCAAAAGCTTTGGCATAGTCAATAAAGCAGAAATAGATGTTTATCTGGAACTCTCTTGCTTTTTCGATGATCCAGCGGATGTTGGCAATTTGGTCTCTGGTTCCTCTGCCTTTTCTAAAACCAGCTTGAACATCTGGAAATTCATGGTTCACGTATTGCTGAAGCCTGGCTTGGAGAATTTTGAGCATTACTTTACTAGCCTCTCTGAAAAATGCTAAAATATATTTCCACTTCAAATATACTTCTACTTTAAATAAGCTTTTTGACTTTAATTTTCAAAATCAGAAAAACTGTGGAATGTATACCTCAGGATAAATAATGGATATTTGAATACTGAGTGAATGATAGTTCCCTTGAGGTCTGTGTGACTGAGTTGCAGGCAGAAATTAGTCACGTTTTTTTCATGGAACCAATTTTTTTTCCCCTAAAAAAACAACTGGCTGTGATACACTGTGATTATTTAAACTTGACTATTTGGCAGGTAGACATTATCTCAAAAATGGATGAAGTGAGCCTGTCATTTCAAGGAAAATAAATGATAGTATATGTTGACAATAACAAATTAAAGCTGTCAAACAGAAAGCAGAATTTTGGAAAACTCAGCACTTGTGCCACGGTAAGGTTGACAATATTTCAAAACTTAGTGACTCTGACAATGATAATATTGATTTGTGATTCTTTGGTATCATAAAATAAAATGTGCCAACATTTGAAAACTCAGCAAACTTCATAAACTGGTATATTCCAAATGACCTACAAGATGCTACAAAATTATGCACAGGTAAAGATTCATGCAAAATGCAACACAGACCCATGAATTTTAACATAACTGAGTATGAAAAGTCAGTCTCTCCCAAAAGGAAGCTTCCATAAGCCTCTGATCCTTATCCATCAGAGGGCAGACAGAATGAAAACCACAGTCACAGAAAACTAACCACACTGATCACATGGACCACAGCCTTGTCTAACTCAATGAAACTATGAGCCATGCTCTGTAGGGCCACCCAAGACGGAAGGGTCAGGGTGGAGAGTTCTGACAAAACATGGTCCACTGGAGAAGGGAATGGCAAACCACTTCAGTATTCTTGCCTTGAGAACCCGATGAACAGTATGAAAAGGCAAAAAGATACAACACTGAAAGAGGAACTCCCCAGGTCAGTAGGTGCCCAATATGCTACTGGAGAAGAGTGGACAAATAACTCCAGAAAGAATACGAGATGGAGCCAAAGCAAAAACAGTGCCCAGTTGTGGGTGTGACTGGTGATGGAAGTAAAGTCCAAAGCTGTAAAGAACAATACTGCATAGGAACCAGGAATGTTAGGTCCATGAATCAAGGTAAATTAGAAGTGGTCAAACAGGAGATGGCAAGAGTGAACATTGACATTTTAGGAATCACTGAACTAAAATGGACTGGAATGGGCAAATTTAATTCAGATGACCATTATATCTATTACTCTGGATAAGAATTTCTTAGAAGAAATGGAGTAGCCATCAAAGTCAACAAAAGAGTCCAAAATGCAGGGTACAATCTCAAGAATGACAGAATGATCTCTGTTCATTTCCAAGGCAAACAATTCAGTATCACAGTAATCCGAGTCTATGCCCCAACCAGTAACACTGAAGAAGCTGAACGGTTCAATGAGGACCTACAAGACCTTCTAGAACTAACACCCAAAAAAGATGTTCTTTTCATCATAGGGGACTGGAATGCAAAAGTGGGAAGTCAAGAGATACCTGGAGTAACAGATAAATTTGGCCTTGGAGTACAGAATGAAGCAGGGCAAAGGCTAACAGAGTTTTGCCAAGAGAATGCACTGGTCATAGCAAACACCCTCCTCCAACAACACAAGAGAAGACTCTACACATGGACATCACCAGATGGTCAATACCAAAATCAGACTGATTATATTCTTTGCAGCCAAAGATGGAGAAGCTCTATACAGTCAGCAAAAAAAAAAAAAAAGACTGGGAACTGTGGCTCAGATCATGAACTGCTTATTGCCAAATTCAGACTTAAACTGAAGTAGGGAAAACCACTAGATCATTCAGATATGGCCTAAATCAAATCCCTTACAATTATACAGTGGAAGTGACAGATTCAAGGGATTAGATCTGATAGACAGAGTGCCTGTAGAACTATGGATGGAGGTTTGTGACACTGTACAGGAGGCAGGGATCAAGACCATCTCCAATAAAAAAAATGCAAAAATACAAAATGGTCATCTGAGGAGGCCTTACAAATAGCTGAGAAAAGAAGGGAAGCCAAAGGCAAAGGATAAAAGGAAAGACATACCCACTTGAATGTAGAGTTCCAAAGAACAGCAGAGAAAGATGAGATGATCAATGCAAAGAAATAGAGGAAAACAATAGAATGGGAAAGACTAGAGATCTCTTCAAGAAAATCAGATACATCAGGGGAACATTTCATGCAAAGATGGGAACAATAAAGGACAGAAACAGTATGCTGTTAAAGTGCTACACTCAATATGCCAACAAATTTGGAAAACTCAGCAGTGGCCACAGGACTGGAAAAGGTCAGTTTCATTCCAATCCCAAAGAAAGGCAATGCCAAAGAATGTTCAAACTACCACCACAGTTGCACTCATCTCATACACTAGCAAAGTAATGCTCGAAATTCTCCAAGGCAGGCTTCAACAGTACATGAACCATGAACTTCCAGATGTTCAAGCTGGATTTAGAAAAGGCAGAGGAACCAGAGATCAAATTGCCAACATCCGTTGGATCATTGAAGAAGCAAGAGACTTCCAAAAAATAATCTACTTCTGTTTTATTGATTACGCCAAAGCCTTTGACTGTGTAGATCACACCAAACTGTGGAAAATTCTTAAAGAAATGGGAATACCAGACCACCTGACTTGCTTCCTGAGAAATCTGTATGCAAGTCAAGAAGCAACGGTTAGAACCAGACATGGAACAACAGACTGGTTCCAAATTGGGAAAGGAATATGTCAAAGCTGTATACTGTCACCCTGCTTATTTAACTTCTATGCAGAGTATATCATGCCAAATGCCGGGCTGGATGAAGCACAAGCTGGAATCAAGATTACTGGGAGAAATATCAATAACCTCAGATACGCAGATGACACCAGCCTTATGGCAAAAAGCAAAGAACTAAAGAATCTCTTCATGAAAGTGAAAGAGTGAAAAAGCTGGCTTAAAACTCAACATTCAGAAAACAAAGATCATGGCATCCAATCCCATCACTTCATGGCAATTACATGGAGAAACAATGGAAACAGTGAGAGACTTTAATTTTGGGGGCTCCAAAAGGACTGCAGATGGTGACTGCAGCCATGAAATTAAAAGACGCCTGCTCCTTGGAAGAAAAGCTATGACCAACCTAGGCAACATGTTAAAGAGCAGAGACATTAATTACTTTGCTGACAAAGATCCGTCTAGTCAAAGCTATGGTTTTTCCAGTCGTCATGTATGGATGTGAGAGTTGGAGTATAAAGAAAGCTGATCACCTAAGAACTGATGCTTTTGAACTGAGGTGTTGGAGAAGACTCTTGAGAGTCCCTTGGACTGCAAGGAGATCCAACCAGTCAGTCCTAAAGGAAATCAGTCCTGAATATTCACTGGAAGGACTGATGCTGAAGCTGAAACTCTTATACTTTGACCACCTGATACAAAGAACTAACTCCTTGGAAAAGACCCTGATGCTGGGAAAGACTGAAGGCAGAAGAAGGGGACAACAGAGAATGAGATGGTTGGATGGCATCACTGACTCAATGGACATGAGTTTGAGCAAGCTCTGGGAGTTGGTGATGGACAGGGCATGCTACAGTCCATGGGGTTGCAAAGAGTCAAGATAAAACTGAGTGACTGAACAACAAAATGTGAATAAATCTGAATATAATGAAATAGATGTACTCTTAGGAAAAGTATTCTAGAAGAAGAAAATCCAAAAAACTATTATGAGAAAAACAACAACGAAAACAAAGTAGCCAAAGACCTACTTGCACTACTTATTCCCAAAAGAAAAAAAAAGATCCAATTCACCGACTTCTACCAAGGAACAGCTTAAGGAATAGACAACTGCAGTACTTGTAAAAGTTATTTCAGAGTACTTAAGAGACAAACTTCCAAGTACAAAAATCTGACAAAGACAGTTCAATTAAAGCAAATCTAAAAACCTCGACTACACGTAAATTTTAAACTGTTTCTTAAACAGATTGACACTAAAAACCACAGCATTTCAACAGTTTTTTTTTTTTTTAATCAGAGAAAATGTAACTTAAAAAGAGTTAATTTCCTAAATTCATTACCCAAAAAGCCAACAACCTGGACTTCCCCAGTGGCGCAATGGATAAAAATCTGCCTGCCAATGCAAAGGACACAGGTTAGATCCCTGGCCTGGGAAGATTCCACAGCAGTGGGGCAACTAAGCTCACGCACCGCAGCTACTGAGCCTGTGCTCCACAACACGAGAACCACTGCCATCAGAAGCGCGTTCACTGTAGCCAGAGTAGTGCCCTCTTGCTGCAGCTGGAGAAAGCCTCCACAGCAACAAAGAGCCAGCGCAGCCAAAATGAATTAATTAGTTAAAAAAAAAACCAACAATCCAAGAGAAAAAAAGTCAGAGTATAAACTGATAATTCAACAACAACAACAAAGAAATACATACGGTTTGTGACACTCTACCCCACTAAAAGAAACGCAAATAAAATACAATTTCTCTCTAACCTCCAGTAGCAAAGATCAAAGAGTCTGACAACATAATGAACTGACAAAGGTGCAGAGAAAACCCAGGCTCCTGGAAGTTGGGACTGACTGAGGACCTTGAGGTATAATCTGGAATTGTATCAATGGGACCACTACATATGGCTTAGCAACTCCACTTCTATAAAATTTATTCTACAGGCATATCTACATACTCACAAAATGAGCTGTGCAAGACACGGAGTGTAATACTGTTTGTAATAGCAAAAGATGTAAAAGTCCTAAATGTCTACCAATAGACAGGCATATACTTGCAAAGAACAATTAAATAAACTATGATACAGCCATATAACTATAGGCTTCCCAGGTGGCTCTGGGGAAAGAAAGAATCTGCCTGCCAATGCAGGAGTTCCATCCGTAGGGCGGGCAACCCAATCCAGTATTCTTGCCTGACAAATCCATGGACAGAGGAGCCTGGCAGGCTACAGTCCATAGGGTCACAAAAGAGTCAGACACGACTGAGCAACATCATCAACATGCAGCAGTTAAAATCAATGTGCCAATTGTACATGCAATGAAACAGAACCATCTCCAAGATAAACTGTTAAAAGATTGTTAAAAGTAACCTATGTGTGTTTTGTTGTGTGTGTGTGTGTGTGTGTGTGTGTGTATATATATATATATATTCATTCTATCTCTGGTGGAAAAGTCCATCTCACTAGACCTAACTGGTTGTCTCTGGGGAGGGAACTGATGGCTGGTAACTGGATTTGACTCTTCTGTATACCTTTGTGTTTTGCCATGTGCATTCATTACTTATTGAAAAGAATTTTAATAAAGCTAATGGTTGCTCTGAATCGCCTGCCTTATCATTTCTGAATTTAACCTTACCCTAAGAAATGTGTCAAGATAAAGAAAATTTTGCTACACTTCCTAACAATCTTTTTTATATATATATATAGTATTAGAAAATACATCTGAAATGCTTTGAAACTGTTAATCACTTCTACCAGAATATAATTTATATAGTTTTTATTTATATCAGATAAAAAATATCATTAATGATTTGTGTACTTACCGAACCTTTTTTCCATTTTCAGTAATTTTTGTTACATTTAATAATCCATATTTCTCTTGACCCTATGGTATGGAACAGAGGTATTACTGTTTATACATCATTCATATAGGCAATGAGGTCTAAATTCTTACATACAACTGAATCAAAATGATCTGGTACTCTAATATTAGCTTAAAAGAAAAGATTAGTCAGTAGTAATATGTTTAGTTGTATAATATGTTAAAAATACAATTTCCTAATACTTCTGTAAAGTTATTTTCAGTTAAAAAAATTATTTTCAGTTATTTTTATAATTAAGCACTTGGTCTTCTCAAGTAACAGCAGCCATAAGGTAAAGTCAAACTAGATTTCCATATGAATGCTACAAGTCAGCACTGGAAAAGTGATTTATGACTTTCTGTTCAAAGCAAGGGATACAATGCTATAAGGATAAATATCACAAGAAAAGGAATTATTTATTCTGTTGTCACTGTACAACATTATAGTCTGAAAATTATTTAAGATACCCACTTTGTCAGAATATAAAAATAACCAGGTGGAACAAATGCAGTGACTGTATTTAATAAAGTAACTGGTACTCTGCATAGAATTGGCCTTAATGTGGCATAAAGAATTCACTACATGCTCCATTAAACATATGATCACATGGTGAACTGGGCTCTAGACTAACTACACCTATTAGTCAGTGGATGTAAAACCCAGTTACGCAGCTTTACCATCACACCCTAGGAAGGCAAAAGCCGCTGTGCTCAAGTTAAATATCATCTTAACATCCTTCCAGGTGGGACTGAAGAAGGGCTTCTCACTGCTCTCGCCTCCTATATTCAAATCAATTTAATCAAAATGAGTTAATGCCTATAGCAATCATCAGCATTAATGAGCACTGTACACACAGGACAAAGCAGTCAATTTTATTTCAACTGAAACATACATACGATATACACACACAGGGAAAAAAGACTCCCAATTCAGAATTTACTTCTAACTATTTGACTCATACCTCAGCTATGTTCTCAATGTACTTTAATTAGGAAAAACAACCAAATTTTTCTTGTACAGGAGATAAATATTGAGTATTTTCTCACTAATGTCTAAAAGATAATATTTCCCTGGTCTGATAAGAAAAAGTCACATCTATAGACAAAGCTGACTAACTGTTCTATTAATCACTTTTGTACACTGGGAACTTGGGAAATATCCACACTACTGAAATTTTTTTCACAAAGCTTAAGGTTGGCTCTCCTTAGATATGCCAAGTCTGATTCTTTTTGTAAGAACTCTCTATTGCCTCTCAATAAAAACATCAATTACATAGTTAAAAGCATGCACAGGACATTAAGAACATTCCCTATTTCAGAATGCAGAGAAGGGGGGGAAAAAAAACTTTCAATGATCCAGAAACTAAGTAACATTAATCTGAAAGGATGGGCCCTGGTTGTGTAAGCACAGGAGCAGGAATAAGCCTACTAAAAACGCCAAAGCTGGAACAGTGTGGGTGAACAAGCAGAGACACGACGGAAATGCCAGCATCAAAACAGGAAGATAAACGGAAGGGACAGCAGCAGCGACAGATGGCCAGAGCCTGAGGGATGAAAAAAACACTCTGGATCAGGGATTCTTACCTGAGCTGTGAATGGACCGATACTGCACAAAACCGTGCCTGTGCAGACATCATTCAAGGGCAGGGCCCAGAGTACCCAGGAAATTCTCACAGGGACCAAGACCCAAGCACTAACGCTCTAAGGAGCAAGCACTCAACGTGAACGTAAGAACAAAATCTGCCACATTCAAAGCATACAGGTGCAAAGCAATGACCACACCAACGAGAAGTGCAGTGAGAAAGGCACCCCTAACTCCCCCTGTGAGGAAGGAAGGGGGTCAGAGCAGCTTGCTAGAGACTGAGGACCAGGAGGAGCTAGATGGAAACACAGCGGGTGGAGATGACAAACCGGTGAGGCCACAGAGGCCAAAGGAGCATCAGCTGCAAGAGCTGTAAGTTCTCTCCACGTACTGAGGTGGAGAAGTAGCAAGAAACAAAGGCAGTGGAGAGAATGAAGCAGACGCAGGTGACAATGGACTCAAGCGGAACACTCCTAGTTACCACAAGAGACGCTCAGGCCTGGACCAGGGCAGTAAGCGAGTCAAAGTGTTAGTCGCTCAGTCGTGTCCAACTCTTTGCGACCCTGTGGACTGTAGCCCATCAGACTCCTCTGTCCATGGAATTCTCCAGGCAAGAATACTGGAGTGGGTTGCCATTCCCTTCTCCAGTGAAGGAGTGAACAGGGGCCAAATGTGAGAATGATTCAGAAGACAGAGCTGACAGGGATGGGAAGAGGGAAGAGCTGGGAATCTCCCAAGCTCGAGCAGCTGGGTAGAGGGGGGTCCCTCAGCGTCAAGAACGCTCTTTGTTGTTGTTTTTCACTTTTTGGCAGCGACAAGCAGCATGTGGGATTTTAATTCCCCGACCAGGGACTGAATCTGTCCCTCCTGCATTGGATGCATAGGGTCTTACCACAGGACCACCAGGCATTCTCTAGAGGAGCTTTCCCAACCCCTCAAGTAGGAGCTCCTCCACCTATGACTACGGCCCCTCGTTCACCTGTGTTGCATTTAATGCAAAGCACTATTACATATAATTTACTCACCCTCTATCAGGCTGTATGCTGGAACTAGATCTGCTGTGCTCATCGCTGTATGACAGCGCCCAGCACAGTGGCTAGCAGCAACCTGGGGCTCAATATATATTTATTGAAGTAATTAACCCACAAAGTAGCTGTGTGGTGCGGCTAAAAAATAAAATTAAATAAAATAAAAGAGGGCATTAAGAAAAGAAATATAAGAGAAGGTCAGTGATGGAAGGTCAGTAATTAAAGAACAAAGTAGCTGTGCTATCACACTACTAAGAAATGTAAGAGAGGGACTTCCCTGAGTCCAGTGGTTAAGAATTCACCTGCCAACGCAGGGCACATGGGTTACATTCCTGGTTCAGGAAGACCCCCACGTGCCACAGAGCAACAAAGAAAGATCCCACATGCCGCAATGCAGATCCTGCGTGCCACAACGCAGATCCTGCATGCCACAACAGTAGGAGCCCGTGCACCTAGAGCCTGTGCCCCAAAACAAGAGAAGCCACCACAGTGGGAAGCTGGCGCACTGCAACTAGAGTAGCTCCTGCGCACTGCAACTAGAGAAAGCCTGTGCAGAGCAACAAAGACCCAGCGCAGCCAAAAACAAACAAATAACTCCTCTCTTCCACTGCAGGGGGTGTGGGTTTGATCCCTGGTCAGGAAGTTAAGATCCTGGATGCTGTGTGCTACAGCCAAAAAATAAAATTTAATAATAAAAGAAGGCATTAAAAAAAGAAATGTAAGAGAAGGTCAGTGATGGAGAAAATAAAGCTTTAGCTCTTAAACACTGAAGTTCTGCATCTGACATAAAAGTGATGAGCAGGAGGATACAGGTTTGACTATCCAGGTGTGAGCTTTGGAAAAAGGAATTTAGACAGATTTTTCATACTATTTGGTGTACTTTTCTCCACTTAGGATCAAAGTCCATCAATGTGTTTGTGTAGCTTACTAAAATAACTTCATAAAAACTTTGTTAGGTCCTCTAAAATCTGTCCATACTCACACAAATATTTCTTAGCCCTCTAAAAACTGTCCATACTCACACACAAATATTTCTTAGTCTAAATATGCTGATACTCCAAAGTTTCCAAAGGAAACTTCAAGTTGAAAATAAGCAGGAAAGTTTTACTAAGAACTAGTAAAATTGGTTAAGGTTGAACCAAAAAGACTGTAATAAGATTGTCTTAACCTAATAAGGCAAGAAAACAATCAAATATTTGTTCCGTTGAGTAATCTGGGAAAACTTCCACAGGTTCATAACCTCTTTGCAGGCTCCAGAATTTGTAACTGATTTTGCATTCATTTAGTAAAGTAAACATTTCCCAATTTTGGGTAATAACTGTTAATATCAAAATCAATATCTCCCAAGAAAACTTTTATCTTCAGTTAATCATCTTATAATAATGTAATAAAAAAATTCTTTCCACACAGAGGAAGAATATAATGTCAAAAAAGAACCACTGTAATGAAACTTCCAGGACAGGTAAATCCATACAGATCTTCAAACTAGAGCTTACTGCGGGGACGGGAGAAGGGGCAGGGAAATGTACAGTGACTGCTTGATGGGTAGGGGTCTCCTGATGAAAGCGTCCTAAAACTAGGTACATATTGTAAATACACTAAAGCCACTGAATTACAAACTTTAAAATAGTTAGTGACTAATTTTATGTTAAGTGAGTTTCACCTAGATTAAAAAAATGTTTAAAGAACCAGTTTTATTTAAAAAAAATTAATGTCTAAATCATGTTCAATGGAAAAAAATTAAGACAATCTATCCACTAAACACACTTGTTAAAGAACGTGTTGAAATGTCCTTTGCTCCAAAGTGGATCAAGCACTTTAATACCATTATTTGAAAACATAAGGTCAAAGCTTGTTTCCAAATTATATATTCAAAATTGTATTCACTATTTAGTAACTGAAAACTTTAAAATGCATATTCTCATAGGTACATTGGGACAAATAGAGATTAGGTCTTTAGATCAGCCTACAAAATCCTACTGAATCCATGCTCTAGTCATACTGTAGAGAAATATTATCAATTTTTTAAAAGATGTATAGACTACCTATTTCTAAAAAGGACTTCAGGTGACTATGAAAAACAATGTATTTGAAAACTGGAAAGAACAAGAAAAAAATGAACATGTTTAAAATTTGTATTAACGGATGAAATTTTAATCTGCTTTGATTAGAAGAGACGGAATGAAGACATTATATGCAAGTGAACAAAGCTTGTAAAAAAAGACCACGTATTATATGATTCTATTCATATGAAAGGACCAGAACAGGCAAATCTAGTGAGATATAAAGTAATTACTGGCTGCTTAGGGCTTGATGGAGTGTGGAGGTAGAAGGGGTCATGACAGATGAGTACTTCTTTTCAAGGTGATGAAGATATTCTAAATAAGTGTAACAATAGTTGCATGTATCTGAATATATTAATACTAACAACCACCAAACTGTACAGTTTAAATGGGTGAATGGTACAGTATGTTAGTTATATTTCAATACAGTTTTAATTAAAAAAAAAAAAAAGAGATTTGAGAGGTAGCTGGGCAATTTGCAGAGATTTAAAGATGACACCAAGTAACTAACACTAACAGTGTCAGTTTCATTTCTACATTTGTAGCTTCTTTTTTCTTACCACTAAGGCTTTATGCCAACCAGATTTTAAGTCAAAGAACTAAGAAAATATTTGCTCATATTAACTGGGTAAGAGTGGGAAAGACAGGTAAAAGACTCAGTTCAAACAGTACGAGTGGAGGACAGGGAGCAGAGGCTGAGGAAGATATTCAGGGGACAGAAGCCTCTGGGCGTGGGGGCAGTTGGAGGGTGCTGAACTGCGGGATGGGGGGAAGGACACTCTACACTTATGAGAAAACAGAATAGCCTTAGGCAGAATTAACAGAGTTGTTTTTTTTTTTTTCCCACATGCAAGCAAATAAAGAACGAAACAGAATCCTGATGAGGTAGTTCCCTGCCACAGCCATGAGAGGGGACCCTGAGTCCAGACAGTCAGGGTGCTTGGCAAACCCTTGAGAAAGGATAACTGCCTGCGGGAAAAAGCTGCAAACAGTCCTTTGTAACCTACGTGGGACATTTATAAACTCATGTTTCTAGGATTACCTAGAAATTCCCTTTTACCAAAATATAAATAATTTATAAAAGGTCTTCTTAGAAGTTATACATTACCCATACTTTAGTTTAAAAAGGTTTTCCTTTTTCTAGCTAGATGGATAAATTAAGATACTGTAGTAACAGTACCTTAGGTTCATACAATAATTCTTGACAAAACCACTAAAATCACATTTACTTTTATCTTTATTTGATGTTTACGTACCCAGGACTGTGTTAAACAATGTAAAAGAAAAAAGGAGAAAACAGCCCCTATCTATCCCTATGAGTCCCTTTGCAGTTTAAACTCTCAGCAGGGAGATGGGGGAACACAAGGTAACTTTCACTCCATGGATGCAGTCAATGACTTGCAACTCAGAGAACTGTTATGCTGAGGTTAGTGGGGGCAGGACCTACAGAATCCTCCTCCAAGTCAGCTCAGGATTAACTGTAGGTGCAGAGAAGCCAAGGAGCAGGGTAGGCAATGAAACCTTCTGAGCAACATCAGAAGGACAGGTGGACAACATGTTAGACGAATCAAAAGACCAGACTTGCTCAGGGAAGGGAGGAAGAGCCTGTAAAAGGAAAGCACCATCTGTGAAAATCTGGGTCCCTAGGAAATCAGAAGTATCCTAATAAAGTTTATTCCTTAAAATTAAGGAAATAACAATGAAAGTTTGTTTTTTAAAAAACTTTACAAATTTTATTTCTTCATTCGGCAAAACTCCCTGGAACAGCAAAACTCTACTGCACTGAGTACTCTGGTTCTGCTCTAAGAAAGCTTTCCTTTGTCTAGTGGGGAAGACATTAACTAAGGGTTGGAAGCTCCTACAAGAAATAAGAAATGAAAAGAGTTGCTCTATTTTATGGAATCAAATAACATATACTTAAATGCTATGAAGAGGACTACAGGGAAAGTATGAAAGTGAAAATGATAGTGGCTCAGTCCTGTCCGACTTTTTGTGACCCCATGGACTGTTGCCCGCCACGCTCTGTCCATGGAATTTCCCAGGCAAGACTACTGGAATGGGTAGCCATTCCCTTCTCCAGGAGATCTTCCCGACCCAGCGATTGAACCCAGATCTCCTGCATTACAGGCAGATCCTTTACTGACCCACCAGGGAAATCCACTACAGGGAAATCTGACCAAATCTAGAGGATTAGAATAAAATTCGGAGTCTGAACCAAGCTCTAAGGAATGACCTAGAAGTTGACTGGACAAAGATATGAGGGACACGGGTTTCAGTACATGAAGGCCCTGGAGCTGAAGAGCCAGAAGGCAGTGAGAACAAGTGAGCGGGGCTGAGGATCCAGGACAGGCACAGCCTCGCAGACCTCAACACAGAGTTTAGTCCCCCTTTCTGAAAGGAAATGGAGCCACTGGAGGGGAAGAGGAGGAGCAGCAAATTGCAGGAAGACTTGGGGAGGGAGGTCCTGCAAACATTGAGGTCAAGTAGAATTTCTCCATCGTTAAGAGTGAAGAGAAGTCACCGGCGGTTTTCCAAGCTTAGGAGAAACCTCAGGTTGAGTTAGGTACTGCCAATATTACCTGGCATAGGCTGGGTGATGCATCTGACGGTTTAGAAGGGAAAAGGGCATCTAAGCTCGTTAATAAGGAGGAGGGTGCTTCTTACCTTTGGACTGTTGGCCTGAGGAAGAAAGGGTAATGTGTAAACTTGATAGTATTCTCCAGGGACTTTAACATTTATGTTCAAAAGCCAAACATAAATTCATCCCTTATAAATATGGTATACAAGTTGATCATGAAGGTACCATATTTTGCACAAAGCAGAGAATTTTAAATCAGTAAAATTTAATTAATTTTTAATTAATTAAAAATTTAATTAATTTAATTTTTAATTTAAACCTATTATCTGGTTATTTTTTGAGAGACCAATGAAATTTTATAGAAGCTCAAGAGATATTTAAACATTACACTTAAGAGAAAATTAATTTGCTGAAACTGATTGAAATAACTGGACTATATTTTCTACTTGCTGCTATCATACTAACTGTATCTTGGTGCTTTGGTGAAGAGGGAGAAGACTCATGTTCAGGATAGCAGGGTTTTGAGGCAGATGGAGATTCCTACAAAAAATAAGTAATGAAAAATGTTACTCTATTTCATATAATTGTATTTCTCCCTCTACTCATAGAAGGAGAGCTTAATAAGGGAGGCTGAGAAAAATTTTTTCCTAGTTACTTCCCTTCTATATTTAGCTATGAAACTAATATGGTACAGATGTGAAAACTACAGATGTCATAAAGTTTATAAAATATGGCATATTTTGTACCAATTACTATAAACTTAAATATCATATACAGGATTACTCAAAAGAAATGAGGCATGCTGCCTTAAAATCATGATGCTGCATCAGCTTAAATTAACCATATTTAAAATAAATAAAATCTGCACACTTGTGGATAAAAATGTTAACAGTCAACATGTTAATTTGCTCTTGGTGTGAATCCTGGTAGGATTTGGCACAGAACACTCACAGGAACTACTTGGCAACTGCCAGAATGAGAACTTGTATTTAATTAAACTGCTATTAATATTTAATATAATTCATAGCTAACCCCAGTTATTAGAAATAAACAAAGATTTTTTTTTAGTATGCAAAGAAGAAACCTCAGATTTACAGATTAATAACTCACCCGAAAAAAAAGGAATATTTTAAAATCTAAGCCTACAAGAGTATAATAGAAGGAAGCCAATAATGTGCATTCTCAAAGAAATTCTGCTTTGTCAATATTAGAATGGTATGTGATTTCTACCTCAGGTATTTGTAACACTATTCATGGAGGATAGGACCAAAGAAACATTTTATTGGTACCAACAGCCAAGTTCCATTTAAATGTTCTCTGTTCTCCTAGAAGCTTTGAATAATTTCAGGAAAAGAGAATTAGGAAAATCATATGCCAACATCTATTATTAACTTTCCGATAAAGCCAGATAATTTCTCTGGACATTCATCTTCACATCTGTATCATCTACTTTTCTATACTTATGAAACTGGATAAAATACTGGTGATGAGCCTGGGAATTTTTATTAAATCACAATACAAAACCGTTCATTCAACATCCATTTACTTGGAAAAAAGTCTTCAGGTTCATAACCTATACAATTTGTAAATACAGAAACTAGGCAGCAGTGAAATTTTACAGGAAGAATTCCTGAAGGGACAACCTTAAAAGCAAACATCCAAGGCCTACATATAAATAGAGAAAACATTAAAATCATATCAAATATTTCTTTATAAAAAGAAATTACATTTAATGTCCAAATGACAGTTTAGCCTCATTTAAGTATTTTTTTCGACAGCTTCAGAAGTTTTGCTTTTCCACTTCTTGACTTCTAAAGAGTGCTTAATATTAAAACAGTGTGAGAAAAAGAGGGAAGATTTGATGACCCATAAACTAGAAAATAAGTAACTGAATAAAATGAGTGGTAACTACATACCCTCACCTACTTCCTTCAAGGTTGTCTGGCAACTGAATTAGGACCTATAGCATTGTAACAACATTTGCCACACAGTATTAGGTTTCTATGATTACTTTTCAAGTTATGCAGATTTTACCCCTTGTATTAGTCCACCAGGTTGTTCTGGTATAGTCCCTCTTTTATAATCTTGAATCTTAAAAACATATATACTAGAAGATGATGATAAGTAACAGAGTTTATCTGATGAAATAATTATCTAAGATTCCCATTTATAAAGGTAGAGGGGAAAAAGCCATTTCTACAAAAATAAGTCTAGTCTCAAGAAAATCACGTTATCATATTCTGAAACAATTAGATAAAAAAGGATATGAAATAAGAACTCCACATGTTATTCTAATAATATACTGAAAATGAATCTCAAGAAAGATTACAAAGAGGTAAGAAATTTTAAGTCTACACCAGCAAAAAAAGCATCCTTTTTATTCTAGAGTTCACTGGATGATGCAATAGAGTTGGTTCAACCATAGCTTGGGCATTAGAGCATTCATCACATACAGTACAGGAGTTTTTTGTATACAATGAAGTGTAATCTGGTTCTTATAGTTAAATGAATTTTTCTATTATTAATAAAATCTCTAGGACTCTTACCTATATAGGTTAACTTAAATTCTAATATATTTCCAAGCCTTCAATAGCACAGACTCCAGAATTTCATTCCTTTAATATGCCCTCTACACTCCACCACCTAATATCCTTACAAATAGAAATTAGAAGTACTTATTTGACTGACTGATAGAGACAATTTAAAAATGAATTTAGGACTGAAAGTATCCAAACACAGAGAAATATGCCTCAGGAGAGGGCCTCCTGCTTTCACTAACGTGCCTGCAAATGCAGGAAACCTATTAACTATGCCGAAGGAGAATCCTGTTGGTAAAATAGAGAGTCCCCAGTGCCAAATATTTCAGTTTTAGGGTGTTACTGCCACTCTCACTTCATCAGCACCACTTTAACATCAGTATGTCTGATGTCTATAAATCTGTAGTAAGTTCCTATTCTATCACCGGACTTGAGGTCATAAGGTAAAGATGTAACTCACAAGGAAGTTAAAAATTCTACCGCTTTTCCAATCTCATGTTTGCATCAAAATCCACTCCCTATTTCAAACAGAGAACAAGACTTCTCAGAAGCACTTTGAGCAGAGAGCTGTTAGGGAAACAGGAGGAGCAGGCTTTCAATCTTCCTGGGATGGGAAAGTTAATTAAATGTCTTTACCATTAAATCTCTTAGAAACTGAAGACAAACAATAATGATGTGTGAATTTAAAATGAGATTATGAAAAAAATCTATCACCCACCAGGCCCAAATGTTATCAGGTATACATACATCATTATGCCATAAGTCAAAAACCAGAAAACTTCAAAACCAATCCCCACTCTGGGACAAACAGATATGGCATGCAATAAAACAGTCACCACCAAGGTATGAGACTCAACAAAGAAGAAAATAAAGCATAAAGAACTTGCCCGAGTTCTCAACAGATTTATTTTCTCAGAATGTCCTACCTTGTCATTGGCGTCCAGCACAATGGTGCTATGTCTCCACTTTGACAATACTATTGGTTCTTGCAGCCGCCTGTCCAGACTCCTACTTTTAATAATTTCTCTTTGCTGCTGAGATGAAGCGTTGTACTAAAGAAAACAAATTACACCTCATAAATAATAGAAACAAAAGTGGAATCTAAACATGCTGGCTCCGAGTGACACGTGGCATCAGGCAAAGCTCACCAGGTGACACTAAAAGGAGTTCACTCATCTCTGACCAGCACCTGGCACAAGTTCACACACTTGGGTGTTGGAGAGACCGAGTTCATGTTATTTTTGGCAAAACACTTAATATCCCCAAGTTTAAATTGCATTCACTGTAAAACAGATACAACAGAAGCAGAGGGTTAAATAGCATATAAAAAGTGCTAAATGTTGCCCTGATAGGGTCTCAATAAATATTCGTTATTATGATTTGTAAAATGAGATCACCAGACTAATTAATTTTTTAAAGTTCCTTCTACTCTGAAAATCCACATGAATTCAGTTATTGGCTTATGTTTTTAAAATGATGCTTTCATACACAACAGTACGTTGCTGCTGCTGCTGCTAAGTTGCTTCAGTCATGTCTGACTCTGTGCGACCCCATAGACAGAAGCCCACCAGGGTCCCCCGTCCCTGGGATTCTCCAGGTAATAACACTGGAGTGGGTTGCCACTTCCTTCTCCAATGCATGAAAGTGAAAAGTCAAAGTGAAGTCGCTCAGTTGTGTCTGACTCTTAGCGACCTCATGGACTGCAGCCCACCAGGCTCCTCCATCCATGGGATTTTCCAGGCAAGAGTACTGGAGTGGGGTGCCATTGCCTTCTCCACACAATAGTATATTCACATTTTAAAGGGCTTTTTGTTTTTACTTTTACTTTCCCTTTATAGGCCAAGTACACTACTATTTATTTCTCTGAAGTGGTAAAATGCAACCAAGTCAAACAGTAGTGACCGTACTAGTGCCAGACACCAATCGTGAATATATCAGTTGTGTACAAAGGATAAGTGCTGTGCTTAGTCGCTCAGTTACGTCCCACACTTTTCGACCCCATGGACTGTAGCCCACCAGGCTCCTCTGTCCACGGGGATTCCCCACTGCAGTGGGTCGTCATGCCCTCCTCACAAAGGATAAGTAGTAACTGCCAATAAAAAACTACATATAAAATTAAGAACACATTATTAATAAGATTCTAAGTCTTGCAATGTTTGAAATGTCAAGTAGACCACCAGGCATAAACATTTGAGAAATGTGAGGTTTAAGAGTTATGCTGTTTCATACAGGCAGTTTTAATATATTATAAATAATAAATTATAATAAAATGACAAAAGAAAATTCATCTATTTTTAAGGGATACATTCTTCTCCTGACACCAAAGTATTCCTAATACCTACTTCCCAAAAACCCCAGTAAATCTTAAATTTTAATGACTCTTTGTAATTTCAGTGAAATTAAATTATTTTATCTTATTAAATTTCAATAATACATAATTTACACTGTTTTTATTATTTTAAAAAAACCTTCCAACATCTTTCTCCACAGTATGTCATTTCTTCCCTTTCCAAAATGAGTCCATGCAGGCCCTCCAAACTATTTCCCAAAGCTGTTACTTCATTTTTCACATCAGAATTTGCCAAAGCCAGGCAGTCACATGGGTATATGTTTTTCACTCACTGTTGCCTAACAAACAGCAATCTTAAAATCTGTTACACAAGTTCACAAAAGGATCATTTATAGAATGAACAAAGATGAAGATTAAAGGCTTCCCCCCAAAAAATTCTGTGAAATAAATTTCTTAAGTGCAGAAACCCAGTTATTAAGTAGAGTTGTATTATCACTTCAATACAATCATTGTTAGGAACAATTAAAATGTGCAGTTGTGTGTAGCTTGTGTATGAACTTTAATGGATATCTACCCTAGCTTTTGAACTTTATAATTACCACAACTGTTTAGAAATCCTTTTAGCAGGGCAACAAAAACAATGTAAAATTAAACTGGGTAATAATTACCATTTTAAAGGTGTTGACAGTTTTACTAGGCAATCGTATGTTCATAAAAGCAAATAAAGCATAAATAAAATGTGATATAAAATCTAATGTAGACAGAAGACAAAAATAAAGTGTCACGTAATTTTAGAAAAGAAAAGTAAGACGACACCACAGTTAAAATACACACACAAACACATCTAGTTGAACAAGATGACTAAAACTTTACATTTAAAAAATCTTAAAAAACACCTCTTTTAAGAATTTTAATTGCATTTTTATTTGAATAATTTCAAACATACAAGAGAATAGCAACTATAGTAAAAACCCACCACTGAGCTCCAACATAACTAAGACAGGTAACTTTCTGATTAATAGAGAAATAAAATATGAGGGTACCCTGAGCACATTTTTTAGATTCCGTTCCTCTTCCCCTCCCCAGCAAGGGCTTCCCTGGTGGCTCAGAAAGTAAAGAATCTGCCTTGCAACGCCGGACACCTTGGATCGATGCCGGGGTCTGGAAGATCCCCTGCAGAAGGAAATGGCAACCCACTCCAGTATTCTTGCCTGGAGAATCCCAGGGACGGGGGAGCCTGGTGGGCTGCCGTCTATGGGGTCACACAGAGTCAGACACGACTGAAGTGACTTAGCAGCAGCATAACTACGTATTATTTGTGGGCTTTTAAATTTTATATAAACGGAATCATATCACACATATCAATCTTCCATTTGGTTTTTCACTCAATAATCTTTTTATTAAAAAACAACAACAACAACAAAAAACTAAATCCATGTTGGTGAGTTTGCAGCTCAAATTCATTTATACTTCACTTCCTCATAACACTACCTTGTATGTGGATGATAGGGGTAGAGTAGGATAATCAAATAGCTCAGAAATACCATTTGAGGAGTGTAGATAGAGAGGAACTTTAGGGGGCTCTGGAAGACCACAATACGTTAATGATCACTGAAGAAAGCAGGCTTGCTTAACCACAAAACCAAGCAGGCTTGCTTAGCGGCAAAACCCATGCAACCGAAGCCTGAGACATGCTCCCAAACAATAAAACAATGCTGGCATGAGACCCACATCCTGCCTAGTGAACTAAGTTAACGATACCTAGGACATGCTCTCTGCCTGCATAAAGAAAACAGTGATTTATGGAAAGGTGACACTCCAAAGTGAAAGACCCTCATTGTACTGAGACCTGAAGTAATTTTTCCATAGCAGCATGACAGCCCTGGCTTGACCAGGCAGGGACAAAACTCCCGTGCCCCATCTGGAGGAGGAGCTGATGATGAAAGCATGATGTCTACTCAAGAATGAGACAGATGGTCTTTTGCCCTTCCCTACTTTTCCTTTGATTATAAAACTGCAAGCCAGTAAGTTCTCAGCATTTGTCACTCTCTCACCCACCCACTTGTAAGCCCCACAAGTGTCTTACTCTAATAGTCACATCTTATCCACTACTTTGCCTCTTGCTGAATTCTTTTTGTGCTGAGATACAAAGGACCAGAGCTCTCTGGAGCCCAGTGAAACGCCACCTAGCAGTTTCACAGACAGCACAATTTAACCTTCTGAACGGTGGGGTACTGACAGCACTCCACCAGCAGAATATAATACTCTCCACTGCCTTACTTGGTACTGTTCAATTTATATGCATTTGTGTATAGAAAATAAATGTATATACTTATGTATAATGTTACTTCATTGCTTTCATTCTCCTGGTGACATGGAAATTCTTTTCAAATACTTATTTCATGAATTTCCTTTCCTCCATATGGCTTAGTCATGTTAGGTGGTTAGAATAGGAAAAAGGAGTCCAGAATGGTGGTGGCTAAAAGACAAGGAAGAGAAAAGCCCACAAAAATAGAACAAAGGAAGGTCTGAGGACCACAGTGAGGACCTCAGGTAGAACAAACAGCACTCCTGACTAGCCCAAGTTACATAGGGCAGGCCCAGGGGGAGGAAAAACATATAAAAAGAGGAGCCAGAGGGCCCGGGGTCTCTCTCCCGCGCGCACTGTCTCTCTTTCTCTCTCTCTCCCCCTCTACTTCGCGGCTTTTGGGTCAGCATGCCCTCATGCCTGGAGGATGTATTTTCCAAATAAAACTGAGCTGTAACACAGAGCTGTAACACTGTCTGAGAACTGTGACACACCTAGGGCTTTAACGTCCGTCGCTTCAAATTTTTGTTGTGACGAGACAGAACCAAGGAAATTACACACTACCCTGACAGTCATGTATTTTGCCTACCTTCAATTAGGTTCTCTCTCTCACTAGTGTGTACATAAAGAACCAGCAAGTTCTTTATACATCTTGGTTTCTAAGCCTTTGTAAGCTTTGCAAATTGAATGTAGCTTTTCTGAGCCCAAAGCTCATCTCTTCCCCTTTGTGTATGGTATCTTTAATATTAAAAGGTGTTCTGCTGCTGGATTGTAGGTAGTCACATCTGTCCATCTTTTCCTTTATAGTTTTTCCTTACACAGTCTTATTGAAGAAATGCTTCCTACTCTGAAGTCAAAGACATTCTCTGATCCAGCATTCTATAGCCTTTAAAGTTTTGCTTATTACATTTACAACTGTCATCTACCTGGAATTAATCATTAGGTGAGAAGTCAAGATCTATGTTTATTTCATTTTCCCCCCTGGGAATAACCAATAATCTTCGAAATATTTATTGTACAGTCCATGCTTTACCCAGGGATTTGTGATGCTACATCTGAGGTTCCTATTCTATTCTGCTGGTCTATTTCTCTGCACATGTGCCTACAACTTAATCACTAAAGCAGGGACCCCACCCCTCTCCTATTCTTGAGTAGACATTCTCCCTACTCAGGAATATTTTGGTTCTTCATAGACTTTTGCTTGCAAGTAAAATTTAGCATCAATTCAAAAAAACAAAAAAGGTGGAGACAGGAATAGTAAATGGAAATGCAGTGAATTTACAGATCAATGGGGACACTGTTACAATGTTAAGCATCCCAACCCAAGATCATAATGGTATATCGCATCATTTCAGGTCATCTTTTATGTCCCTCAATTCTGCTCTGAAATTTTCTTAAGATCTTACAAACTTTCTATAGGTATAATCTTAGGATTCTTCTTGGCGTTGTTGCTGCTGCTAATATAAAAAAGAACTTTATTCCTATCATATTTTCAAATTAACTTTTTACTAGAGAATTGGGTAGTTTTTAGGTTGATTTTATATCCAGCAAACTTGCTGAACTAGTAACAGTTCTAAGTTTGGCAAATCTCCTGATTTTCTAATAATAAAAGGAACAACTGCGTCTCTTAATTCTTCTTTGTTTTTTTTTAATTGTTGAATAGAAGCACTGACAGGAAAGTTATAGTCTAAGACCTAATTCTAATGGCAAAGCTTCTACAATGGCACCATGAAGTATGAGACTTACTATAAACTATATAAGTAATCTTCAGCATGATGTAATATATCATTACATTTGAAGTGATCTTTTTGTAGAAACATATAATTGGGTCATGGTTTTTATCATTTCCAGAAATATTCAATAGCTCTGTTTAAACCATTTACATTTAATGTAATTTATTTATATGTTAGGATTTAAGTCTGTTGCTTTGTTTTATATTCTGTTTATCATGCCTGTTTCTCCTTTCCTGTCTTCCTATGGACTATCCTGAGTTTTTACTAATATAATTTAATCTATAGCTCTTTAAGTCTATTTTGCATTACAGTTTTTTAGTGCTTACTCTAGGTATTACAAATTATGTATTTAATTCCTCCCAATCTACCAATATCAGAATTTTACTATTTCAAGTGAAATGTAGAAACCTTACCAACAATTATGTCACACTACTCTCCCCTCTTCACAATACAGTTGTCCTAGATACCATCTCCACCTTAGAAATGTTCTAATTTTTTTAAAGGTCAAACATAATTTTTTTGATTTCCTCTTTGATTTCCTAAGTGATCAATTGGTTGTCTAGTAGCATATAGTTTAATCTCCACGTGTTTGTGTTTTTTACAGTTTTTTTCCTTGCAGTTAGATTCCTAATCTCAAAGCAGTGTGACTGGAAAAGTTGCCTGACATGATTTCAATTTTCTTGAATTTACTGAGGCACACTTTGTGGCCCAGCATGTGATCAATCCTGGAGAATGCTCTACGTGCATTTGAGAATGTGTACTCTGCTGCTTTTGGATGGAATGCTCTATAAATATCAATTAAGCCCATCCAGCCTTGGGTGTCATTTAAAGCCTATGTTTTCTTATTCATTTTCTGTCTGGATGATCTCTCCATTGATCAAAGTGGGGTGTTAAAGTCCCCCACTACTGTTATGTTACTGTTGATTTCTCCTTTTATGGCTGTTCGCATTTGCCTTATATATTGTAATATTCCTATGTTGTGTATGTATATATTTACAATTGTTATATCTTTTTCTTGATCGTTTGATCTTTATGCAGCGTCCACTGTCTCTTATAACTATCTTTATTTTAAAGCCTATTTTGTCTGATATGAATATTGCTATTGCAGCTTTCTTTTGATTTCTATTTGCATAGAATATCTTCTTCAGTTCAGTTCAGTTGCTCAGTCGTGTCCGCCTCTTTGCGACACCATGAATCGCAGCACGCCAGGCCTCCCTGTCCATCACCAACTCCCGGAGTTCACTCAGACTCTCGTCCATTGAGTCAGGGATGCCAACCAGCCATCTCATCCTCTGTTTGTCCCCTTCTCCTCCTGCCCTCAATCCCTCCCAGCATCAGAGTCTTTTCCAATGAGTCAACAATTCACATGAGGTGGCCAAAGTACTTGAGTGTCAGCTTTCGCATCATTCCTTCCAAAGAAATCCCAGGGCTGATCTCCTTCAGAATGGACTGGTTGGATCTCCTTGCAGTCCAAGGGACTCTCAAGCGTCTTCTCCAACACCACAGGTCAAAAACATCAATTCTTCAGCACTCAGCCTTCTTCACAGTCCAACTCTCACATCAATACTTGACCACTGGAAAAACCACAGCCTTGACTAGACAGACCTTTGTTGGCAAAGTAATGTCTCTGCTTTTCAATATGCTATCTAGGTTGGTCGTAACTTTCCTTCCAAGGAGTAAGCGTCTTTTAATTTCATGGCTGCAGTCACCATCTGCAGTGATCTTGGAGCCCACAAAAACAAAGTCTGACACTGTTTCCACTGTTTCCTCATCTATTTCCCATGAAGTGATGGGACCAGATGCATGATCTTCGTTTTCTGAATGTTGAGTTTTAAGCCAACTTTTTCACTCTCCTCTTTCACTTTCATCAAGAGGCTTTTTAGCTCCTCTTCACTTTCTGCCATAAGGGTGGTGTCATCTGCATATCTTAGGTTATTGATACTTCTCCCGGCAATCTTGATTCCAGCTTGTGCTTCTTTCAGCCCAGCGTTTCTCATGATGTACTCTGCATAGAAGTTAAATAAGCAGGGTGACAATATACAGCCTTGATGTACTCCTTTTCCTATTTAGAACCAGTCTGTTGGTCCATGTCCAGTTCTAACTGGTGCTTCCTGACCTGCATATAGATTTCTCAAGAGGCAGGTCAGGTGGTCTGGTATTCCCATCTCTTTCAGAATTTTCCACAGTTTATTGTGATCCACACAGTCAAAGGCTTTGGCATAGTCAATAAAGGAGAAATAGATGTTTTTCTGGAACTCTCTTGCTTTTTCCATGATCCAGCAGATGCTGGCAGTTTGATCTGTGGTTCCTCTGCCTTTTCTAAAACCAGCTTGAACATCAGGAAGTTCACAGTTCACGTAATGTCTTCTTATATCCCTTTAAAACGCAAGACAAATGTGTCTTCAGATATTCAGCCTTCCCATTATACTCTGTTCATTTTTAACGTCCCAAGTTTTCTTCATTTATCATTTCTCTTCCGTTTTAAGGATTTCTGATAGCAATTCTTTGAGAACAAGACTGTTGGTAATAAATCTCTGGGTTTACTTTAATCTGAAAATGTCTTTATTTTACTTTCATGCCTGAAGGATATTTTTGCTGGATATACAATCATGAATTTTTTTCTTTCCACATTTGTAAAATGTTGCACCACTTCCTTCTGGCTTCATGGGTTCTAATAAGACATCCTCTGTTATTCAAATCATTATTACCCCACAAAGTACTGTGTGGTTTCACTGAGTTGCTTTCACGATATTTCTTGGAGCGGGGGGGAAGACGAAGTCTTTAGTTTTCAGAAATCTGATTACAGTGTGTCTGGATGTGGGTTTCTTCGAGTCCATACTGTTTGGTATTTACTCAGCTTCGTGAATCTGGTGGTTTGTCTTTTATCAAATCTGAGATGTTTTCAAACATTGTTTCTGAAAATATTTTTCAGCCTCACACTCTTTCTTCACTCCTTCTGGAATTCTCATGAAATGAATGTTAGGTCTTCTGTATGGTCCCACAGATCTCTAAGCCTGTTCATTTTCCTAAAATGTATTTATTTACTCTACCTAGGACCCTATATTCCTCTCACAGCAGAGGCAGAGGTGGAAAAGCAAGCCCTGGTGTACAAGCCCTTTTCAATACCATGTTTATGACACATTTGCTCACATCCCATCAGTGGAAGCAAGTCACATGTCTAGACTATATTCAGTCATGGTAACAGCAGGACAATACGCCCCCATTCACAGCAAGAGGTCACTACAAAGGTACACAGCAAAAAGCACTGATACGGCAGTGGGTGAGGAGTGGGTCAAGTGATGCAAACTGCCACCACAGGTAATCTTGCTTTTTAGCCTTTGATGGCTATTAAGACTGTCTCCCTCTACTGAAGTTTCACGGACTCAGTAAAATTTGTCAATAGGTGTATTTACTTTTCTGTGTTCTGTCAGTATTGAAGGCTCCAGTTGAAGACTGATGCTTTCCTTTAGTTTCAGAAAATTCCAAGAAATTATATTTCCAAAATACTATTTATCTACCACTTCTTCCATTTTCTTCTTCGAGAATTCCTCATTTGTGCATACAGGAAACTTTCCACCCATGTTCCATCTCCTTTAACCATATTTTAATATTTGTTATCTTCCTGTCCCTCTGACTATAGTTTATTCTATCCATTGCACTATATTTTTTAATGATTTTTTTCTATATCCATGTATCTCTAAACTACTAATATTTTTCTTTAAATTGACTTACTTTGGGAAAAAGAAAAATTTATTTAGAAACTAATGTCTATCTGATAATTGACACTACAGATACATCTGCTACTCATAGGTGTTTTCTAAAATGTTAAAATAAGGTACCAATTAAAATGTAAATGGTTGCTCAGATATCATTAATATTTATATATATTTATATCTTAATACTAACAGTGGTAAGTACACAACCATTTTGAAACCTACTGCTTTAGATAAACTCAGCCCTGGAGCATTTATCTTTAGAAAGGCAGTGAGACCCTGGAAGGTCTCATTACTACATGCTGCTAATGATTGACTCAACTATAATACACATCTACATACAAGAATAAACTTGAATACTGAGTTGCTTTTCTTTTAAATAAGTTTAACACCAACTTCCTGCAGAAAACTCAACAAATTTAAGAGAACTCTTTGCATTACTGCCACTTAAAGGGGATCTTAGATCCAGGAACACTGAAAACTGAGTCAAAAAACTTTTAAATAGGGATTATCAATATTATATAGCTATAAATGTATGTCACAGAATAATTAAAGCAACAGATTCTCAATGAATTATGGAAAAACTAGTCTTGCTGCTTTTTAAGCGCTGAATAAAAATTTTAAAATAAACCTGTTGTAACCATTCTCAGGTATTACTTCATCCGCTATTTTTACACAGAAACTCAGGGTTAAGGTTTATTACCTTTGGCAACTCCCATTCTGACCGAGATCCATCTGCACTGTAGTAATACTGTCTACCTTGATCGTCAACATGCTTGAGCCACTATAAAAACAAAACAGGTGTTATATTTTAAACACAAAGTTGAGCTTAAGCTTATAAAATCATAGGTATTAGATGATATTCTTATGAATTTTATTCTATTTGCTCAAAAACATTCCAAAAGAAATATAACAAACTTATACTAACAGACTTGCATTTTAAGTTCAATAAAAATAAGTAACTAAATATTAAATGCAAATTTATTTTCTCTCTTTCATCCAGTGTCAAGCTAGTGATCCAAGCACCACTTAACAACACAACAAGAAATGGATAACATAAAGATACAAAGATACATATACGGACAACATATATATGTATGTGGACACAAGGACACACAACCCTGAAATCAGGTTGAGAAATTAACAAACGGGAATTTTTCTTCAATCTTTAAGGATGAAACTACTAAACGATTTAATCCAAACTTCATACAAACCCTTAGAATTACCTGCTATAGCCAACACAGCTTATTCATACAATTTAAGTAACACCAACAACAAAACTTCATATAATACCGGAAATATGAAGGAGTAAAGACTAAAACATATGATCTTGATTGTGAAATAAATGAAAATTATTGTTTTCATGTGTTCTAGTGTTAAATAATTAAAGAAACAATGTGGAGTGAAAAAACCTATCTCCATTTATTCACAAGGCTTTTATTTTTTAAACTAGCACAACCAACCATTACCTTCTCTGATGATAAACACATAAAATTACAGCAAGTATTCTCACACTAATTAATTAATCATAAAGCACTAGATTCATGGTTTTTGTTTTACATAACTTGGTTATAAAAGAAATAGCAATGTAGGAAGTGAGGGGGATTATTATGACATGTTGAGAAAACTATTCCCAAAAAACTATTTGCCAAGAAAAACACAAAGAAATATGTTTATTGAAGAGGCATAAACAGAATGACACTCAACGGGTCTAACTCTTAAAAAGATTCTGTCTTAAACAGGTTGACACCACAAAAATTATGATAACTGGAAGCAGTTTAAAACCATGAATCAGTAGTTACACTGAGTTTTCAGACTGTCAGCTGACAGGACTACAGAATTACAAGAAAATATTTTCATGAGTTTTTAAAATACTACTAGAGCTTCAGTACACAACAATTTTATGAGAGGAATCTGCCAAGAAAACTAGATGAGAAAAAAAGAATGTACCTTTTCATTAGTATAGTCACTGGTATATAAGGTATGCCCACGTTCATCCAACTCTTCTGACCAACCCCTTGGAGGAGAACCACACTGACTATCTGACTGGCTGTGACAAATGCTGTGGTAGTTTTCTTCTGATGAAAAAAGCTACAAATAGTCAGAAACATAAGGATTGTTCTTCTTTGAATATATATATACAGCAGTTGAAAATCTAAGCAATTGACTTTATTTGGCTATACATACTAAAAGATCTTGAATATATTCAAGTATTTAATTTTCAAAACAAATTGTTTAGTCTTTTTAATGGTACATTGTAAGTGGTGCAGGGGAAATTAATAAGTTATTATGTTGCATTAATGCAAGCCTACAAATATTCACTATAATGAAACTAAAAACAATGTTTTCAGACTGAGAGATAAAAATGCTACCTTCTACGTTGTGCTACTTTCAACTGAAATCAGGTTAAAAAATGATGGGGACAGAGCAAATGTATGTATGCACATTTATATGTAAGCAAAGTAGGAGGTGAGGGCTCTTCATTAGACTGAGATACTTGAACATTTCACCTATTAATTGCAAGTTCCTAGCCAAACACCCAATAGAAAGTGCTTACTAAATATATCTTGAGCTAATTTTTTTAAAGTGTGTGGGATGGGAGAGGGGAGGAAAAGACACTAGCTCTGTAACTCTGTATTTTATTTTCTAATTGATCATAAAGTTTTCCTGACTCACTCAACACAAATGCTTGTTAAAAACTATTCAAAACTATACTTTAAAAGAAAAAAAATTGAATGAATTCAAACATAACACCGAAAAATTAAGAAATTCAGTGTAATATTTACTGGGCTAATTCTGCAAATGACCCTTCCAGGGTCACATTCAGGTAAAACAGTTTCTACAATTACATCTACTCAACAGATCAAATTTTCTACCATCGTATTTGGTCTGAAACACTCAGATGTGTACAAGTAACAAACATCCTAATGTCAGTAACATGTTCATAAAAACTGACAAAGACAACTTTAGAGAAGTCTTGAATGGAGTGAGTTGTACATGTTCTGTAATAGCAGTGGTTAAAAAAAATGGAAAACCTAACTGAATCCTGAAAAATCAGGATTATTTTAATCCAATTGAGACCACTTAAAACATAAGCTAATATCAGAGAGGTACAATAAGAATCTTTTAGAAACAGAATAAAAGGCAATCTGTATGGAGAATATTATTCAGCCATTAAAAAAAAAAAGAAATTTAGTTATTTGGGACAACACAGATAGATTTTGAGGCCAGTATGTTAAATGAAATAACTTGCAGAAGAAAGACAAATACCCAGCAATCTCACTCACATGTGGAATGTGGAAACAAACAAAACAAGCAAGCTCACAGGCACAGAGAACAGACTGGTGGTTGACAGAGACATGGGCAATGGGCGAAGAGGGTCAGAAGGTACAGACTCCTAGTGACAAAACAAATTAAGTCCTGAGGATGGAGTCTACAGCATGGTTACAGAGTTAATAATACAACATTGCACGTTTGAAATTTGCTAATAAAAGAGTAGATCTTAAAAGTTCTCATTCCCAGAAAAAAAAATTCTGCAACTATGTATGGTGACAGATACTAACTAGGTTTATTGTGATCATTTTGGCAATATATACAAATGTCACATCATATTACATCACAATTTTTTCCAAAACCATCAAGGAGCAAGAGGTTAAGAAACACTCAGGAACAAAACTTAACTGGAAGCATGAATCCAGATCGGTAAGGAGAATAAAAAGGCAGCATTCTCTGAGAAGGCATTTGCCAAACCTTGAGCTAAAACATTAGTTTTCAAGACCATGCAGACATGCTGGGGAACAGGACTCGGGACAATGTAAGGCAGGGAGTCCCACAATAAAGACAGGGGACCCCAAAGAATTATACCTGCAGATTATAGGGTAAACCAGAAACAAATCTTGTCTCTCTACTGCATACTAGGAAAATCACAGGAATAATTGGGGGAAATCAGGGGAGAATCCAACAAGCCAGTCTTTATGCATTCAAATTACTACTACCTAGGTGGCCTAGGGAAACTAAAACTGAAAATTTAGTTTCAAATGTTCATAGGATACTAGTTTCCCCAGGCACATGAGAGAAACACAAGGATAGCCTCTCAGAAGGAAACTTTCGAAGTCAGCATTTAAGATTTGTTATCTATGATTTCCAACAACTATCATCTCACATTAAAACATACACACACGACATGAATCAAACAGCATGAGTGAGAGTCAGCAGAAAAACAGCATATTCAGACTCTTAAAGCCTTTATATACTGAAATTATCAAAAATAAAGTAGAAAATAAGATCCAAGAAAAATATGACAAATAAATGCAATATACGATCATTCACTGGATCCTTTACTGCAGGAATAAAAAACATAAAGGATATTAACTAACCAGTGAGAAACACTGAATATTAACTTTGTATTAAATAATATTCAGATATTAAATTTCTTGGATGTGATAAATGCATTTTTCAATGTTTTCAATTTGTTTTACTGGAAAAAGTCCTTATACTTAGAGAATAAAACATTACATTGTCTGGACAAATGATTCAGATTAAAATAATTAGTGGAGATAGAAGGGTGAAAGGAGGTAGAAAGAAATGTGTGCAACTCTTGAAGTCCACGCGCCCTAGAGTCCAAGCTCCGCAGAGAAGCCACCGCAGTGAGAAGCCTGCACACCGCAACTAGACAGTAGCCCCTGCTCACCGCAACTAGAGAAAGCCCGTGTGAAGCAACGAAGACCCAGTCCAGTAAAGAAGAAAGAAACCAGGCAAATGTGGTGAAGTGGTAACAACTTGTACACCAGATGAAGGGTGCCGAGTATACAGGGGCTCAAGGTGCTATTCTTTCCACTTTTCTGTATGTTTCACAATTTTCAAACTAGTAACATGGGTAGCTCCCCCAAACAAATTAAAAATAACACTTCTTTTAAGTTCAAGGGTTGGTTTAATATCACATAAACACACACGATGAAGAGAGAAACAGCAAACAGGAGCCTAACTTGAAAATGACTGAAGACAAAGCACGGAGAGGGACAGCAATAAAATGTTAAGTATAACGGAAATCCAGAAACAGGACTAACGGAGTAAGCAGATTAAACATTTATCTAATCAAAGTCCCAAAATGAGAGGAAAGAGAAAATGAGACAGGAGCTGTATATAGATAATGCATATAGATATACAGGAATTTTCCAGAGCTAATCAAAGGTAGAAACTCCTTAAATTTGGGATTCCCAACAAAGCCTGGGCAGGAAATAAAAAAAGATAACTTCACCTAATCACATCACAGTGAAATTACAGGCACAAGGTCCTCAAAGCCTCCTGCAAGAAGAGACCTATAGACTGAATTGTGCATATTAATAACAGAAGCCTGAAAACATGAGAGTAAGTCTCAAGGAACTGGGAAAAAAACAAAAAGCAAACAATCACCTTAGAAATGTGTACCAGTAAAGACAGTCTTGAAAAATAATGAAAAATAAATTTCCAGGCAAATGAAAACCAAGACTCTATCACTAATGGAGGCTCACCAAGGAAACTTAAAGGTATGGATATGTACTTAAGGCAGTAAAAAAATTATTCAAGAGAATGTAATCTGCCTAAGAAATCTCAAAAAGAAAGTGGTAAATATGAGGATTAATTTTAAGCCCCCATGTACAACAGTGGGGATTCCCTGGTGGCTCAGTGGTAAAGAACCCACCTGCCAAGCAGGAGGCATGGGTTTAATCCCTGGGCTGGGAAGATCCCCTGAAGAAGGAAATGGCAACCTACTCCAGTATTCTTGCCGAGAGAAAAACCCATGGACAGAGGAGCTTAGTGGGCTACTGTCCATGGGATCACCAAAGAGCTGGACATGAATTAGTCACTAAACAACAAATGTACCACAGTCGTGGGGGGCAAAGGGGACTAGAAAATGGAAATAAACAACAACAAAGAGCCCCACAGCACTTAAAGAGTTCTTGGAGGGTTTCAAGGAGCAAGCAGATGCTGATTAATTGTAGACGCTGACACATACGCTGGTTACAGCTTCTAAGGTAGCGTTCTTAGCAGCAGCAGCACAGACAGTCAGGGCCAGATTATTCCTCATGGTGGGAGCTGTCCTGTGAATCACAGGATGCACAATAGTTTCTCTGGCCTCTACCCACGAGACACTGGTAACCCTTCCTGAGCTGTAACAACTCAGAACATCCCCAGACACTGCCTAATGTTCCCTGCAGACAAAACTGCCCTAGGTGAGAACCACTGTTCTAGGGCAACCACTAAAATAACAAGCTTGTGAGTTAGAATGAAAGAGAAGCTTGCTCCCACTTGAACCCCAATAAGGTAACAGTACTGAAATAAGCTCAAAAAGATCTGAACCCCCAAGAACAGGGAGAACACAGAAAGACACAAGAGCCATAGAACTCTGGAGGCTGAGAAGCAGATGAACAAAAACCTAAATTATCCACAAAGCAAGCAGAATCTAAACGGGTGGGGGTTGGGGTGGCACTGAGGAGGAAAGATGAAATCCACCAAGTTTACACAGCAACGTCTTCAAATGGCTCGGGTTCCTCCTGGAACCGAGGTACTAAACTGAGGACTGAGATAGCCAGGATCCCCTTCTCATGCCGGGCCACCAGTGTGCACCCTCCGTTCCTGCAGCAGAAGCACAGGGACTGATTCCCTCTCAAGAGAAATTCTGAGCTGGGAAACAACAGGCACAACTGGAACACGGGTACCAGACAGAAAGAGGGGAGACTAATGGGCTGTGTGTGAAATAAATGCTGCTACCAACACCCTGGGCAGCTCTTACTGGCCAGTGTTCTGACTTCTGCAGACTGGTCAGTCTGAAAGGGAAGACCTCATGGTTTCAACACTGGAGACATCCAACATGCAGTTGACCAAGATCACCATAAAGTCAAGTTCAAAATGCCTCGCAATTGTGAGAAAAAATGATCTCCAACCTAGAATTCTGCTCTCAGGCAAACTCTCAAGTAAATGTGAGAATACAGTGTCAACATTTTCACACACACGGTCTGTTTTACCTCCATATGCAACCTTTCTCAAGAAGTTACTGGAAGGTGTGCCCTGGCCACTCTGGAAACATCTATTTTTACACAATATGTGCAGAGAGTAGAGGTGTGAGCTCAGACTGCAATTTACAGATCACTCCCATCTAGTCTCTGAAGCGTAACAGAAACCTAAGAAAGGCTATTATTCAAGTTTCCGTGTATACTTTAAATCCCTTTATTCTATAATTTAGCCATTTCCCTAATTCTTCCAAATGATAAGACTTTATTATGGACACGCAGGACAACTTACTTTCAAATCTTTCTAGACACACAAATTCAAATCACTTCCCTAACACTTTTCTTATTATAGTAACGCATGAACAATTTCTCACTAACCCTCTACCTCATTCCTCAACTCTGAAAGTATTAATACAAGCTACCACCAAAGCATAGCTATAAATAACCAACTGAAAAATAGGACAAGAGGAGGGGTTATTAACTATACAAAGCTCTTAGACTCTGCCTTACACAGGATGTGTTGCCTGATTCCTCCAGCTCCTACCTAGCTGGAGTTCTGTTTCTGCTGTACAAGTCAGCTGCTCTAAGAGCAGGAGTCCTGTGTGTGTGCAGGCGCTGCCGTCTACCATACAGCGGGATGTAACTCCGTGCCATCCATCCTACCCAGGCTTCTCTGCACATCTGCAGTCCCAGCCCGGGGGGATCAGGGGATAGAGGGGGTGTGGGTGTGTGTGGGTGTGTGTGGGTATGTGTGTGTGTAGAGGGGTGGGTGGGTGGGTGTGTGTGTGTATGGGGGGGTGGGTGTGTGTGTGTGGATGGGTGGGTAGGTGTGTGTGTGTGTGTGTGTGTGTGTGTGTGTGTGTTGCACCGCCCTCCAGGGGTGTGTGTGTGTGTTGCACTGAGTATGTGTGTCTGTGTGTGTGTCTATGAAACCAAGGTTGGGGAAATGGTAATGGACACTTGTCAGAGAAAATGACGATTTTAGGGACTTCCCTGGTAGTTCAGTGGTTAAGATCCACACTTCCACTGCAGGCGCACAGATTCGATCCCTGGTAGGGGAACTAAGATTCCACAAGCTACATGGCATGGCCAAAAAAACAGAAAACAACCAGCCAATCAAGAAATAATGTTTTTAGAGTGAACTGTCAGACTTAGAGGATGTTCAGCCTGTAGCAAAGGACTTGTATTATACTTATTTCCCCTACACAGACATAAAAAGTGATCTTGTACCTCTAACAAAAACTGAGAAGTATCTTGCCAGTCCCATCAAATCATAAAGAAAAGCATCAAATAACTGGGTTTTTGTTTGGCTAAATCACATCACATATTTTCTTCCCTTCTTTTTCTAAAAAATCGTAACTGTTTTGGCAATGACAATGACTGGATTAGTATCTTCTAGCATGTGAGGGAAACCAAGGGTAATAGGCAACATTAATCCAGTTAACTCTAGACAAGTAAGCATGCCACAGGGCTAGCTGCCGTCTACTATCTACACACTAGGAAGCAACAAGCAGTAATATGATAAAACTTGGAAAGAAGATTTAGTATCTTAGAGATTTCAAAGGTTAGAAGCAAACCTATTTACTTCTCTGAGGAACGAAAAGAGAAAAAGCTCCGTAACTCACTGGTTGACCCCCTAGCTCCTCATACCTCTTGATCCCCTGGACTCTGGGAATCTCCTTTGCTTGTGTTCGTATCTCGAGTCCAACGAGGGGGTTTCCAAGTTCTTTCCTGTGTACCTCTGTTATAGTAATAACAACGCCCTGAACTATCTTTATGAGTTTCCCATTCTCCATTAATCTGAATTGCTGGGCTTCCGGGGAGCGGGGGAAGAGCCGACTGGGATATCTTCAGTTCTTGCAGGTTAGCGTAGACAGGAGAATCAGGTCGCCCTTGATTTGGAGGTGTCGTTGCCTATGAAAGATTTGAAATACCCATGTTTACACATGTATAATGCTTATAAATAAAAATTAAATAAAACATGAGATTTATAAACATAAATGCAAATTCATTTTAAAACATATATGGAGGTGTGTATATATATTAAAGGAAATGAGAATTTAAGTTTTAACGTTCATAGTTTGAAAAAATAAGAATTTAACAGTTTTAATATTCATAGTTTGAAAAACAAACATAAAAGCTTTCAGAAGAACCCAGAGTGTACTTAGTTACTGCCCCTCACCCTGAGAGCACACTCAACTAGCAGCTGGGAGCGGCGGGCTCCAGTTTAAGATCTGGCCTGACAAGCTGCAAAACCACAGACTAGATCGCTTCATCTCTATGAAACAGAACTGTTTAATCTCTGTAAGTGAAGAAATTGGATTAAACCACTTAGGTCTCCACTGGCTCTAAAACTCCACAATTTTAAAGCAATTTTTAAAATACAAAACGTCTTACACAGAAGTCAGCACTTACTCAGAAAACTATAAAAAAATTTTATATCCTAAGCTCTAATATTAAATCAAGAATATAAGTAAAAGATAAAGGAGATATAGTAGTACTTCAGCCAAGAATTTACCACATACTACTCCTTCCCAGTTATAATTTCTCAGTGTGTGTGTGTGCGTGTGTGCGTGTGTGTGCTCAGTCGCTCAGTTGTGCCCGGCTCTTTTTGACCTTATGGACTGTAGCTTGCAAGGTTCCTCTGTCCATGGGATTTTTCAGGCAAGAATATTGGACTGGGTTGCTATTTCCTTTTTCCAACTAATGTTCCCAACTCAGGGATCCAACCTGCGTTTCTTGTATCTCCTGCATTGGCAGGCGGATTCTTTACCACTGAGCCACCTGGGAAGCCTGTTTCTCAGTAGCCCTAAACAAATCTTTACTCTCTTCTTAGTTTATTTATATGTGAAATTCCTAAGAGCAGAAAAAACAACTAGCTGTAACTCTGATTTACACGCTTATTTAATTTCAACTTTCAGTTTTACATTTATTTGTAAATGTCTCACTAGATGTCAGTCAAGAGCAGAATACTCTTCACACACTTTGCATAAGGACCTTGTAAACTGTACTACGGAGAAGGCAATGGTACCCCACTCCAGTACTCTTGCCTGGAAAATCCCATGGATGGAGGAGCCTGGTAGGCTGTAGTCCATGAGGTCACTAAGAGTCGGACACACTGAGCGACTTCACTTTCACTTTCACGCATTGGAAAAGGAAATGGCAACCCATTCCTGTGTTCTTGCCTGGAGAATCCCAGGGACAGGGGAGCCTGGTGGGCTGCCATCTATGGGGTTGCACAGAGTCGGACACGACTGAAGCAACTTAGCAGCAGCAGCAGCAGCAAACTGTACTAACAGTTATAGATGCTGAAAGAATAAGCACACATCTAAGAACACATTTTTATGTTGGGTGTTTGTGTATATTAGCTTCTTTTTACAACAGAGTTTCTCAGCCTTGGCATCACTAACATTTGGGGACAGATCCTTTTTTATAGGGGGCTATCCTGTGCAGTACATTATGTCCACTAGCACCTCCGGCCTCCACCTACTCAATGACAGCGGTTTCTTCCCACCGTGACCATTAAAGAGTCTCCAGATGCGGCCAAATGTTCTATGGGGACATCAATGCCCCTGGTTGAGAACCACTGCTTTGCTATATTAATCTGAGAACCACTCAGATGTCCCATTACTTCTACAATATACCAGAGTTTTATGAATATCTGAAAACACTGAATTTTTTTAAAAGGGGGAAATGTGAATGTATACACCAAATCAATTTTATTGAAATTAAAGCTTTTTAACTTCTAAAATATCATTTACTTATAAATTAATTATAATGACTCTAAATCACAGAATAAGCTTTAAAAAAAAGAAAATAGTAAAAATAACCCAAGACATGAATACATTTATAAAATGGTTACCTTTGGTCTTTTTACACATGGTAATTATGCAAATACTCTATTAAGTGATACTAATGAGACCATTTTCCTATAAAGGTCAGCTCTGAATTTAGACTATCACCAAACAGTATCTTTCTATGAAGAAAATCTATCCATGAAGACAGATTTCCATGTATTTCATTTCCAGACTAATTTCATATCCTGTTGAATTAGCCAGGGTAACAATGCTTCTCTGACTAAAACAAACTCTGTTAATATAACAAACAATTCTACATAGTAAATCATTTCCTAGGAACTTACCTAGAGAATTCAACAAGAGTTAAAGAAGCTCTTTGCCCCTGGTACTTTACTAAACTTGGGGAAATAAAGATGCCAAGAAATAGCCATTTTCTAAATGATTTTACAACACATGCTACTACAGCTTTAAGAAATAACTAATTAACTAACTTCTATTTAGACACTTCAGTTTTTCCAATCTAAAAAAAGTGAAATGCTTTAAAAAGTTTATAATGCTAGCATAATTCTGAAACAAAAGCAGAGAACTAAGTGAAATAAAAGTATAAACCAATCTTACTTACAAATGGAAATGAAAATATACTCAATAAACCATTAGCATTCAAATCTAGCACTGCATTAAATAAATCAGGAAAAAGCAGAAATGTTGAGGATCTGTCTTCAGAAAATCTATTACTGTAATTCTTTACATTAATATATTGACTTGATCACCACCGATGCCAACCAAGTTACTGATAAAATTCAACATGGATTAAGGATAAAACTCTTAGCAAGTGAACAGGTGATGCCTCCTTAAAATGACTACAAATTATTCAAAATAAACATCATACTCAGCAAGGTACTGCTAAGAAAGTAGCATTTTCATTAAAGTCCAGAATAATTCCAGGATGCCAAATATCACTGTTTTTATTCAACAAATGTACTAAGATAGGAAATGTACTAAGATGCAAAAAAAAAAGTGAACTCCTAAGTACTCGAAGGAAAACAACCCTGATATTTGTCACTGATGTAACCAATATTTGAAAACCTAAGCCTATGAAAAGTACCAAGAAGGTGAGTAAGTTGGCCAGATAAGATGATCATTTGGTCAGTTCCCAACAGATGAACAATGACAAATTAGAAAATACAACAGAATTTTTAAAATCTCATCTACACTAAGAGAAGTGTTAAAACACTTACAAGTAAGCTTTAAAAAAAAAAAAGAGGAATACTTATAAAACTTTCCTCAGGTACCCAAAATTATATTAATACTTACATGTTACTCCTCCAAAAATTAATCTATAAATTCTACAAATTCAATGCAATGTTTGGCATGCATTATAGTTAGTTCACAGTCTTACAGGCAGTAGCCCTGAGGGAAATTTACTGAATGAACAAGTGAACAAACAAGTGAACAAAAGAATGCAAACACATATACCCCAGTAAAAGCAGAACTGAGAAACTCGGAGCTGGTTACATGTGATAAAGATAGGTGACCAGGAAAACATCCACATTTCTATTAGGGAAAAGGATGGATAATCATGTCGTCATTTAAGACAGGAACTATCTAAAAGTGGACTGACAGTCAAGCATTCCGCAGTGCAAAGGTTACAAATATGAGTTTTAAAATGTCTTGTCTTCTAGGACCTCTAATATAGTAAAAGAAAGTGAAACAAAGATCCTTTAAATGCATAACAGACATACTGTTAGAGCTACACGTGGGAGAGTGTGGGAGCAAAAAATGAACAGGCCTGGAAACAAGGGAATAAGCCTCAAAAATGAACACGGAAGTATTAGCCAAGTCAAAGCTGTGGATACAGGAAGCCGCAAGAACAAACATATAAAAAAAAGCATGGTGTGGTCGGGGAGGATGCCGCCTGAGAGGGCAGGTGATAGGAACAACACAAGAAAGATGTAAGAGAAGCGAACGTCTAACAAGGAGATTTGTGTGTTGTGTTCAAAGGCAGATGTCACCCAGCAGCATTTAAGGAATTACTGGACAAGTTAAGCCAGGAAGCACATTCTGATTTAAAATTTAGAAATACTGCAGATTTTAGATGAACACAACTAGAGGCAGCGATGAGTTAGGAGGTCAGTAACAGACCGAAGATGAGAACTGCAACGACACAAGGAGAGCAGGAATGGAGAAGCAGGGCTAGGTGCAAGAAGAGATTAGAAAGTCAAATTAACGTGCAGAGTGTATGTCTGTCTGTGGGAAGCTTGTTTTTTGGTGTGTGTTTAACCATGGGTTAAATAACACTGAGATGAAGAATAGGACACAGAAAGACAGAGGAGTTCCACTTACACTGCAGTAGGTCAGTACTCCTTTTAAAAGTCTGGGTGGAAATGCTCAGACTATCAGGTAGACAGATTGAGAGCTCAGTACAGAAATCAGTGCTAAAAATATAAAAGTCATCAGCAAACAGATGGGGCCCCAAACTTGAGAATACACAGAAGGAAAGAAGGGGTAACACAGACCCCTAGAGAATACTAAGCAGTTGCTTTATGAATTAAAATGAAAACACAGGTATCAAGTTAGCATGGGGTCTGGCAAAGGTGACTTTTGGTGGTAATATTACAATTACCGATGCAATTAATAAGGTACCAAGCAAAGTAGGAGGATCCAGTAAAGGAAACAGAAAGTCAGAAATAGGCAGCCTCACAGGAAAAGATGGTATTTAAAAAGAAAAGGAACTAGCTTCCCTCTGAAGACTTCAATACAAGGGCCATGAAGCAAACACTAGATTCAGGAGTTAAGAAGCCATTAAAAGACACCAGCTTCCAGCCAGGAGGATCCAAAATTATGTTCCTGCCATGAACAACTAGAAAAGTAAATAAAATATAGGAAACGAGTATTTTCAGGCCTTATACCACAGAACAAGCAGCTCAGAACTACGATCCCTAAGAGAAGAAACGAAGGACAAGCACCAACCGCCCCCCAGCACTTCCGCTTGGAGGCAGTTTCCAGAACTCAAGGGGAAACCAAGAGTCTAGGAATCTTAGTAACACAACAGAGATACAGGCTCACAATTACCACTTAAGGTAACAAATGAAATAATACAAGAAATGAAAACATATAAATTGGGGTTCCCTGGTAGTTCAAGTGGCTAAGACTCTGCACTCCCAATGCAGGGGGTCTGGGTTCAAATCCTGGTCAGGGAACTAGGTGCCACATGCCACAACTGAAGAGTTTACACACCACAACTAAAAGACCCCACATGTCAAAATTAAGACCTGGCACAACCAAATAAATAATAATTAAACAAAAATAAATATTTTTAAAGAAAGAAAGAAAATACATAAATATCAAACATTGAGGAGAAAGGAAAAGGAGAAAAGTATAGACCCCAATTTTTTTAAATCAGAGAATCTTCAAACCTGATAAACCAAGAAACAGAGACAAGAGTTATGTCTGAAATCAAGAGATGTAACAGCAATCTAAGTAGATCACACAATTAGAAGAGGTTTATTGACAATGGACAAATGGTAAAACTTCAATATTTCACACTCTAATTTACCACTAAATGTTTGGACAGATGTTCATTTGAAATGTCGTTCATTTGCTGTTACAAATAGTTTCAGCAGAAATAAAAACTTTGTTTTTCTAACAAACTAACTCCAAACTTAGACCTGAAGAAGGAAATGACAACCCACTCCAGTACTCTTGCCTGCAAATCCTACTGACAGAGGAGCCTGGTGGGCTACAGCCCATAGGGTCTCAAAGAGTTGGACACGACTGAACGATTGAGTACAAACTTAAGATCAACTTAAACCTTCAATTTCCAAAATGTATAGAAAGAGAACAGAAGAGGGCTCAGTGTTTTTAATATTCCGATCGTGGCAAAAAAGACACTGTCCCTGTTTATTACCAACTGTTTAAACGACAGAAAAATTCAAGGGAACTACCACTCATTGATCACTAACAAGTTTCCTCAAGAACTCTTGAAAATTTAAATTCTTGGTAGAAAAAATACTTAGAATGAAGTACCAAATTTATGCTTACATGTACACAAAACATGTACTGACTACAACAAGGGATGGTTCCATAATTACATACCATTTTTTCCTGGTGAACCAAAACTATGGGTATGGGTTTTTAAATGAACATAATGCTGGTGAAGATGAATGTTAACTCCAGTTTATTGCTGGTGATTTTAGCCAGCTGAATCCTTCTGGAAAACATTTTGACAGTATGTTTCAAAAGCTTTTAAAAATATTTTCAGGAAAAAGGGGAGATAAAAAAATCTACACATAGAAAAAAATTTCCTGCAAAGATGTTTATTCCAATGTTATTTATCAGAAATAAATGAGACACAATCTAAATGTCCAACAACAGAAGGTTAAGTAAATAATGACCTAACATACGAGGCAATACCATAAAAGCAATGAAATGTTAATGGTTTCTGAATACGACAAAAAAATTTTTATGAGGTTAATCAGAAAAGCAAAATAGAAATGTGCATTTCACTTCCAACTTAAAATTTTAAAGTATGAAGAAAAAAAAAGTTAATAAACATTATGGGTCTCTGACAAGGCTTTCACTCAGATCTAATGCAGAGATTGAAACTTTTACAGACAAGCAAAAGGGAAGAGTTCAGTACCAAATCAGCTTTAGAAGAAATGTTAAAGGGACTTCTCTTAAGCAAAAAAGGTTACAACCAGAAACATGAAAATTATGAAAGGTAAAGGCAAATATCCAGGAAAGGAAGTAAATCAACCTCATAGGAAAGTTAAAAGACAAAAGTAGTAAAACCATCTATATTCACAATAAGTGATACAAAACAGGAAAAGGTGTAAAATATGATGTCAAAAACAGTAAATGTGGTAGAGTGGGGAGTAAAAATGCAGGGTTGTTAAAATGTGTTTAGAGATCAGCAACTTGAAATAATCATTTACAGACAGACAGATATAAACTTCACGGTAACCACAAAACCAAAAATCTACAATAGTACACATAGAAAAGAGAAAAGAATTCAAACACAGCAACAAAGACAGCCAGAAAGTCACAAGGAAAGAAAAGACAGAAATACTAAGTCAGTATGTTGTGTAACAGGACCTAATGAATTGTTGTAGGTCAATTACACTTCAAACAAACAAACTCAGTGAAAGAGATCAGATTTGTGGCTGCCAGAGGCAGAGGAAATTGGATGAAGGTGGTCAAAAGCTGTAAGATAAAGAAGTACTAGGAATGCACTGTACAACATGATAAATATAATAGTGCTGCATGTTTTATATGAAAGAGAGTAAATTCTAAGTTCTCATCACAAAAAACCAATTTTCTTCTATTTGTTTAATTTTGTATCTGTATGAGAAGATGGATGTTCACTAAACTTACTGTGATAATCACCTCATGATGTATGTAAACCAAATCATTATAATATATACCCTTAAACATATACAGTACCATATGTTAACAATATCTCAATAAAATTGGAGGAAAAAATTCAAAAGTTACAATTTTAAAAAATTGGTTTTCTTGGGAATTCCCTGGTAATCCAGGGATTAAGACTTCATGCTTCCAATGCAGGGGCACAGATTCTATCTCTAGTCAGAGAACTAAGATCCCACATGCCGTGCAGCAGGGCCAAAAAAAAGTTATAGTGAGTTTATACACAGACTCATCACATCAGCTCCAAACACATGGTAGTGACGGGAAAAAGAAAAAACTAAGAAGGGAGGGAAAGGAAAAAAGTGTTTGGCGGGTGGGTGGGGGGTGCGGGGGCGGGGGGGGGGGAGAATCTCTAATTTTAAGTATGCTTTGTGATTTTTATGTGCACTATTGTTCAGAAGATACTCAATCTTTCTAAATGGACTTATGGCAAACCAGTTCCCTGGTCCAATATGCTTGAACTATGAAAAAAGTGAAAGTGTTAGTCACTCAACTGTGTCCAACTCTCTGGGACCCCAAGGACTGTAGGTAGCCCACCAGGATCCTCTGTCCATGGAATTCTCTGGGTAAGAATACTGAAGTGGGTTGCCATTCCATTCTCCAGGGCATCTTCCCAACCCAGGGATCAAACCTGGGTCTCCTGCATTGCAGGCAGATTCTTTACTGTCTGGGCCAGCAAAATATATATATGGAGAAGGCAATGGCACCCCACTCCAGTACTCTTGCCTGGAAAATCCCATGGACGGAGGGCCTGGTGGGCTGTAGTCCATGGGGTCGCTAAGAGTCGGACACGACTGAGTGACTTCACTTTCACTTTTCACTTTCATGCATTGGAGAAGGAAATGGCAACCCACTCCAGTGTTCTTGCCTGGAGAATCCCAGGGACGGGGAAGCCTCATGGGCTGCCGTCTATTGGGTCGCACAGAGTCAGACATGACTGAAGCGACTTAGCAGCATATATAATATATATATATATATATATAAAAAGTTAAAAGACAATTCTTAAAGTCTATACCACCAATCACTTCTTACTCAGCATACAATTCAAAGGAAATAAGAAGTACTTCCAATATATGAATGAAAAATCAGTTTTCAAATATATAACTTATTATACGATTAAAGTGAACAAACATGAACTGTTCATGGATTGCCACCAACAAAAATAAGTGGATTTTTCATACAAAAAAAAAAAAAAAAACTTCAAAAGGAGAACAAAGAAACAAAGTTAATTTTATGGGTCATACCTGTCATTAATTAACAACTGAACTGGGACCAGTATCTCTGCACATGACCCAATTTGGTATTTAAAAAAAGATCTGGCCTGTTCCACTTTTATCCATACACAGATGAAAACAGTCTTCCCACTATCCACAGAAAGGAAAAATTGGGGAACCACATACAAAGAAGGTAACTTTAAACTTCAATTGTGCCTAAATCCTTACTTTAATAGCAAAAATACTGAAAGTTGTCCTCTTTGACATTAGCTCAATAACTGCTTGTAAAATAAATTTTAGAGAACAGAATACATATTAGCTATACCTCTTGTTTCTTAACTAGTAAGAGCTATGCTACTCTGTACTAACACTTCAGTATTAAGTATTATATCTACCTTACCATAAATGCTGATTTATATTACTGAATAATCAGTATAAGTCCCTGCAACCTATAATCATACCTTTATATTTAGATTTATGGGAGGAAAAATACATTTACCAAAGCATCAGACTCCAAAATAGAATTTTAATTACTTTTTAAATTCTATTTAATTCATGTGGAAAATGACATTTACTGCCTTCGGTAATTTACCTGTTTAAACTCTGCTTTACCATAATTGCTAATAACATTAGGGCCAGTTAGCAGAATGAGGACAAAAAGAAAAAAAAAATTGTCAACAAGCCAATATTCAGTTAAAATAGAAGTGAAATTTTAGTTTCACAACTGAAAACTTTGTATCAATTTTAAACTGAAAAATCTGACTTTTCAATAGACAATCTTCTCCCTTAAAAGTCAAATTTGGAGGGGGGAGGAATATATTACCCTTTAATAATTTTTTAACACAAAAACTTGCAAGTTGAAGAGACGAAAGCATGTCAGCATTGAGATCTCAGGCTCTCAACAGTATACTGATATTTTCTGTGACTCACTTATTTAACTATCACTTAAAAATGAATAATGAGCCAGATGGCTCAGCAGGTAAAGAATCTATCTGGCAATGTAGGAGACACAGGAGATGCAGGTTCAATCTCTGGGTCAGGAAGATCCCCTGGAGAAGGAAATGGCAACCCACTCCAGTCTTCTCCCTTGGGAAACTCCATGGACTAGGGCGCCTGGCGGGTCACAGTCCATGGGGTCGCAGGGAGTCAGGCACGACTTAGCGACTAAACAGCAACAACGTGAGCCAGGCAGGAGGCGAACATGATGCAGCCTCTCAGGGTCAGTAGCTGAGTGAAGAGAGAGATGGGCAGGCAAGGCCTCCAGTGGCAGGAGGTGAGCGCAGCACTGAACAGAGAGAAGAGGGTACGACATGGTCAGGAAAAGGCTCCCACCAGATGTTAACTGCATCCTTAAGGAAAGCAGAAGAAGCTGGGGACTCCATGAAGTGGGGAGGGACCTTCCAAGTACACACGGTCGTATGTTTTTAAACTGACATAACCCAAGGAAAGGAAATGCAGTCTTCCAATAACTGGTAGCTAAGTGAGTTCAGTGCTGTGGAAAGCTTTTGCAGATGTTATTTTCATGGTAGATAATTTATTTTTCTTACTGGTTCTCCAGCTATTGCAACTCAAGGCCGCTCAACTTCTCTAGGACTTGCTGCCTGACACTCATCTACTGAAGTGTCACCTGGCTTCTGTCCTCCCCCATTCTGATCACTGTGCCAACACCCTGAAACCCCTTTCACATATCACAGGTCTGTCATCTCCGCCTCCTCCCTGACAGACATAACAAGGCAGGTCCTGAGCAGGAAAGCGGGAGGCCTACGGACGCTGGTTTCTGGGAACCACACAAACACACTGATGGAGTCACTCCTGTGCCACCAAACCTGCAGGAACCGCGGCCAACAAAAATCACTGTGACTCACAACTCTGGACCTACCGGGGGGTGGACAGGATCTGACAGATACCACAGTGAAGAGCCTGGGGTCCCAAGGACCACACATACACAGTCACAAGGGGGTGTGTGCACAGCTGGGGGTTGTAAGGGATTTGCCAAAAAGGAACAAATGACAAATCTCCCCTTGGAAATGAAGCCCGCCCCTCTCCAGCATCAGCTCCTGTTGCCCTCACGTGCGTCCTCCCTGGGCCTTACTGGTCAGCAGCTTGTTGCGGAGCTCACAACACTGCACTGTCATCCCAGGGGTACGTGTGCCTTTCTCTCTGGAGCTGGATCACCTTCCAGGCACAAATGTCTGCCCGGTTTCTCTCTTCCTCTTCAGCGCTGAGCACAGTACCCGCACATGGCAAGCCCTCAGGATGCTCCTGAAGGGAAATCCTTTTGACGGAACTAAAGAAGATGTCATGAAACCCATGCACTGAAGTTAATTTCCAACTCCTCTGTTTACAGTCTCCCTGGGACATCTTAACTGACAGCACTGCTTCAGTAAAACCAAACTCTCTCTCAAACACCCACCTCCTTCCCCTGGACGGCAGACGTGGTGTCTAAAACCAGCATGGCTCCTCCACAGAAGCCCACACTCATCACCTCCTCGGCCGCAACCTCTGCCCATAATATACTGTCCTCCTATCTTCACAGGACTTCCCTGGTGGCTCAGACGATCACGACACCATCAGGAGCTCCTCACAGGGAGATCTCAGAGTCACCCCGTCTCTTCTCTCTACCTCCATGAGCTTCCACCAACTCTTTCTCCTACTCTAACTTGAATTCCTTCCCCTCTTATCCTGAGACAACTGCCTCAGTTTGGGTTCTCACCATCATTTGGCTGAATGAGTACAAGTCCCATTTCTTCATCTTTTCCAAATGGTCCTCCAGTCCCACAAGTCCTTCTCCGAAAACAAATCTGATCTTATTGATTACCTACTTTAAAAACATCAAAAAGGAGCTTCCCTGGTGGCTCAGGGGTAAAGAATCCACCTGTCGATGCAGGGGACATCACTTCAATCCCTGATTCAGGAAGATCCCACATGCCAAGGAGCAACTAACCTGTGCACCACAACTACTGAGCCTGTGCTCTAGAGCCTGGGCGCTGCGACTACAGAGCCCACGCGCCACAACTACTGAAGCCCACACAGCCTAGAGCCCATGCTCTGCGACGAAAAGCCACTGCTACCAGAAGCCTGTGCACCACACCTAGAGAGTAGCCCCTGCTTGCCGCAACTTGAGAAAAGCCCATGCAGCAACGAAGACCCAGCCCAGCAACACATAAGTTTATATATATATATAAAATTAACAAACATTTCAATGATTGTAGAAGTTCAAATTTCACAGCACACAATTTAAGGCTCCTAAAAATTTTAAAACATTATCCCTCTATCTATGATAAACTGTCCGCAATCCAGGAACCACATACAAACCATAAAGAGCTGGTTCAAAGGGCATTTTCTCTTGAGATGCTCCTCTATTCATCAGGGGCAGAATTTGCAGATTTCCTGTGCATCTAGAGCAGCACTAACGCAAATACCATGTAAGCCAGATCATTTAAAATTTTCCAATGGCCACATTAAAAAGGTAAAAATAAAGAGGTGAACTGAATTCTAATAATGTATGTTTAAACCAGTATGTAAAATATTAGTATTCTACTGTATCATCAATGTCAAAATTGAACTCTTTTTTATTAAGTCTTCAAAACCAGAGTGTATTATACAGCACTTTTCAGTTCAGATCTTAAAACTTTCATCAAAAATACTGCGTATGTATTTGGATTTCATAAAATTTAAAGTTGAAAAGTAGATTCACAGATTCAAATTATTCTAAACCATCTTAAACACTTTTCCAATACATGAATCAAGTATCAGTTTTAAAATTTTAACTTGGAATAACTAAAATAAGCTCAGTTCCTCCGTCTTACTGGCCACATTCTAAGTGTTAAACAACCATACTTGGCCAGTGGCTGCCAGGCTGCAGCACTTCGTACTCAAATGTACTAACTGTCCCCAGCACATCACATAGTAATCAGTGGTCATTCTGCCTCCCGGTAAACTGTAAGCCCCTGAAGAGTTTAGAGCAAGACCACGTCTTAATTATCACAGGTTTTCAAAGTCTAGAACTGAAGATTCCTGAAGTTCTGACTCAACAGTCTAATGATTTCTGCTTTCCCAGTCCACAGAAGGTTTAAGGTAGAAAGGTAAAGGAGATAGCCACTAGGAACTAATATTTATTGATGAAACCTCATTATTAATCTGTGTTGAAAGTATTCAGCCAGAGATGCTTGCCCTTGGTGGGTTAAGCAAACAAAATTCCTCAGAAGGACATTCTGCTGAAATAACAAGCCTTAGTTACTATTTTATGCTGATGAAGCCATGGTGCAACCGCCTAGTCTGCTGCCATTCACATTATAAATCTCCCTCCCTGGGGACATGAATGGTAACTCTACACTCAGCACCCAGGGGATGACCAAAGAATACTCTGTTGCTGAAATTTCCAGAGGGTAAAAGTTTAGGGTACAATTACAAAGGGGAAAAAAATGCTCTGTTTAATTATTGAAAGTATGCACCACACGTACAAATGTAATCTTAGAAGCTGAAGTTTCCAGCAAGAATAAAAAATATAATAATTTAAAAAGGATACAAAATTAATCAATAGTAATATGGGACACATTTAAAGAGTTGACACACTATCTTTTCTCTCATTTTCTGAAAAATGATTTTTTCTTTTAATTTAATTGGTGGAAAATTGCTTTACAATGTTCCTCTTGAGCCTCCCTCCCCTCCCCCATCCTAGCCCTCTAGATCCTCAACAGAACGCCAGGCTGGGCTCCCTGTGTTACATAGCAACGTCTTACCAGCTAGCATTTTACACAGGTCTATGCTACTTTCGGAGAAGGCAATAGCAACCCACTCCAGTACTCCTGCCTGGAAAATCCCATGGGTGGAGGAGCCTGGTGGGCTGCAATCCATGGGGTTGCGAAGAGTCGGACACAACTGAGTGACTTCACTTTCACTTTTCACTTTCATGCATCAGAGAAAGAAATGGCAACCCACTCCAGTGTTCTTGCCTGGAGAATCCCAGGGACGGGAGAGCCTGGTGGGCTGCCATCTCTGGGGTCGCACAGAGTCGGACACGACTGAAGCGACTTAGCATGCTACTTTCTCCATTCGTTCCACTCTCTCCTCCCGTGTCCACAAGTCTGTTCTCTGTATGTGTCTCATTCCTTCCCTGCAAATAGGTTCATCAGTACCGTTTTTCTAGATTCCATACATATGCCTTAATATAAGATAATTGTTTTTCTCTTCCTGATTTACTTCACTCTGTATAACAGGTTCTAGGTTCATTCACCTCACTAGAACTGACTCAAATTCATTCTTTTTTATGGCTGAGTAATATTCCAGTGTATATATGTACCACATTTTCTCTAACCACTCATCTATTGACGGACATCTAGGCTGCTTTCATGTCCTGGCTACTGTAAACAGTGCTGCAGTGAACACTGGGGTACATGTGTCTTTTTCAGTTAGTCTTCTCAGGGTATGTGTCCAGTAGTGGGATTACCGGGTTGTATGGTAGTTTCATTCCTACTTTTTAAAAGAATCACCATACTGTTCTTCATAGTGGCTGTTAGCAATTTACATTCCCACCAAACTATTCTTTGATGTTTTTTCAAAAAATAAAGATTCCAGAAATAAAATATTTTGAAAAATTTTCATTATCCAAGGAAAAGAATTTATAAACTGTTACTCTGAATAAATACAACTAAATAAATGTGTTTCTAACTTACCACATGTCATAATTCATTAACAAGTCTGCATGAGAACAGTGTAATACAGCTCCTTGGATAATTTATTATTATATTAATTTCAAACTGAGTGTTAGTTTTAAGTTTTGAAGCATTATTTCCTTAAAGTTATATTGAAAACCTCTGAAGTATCCAAAGTGAATAAAAAATAGATGATTTTCCACCATTTTGATTGCCTAGCGAGAAATACTAAAGCCCTGAATTCCTTTACAAATGCTCAAAATAGGTATTTAAATACGTAGCAGTATGAGTCTATAAATATAAAAATATGTACCCTCTCACACACACATATACATGTACAAAAGACGTTCAAAAGACCATGTAAGCTTTTGCAATTTATTTCATGGACTTATGGCTGGTTTTGTTTGTTTGTTTTTGTTTATCTACATTTTCTAATTTATTCTTCAAGGCACACATTTATTTTGAAGATTAAAAATCTGTGGGGGAAAAAAGGGCCATTAGTTTTAAACCCACAAAACCATTCTGGAATGACATTTAAGAAGTTCTGTAGCCTAAGCTACAAAGGTAGGAACATTTATGATATCCATGAAGGTCAACCATCAAAACTTCAAGGTTACCCAGAAAATCTAGAGCAGGCAAGGAATGAAGTGCTTCATCATGATTGTAAGTATTCTGGGTTCATTCTAGACCAAAAGTGTAGTCACTGAACTTGGAATTATGATCCTCACAGGAAGTCACAATGTGAATACAGCTCCCTTTATCAAGTTCTGCAAGTAGCTAATGGATAAAGCAGGGCAGGTGGAATGGGACTGTTCTGTAATGACAGTGGTCAAAAGTCTAGCACTTCTTTGAGCCATTCATCCTAGTTTCACAAGTTGAGGCCTGTCTAGACATTAGGTAATCATTCTGAGTCCTTCTTTCTTAGGAACCATCACCACCATTCATCTCTAGAACTCTTCATCTTCCAAAACTGAAACTCTATACCCATTACACAATACCCTCCAGCCCCCACTACCCCAGCCCCAGGCAACCAACATTCCACTTTCTGTTTCTATGAAGCTGACTACTCTAGGTGCTTCAGATAAGTGGAATTATACAATACTTGTCCTTCTGTAACTGGCCTATTTCATAACATCCTCAAGTTCTACCCATGCTCTAGTATATGTCAATATTTACTTCTTTTTAAGGCTGAATAACATCCCATTCTATGTATGCACATCCAACATTTTGCTTATGCATGCATCTGTTGATGGAACTTAGGGTGCTTCCACCTTTTGGCTGTCATGAATAATGCTATGAATATAGACACACAAGTATCTGTTGTAGCCCCTGCTTTCAAATCCTGTGATGACTGACTATATATGTTCATTTGACTGGGCTAAGGAGATGCTCAGATAGACAGTAAAACATTACTTTTGTGTGTGTGTGTGTAAGGGCATCTTCAGAAGAGATTAGGGTTGCATCAGCAGACTGCGTCAAGAAGACTGTCCTCACCAGTGGGGTCAAGCGCCACCCAATAGTTCAGGATCTCAGCTGAACAGAAAGGCAGAGGGAGAGCAAATTTACTCCCAGCTTGAGCTGAGATGCCCACATCTCCTGCTCCAAGGACTTTGGCTCTCCTGGTTCTTGGGCCTTGGACCACCCCCTCCACCCTCCACCCAGGTCTCAGCGTATCTGACTCAGACTGAATCACAGACTGGCTTCCCGGGATCTCCAGTTTGCAGACAGCAGATGAGACTGTGGGACTTCTCAGTCTCTAGAACAGCATGAGCCGATTGCTATAAAACATCTGCTCTGATATGTATCTATATATACCCTATGGGTTTTGTCTCTTGGGAGAACCCTGACTGGTAGAGATTTATACTCAGAGTCCTTTTCTCTTGAAACTCCTTTAGACTCACTGCTACCCTCAGAGGGCATTTATGAAAAAATAAGACTGATACTTCATGTGTTTTCTGCTTCCCAACATCTTACACACAAGCTAAAGAACATTAATTCAAAAGAAAGGGAAAATCAGTCAGCAGCTAAGTTTAAAAACAATTTCTTTTTGCTCCTCTCGACCACCTCATACAGTTGCATTCCCTGGGAGAAAAACATAATAAGCCATTCTACTTATATTTCAAAGTGCAGAAAACAATATCTACCTAACAAATGTACTCCAGGTCTACAGAGAGTTAATGCTACTCAAAGCTGCAGCTTGTTTTCCAAGATCTTTCGTATCCTTTTAGGGCCCTGCTGACCTCTCTTCATCAAAACTGGCTCTCAGTTCAGAATTTTCAGAGAAGACTCCTAAATACAAGACATATTTCCCTTAAGTCAAATTAACCCCAATCGTCATCTAAAGACATTATTGCTCTGTTCGAAGGCTCATGTGAGATATAGCGGCTCCCTATATGTCTGTTCCTTTATATTAGGTATCTGAACATTCACAGGACAAATAAAAAGGTTTCCATTCAGGATTCGGAAGTCTCTCCATATAAAAGCAGACAAACAAGAAGATCTGCAGCAGAGACCTACATTCAGCTACAATTTACCAACTTCTTGCCTAGTCTGTCATTTTGGGGCACTGCTGGCTCTTCAGAATGAGATATATTGAAAGTGGCATCAAAATGTCTGGTTCCTTTTAATAGAATAAAAAGCTAGTCATAGGAAGGAACAGTCTTCTCAGGCTCCATATTCTATTTTGGTGAATGGACTAACATAAAATCTATGGCACGTATGTTATCAGAGCAAGTAACTATATTAAGAGTATGGCAGAAAGTGAAGAAGAACTAAAGAGCCTCTTGATGAAAGTGAAAGAGGAGAGTAAAAAAGTTGATTTAAAGCTCAACATTCAGAAAACTAAGATCATGGCATCCAGTCCCAGCACTTCATGGCAAATAGATGGGGAAACAGTGGAAACAGTGGCTGACTTTATTTTGGGGGGCTCAAAGATCACTGCAGATGGTGACTGCAGCCATGAAATTAAAAGATGCTTATCCTTGAAGGAAAGTTATGACCAATCTAGACAGCATATTAAAAAGCAAAAACATTACTTTGTCAACAAAGGTCCATCTAGTCAAGGCTATGGTTTTTCCAGTGGTCATGTATGGATGTGAGAGTTGGACTATAAAGAAAGCTGAGCGCCGAAGAATTGATGCTTTTGAACTGTGGTGTTGGAGAAGACTCTTGAGAGTCCCTTGGACTGCAAGGAGATCTAACCAGTCCATCCTAAAGGAGATCAGTCCTGGGTGTTCATTGGAAGGACTGATGCTGAAGCTGAAACTCCAATTACTTTGGCTACCTGATGCCAAGAGCTGACTCATTTGAAAAGACCCTGATGCTGGGCAAGATTGAGAGCAGGAGGAGAAGGGGATGACAGAGGATGAGATGGTTGGATGGCATCATAGACTCAATGGACATGGGTTTGGGTGGACTCCAGGAGTTGGTGATGGACAGGGAGGCCAGGCGTGCTGCAGTTCATGGGGTCACAGAGTCGGACACGACTGAGCAACTGAACTGAACTGATACCACTTTTCTTATTACAGTACATTTTGTTTTTAGGGGAACACTGAGATTTATTAATTCCTACTTAAATCTTTAAAGCCGTAGCTGAAAAGATAAAAAGCCCACATTCCCCCCACTTGACTGTATCAAGAGTTAACAGCCCGCTGTTAAGTTATTGCGGGCTTCCCAGGCGGTGTTATCTCCTGCCAATGCAGGAGCTGCAACAGACTCGGGATTGATTCCTGGGTCAGGAAAATCCACTAGAGAAGGAATGCCAACCCATTCCAGTATTCTTGCCTGGAAAATTCCACGGACAGAGAAGTCTCATGGGCTACAGTCAATGGGGTCTCAAAGAGTCAGGACATGACTGAGTGACTGAGTACATACACATTAAAAGTTACTGTAACTGATGAAAAAACATCATTTTTCTCCATAGTCTCATTTAAATTACAGTACCAAAACCATCAATGAGAAAAATTACTTTAACTGAAACATGAAAGAGATGGTTTTTCTATAAAAAGTTTTTATCTCTACATATGTTACATTACTTGAATATTTAGCAATAACATCCACATGACATAGAAACAAGATAAAAGAAAATCGACATACTCAAGGGAGATATTTAGCAGATAACTGATAAATATATATATATTTATTTATTTATGGCCACACCACACACATGCAAGACCTTATTCCCCAACCAGGAATGGAACCCATGCTCCCTACAGTGGACGCACAGCGTCTTAACCACTGGACTGTCAGAGAAGTCCCGTAAATGATAAAATTTTAAAACCACACTTTGCTGGCCAGAAAAGTAACACATTAATAAGCTGCACAAGAAATCTACCTCCCTTTTTTAAAAAACTGGAAAATGGAGAAAATAATTAAAAAGAAAAAACCTCCAAAAAATTGATTCAAGTATAATCAATTGATGTTCCCAATGAAGCTGTAACTATAACAGGTGCATGCTGTGAACTTTTGCTTAAAATGTTTAATTTTTAAACATCCTGCACTTCCATAATTTCAAAATGAAAATCCTGTTTCCTTCAATACATAAAAATCTCAACTGTCTTATGCCAGCTGATGAACTTTTTGAGCAATTAAATAACAATTCTGTTTCAGAAGTCTCAAATGTTATCTGTGTAACAATGTTTCTGTAGTTTTGTATTTGAATATTTTATTGTATTTTACACCTTTTAAAATGAAATACGAAAAACGAAAAAAAAATACTGCAGCTTTTCCGTATCTCCTTATGGTACGGGGACAGGCAAACTATGGAACAAACCCAGTCTGCTGCTTGTTTTTGTAAATGAAGCTTGACTGAAGCACAGCCATGCTCCTTTGTCCCCAATGTCTCTGGCTGCTTTATTTCACAACAGTAGAGTTGAATGCTTGTGACTAAGGCCATACAGCTCACAAAACCCAAAGTATTTGCTATCTGGCTTTTCAGAGAAAGCTGCCAACTCCTGTGTCAACACCCTCCCCCACTGTAAGCTAGATTTTATTAAAACCAAGTACACAAAACTTCGATGAATATGCACTATACTGCATTATTCCCAAGTAATTACTTCAAATAACTACAAAATTTATATTCCTTCAAGGTTGACATTCTCCTTCCATAAAGACCTCAGAAAGGATGAAGAGAAAATGCAATCTTCAGCTATGTAAGTGTCACCTTCCTGTTAACAGTGAGCGTCAACTCATTTTTTTAATTTATATGGTAATTTTAACAACTATTTCAAAGACAAGAAAATTTCCCTTGCTTAACTACGAAAATACAGTTATCACAAAGAACTTCAGTGGTTTCCTTTAAAGAAAGGAAAATCTTATTTAAAACATTTAACTTTATTAGAACCTAGCCTAAGTCAAACAGTCACAAAAATTAAGTGCAGAATTTCTAGCTTTCTTACTTATTGTCTAACTTATCTAACGTATCCTTCCCTACAAACTTTTCCTTTGACCTCCTATCTTGTATCACTCAGTTCGTTGCCTTATCCTACTAGCATCCCCACAAATCACCTAACATGCTTACATTTGGCTCCAGCTTAAACAAAAGTCAACAGAGACTAACAGACTGACAGGAGGCTGGCAGTTTTTGTATCACATAATTTCCTCAACTAAAATCGCAGCCACCTACACTACCAGAGTCATGCTACAGTCTCCTCCATGGCTCCCACATGCCACAGCAATGGCTCCCACACGCTGCTGCAAGGTTTCCCGCAGGTCTCTCCTTCAGCAATGCCTGGAGGTCAGGGAAGGAAGAGGGAAGCAATAGAGATGATCTACCATTCTACACAGGTTTCCAGTATTCATTCAAAAGTAGAGTTCTATGAAAAGATATGCTGTGTGCTCACCATCAAATACCCACAACCTTGTACAATACAAGATACACAGCTGGTGCTCAACAAATATTTAAGGAATGCACGTATGACTATATTATTCCAGTAAATCTAAAGTCATGATTCCTATTTTATTCTTTTCCATCAGTGTTTTCCTTTCCAAATTAAAAAAATGATTAAAATATTTAACAAATATGTACAAAAAAAATCTAATAGTTCTATTAAAAGTCAATTGTTCTCAGTGGGTATCAAAAAACTATTGTTTAGTGGTGATCATCCTGTAAAGTGTCTCTATGTTGTGCACAGGAACTAACATAGTATTGTAGGTCAATCATACTTCAAAACACAGACTCATGGGAAAAGAGATCAGGTTTGTGGTTACCAAAGGCAGAAGGGGAATGTTGGCGGGGAAGATGAACTGGATAAGGTGGTCAAAAGGTACAAACCTAGTTATAAGATAAATAAGCAGTAGGAATGTAATGTACAACATGATTAATCAATATAATTAATGCTGCTGTATGTTATATATGAAAGTTAAGAGTAAATCCTAAAAGTTCTCATCAAACTCATTTTTTTTTCTTTAACCTTGTATCTACATAAGATGATGGATATTCACTAAATGTATTGTGATCACTCATTTCATTATGTATGTAATCATTTCATCATGCTATATTTCATCAAACTTACACAGTACTGTATGTCAAATATATCTTGATACAATTGGAAAAGAAAAAAATTACTGCTTAATTTGATGTGTCCAAACTTCTCTGAACTACAGGGAAGACACTGCAGATTCTGTTTTCAATATTCTGCCTTGTTATGGTCTCAGAAAAATACTTATCTAGAAAACATAGCCTTACATCACTTAATAGAAAATAATCAAATGTAGACATATACATGTAAGTATCTACATCAAATTACCTCAGTATTTAAGTTCCACCTTTAATATTTTGATCAGATAATTGTATTTCTATGATTTGTATTCATTCATTCACTTGCTAAATAAATTTTATATCTTGCATAATAAAACTAGGCTTTTGTTATTTTTCTATTTTTTAATTAAAAAGTCAAAAATATATAGTTCTATCTAGTACTAGGAGTACACCTAAGAAAGGACTTACATAGTTTGTGGACCAGCCAGTACTCTAAGAACTTATATAAATTCAACTAATCTTCATAAAAACCCCGTGACAGAGGTATTATGGTAAGTCCCATTTTACAGAGGGGGAAATACTTCCAGAAAAATTCAAGTACTTGTCCAGGTTTAGACAACCAAAATGTGATCAACCTGAACACTGAGCGCAGGCAACCTGGCTCTTTGCCTGTCTTATCCTATACTGCCTCTCTCCTTCATTAATGGGTAAAAATTTTATTAAAGTTATAAATATAATAATGAATTTTCAGAAAAGGTTAACAGTTACAAGCTATAAAAAACTTGTGTACTGCAAGCACACAAAAACTAGCCTTTGGAAGTATATTACAGGCTAAAATTGGAAAAACAAGAATAAGACTTTGGCCCGTGAATAAGATCTCTGTTTGACAACACACATGTTAATTATGAAACAGAATTGAGAAGTCATAGTTTTTCATGTCTTTTGATTTAACTAGTCTTTCAGGCTCTCCTCCATTGACTTAGTGTTAGTCGCTCAGTCGTGTCTGACTCTGCCACTCTATGGACTGTAGCCTGCCAGGCTCCTCTGTCCATGGAGTTCTCCAGGCAAGAACAATGGGGTGGGTAGCCATTCCCGTCTCCAGGGGATCTTCGCTACCCAGGGATCCAACCCAGGTCTCCTGCACTGCAGGCAGATTCTTTACCATCTGAGCCACCAGGGAATGAATGTCTTTTGATTTAACTGGTCTTTCATGCTGTCCTTCATTTGCTTATTCATTCAAGAAATGTTCAATACATCCTGACTGACAGGACAGAAAGGAGTTCCTGTCCTTGAGAAAAAAAATAAAATAAAAATGTGCCTAAGACAATCACATTACCGTCACAGGAATAGATGTCCTGGGCCCACAGATACATGTAAGAGGCCCAATACAGTATACAAAATACACAAAGCACATTCAAAGAGATTCTAAACCAATGTGCCAACCATGTGTTTTTTAAAAAAACAGGCATGCCTCCTTAGAAGTTAGAAAATCCTTTTTGAAGATTATCAAATAGAAATCCAGAGTTTTGAACTGTCTTTCTCAATAAAATTTTCCTTTCGCAGTAACAACAACAAAAATACACAGACATGAATATTTACTAAGGATATACTCTGTCTGAGGCACTTGACTTACTCATCTCATTACTGTTCTCAGCACCCAGGAGTTTCATAATTGCTCCTCATGAGGAAGTTGCTGAACTACGATTTAAAACTAGGTCTGTTTGATTTCAAAGTCCAGGCTATTACTCACTACCTATACTGTCCCAACCAATTTCTTAGAGCTGTGCTTAATGAATACTTTTGTTACTACAGTGTAAAATATTTTGAAATTTAATAACGGGCACATTCTCTCTCCCTAAAGTTACAAACAGAAAAACACTAAGAAATATTAAGTGCTAAGTTATTTCACTTTAATTTCATTTTGCCTATCTTTTAGTAAAATATTTGAGAATACTGTTTTATACTTTTTGTAAATCATAACCTAACACAGTAAAGATTGAGAGCAGGAGGAAAGGGGACGATACAGGATGAGATGGTTGGATGGCATCACCGACTCAATGGGCATGAGTTCGGTAGGCTCCGGGAGTTGGTGATGGACAGGGAGGCCTGGCGGCTGCAGTTCATGGAATCACAAAGAGTCAGACACGACTGAGCGACTGAACTGAACTGAACACAGCAAAAGTAATCAATAAATATTTTAACTAATTAAATACTGTGTTTCCTCTCTGTGAGCATGGCAGCCAATCAACTTAGTTCAGATTTACTACCTCCCACTCGTTCTCAGAAGCATCAACATATTCTCACTTATACTCGTCAGGACAAATGTGTCATCATGGGTGCTGCACCATAACACTATGAAAAATCCAACTTCCAAATGTTGGTAAGTTTTGTGATGCAACATAAAAGCAGGATAATTAACAGTCCGAAAGTATGTTCCACTAGGAAAGATTACATAATTCAACACCTGAGCATTTACAAATATGGGGCACTAGATAGTTTTAAGCAAAAAAAGAATTCTCAAGATTCATTTTCAAGGTTCTTCAGTATTTTGAAGCAACAACAACAAAAAAATCACAATCACTTGGAAACTATAAAATAACTGCCAAGACACACCTACCCATTTCTTTCAAATACGAGCTTCACGGGCTTCCCTGGCTGGGTGTGAAGAATTCACCTGCCAATGTAGGAAACGTAGGTTTGATCCCTAATCTGGGAAGATTCCCACATGCCTCGAAGCAACTAGGCCCGTGCACCACAACTATTAAGCCTGTGCTCTAGAGCCTGGGGGCCACGACACTGAAGCCTGCTTGCCTGGAGCCCATGCTCTGCAGCAAGAGAAGTCACTGCAATGAGAAATCCACACACTGCAACTAGAAAGTCGCCCCTGCTCACCACAACTTGAGGAAAGCCCACACAGCAATGAAGACCCACTCAAGTTGTGGTCAAAAATAAATAAGTTTTATATAAAAAAATGAGCTTCACATACTCTTCTGTCTACAGTGCTACACACCTGTCTGCTCTCCCAAGCCAGGGATGGGACAGCCTCACACTCAACTAGTTGCTCAAAGAGACAGGGAGGCCGAGCATCCTCCTCTCAGGACCTTCTGCTAGATGATGCACTTGGGTCCTTGAGATTCTAACTAACACGACTGTGGTCTTCATCTGTGGAAAAGTTAGTAGACAGGAAGATAAATAAGGTCAGACATACACTGTGGGCTCTCATTAAGAGGCCAAAAAGTAAAATTCAAAAGGTAGAGTCATCAAAATAAGTCCACATCTGTAGGATTTTAAGTGAATATCAGAATAGTGAACACAGAAATAAACAGATCACAGAATAGGAGAAACAAGTTTTTTGGTTTAGATGAATTTTTTTTAATCAGACATATAGAAAAGTAAACATTTACATTTAAAAAAAATTATAGTAATCAGAGCCTATCTAATCAAAACTGTTAACTGGAATTTTTCAACATTTCCACTTTAGCAGAATTAAGACAAATGACACATGATAGTATGATTATTTTTTTCTTCAAAAGTAACACTGCGTATGTCCTGGAGACACTACAAACTAATAAATATACTGCTATAAAGGCAACGAATCGTAATAATGATGATGCCTACAAAAGTCTGATTCTTTAAAGAAAGCCCTGGTAATCTTTCATATGCTTTTACTTCTGTTGGAGAGTGAGCTGAAATATGCTAAAATATGAGCTCCTTAAAAGCAGAAGCCAGACTAGACATGGCATCTATTCCAGCATGTAGAAAGCCTTTAATCGGTGATGAATCAAACATGGATGCTGGCTATTCAATTAGGCAAAAATTTCTGTTCCCCAGAAAAACTGATTGAGGTTTCAGTGCATTGAGAAATACGTATTTATTTACTCCCTAAGACTCACGTTAATTATCTCCTCATCCAAACTTGCTTCAAATGTTAGTTCAACAAGCTAAACAGATAAAAGAAGAGCAATGTTGAGTTCATCTTATAGGAAAGTCCGGGAAAACAGTCCTGCCACTGAGGCAGGCATCCCCGCTCAGCATACCAAGCCTAACTGACACACAGGCAGACTCATCCTCCCACTATCCGTTTGGCAACCTTTCCAGTTTCTAACTTCAGCACACACAGAAAAAAACTTTCCACAGTCTGACTACGGGAAATCATCCCTTCCTCTTTTCCATCTGTATAGAGACACAAGTCTTTCACTTCTTCTCACTTCATTTTTGCATACTAAAGGTTTTCCAATCTTGAAACTGAGAATTTTCATACTGTGCCCTCCTTGGGGAGACGGAACTTTCTTTATTTACACTGTAAGTAATATTTTATGTAAGTATAAACCATTTCTAAGGCAAGAAAATTTTCAACATTTTAATATTACTATAGTTCATAATCAGAGAAGGCAATGGCACACGACTCCAATACTCAATACTCCATATACATTTACAACAAAAAGTTAAATTTAATTCTATGTATGATTAGAAGATCACTGACTATCTGGCTTACCAAACTTACTGATAACAGATTTTAACATATAATTCATCTGTCTGAGATACAGTTTAGCCAACATGTCTCTAGCCTAATTGTTAAACATTTTACAAAAAAAATCTTACCATCAAGCCCTGAACCACTAACATATACCCTGAACCGTACATAAAGGCATTTGATTCTAAGGAGAAGAATCCTACAAGGCCTCCCTCAAATACTGCTTTCTGAGCTACGTGCACACCCTTTCACCAAAATAGCATTCTCAAAAACAGTTTTGGTCTGAGAGCCCCTTTACACTCTTAAAAATTACCTGGGATACAGAAGAGCTTTTGCTCACGGAGGTTATATCTACTGATGTATAGTATTTTAAGTTAAAACTAAAAGGAAATTTTTAAATTAATTGTTAAATTTATTTCAAAATAATAAACCTGTCACATGCTAGTATGAATATGTATTTAGAAAAATAATGATGGTCTCCCAAAAAATGTTAGTGAGGGAAACAGCACCATTTTACATTTACAAATCTCTTCATTATCTGGATTCTCAAAAGTGCTTCCACATTAAATCTTTGCAATGTGTTGCTCCAGCTGAAGTACATAAACAAAAAATGGTCTTATGCAGATAATAAAAGGACAAATATTTTAATAGGCTTTTCAGGTAATTGTGGACATTCTTTGACATTCCTCCAAAACTCAATGAGTAGTAGTTTCTTAAAGGTTCATTGAAATGTGGAATCTACAATCACATCAATTTGGACTTCTCTGGTGGTCCAATGGTCAAGAATACACTCGCCAAATGCCAGGAACATGAGTTTGATCCCTGGTCCAGGAAAAGCCAATATGCCACGGAGCAACTAAGCCTGAACACACAACTACTGAAGCCCACGTCTGTGCTCCTCAACAAGAGACATCACCACAATGAGAAGTTCGATACTACGAACAAGAGAGTAGCCCCAACTTGCCACAACTAGAGAATGCCCGTGCAGCAGTGAAGACCCAGCACAGCCAAAAAAAGACATTTAAAAAAATTTTTTAATAACTAAATAAAATCACACCAATTAACTATTAGTACTTTGTCAAATTAAAATCCACTGGTCTACCTTGTCCTTGAAAGATTCCTGTATCCATCATGCATTGATCACTTGAAAATTTTTAATCTACTGAGTTAGGCTTATCTTATTTTCCGAATGTTGAAACATTTCATTACATGATATCAAAAACAAAAACCGAACACAAAATCCTTAACATCATCACTTTCATCAGGAAAGTCTTAAAACTGAAAAACTATAAGTTCGTGGTAGCAGATGCAAGTTTTCAAGATTCTAATTTTCACTTGAAATCTTGATTTTTATCATTTGCAACACAAATCTTTTTTTTTCCCTAAGAGACAGCCTTACTTTGTTCATTTTTGAGAGAGAATGTCTAACAAACGCCTGCTGTGAAGAAGCAGTTTGTCCGCCATTCTTTCAAATACAATTGGTGTTCCATGAAAAAACTGGTTAGACTCACACAGCTCAATCAAAGTCAGGATTTTGATATAATTATTTTAAAGTATTTTAAGGGTATAAATACTCCCGTGACTTCATAAACTGAAAATATGCAATTGTTTCTTCAATGTAAAAAGAGAGCTGTGAAGCAAGCACACATGTAACCATCTATTCCAGCACATGACACAGCAAAGATGCCCAACTAACAATGACTGGGTTCCTTCCACCATTCTCTTTCACTATAATATTAATATCCATGAACTCCCTCTAGCTCTTTATTTTTCTACTTCTCTTTTAAGGCCAACCTGTCACTTACCTACCTTCAACCACTTTTAAGTTACTGAATTCCACTCTATGAGACAGAAAAACAGATAGTATTCAACCACAGGTTATGAAAAGAGGGCTTTAGAAATTAAGCATCTCATAGACACAAATTTCTCTGGTTTAGAAGTCTAGTCCTTTCCCTCTTTGTGTACCTAGTTACATTCATGATTTCCCAGAAATCTGAGCTCGAGTGTTGTTATAATATGCTTCAAAATAATTGTTGTGATAAAATTGTTTGAGGAGTCATTCTGAGTTTACACCATCTGTCTGGCATTTACTGAAGCAATTGCTAAAGATATTCTATGCATACAGATGAGATTTTTCTCAACAAAAAAGCAAAAATGTTTCCACATCTGTTGTTTTTGTTGCTATGTCACCTAGTTAACAAATTCTTTCCGAGAAAGAAAACAGGGTGAAAACATAGAACATTTTTAATATACACATTTTTTTAATGACTATTAAAATTATATCAACTTTTCAACCATCTTTTTCTACTGCTTCGCTACTATCATACTAAAATTATGTCTGTGTATGTATACATACATATATCTAAAGAGACAGAGAAATTTCTAAAATCTCAAGTCAACTGATACTGTGATTTTAATCTTTAAACAATGTCTAAGACTTTTTAAAATCATAGGTTGGAAAATTCATGCATTAAAGACTATCAGAATCAGTCTACAGATGTGAAGAAATTTATATCCAATCGATCTTACACAGTATCCAGGAATTCTAAAACATAAAGAATGCAATCATTCCACATTCCAAAAGATAGATATATTCCAATGTACAGCAAATAATTGTACCATATGAACATTTATTGCTTCTGACTACCGAGTAAGCCTCCAGGACCTAGGCACCAGCCCCATCCTTTCTTCGATTATCTGCTCTCCACCAAATGATGAGATTCTGATGGAAATGCCAATTACACCACCTGCACACCTCACACCTTCTTTGTGAAGGGGCTGATGTAGAAGAGTGCTCAACCCACCTACCAGCGCAATTGATCCGTAGATGAGTCCAAGACAATTAAGCTAAGGGGGGACGTCCCTGCAAAGGGTTTCACACGTGAACTTCAGGCCTTTGTTCTGGATCTGACTGCGATGATAAATGCCTGGAGCAGTCCATGGCTGTAACCTGTGTATTAGAGCTCTCCACAAAAAGAGATACAAGATGTAAGATGGATGGATGGATGGATGGAGGTAGGTAGGCAGACACAGAGATTTACTTTCAGGAACTGGCTCATGAAATTGTGAAGGTTCGGCCAGTCCAAAACCTGCAAGGCAGGCCGGGAGACCAAGGCAAGAACAGCAGTTGAGCTCAAAGGTAGTCTGCTGGTAGAATTCCTTCTTACCAAGGGGAGGTTCTGTTCTCTGTGCTATTAAAACCTTCAACTGACTGGAGGGGGCCCACCCACAAAATGGAGGACAATCCGCTTTACTCAGAGTCTCCCAATTTACATGTTAATCTCATCCCAAAAGATACCTTCACAGAAATATCCATTTGGTCAAATAATGTTTGACCAAATATCTCGGCACCATGGTCTAACCAAACTGACACAAAATTTAACCATCACAAGTTCATCTATTATCAATTACAGATATATCACATTAAGCATTTTAAGTTGCTCCCCCCACCTTTTTTGGGGGGAAGGGCTGCATGGCACAGTTTGACGGTCTTAGTTTCCAGACCAGGGATTGAGCCCATCCCCTCAGGAATGAAAGCAAGGAGTCTTAACCACTGGATCACCAGGGAATTCCCCTAAGTTGCTATTAAAAAAAAAAATCAGTATTGCCCTGGGACTTTCCTGGCAGTCCAGTGGTTAAGACTCTGCGCTTCCACTGCAGCAGGCATGGGTTGGATTTCTGGTCAGGGAATTAAGATCTCACATGCCACGCAGCATGGCCAAAACATTTTTAAATTTCTTTTAATTAAAAAAAAAAACTCAATATTGCCTTCACCACACAGATTACTGACTGTCTTATATCTTGTCAGAAATTTGCTGGCAGAAATAGGCAGGATACAATCTTTGGCTTTAAGGACGACAATCTGAAGGGTAGGACATGTACACAGGGAATATCACGTTGCTCGTCCTGTGCCAGACTAGAATCAGCCTGGTAACGGCGTCGTGGCCAGCTCTTCCCCTGGCCTTCACAGCACTTGGTGACTGAGCTGGCACAGAATGGGCATGAAGTAGGAAGACCCAAGACTGAACCTCAGAAGAGGATGTGGTCACCTGCTATTGTCTGCTTGCCCAGCACTCTCCCTTATTCTGGGAACAGCATGTCTGCCACTTCTTTAGGGGAAGTGCTTTTCCTCAGATTTCATCTATGCAGTTTGGGTAGGGTCCAACCATGCCCAGGTCATAAGCATAAGAATATCGCAAGCCAAGTCAATTCCTTCTCCAAGATTTTCTGAACTAGAATTACGGGAGGAAAAACAGATGCTCTGATAGAAAAACTAAGAATGTGACCCCAGTGCCCAGCAGCAACTTGTCTACAGCCATGGGGAAGACGTCTGTTTGGAAGAATGACGGCATCGTGGAGAGAGAATCAGAGATGAGAGAGAAAAAGGATAAAAGGAATCCTGATAGGCCTTCCCTGACACAGGTTCGATCCCTAGTCCAGGCAGACCCCACGTGACATGGAGCGACTAAGCCCATGCGCCAAAACTGAGTCCGTGCGCCTAGAGTCCATGCTCCGCAACGAGAAGCCACCACAATGAGAAGCCCATGCACAGCAATGAAGACCCCTACTCACCACAATTAGAGAAAGCCTGTACATAGTGACAAAGACCCAGCACAGCCAAAAATATTTTAAAAAAAAGCAATCCTCACAGTGAAAAGGCCCCAGTTCCAATCACCCTTAACACCTACATACATAAATCCATCCTGCAATTTGGTTATGTGAGTCAATAAATTCACTTTTGCTTAAACAGGACACAGCTGGGTTTCTACCCTTAAGCTCTGACTAAAAGACAAGAATTAAAGCAGAAAAAAGGTAAAATGCATCTAGGAATCATGAGGCAGAAGGACAGGTAAAGGTTAGAAGAAAGGTAAAGAAGAGACCAGGGAAGCCTGGCGTGCTGCAGTCCATGGGGCTGCAAAGAGTTGGACACGACCGAGAGACTGAACTCAACTGAACCGAAAGAAGAGACCGACTTGTCTTAGAAAAGGAAAAGGTAAAAAAAAAAAGGTCAGGAAAGACGTGAAGAGGAGGAGAATGTAAGAAGTTCTATGTGGACTCTAAGCTCAGGGGCATGCATGAATATACATGCAGGTGTTTTATTGGAAAGATGGCCTATGGTTTTCACTAGATGCTCAGAAAGGGCGCAACCAAACAAGAGAAAGGGGCCTGGTAAGCAGATCAATGCTAAATTAAGAGGCTCTGTTCCAGAAGGAAGCTAATGACAGATAATAAAGCATTTACTTTCTAATACCAGCAGTTTCTGAGTGAAGACCCCCAACAGTTAGAAGCAGGTGCTCTTCTCCTGGAGAATAGAAGGCATGCCAAGGAGAATAAGAGCAGTCATCCTAAGAGATCTCAATTAATTTTGCCTTCAGGTTTGACCCATCTGTAATTTCAAACAGATCTAGTTTCTCTCCCAAATTTCCACATAATTAGACATTCATGCCTAAACTTCCTTAAAGAAGATTCATCAATTTTCACTCCATAATTCCTTTGTCCAAAATCTTCACTTTAATAATCTGGGTTTCTGGATACCATGAAATTAGAGCAAAATTTGGTGTAAATGTGTGTGCATTTCTTGAGAAAGGAGTTCACTTTCCATCAAATTCTAATAAGACTCCTGGGACTGTATGAACGTGTATGTAGTCAAACACATAAAACCAAACAAAAAAACTTTTATTCTTTCCTGTTTTGATTTAGTAGAAAAGTTTGACAGATGATGATCCCAGAGAGCAGAAACAGAAGATGGTGTTTCCCAAACACTACTCAGAGAAGGAGAATATAAAGAAAACAAAGCCAAAAGGATGCTGCAGCTGAAAAACCTCACAATTTTGCCTAAGCGTGGCTCTCTTTATTTACAGTTGTGATCAGGTTGATTACAGAGGAAAAAGTCAAAATAACAATACCACCCAAAAAAACACTGCTGATCCTGTCACTCTCAGGAATGTCACTAATTAAAATATTACTGCACTATGATTCCATTTTAATACCAACAACTCTCCATTGTGTGGAGGTGGTGATCATTTTTGCAGATTATTAGAATCCTTTTCCTTTACTTCTTACCACCCATTAGTACTTTATATGCTCAAAGCAAGGGACAGTCAAAGAAATGGAGTGAAACTGAAATGTCAATCAAACCACATTACTACTTGCCACGATAGGTTAACAGGATAAGAAAATTACTGAGGGGACTTTCCTGGTGGTCCAGTGGTTAAGAATCCACCTGCCAATGCAGGGGACAAGCCCTGGTCTGGGAAGATCCCACATGCCATGGACCGACTGAACCCATGCGCCTCAACTCCTGAGTCTAAACCAGAGCCTGCGAGCTGCAGCTGCTGAAGCCCAATTCTCAGCTCCATTTTCAGAGATCAGAAGACTGAGTTCAGAACCTGCCCGTGGACATACAACTACACAGCAGCAGGTTTCAAATCTCGAAAGCCACATCTATTCTAAGTTCACTGCCCTAAATTTTAAAACTAAAATAAACAATACCCAAAACAAGAGAGGCGGGAGGACTTTCCTAGCAAACCAGTAGTTGGGACTCCAAGTTTCCAATGCAGGGGGCATGGGTTCAGTCCCTGGTCAGGGAACTAAGAGCCCACTTGCCCTCAAGTGCAATCAAGAAAATATTTTAAAATAATAACAACAACAGTACTCAAGAGACGATTCCAACTGCTTTCTAAGTAAGACACTGGACTTCATTCACACTTGACCAAAGACAATTATGATGTAAATACTGAAGATTAGGTTTTCAGACAAATTCACGAAAACATAGTCAAGCCATTATCTAGCAGAAGTCATCAGCCCCCAAATCTCCTAAAATTTCTAATTTCCGAACTGCTGTAAAGCAATAAATTAAACAGGAAGTTTGTGGTGAGTCTGAGCAGGTGACAAAGCAGCATTTCAGCAAATTTTAAGACAGCTAAGTCCTGGTTCCAGCAGCATGGCAGGGGAAGGACTTAACAGAAAGATCTACCAATGGCAAACGAGGATTTGGATGAAAGGGGACATTATTAGCTGGCGCTATACAAAGCTAATTTATATCTGTTTTTAGATTCAGCACCATCTTTGTGGAAACAGATTTAGGAAAATCTCTAACAAACACTGAAACCTTTTATACCTAATCCTGAATCAACCAAAAAATCCAATTAGCCTGAAAAATTACATCTCTCAGCATTCTTCTTTGTTTAATAAATAGTTTGTATAATAGGTATCTTTTAAATACTCCCTAGAGTGCAACTGCACACACAGTGTGACTCTTACTTGGTAAATACACAGCTGTGCATACGCATGTATAATTAAAGTCTTGTATTTTTTAATACAATAAACATCTATATAAATAGTCCACATAATTTGGGAATGAAGACTAAAAGGAAATACTTAAATATTTTTGAATTAGAAACAAAGCTTAAATCTATAAAAATTAGAGGGGTGATTTTATGAGCCCAGTACACAATGATAACATCTTGAAATGTTGATGAACAGCTCCATATATAAAATTTTCCAGATTAATTTAATATTAGACTTCAAAGGGCAGAAATACATTGAGTTGGCACTGTCAAAGAAGAAATTCTTTCTATAAATATATCTGCCAACATAAGAAGCTATTATAAACATAATTTAAACATTATTAGATTTACAGTCATCATAAATATTCATATTGTATTTTTAAAATAACATGATTCTAAGCTTGACAGCATTCTGGCCTTCTTCCTAAAGTCATCGTTCTCCCTCTGGCATCCCGTTAGCCTCACAGATGAAAGTCTGCCATCTCGACTCTCCAGCTTTAGACCTCATTTTCGAACTACAGGGAATCAGGAAACTTGACACTCAAGGCTGGTAAGACACATATTAAAGGAATATTAATGAGATCATGAGAGAAAAATAGGACATCAGGAGCAAAGTGCACTCTTTTTAAGCTGTTCGAAGGCTTGGAGCACTGAACTAACACTGATTTTTCAGTTTCATCCTCAGATCAACCATTAGTATAAACTCTGAAATGACCTAAAAACTTGTTGCTCTGGGGACCTTCCTGGCAGTCCAGTGGTTAGGTCTCTGCATTTCCACTGCAGGGGGCACGGCTTCCATCCCTAGCTGGGGAACTAAGATCTCACATGCCACACGGCACGACAAAAAAAAAATGTTGTTCTGATGAAGACACTGCGTATGATATGTCTATTTTAATGGGGGGTGGGGCAGGGAGGTGAATTCAATTTTATGATTTTCTTTGACTCAAATTTTGGAATATCTATATTGCATCACAGCTTTTTGCCTCTAACTTCATCTCTCTAATAACACTCTTCATAAACCCTATGCTGTGTCACAGGTCACACAGCACTTTTGGATGACTTTTAAACAGAAAATGACTTCAAACAGAAACATGCATCTTTGACGGGATATTAATCCAGGTCTCCCCTTCCATGTATCTATAGCTAAACACTGATCCTCATTATATCCGGCACATCTACTACACGTCATTGCCGTTGTTTAGTCACCAAGTTGTGTCCAAATCTTTTGTAGCCCACCAGGCTCCTCTGTCCATAGGATTTCCCAGGCATCCATACTGTCCATAGTATTCTTATACTAGAGTGGGCTGCCATTTCCCTCTTCAGGGTACCGGGTACTATCCTAGGCACCGGAAATACAGAAATGAACCAGACACAGTAGGGAGCTTGGCCTTGGAGACTCCTATAGACTGACTCATGAGAAGAAAGAAAACAAGCAGAAGTGTGATGAGTACACCAAAGCAAAAGGACAGGGCACAGCGGAAGCTCATGACGAGAGACCCTCCCCTGCCACTGCTGAGCGGCAGAGAGGCCACCCTCTAACCAAGACTGTTAGGTGATCAAGATACGGAACACTTAAAACACTTTAAAACTACCATTAAAAACTTTCCAATCACTTCCAGTTCTGGGGGAAAGAAAGGTACTTTATCCTATCCCTCACTTAGGTATAAATAAAAACATATAAAACAAACAGAAGACGACTCAAAGGCAGAGAGAAGATAAACCTCCTATGACCTCAGGACCCAAGGAACCACAGGCTGATGAGCTCCCTGAGCTTACTTGTGGCTTCATCCATCCAAGTTTGAAGAGGGAAGTCAGCAAATCCAGAAACACCAACAGGCACTGACCAAAAGAGCCCCACCAAATCCCTGCTGCAGATGGAGCAAGAGATCCAGGAAAGGGGAAGACCAGCAAGACTGAAAGCTTTGGATATTAACACTCTAGTCCGGCCAAATGCCACAGAACAAACCAACGATTCCACCCACAGACCACCAGTGGTGACAGACACCCCAGAGCCCCACCAAGGTGGCGTCAGAGAAGGCAGGGGAAGGAACCAGGGCGACCACTGCCGGATGGTCACAGACGTCCCCTCACCACCACCGCACCACACACACACGCCCAACAGAGAAGGCTGAGTGAGGAATCAGAGCTTCCGCCAGTGCCGAGCAGCAAGGAGCCCTTCCTGAGCAGGAGATCAGTGGGGCCATGTGGGGCAAGCAATGAGGCATTTCAGCACCCCCAGCCAGAAAAGGCAACACAGAGATTTACTGGGGAACCAGACACTAATGAGGAACTCTCACTAATGAGAAGGCCCAAAACATGTGGACTTAAAGAAGTTCAAGCCTCTGATACCCACATCAAACATTAAAAACAGTCCAATTTCTAGCCGGGCTTCCCAGGTGGCTCAGTGTTAAAGAAGAATCTGCCTCCCAATGTAGGAGATACGGGTTCCATCCTTGAGTTGGGAAGGCCCCCTGGAGAAGGAAATGGCAACCCACTCCAGTATTCTTGCCTGGAGAAATCCCATGAGCAGAGGAGCCTGGCGGGCTACAGCCCATAGAATCGCAAGAGTCGAACACAACTTAGCAACTCAACAACAACAACAACAATTTTTAGCGAGGTTAACCTAACACTGGAGAAGGCAATGGCAAGCCACTCCAGTACTCTTGCCTGGAAAATCCCATGGACGGAGGAGCCTGGTAGGCTGCAGTCCATGGGGTCACGAAGAGTCGGACACGACTGAGCGACTTCACTTTCACTTTTCACTTTCCTGCATTGGAGAAGGAAATGGCAACCCACTCCAGTGTTCTTGCCTGGAGAATCCCAGGGACGGGGGAGCCTGGTGGGCTCCTGTCTATGGGGTCATACAGAGTGGAACACGAATGAAGCAACTTAGCAGCAGCAGCAGCAGCAACCTAACACTGCACAATAGAGGCCCAACAACACACAGGCGGCTCTCAGGAAAAACTCCAAGCACAGCCAAGGCACTGAGAACGCCAGCCACACTACAGCGCCAAACTCAGGCACGGCGCAGATGCTGGGGTTGTCAGACAGGCAATTCAAAATAACTGCTTTTAATATCTTAAGGGCTGTGAAAGAAAAAGTAGACAAAATACTACAAGAAATGAGTAATTCAAGCAGAGGAGTGGGAAATCTCAGACAGAATAAAAAAGAAATGCTACAAACTAAAGCGCTGTAACAGACAAAATGGCTGTGAAGTGATGATCAGTAGACTGGACATGGATGGGAAAAGAATCAGTGAGCGTGAAGATACGTCAATAGAAATTTCCCAAACTGAAAACACGATAAGTACCAAAGTGAAAGTGAGAGTGTCAGTTGCTCAGTCATGTCCCACACAAATATCAAAATACCAAAAAACACACACAAAGCCACACCATCACAATAAAAAAAAAAAAAGCAAAACCATGAAGAAACACTGAATGAAAAGGATCTACTGATGGCAAATAAGCACATGAAAGAGGTTCAATGATAGGGAAATGCAAATTAAAACCACAACCTACTACTACATACCTATCAGAATGGCCAAAGTGACACAGGGGCTTCCTGGGTGGACCAGTGGTTAAGGATCCACCTTCCAATTCAGGGGTTACAGGTTTGGTCCCTGATGGGGCAACTAAGCCCACCCACAACGAGAGAGAAGTCCATGTGCCACAACAAAAACCCAGTGGAGACAAAAAAAGAGAAAAAACAAGTGACAACACCAACTGCTGCTGAGCACGCAGAGAACCTGGATCATAAGCACCGCTATTAATGGTATAAACGTTAAGATGTATGGCCACTCTGGAAAATAGTTTGGCAGTTTCTTGAAAAATCAAACATGCACACAGCAATTATACTCATGGGCATTTACGGCAGAGAAATAAAAAGGTAAATTCACAGAAAAATCTGTGCAGGAATGTTTACATGTAGCAGCTTTGTTGGCAATAGCCAGGTGAAGCACAGTACATCCATACCACGGAATACTAGTCATCAACAAAAAGAACACTGATACAGCAACAACCTGCACCAATCTCTCAAGAATTATGCTGAATCAAAGTCAACCCCAAAGGGTTAAACAGGCTTTAAGTCCATTTATATACTACTCCTGAAATGACCGTATTATAAAAATGAAGAACAGATTAGTGGCCACGAGGGGTTAAGTAGCTTCGGGGGTGGGGGGGTAGCGGGTGTGGTGATAAGGGGTCCTCCTGTTGATGGAAATGGTCAGCATCTGACTGTACCAACGTCGACACTTCAACTGTGGTGTTATCCAAGATGTCACCACTGCAGGTACAGAGGGCACAGGCGAGCCCTCCAAATGACTTCCTACAATTGCTTAAGAAGCTACAATCTTCTCAGAATGCAAAGTTTAATTAAAGGAGACTGATCAATGGTAGTATGTCAGAAAAACGGAAATCTCCTAGCAGAAAAATGGAGGGTAGGGGTGTGGCTGCTGACTGAGAGGGGGCTCACGGCTGTGCAGAAGCACAAAGCCATCAAGATTAGTACAATGCACACAATGGATTACGTGATATGCCTCAATGAAAAATTACTTTACACTGCCTTTTGATTATTCATATTGTTCACTGTAATCATGGTATTGATTACATATAAAAATATCCTAATTGTCTGTAAATTGGTCAACAATGAGACCATGGGTAGCTTTCAGCAGAAGCTGTTTACATGGGGTGCTGAAGCCATACGAGAACAGATTACGGAAGGAGCAGGAAATGAGCAGATGCAGAGAAGTAAACACGCGCAACTCTTCCCAGAAGCTGCCAGTAAAGAGGGGAAGGTGATGCTCAGAGGGGAAGGTACTACTGAAAAGCTTTATTAAAACAGAAAAAAATGAGCAAATTTACATACTGAAGGGACAAACTTGGTAAATAATGACTTTAAAGCCACATGAGCATACCCCTACACAATGTTTGATAAGAGGTTTCTGAAAAAGAAGGAACAAATATGAACAGGCCACTCTCTGACAGGAGAGGCCACGCCTGCACAGCCTGCACCGGGAGAGATGACTGTGGACAGACGCACTCGTAGGTTTCATGGTGGCAATACAGTGACAGCAACGACAACAACAGGGCGGACAGCTCTGTGGTACTGCGTGCACACTGGGACAGCCGGCCCCAGCGTCCAGCATCTGACCCTCACACCCTGCGGGGTCTCCTCCACAGAGAACAGGGTGTGTGGTCAGATGTGACAGCGTGCAACTTCCAACTTCAGACCATAAGAAGACAACGCACCTCCTTCTGAGGGAAAAGCTAGATGCAATATCCAAGTATCTGCAGAGAGGCCCAACCAGCCCCACGTGAGTGACCATCCTAGAGGCAGCTGCCCCTGCCTGGCCAAGCCTTCATGAGACAGCAACTTCATGAGAGACCCTACGCCTTTAAAACCGCCAAATACACTGCTTCTAAATGACTGACCCACAGAAACTGTGAGAGAATAAATGTTTACTGTTTTAAGCCAGGAGATCTGAGAGTAAGTTACCAAGCAGCAGTAGAGACCTACCTACTTACTTACAGGCCAGGCACAGTTCTAAGCATGTGAGGTACAAAGTAACTCACCTGTGATCCCCACATCAAGAGGAGCAAACAGATACATAGAAGTTAAGCAATTTGCCCCAATCATCACTCAGCTGGTAAGAGATATGCAGAGTGAAGTAAGCCAGAAAGAAAAAAACACCAATACAGTATACTAACGCATATACACGGATTTTAGAAAGATGGTTAACGATAACCCTGTATGCAAGACAGCAAAAGAGACACAGATGTGTAGAACAGTCTTATAGACTACAGACTCTATGGGAGAGGGCGGGGGTGGGATGATTTGGGAGAATAGCATTGAAACATGTATAATATCATATGTGAAATAAATCGCCAGTCCAGGTTCGATGCATGATATAGGATGCTCGGGGCTGGTGCACTGGGATGACCCAGAGGGATGGGATGGGGAAGGAGATGGGACGGGGGTTCAGGATGGGGAACACGTGTACACCCATGGCGGATTCATGCTGATGTATGGCAAAACCAATACAATATTGTAAAGTTTTTAAAAAAAAAGAGAGAGAGAGAGAGATGGATCCAGATTCAAATCTAAAGTCAGTTCAATTAACTGCTGGGCACGCATTCCCAAACAGAAGCAGTTCCCATTCCAAGGCTTACATTTCTGCTGTGATATAGGAGGAAAGACTCTCTGGTAAGAGAACAGGGAAAAGCAGGTGAATCAGAGAACTGAATAAAATGGAAAAGATTTGAAACAACTGCCATGAAGAGTTAGGACAGGGTCTGGCTAGAAAAATCTAACAGGATTTCCAAACAGTCCATGAGAGATCAGGAGGCATGACCTACACAGTGAATTTAAGATGAGCACAATGAAAAGAACAGAGGGCTTCTAGTGTGCCCACACACAAAGCCTAAGTTCAAGTGTGAAACAGTGGTGATGGCCAGATGGAGAAGATAACACATGCCTTTCCCAAGTGCAACTGGTACAATAAGGAGTCATGTACAGAAAAGTTTCAGAACACGCTGTATATTCTACATCAAAGTATCACAAAAGGACTGAAGAAAAGACTAAGGCGAATGATGATAAGCTGGCAGCACTCTTCATGCAACTGCCTTGGCCTCAAGCATCACAAGATTTTCTAGAGAACCTTCCCTTTTTCCTATCTCCATTCAAAACGTCATGAGAAAAATTAAAGCCTATAAAAGAAAAAGAACATACTAGTTTCATTACAATCAGACCACACTGAAGAGCAGCCTCACAATTACTCACTGACTTAATTTGATGAGATCTTACAACAGAGCTTTAGGCCCAAAACTTATCAAATTCACTTAATATTAAACTTTTCTAAATACATTCAGGTTTCAATTTCATGCATGCTTTTAAAATTACTTCACTTTACTTGACAAACTGGCACAAACTAATCTCAAACAACACACAAGAGGGCGGGGCACGGGGGGGGAATCAAACCATAGATACAAAATTTTTTCCAAGACACTTAAGACACGAAAGTGCTTGAACAGATAAAAGTGTGTAAGCTCGCTCTCTCTCTCTCTATATACATATATTTTTGTATTTTTAAAATATTCCAAATTAATAAACAAGTTTCAAACAACAAGAGTTAGTATTCCTATGACATTTTCCCTTACTTTCATTATTACTTGAAGACTTAGTAAAAACCAGTCAGAGTAAGTGCAGTCAGAAAACAAAAATTTTCTAGTAAAAGAAAAGTGTCCAAACTTGGGGCAGTTCTAGTCCTACAGAGGAACAGGAATACTTAGGGAAACCTTAAAGTGAACCTCCATCAGCCAAAAAGTTATTTCACATGTTCTCTCTCTCTCTCTCTCTGGATAAACCTACGTACTCTGAAAATAAAGTAAAATTTAAAAATATAGTAAAAAAAAAATACTTTGAAATAAAAAAAAATAAAGTACTCTGAAAATAAAGTTTAAAAAAAAAGCCTATGTACTCTGAACATAAAGCAAAACAATTCTTAAGTCTCACAAAGATTTTAATTAAAATAACACCTATAATAAAGAATTTGTAAAAAACAAGGTCGCACTGTATAGCACTGGGAGCTATATTCAATATCCTGTAGTAAACAAAATGGAAAAAATATGAAAAAAAATATATATGTATACATGAATTACTCGGCTGTACAGCAGAAATTAACACCACCATACTTTGATAAAGTAAATTTGTAAAGATAATAACACCTATAATCAAATGGTTCTGCAGGTGGCACAAGTGTTCCATCACCACCCGTCAGTCGGTCTTACCCTTATCTGCTCAGTGGAGCTGCTGCTCAGCTCATCGCCAGACTCCGAATCCTGCTGGATCCGTTCTGAGCCTTCTCCCGCTGAATCACAAGACTGTTCCTGGGGGAAGCCAGGTTTCTCTACCTCCAAGAACTCCGGACCGGGAAAGTGACCAAATAAGCGTGTCCTATTCTGGCCAGGAACTTTGGGAGAATGTGAGTCACTGGTGAGTTTTCCATTATTGTGGGTCAGGTCCAGGCTGAGGTTGATGGTCTGACCTGGAATGTAAGTGGGCCCAAAATTCTGATTGGCATCACGAACAAGACCTGTTCCTTGAACAGAAGACGAGGATGTCTTCCCAAAGCTTGACAGCTCGGGCAACCTGTTCACATTCTCCGAAGACCTCTGGAGGTGGAGACTCTGCGCCGTCTTCACAGAGTGGTTCGGCAGCCCCGCGGCCGGCTTCACCGGTGGCATCAGGGCTCGGCGGCCCACCTCTTTCACGTACTGGGCCGGCACGTAGAACGCTTTGGAACTCTCGTCTGGCTTGACCTGCCACCAGTCGTCATTGGTCTTCTTCACCAGGAGGTACCGCTCCCCTTGCTTTATCACAATTTTCCTGTCCTTCGCTTCGTACTCGTAATCATACTCCACCTCGATGTACACTGGCCCTGGAAGAGCCTTCCCGCCTCTGTCAGCCATCTTCACTCAGCAATATTCACCTCTCAGAAAGGACGCTTGGCCACATTGTGGCTTTGTGGATCACTGCAGCTGTTTTTATTTAACTGGGGAAGAGAATACAGAAAAAAGTTAACCTGGTCTGGATTTTTAATATTCATTCACAAGCATCACATGATAAAGAACAATACCTTCAAATCTCAAATCTAGAAACTAAACCTGTGCCTAATACTGTATTTACCACCCTGAAGTAAAAATGCTCTCATTCTAAAGGAAATCTACATTTTTCAATCATTTATGACCAAAGCCAAACCAATGACTGAAATGGCAAATACGCTAACCAGTCAGACATACGACTATCAAAAATAAGAGGTGAGAGGAACTCTCCTTCTCTTCCTGACTGCTCACACCTCCTTCTCTCTCTCAGAAAGGCTCACTAACAATGATACATGTTAGGCACTGACCAAGGGCCAGGCATTAAGCCAGGTTCACTGTGTGTCTCACCTAAAACCCTCTTTGAAGCTGAAGCTACAATTTCAATGATCCTCAATGCCATTCAATGAATTCTCGAAAATTCTCTATTTTCTAAAATGATCAAGGGTATGACTGAGCTTTTAAAAAAAAAGTGATCCAAATATGTAAGTTTAATTTCCTAGTACTAATGGGAAAAAAACACCAGTTATTTTTAGGCAAAATACACAGAGAAAATAAACTGCTAATTTACTTTTGTTTCCTCTTACAACTCCCCTAGGAGGACCACAATCCTCATTAAGCTGAATTCCACAAACTCCAACAAATATCCAATCTTTTTAGTTGTAAATGTCAAAAATAAATTATATACACACCACTCAAAATCTACTAGAAACAGACCTAACCTGGCTTAAGAAATCTAGGATTCACTTTTATTTCTATACCAATTTCAAATATTTTAGTACCTTGTAAAACACAGCATTTAGGCTTCAAAATGATCACAGGAGCTCGATTTTGCTCAATTCAAGTCAGGCCCCAACCACTGTGGGATGAAGGCGGTTTCCCAAGAAGGTACGTCTAAGTCCTAACACAGGACCTGTGAATGTGACTATACTTGGACATAGGGTCTTGGCAGATACAGTCAATCTCAGATGAGTTGTGCTGATTAGGGTGGGCCCAAAATCCAATGGGCTTCCCCAGTTGCTCAGATGGTAAAGCGATTGCCTGCAACGCAGGAGACCCGGGTTCAATCCCTGGGTTGGGAAGATCCCCTGGAGAAAGAAATGGCAACCCGCTCCAGTACTATTGCCTGGAAAATTCCATGGACGGAGGACCCTGGTAGGCTATGGTCCATGGGGTCACAAAGAGTTGCACACAACTGAGTGACTTCACTTTCTCTATTTTTTCTAAAATCCAATGTGTTTCTAAGGAGGGAAGAGGGGAGATAAGCAGAGGAGACACACAAAGGAAGATGACCACGTGTAGATAGAGGCAGAACTTGGGGATGAAGCAGCTACAAGTTAAGGAACACCAAGGACTGCCAGCAGGCGCCAGAGGCTGGTACAGGCGAGGAAGCGTTCTCCCTGGAGTACTTAGTCCTCCGGCTCCAAAACAAGTAGACACATTTCCGGTTTTTTTGGTGGTGTTTTTGACCGCGCCACACAGCATGCAGGATCTCAGTTCCTCGACCAGGGATTGAACCCACACACCCTGCAGTGGGAGCACAGAGCCCTCACCACTGGACCCCTAGGAAATGACCCAAGTTTCTGTAGTTTAAGTCCACAGTTTGCAGCACTTTGTTTGATACAGCAGCCCCAGGAAAACACACTCAGCCCAATACTCGAGAATTCTCAGGCAAACCTGAGTAACTCTTGACTACACCAGAAATGTTTACACAAGGTCCCACAACGGCCTACCAATTTTCCTCAGCACCCAAGTACTGGGCACGGCATTATTGACGCCGTATGTGCCATAACCACCACACCCTGAGGACAACATCCTCCAAAACAGATAAAGCCCAGGTGATAACTAGTCACACAATTTCTGCAACTCAAATTTACTTTGTAGAAACAAATTACTTGGATAATGAATTTAATAGAGTAATGCTGTTTCAAAAAATAGTAAAAATAAGAAACGTACCTTAGAAGAACTAAACATCCAGCATTACATTTAAACCTATAAAAAAAAATAAATTTCATTAATTTTAACCAGGATTGCTGAAAGAAGACTAAGGAAGGCGATGTTACTGGCAGTGCATGACTGTTTTTACAACAGCTATAAGGAACACCAACAATTCTGCACATCAGGGCTGTGTCCAGCAACACCCTCCAAACACATAAAAACACAAAGTATACTTCACCACTGCCCCTCCTACTTCATTTCCACTTTGCTTCAACTTCATTTCCACCTTTGTTATCCTGACAGAAATGACTTTTTAAAATTTAACATGTTTCTCATGTTAAAAGTTGTTAACATGAGAAACAACTTTTATAAAAATTGAATAAATCCGGGATGTGAGACATTCTATGAGAAACGCACCTGAATGCTTTAAACAGTTTCATGAAATGAGGGAGTCTTCTAGATTAAAGACAACTAGGACACAACCGCCAGATCCACTGGGGTGTTCCAACAGGCACCCAAAACTTCACCACATCCAGAATCTACCCCGCCAGAAACTACCTTGCCAAATCCACCCAGTCCTTCCTGACACGGTAAATAGAAATTCTAAGCTTCCAATCATTCCGCCTTTACTTTCAAGCATTACCAGAACATTAGTCACCAGGAGCGTTAATCCTTTTACCTACAGAAAAGGTTTTCACTACAGCTTTTCAAAATTCCACACTGAAATACTTACCCTCAGGCAATTTGTTACTTTCCAGGAAGTAACAATTTAAGAAACACCTTTGAAGATAATGAACAAATAAGGGAATCCACAGAAGGCTAGGGGCGCCCAGATGAACCAGAGCTGGTCAGACACTGATCCGCAGGAAAGGAGCAAAGGAAGCAAAAAGAATAAGGAGTAAACTGCAAGGGGAGGGGCAAGGGGCAGTGAGAGGCGGCCCTGCCACCACAGCTGCCCCACTGACCGCACACAGATAAGGAGAAGGAGGAGGAGGAGTCAGGGAGAACATAAGGCAGTTTCACTACACTCAGCATGGGACGCCCAGACTCAAGCTTTCATTACTGTAAAGGAAATGAGAACTGCAGGGTGGAGGAAGATGGAGAAGCAGTTCAAAGACCGCAGACAGAACAGGTAGGTAGACACAAGGCAGGTGACAGGAGCCAGAGGGCACGGGGCGGGGGGGCGCGAGGGAGAGGAGGCGAATAACAGGAACTGAGACAGTAAGTAAGCAAGCGTTAGTTGCTCAGTCATGCCGGACTCTTTGCAACCCCATGGACTGCAGCTCACCAGGCTCCTGTGTCCCTGAGATTTTCCAGGCAAGGATACTGGAGTGGGTTGTCATCTCCTCCTCCAGGGGATCTTCCCAACCCAGGGATTGAACCTGGGTCTCCTGCACCGCAGGCAGATTTTTTACCAACTGAGCTACAAGGGAATAGGGGTGAGGGGTGAAGTGGGAAGCCCCTGAGACGACTAAAATAATAAACTTCTAGAAAGTCATATCGCAGGAATTATATATTGCAATCCAAGGTCTAAGAAAAGTTGGACATAACAAATATGAAGAGAAAAGCCCTATTAAAAACTATATGTACAAATAAAATTGTGGGATGGCTCTAAAATACTTCCCCTGGAATAGGAAATGGCAACCCACTCCAGTATTCTTGCCTGGGAAATCCCATGGACAGAGGGACCTAGCAGGCCACAAAGAGTCAGACACAACTTTGCCACTGAACAACAGTATGCCACCACACAGCACACACACACTCTAAAAACTGAGATCTAAGGGCAACTGATCTGCAAATACATGGATAACTCATGCTCCTATTTTTATTTAAAAACGTAAGCTGTATTAAAACAGATGTTTATGGTTTTAATTTTGGTTTGCTTCTTCCTCTATTCCCCAAACTATGGATTCTTTTTTATTTTGTATTGAATCATAGTTGATTTACAATATAGTGCAAGTTTCAGGTGTACAGCACAGAGATTCAGTTACACACACACACACATATTCTTTTTCAAATTCCTTTCCCTTTAGGTTACTTGTTGCTGTTGTTTAGTCCCTAAGTTGGGTCCAACTCTTTGCAACCTACCGACTATAGGCCACCAGGCTCCTCTGTCCATGGGATGTGCCAGGCAAGAATACTGGAGTGAGCTGTCATTTCCTCCTCCAGGGGATCTTCCTGACCCAGGGACTGAACTCCCATCTCCTGCACCGGAGGCAGATTCCTTTCCACTGAGCCACCTGGGAAGCCCTATTACATACTACTGTTTATCCTGCTATCTTAACCTCTCAAGTATTTTGGTTAGCATCCTTACTCATTTAACACCATCACCCTCTTAAACACAACACTCCACTTACTGAAATATGTTCAACATCCATCACCACACTCCTCTCCCCTTTTTCATCACACACACACACACAACTACTAAGAACCCAACCATTAGGATAGAGCTCTGCATGTCTACTGTCCAGTAACAACCACTGCTTCTCTTTGCGGCATGAAGCACTTCTTACCCATGGACCTTCTGCTATTTCAATAAGAACAGACACACAACTGTTTAGAGCTTTTACTTCGCTCCCCACCAAATCAGATACATTTCTACCTTGCTATTTTAAACTCTTAATGGCCTCCTCCTTTCTGTCTACAATTTTTCTCATTTCTTTCCGAGCACAAATTACACAGCTCAGCAAATGCTATCTTCCTCCCCCTGGACATCTGCTTTAATCAACTACATCTCACAGAATGAGATCATTACCTGGTACAACAGGAAGTAAACAAGTAAACAAAGTCTCAAGAGGACTGTGACAAATGTATCCATAATTAATGACCAAATTTAAGACCAAATATCCAAATTTAAGTTTGATACATATATGTACTAAATATTTAACAATTTTAATACCATGAACAACAAAATCCTAATACAGCCTCACATATGTATCAATCCACTTAAAAATATCACAATTTAAGTACCAATTCTTGACATGAAGTCCTCCAGCAGCTTTACAAGTACTTGTTTAACACTCCCTGAATAGGCCTCTACTAAAGAAATCAAATAGACCTTAATGAGCACAACAAAAAAGTTTAAAACAACTCCAGCATAAGTTCCAGAATAAGAAAGTATTTCACCGAATAGTTCTCTAGATCATTCACTTAACAAGAAACTATAGGCCATGATAGGGATACTAAGGTTTCTTCTGAATGTGCAATCCCTGTTTTCCAAGAATAAAAATGTATAGGATATAAGGTATTTCTTTAGGCCTAAAGAAGACAAGCAAAATATACTGATTCGTTGTCATAAACTATTCTGGTCATAAAGAAACAGTAAAAAAAAAAAAAAAAAAAGTTAAAAAAAAAAGAAACAGTAAAAATAGGAGGGATACAGGAAATAATCAGTTAACTGGAAAGCAATAGAAAACACAGTCAAGCATAAACTGATAAAGGAAATTCAAAACCAGATTTAAATACAAAAAGAGGAAACAACAAAAGAAGTATTTCAGAAAGCAAGCATCTTTTAATAAAAGTGATACTTGCATGTAGTATTTCAGAAAGATCTATGCCAGGAAGTCCTCCTTTAGTCAGAAAAGAGGGGGACCTAAGAATTTTTCTTGGATTGTTATGAGAGTGCGAAAATATTCCAATTTATTTTTTAGATATTCATTTATTTGGCTGATTTGGGTCGTAGTTGCAGCACAGATCTTTGATGCATCATACAGGACCTTGCCATTGCTGGGCATGGACTCTCTAAATTGCAGGGCTCAGGTTTGGCTGCTCTGTGGTAAGTGGGATCTCAGTTCCCCAACCAGGAATTGAGCCCCTGACCCCTGCATTGCAAGGCAGATTCTTAACCACTGGAAGAGGAGGGAAGTCTCAAAAATATTCCAATTTTAAAAGGAAGTAATATGACCTTGGGTTTGATGATGAATTTTTAAATGCACCTCCAAATGCATAATTCATGAAAGAGAAAATTAAAGAGGACCTTCTTAAAATTACAAATTCCTGCTTTGTGAAAGATACAGAAAATGAAAACATGAACCAGAGACAAGGAGAAAATATCTGTAAAATAGATGTCTGATGAAGGGCTTTTATCCAGAACACACAGAGAACTCTTAAAACTCAACAAAAGAACCAACTTTTTTAATGGAAAACAATCTGAAAAGACACATCATGAAAGAATATAAGCACATGAAAAAATACTCAACTTTGTGTCATTCAGTTCAGTTCAGTCGCTCAGTCGTGTCCGACTCTTTGCAACCCCATGAATTGCAGCACGCCAGGCCTCCCTGTCCATCACCAACTCCCGGAGTTCACTCAGACTCACGTCCATCCAGTCAGTGATGCCATCCAGCCATCTCATCCTCTGTCATCCCCTTCTCCTCCTGCCCCCAATCCCTCCCAGCATCAGTCTTTTCCAATGAGTCAACTCTTCGCATGAGGTGGCCAAAGTACTGGAGTTTCAGCTTTAGCATCATTCCTTCCAAAGAAATCCCAGGGCTGATCTCCTTCAGAATGGACTGGTTGGATCTCCTTGCAGTCCAAGGGACTCTCAAGAGTCTTCTCCAACACCACAGTTCAAAAGCATCAATTCTTCGGCACTCAGCTTTCTTCACAGTCCAACTCTCACATCAATACATGACCACTGGAAAAACCATAGCCTTGACTAGACAGACCTTTGTTGGCAAAGTAATGTCTCTGCTTTTCAATATGCTATCTAGGTTGGTCATAACTTTCCTTCCAAGGAGTAAGCGTCTTTTAATTTCATGGCTGCAGTCACCATCTGCAGTGATTTTGGAGCCCACAAAAATAAAGTCTGACACTGTTCCCACTGTTTCCCCATCTATTTCCTATGAAGTGATGGGACCAGATGCCATGATCTTCGTTTTCTGAATGTTGAGCTTTAAGCCAACTTTTTCACTCTCCTCTTTCACTTTCAGCAAGAGGCTTTTTAGTTCCTCTTCACTTTCTGCCATAAGGGTGGTGTTATCTGCATATCTGAGGTTATTGATATTTCTCCCAGCAATCTTGATTCCAGCTTGTGTTTCTTCCAGTCCAGCGTTTCTCATGATGTACTCTGCATATAAGTTAAATAAGCAGGGTGACAATATACAGCCTTGACGTGCTCCTTTTCCTATTTGGAACCAGTCTGTTGTTCCATGTCCAGTTCTAACTGGTGCTTCCTGACCTGCATATAGGTTTCTCAAGAGGCAGGTCAGGTGGTCTGGTATTCCCATCTCTTTTAGAATTTTCCACAGTTTATTGTGATCCACACAGTCAAAGGCTTTGGCATAGTCAATAAAGCAGAAATAAATGTTTTTCTGGAACTCTCTTGCTTTTTCAATGATCCAGGGATGTTGGCAATTTGATCTGTGGTTCCTCTGCCTTTTCTAAAACCAGCTTGAACATCTGGAAGTTCACAGTTCACGTATTGCTGAAGCCTGGCTTAGAGAATTTTGAGCATGACTTTACTAGCGTGTGAAATGAGTGCAACTGTGCTGTAGATTGAGCATTCTTTGGCATTGCCTTTCTTTGGGACTGGAATGAAAACGGAACAAACTGAAACAATGAGATATCACTGTACCACTATTAGAATGGCTAAAATCCCAAAGACTGACACCACCAAATGCTGATAAGGATGTAGAGCAATGGGAACTTTCACTCACTGCTAGTGGGGATGCAAAATGGTGGAGGCAGTTTGGAAGTCATTTAATAGTTTCTACACAAGTGAATGTTGTCTTACCATACAATCTAGCAACAAGGTTGATGATACGAAATCTTATTTCTACAAAAAGCCCTGCATGCAAATATTCAGAGCAGCTGCCCAAAACTGGAAGCAATCAAAATGTCTTTCAAAAGGTGAAAGGATAGACTGTGAGACAGCCAAACAATACTATTCAGTCAGTCAGTTCAGTCGCTCAGTTGTGTCCGACTCTTTGCGACCCCATGAACCACAGCACGCCAGTCCTCCCTGTCCATCACCAACTCCCGGAGTTCACCCAAACTCATGTCCATTGAGTCGGTGATGCCATCCAACCATCTCATCCTCTGTCGTCCCCTTCTCCTGCCACCCTCAATCTTTCCCAGCATCAGGGTCTTTTCAGAAGAGTCAGCTCTTTGCATGAGGTGGCCAAAGTATTGGAGTTTCAGCTTCAACATTAGTCCTTCCAATGAACACACACGGCTGATCTCCTTCAGAATGGACTGGTTGGATCTCCTTGCAGTCCAAGGGACTCTCAAGAGTCTTCTCCAACACCCCAGTTCAAAAGCATCAATTCTTCTGCGCTCAGCTTTCTTCACAGTCCAGCTCTCACATTCATACATGACCACAGGAAAAACCATAGCCTTGACTAGATGGACCTTTCATTACTATTCAGTAATAAAAAGAAAAGAGCTATTGAGCTATGAAGATAGAAGTGAGTCTCAGATTTATTTTGTTAAGTGAAAGAAAAATATATAGACAGAAGAGGCAACATATAGAATGATTCTATCGTGTGGCAGTCTGGAAAAGTCAAAACCACAGAGACGGTGATTGCTAGGGGTGGGAGGCAGGGAGGGAGGGTTCCACAGGTGAAGCACTGCGGATTCCTTCAGGTCAATAAACTATTCTGTATGATGCTGTAATGGTGTACACAATACGTTATGCACTTGTCAAAACCCATTCATCTTTACAACACAAGCATGTACTCCAATGTTTTCAAATTCTAAATAATCATTTAGGAGGTTGAGGGGATCCCAGCAGGGAAGCAGATGTGACTCGATGGTCAAGCAGTATTACACACGGATGGAATGACCTCACCGAACAGAGCAGGAATGGCGGCAGAGGCTGACGTCACTTACTGTGGAAATAAGTCAAGTTTATAAGAACACAAAGGAACTGCATATAACTAACACATAAACATCTCCTGTGGGAGTATGAACTAAAAATTCTGATACTGCTACGCACATACACACACTGGAATTGAAAAATTAAGTATAGAGAATGTAGATGGTGGGAACCAAGTTTCCCAATGTTGGAATTTATAGACACGCAAGGGAGGAAGCTAGAATGATTCTGCGATAACGGATTAGACCTGGAAACAGAAATGTGAACTCACTTTGTTTACCACAGATTCAGATTGCACAAACAAGTATTACAGATATATGGCTATATGCTTAGTACACCACACATGAATCCTGCTGTCAGAAGAAATGACACCTTAGCAGCAACAAGCACACACAGCACTCACACACAGGTCTCTAATACCATTCTTCAAATAAAAGGACCAAGGCTTTTTGGAGAAATAACTGATTCAAGGGCTGGGGCAGGAAATATACAAGATGAGCTTGGAGCCTGTAGTGACACATTCTCCCAACCTGGCTTTTATGTGCTTGATTTCAATGCTTCCTATCATTAGAGAACTGTCTTCTTAAACTGTAACTCAAACTAAAAGTGGTATCATGCGTACTTGACATTCCTATGAACATATCTTACATTATGCTGCCCCACTTTAAATAAACTTACATTCCATCTCTTGTTTACTTTCATACAATGCTTTTCTCATCAAAACACAAATTACATTTAAGAGGTACTACGAGTTCTCCATTATCAGTGGTTGTTATAGCTCTGGGTCCACTCTAAAGTGACCTCATCTTATACATGGAAATATAAATACTGACCCAAATGACAGAGCAGAAAATGAGGAGCCTACTGTATTCCCAAAAAATTTGTAAATTCAGTACTCTACTGAACAGTCCTGATCAAGCCCTTTCATATTAAAAACCATTAAACTGGCTTTTAATCCTTTCAGATTCACTCACACACGAAGAATTTTAATGGGATGACATAGGCTACCACGAGGGATAGTCTAAAGGTAAAAAAACTCAATTATTAAAAAGACTAAAAAACAAAAGGAATATTTGCTTGAGGCAACAGGTTAAACTTCCTTTTCCTTCGTAGTCTATGTCACCAAACGCTAACTATACAATAGTAGCTTCCCATGAACCTTTAAAATCACTCCTCTATGACCAGCCTAGACAGCATATTAAAAAGCAGAGATATTACTTTACCAACAAAGATCCGTCTAGTCAAGGCTATGGTTTTTCCAGTGGTTATGTATGGATGTGAGAGTTGAACTATAAAGAAAGCTGAGCACAGAAGAATTGATGCTTTTGAGCTGTGGTGTTGGAGAAGACTCTTGAGAGTCCCTTGGACTGCAAGGAGATCCAATCAGTCCATCCTAAAGGAGATCAGTCCTGGGTGTTCATTGGACGGACTGATGTTGAAGCTGAAATTCCAATACTTTGGCCACCTCATGCGAAGAGCTGACTCTTCTGAAAAGACCCTGATGCTGGGAAAGATTGAGGGTGGCAGAAGGGGACGACAGAGGATGAGATGGTTGGATGGCATCACCGACTCAATGGACATGAGTTTGGGTGAACTCCGGGAGTTGGTGATGGACAGGGAGGCCTGGCGTGCTGCGATTCATGGGGTCGCAGAGTCAGACACGACTGAGCGGCTGAACTGAACTATGATCAACATTCGGCTTCCACATTTTTCAGCTCTCACTCCCTTCTACATGCACTCCAGTCTATGGATTCTTCCTCCTAGATTCTGAACACCTGAGTCCCACATTTTAATTTTTCACTAAGAACTTTCTAAAATAATCAGCTAAGGGAGTTCCCCAGTGGCCTAGTGGTTACAATCCCAGGATTTCACTGCCATGGCCTGGGGCTCAATCCCTGCAAGCCACAATCACCACGTAGCCAAATTAACTAACTAGCTTAAAAAAAAAAAGAAATTATCATTTTTACAGTTCACATAATTTTCATCTTGCCTCTGCGGCATCCCACCCACTGTGCTTGTTGTAACACCTTGATTTCCCTCTGGGGAGCACCCATTCATTGCCCAGGGTCTCAGTTCACGTCACTAATCGTTGTTACATATTAAAGAGAAAATCATAAACTTGGTGTTTACTAAGTTTTATAAGACCTCTAATCCTCTAATAATTCACTTTAGAAGAAAAACTCCATTCACTTCAGGACTCCACTGGTTACCCAAGCATTAACTGCCACCCCACCCTGACCAACTCAGATATTCCTCTGCAACTATACACATTACCCTCCTAATCTCTGAAATGACTATTTACATTCAACTTAATTCCATGTTTAAAAAACAAAAACATATAGCTCACAAAACAAAAAAACAAATATAGTGATTATTATGGTAGGGTCATTGCAAAGGTCTAGTCAGGCATCAATAACTTACTTTAAAAAAAAAAAGAAAAAAGTACTCATTATAAAGGTTAAATTATGCCAATCTACTTCAAAATAAATTGCAATAAACAGAGTCAGGTAGGCAAAGGACCTGAATAGACATTTTTCCAAGGAAAATACACACATGACCAATAAGCAAATCAAATGCAAATCAAAGCCATAATGAGACACCATGCCACATCCATGAGAGTGGCTACTGTAAAAATAACAACAGAAATAAGGAGGTGAGGAGGTGGAGAAACTGGAATTCATGTGCCCTGCTGGTGGGAATGTAAAATGGAGAATATAATTTAAATCAGTTTATACAAGTCTACCCCAAAACTATAAAAATCACTTCAATCCTCACACAGCTTTCAATCCTCTTAAAAAGTAAAGACTGAAAGGCAAATAAACATTCACCCTTTTAGAAAACTGAAAAGTAGCACTTCTGTAGCACAGACAGTGATGAACTGCTGCTGCTGCCAATGCCCAGGCCGCAGACGGGAGCCGGTGTGCAGCCCAGCCGCTCCCATCGCTCAGGCTGCTGCCTGAACACCACCGCCCCCACCACCCTGCTCAGGTCTGTGGAAAAGCTGTCTTCCATGAAACCAACTCCTCATGCCCAAAAGGTTAGGGACTGCTGCCTTCCAAGTTCCTGTCCTCTACTGGAAGGAAAAACAAAAAACATGACTCTTCTCATTCAAATTTAAATTGTTTTACAAAACCTTAGAAAACCAATTATGCAAACTAAAATCAAAACAAGGTAATACTACCCACCAATTAGAATAAAGTTATTTTTTTAAAACAAAGACAATATCAAGGGCTGACAAAGATACCAACAACTGGACACACATTCAGTACTAGTGGGAATGCTAAATGGTACAGCTAGTTCAGTAGTTTCTTATAAACACACATGTTCTGTTGACTATATTCTAGTCCATGAAACAAATCTTAATAAATCTGTAAGGACTGGAATAACATAAATAATATACTCTGAAAACTCCACAACAACATACTTCTAAATAAACCACAGGTCGAACAAGAAATCAAATAAGAGATATGAATTGGGTGAAAATGAAAAGGTGACATCTCAGAGTTTGTGGGATGCAGCCATAGCAGTGCTCAGAGAAAATTTATATACCAAATGCCAACAATCAGAAAAGAAAAATGTCTCACATCAGTGATGTAAGCTTGCACTCTAAGAAACTAAAGAAGAGCAAATTAAACCCAAAGCAAGCAGAAGAAAGGACATGATAAAGATCAGAGCAGAAATCAGTAAACGAGAAAACAGAAAAATGTTAGAGGAAATCAATGAAAACCAGAAGCTGGTTCTTCAAAAAAGATCAGTAATACTGACAATCCTCTAGCCAAATTGACCAAGGACTAAAGAGAAAAAACACAAATAGCCAGCATTAAGAATGAAACAAGGGATATAATTATAGATCTTAAAGACATTAAAAGGAAAATAAGAGAACATTATAAACAGCTTTATGCTAATAAATTCATCAATTTAGATGAACCAGATACATGTCTTTGACAAATTACTAAAGCTTGCTTAAGAAACAGATAACCTAAATCATTCTATGTTTATTAAATAAACTGAATCTGTCTATAAAAATCTTCCCACAAAGAAAACTCCTGGCCAAGATGGCTCCACTGGTGAATTTTACCAAAGTGTAAGGAAAACAATACCAACTCTAAACAAACTTCTTACAGAAAATTGAAACAGACGGAGAACACATCCCAACTCATTCTATGAAGTCAGCGTGTCTTCATGCCAAAACCAGAAAAAGAAGTTATAAAAGAGAAAAACTACAGACCAATATCCCTTATGAACATAGTCACAAATATCTCAGAGACAAACTTATCTCCAACAAAGAACTCATACATAGAATACACAAAAACTGTAGAAGTCAAGAAGACAAATACCCAATAAAAAAGGGGCAAAAGATAGGAATGGACAAGTATTCATATCCAAGGAGGAGGATTTATAGATGGTAAAGAAGTCCATGAAAAGATGCCCGAAGTCTTTAGTCCTTAGGAAAATGCAAATTAAAAACACAAATAACATCACACACCTACTGGAATGACTAAAATTAAAAGGCTGACCATACCAGTATTTCTGAGAATGTGGAGCAACCAGAATTCTGACATACTGCTGGTGGGGATGTAGAACAGTACAACTACTTTGGGAAAAGTTGGGCAGATTCTTAAAACCTTGAAATATACACCAACCATACGACCCAGGGATTCTACTCCTTGGTATTTACCAAAGAAGATAAAAACACAAGTCCATATAAAGACCTGTCCACGAATGTATACAGTGGTTTATTTGTAACAGCACCTAAATGGAAGCAACCCAATGACCACCAACAGGTGACCACATAAAGTAACTGTGTAATATCCACACGATGGGATATCAATCAATAATAAAAAGGAACAAAATGCTGATATACACAACAAACTGGATGAATCTCAAGATAATTTTGTTGAGTGAAAAAAATCCAGACAAGAAAGAGCACATACTCTATGATTACACCTACATAACATTCTAGAAAATACAAAGTAATAAACAGTGACAGAAAGCAGATCAGAAACACACAGAAATAGTTACCAGGGAACAAAAGCAATGAATTACCTTTGGGCTTAAGGAAATTAGGAGGTGAGAGATGGGTATGTCTGCTATCCTGAAAATGGTGATGATTTTACAGGCCTACTCCTATGTCAAAACTCATCAAAATGCACACTTAAAATATGTCCAGTTTATTTTACAGCAATTATACCTCAATAAAGCTGTTAAACAAAACTCTAATAAGGCAAATTAAAACCACCAGATATCAGGGACTTCCCTGGAGGTCAAGTAGTTAAGAATCTGCTTTCCAATGCAGGGGACTCGGGTTCAATCCCTGGTGGGAAAACTAAGATACCACGTGCCACCAGACAACTAAGCCTGAGAGCCTCAACTAGAGGACCGGTGCATGGCAACTACTGAGCCCAGGGCTGTGGCGCCTGTGCAACACAAGCAAAGACCATGCCTGCCACAACTAACACTGAAGCAGCCAAAAATAAATAAATATTAAGAAAAAAAAACCACACCAGGTATCACTACGCCCCTACCAGAATGGCTTTAAATACACATTAAGGATATTTTGCAGGACAAGGATACCAGCAACTGGGAACTCTCATTCACTGCTGGTGGTAATGCAGAGTAGTACCGCTACCATGGAAAGCACTTTGGCAATTTCTTAGTTAAACATACATTTAATATATGATCTAGAAATTCCTCTTCTAGGTATGTATCCAAGAAAAATGAAAGCATAAGTCCTTGCAAAGGCCTTACATGAACATCCGTAACAGCTTTATTCATAACAGCCAGAAACTGGAAATGACCCAGAGGCCTATCAAGTGGTGAATGCCTAAACCAACTGTGGTTCAACCTTCTGTAAAACAGGAAACGACACAAACTTCAGAAGATCCCTGTGAGAATGGGTAGAGAAAACATGAAAAAGTACTTAGTAAACTATAAAGCATGATAAAAAAGCATCGCATTAATCACAGCTTCCTCAAGGAAACCAAACGGAGACAGAAAAGCACCAACCATATACAGTATATAACCATCAATGTCTGGCTTGTTTTGCTCAGAACAATGCTAAGTAATGTCGCTGCTCACGCCGTTTTATTGTTGACTTTTATTTTAGTGTATGTATATTTTAACTCAATAAAACTATTTTTTAAAACAAACTAGTAATACACAGCAACATACAGGCAATTTTCAGCTTAACTTTTAAAGACACTGCTCTAACTTCAAAACGTATTAACAGTTTGAATTCTCCAGTGGTGAAGGAGCACAGGACTCAGGGTTGAAGGACTGAAATTTAAATCAGGGCTTGCCATTTAGCAACTCACAGGCCCTCAGCACCTGAACTATCTATAAAACTAAAGAAGCAATACATACCTCAAAAGATCCTTAGGAAAATGGAAAGAGAAAAAGTACTTTGTAAACTGGAATGCATGATACAGAACACTCACATTAATTAGCACTTACTCAAAGAGAACACTCACAACTGAACTGATTGCTTTTAAAATGAGCACCTTGTCAAATGTCCCTGTTTCTGCCTCTAGCTAGCTATGTAACCTCAGACAAGGCACCCAACCTCTCTGAGCCTCAGCGTTTTTTCCATTTGTGAAAGGGAGCTGATTAATAGTATATATCACATATTGTGAAAGTTAAACAAGTGAATATGCGCAAAGGACTTGGTATAATCCCTAGCACATGTTAAGTGCTTTGTAAGTTTTAGTTCTTAATACTAAAATACTATTATTACCCTAGGAGACCTAATAGTAGCCTCCATCCTGCCACCCAAGCTGTAGTAGGGCAGGTCATATTAGTGATCCAGATCACTGCGTCTCACTTTTAGTGAAAGACGGCATCACCTGGAGAGCTGCTTTAAAAAAAAAACATTCTTGGGACTTCCCTGATGGGCCAGTGGTTAAGACTCTGAGCGTCCACTGCAGGGGGCACGGGTTCAACACCGGGTCTGGGAACTAAGATTCCACATGCCACACGGTGTGGAAACAACAACAACTAAAAACACGTTCTTTTAGATGAGTTTTAGCTTCACAGATTTACTGCAAAGATAGTACAGAGTTCCCATATACCCTGTACACTGTTCCCCCGACTGCAAACATCTTACATTAGTACAGTATATTCATCACACTCCATGAACCAATACTGACAATAATGACCATATTCCTTAATTTTCCCCTAATGAATTTTTCCTGTTATGTGATCATATCCAAAACACCACATACACATTCTATAGTCATATGCTGTAGATTAATGAAATCCCAGATATTCCAATGAGAGCAGGTTTGAGGTGGGGCCCAAAAATGTGCATTTCTAACAAGTTCCCAAGGGTTGCTGATGCAGTCAATCTGAAAGCTCACTTAGAACAGCAGTGATTTAGACTGCAGACTCCAGAACCACCACTGTTCAACACAGCAGCCACTGCTAAGCGAATGTGCCTACTGAGCATGTAACTTGTGGCTAACCTAAACTGAGGCGTGCTCTAAGTGTAAAACACACATGGGAGTCTGAAGCTGTCATACAGACAAAATGATAATAAGATTTATCTCATGGCTTCTTTGTAACTTCCTTACTTATTGTGTGAGTACTAAACACTTGAGAATTACAAAGGTGACTGGCATCACATTTCCACGTGACAGCACTAGTGTGAGGTCCTGGCAGCACTGGTATTACATGGGGCTTAAGAAGTCCAGGTGATTCCCACAAACACTAAAATTTGAGAAGCACTAGATTATCAAGGCAAGAGGTGCTTAGAGAGATCATGATCTGGTAGTTCAGTTCAATTAAAAAACTGGTCAACTGCACACTGAAACTGCAAAATATTAAGTCAATAAAACAGGAAAATGGCTGAATCACTGCAAAGCCATCCAAAAATGAGGATGTGGCACAATTAGAACAGTTAACAATTAAAGAAACCACAAAGATAGCGGCCCAATTGGTTCCTCAAAAGAGCATGATTTTGAAGCACAATGATGCTATGTGGTACCATCGTGCCTTTTCACTTTTGATTCATTCAACAAAACAATGCATGTTTGCAAGTACAACTAAAACTATTCCATATAAGATAAAAGTTTAATTTCACTCTTCTCTCTCACTACTACAAAACTGTAATGTCCACTTTAGGCAGATTTACCTTAAACTGCTTTTTCCTAGCACCAGTTTTCTCATATACGCAAAAATGAGTGTGTGAGTGTGAAAGTCGCTCAGTCACGTCTGATTCTTTGCAACCCTTTGGACTACACAGTCCGTGGAATTCTCCAGGCCAGAATACTGGAGTGGGTAGCCGTTCCCTTCTCCAGGGGATCTTCCCAATCCAGGGATCAAACCCAGGTCTCCCACATTGCAGGCAGATTCTTTACCAGCTGAGCCATCAGGGAAGCTACCACTTAGTAATTTTACACAGCATCGTAGTCACTGTCTTAATTAACTTAAACTGTTTGTTACCCTTTTATTCTCAGAATTGTCAACTGCATCACTTGAAGCACTTTACATTCGTAAAACACATTTTCTGTCAACCTAGTAAAAAAAGCACTCTGCAGATACTTTCTTATTAATGAAAGAACTGCCAAATGGTTGACTACAAATAATACACTGTTTTTTCTGCAGTATTTACGTATTTTCACTTGTGCCTCACAACTAGTGTAGTATGTAAAAAAAAAAAAAACTAAAGATACGTAAAATATTGACTATATATGGACAACCACTCTACAGATGGCATCACATCACATCACAAGAATCAGTGCGTTAGCAATCTTCTCCAACTTCTGTCCTCCATAAAGTAGGAACAGAAACTTACCACCCCATACTGGGGCATGCACGTGCAATATGGTACATTAGACTTCATTTAACTCATTTTCCCCAGAGAGTCCCTTTCCAGAGCAGCAGAGCATCCTACAACCAGGGGTCACACCGACATGCCCAGCTCCTCAGGTTCTTCCAGTTGCCCCACTCAGGGTCAAATCTTTAGAGGCTGAGTCAAGCCAAACTCTGCTCAGAAACATTTCCAAGGCATTGTCTAAAACAGAGAGAAAGAGATAAATACTGGCCCCAGCAGCCAGACCATCTACTCCGACCAAAAGATAACACAAAAGACATCCTGTCCTGTCAGGCACCCTCCTGCGGATCAGGTAAGGAACACTGGATATAGATCCACCTCCAGGCCACCATTTCCCAGCGTCTGGGTATGAAAGAGGCGCGGCCAGGAGCTGGACGTTTTTGAGCCACCCTTCACTGTAACATTCAGAGTCTTCCAAGGTCTCACCTTCACAAGTTGAGCGGCAGAATCTTAATCAGAACCCGAGTGGACTCTTCATTCAAAGTTCCTTCCTTCCTCCCCGTATTCATCTCCTGTTAGGAACACATACCTCAATGTTCCAAAAAATCCACCACCGGGGCTTCTCTGGAGGTCTGGTGGGTAAGAATCCGCCTTGCAATACAGGTGACACGGGTTCGATCCCTAGTCCCAGAAGATCCTACAGGCCGCGGAGCAACTAAGCCCTTGAGACACAACTACCTGCCCCAACTACCAAAGCCCGCACTCTAGAGCCCAGAGGACACAAGAGAAGCCACAGCAAAGAGAAGACCACTCACCACAACGAACGGTTGCCCGTGCTTCCGGCAACTAGAGAAAAAGCCTGCGCACAGCAAACGAAGACCCAGCACAGCTCAAAATAACGTAAACAAATCTTTTCTTTTAATTACCTCCCATGTTCTAATTAACCAAAAAGCAACACGAATGTTAACAACCTGTCCCGAGAACAAATACTTCACTTGGAGACACATCAGAACTTTCATACAGCCACGCTTTGGACATGCTCGCCTTCCCAAGTGCCTGAAAAACGGCGACTGCCGTCAGGAGGAAAACATCACCACGCCTCGAGAATGACCCTGTGGCCTTTTCGTGTCAAAGGGTCTGCGGTAACTTCAGACGCCACACGTCAAGGACAGTCATCCTTAGAAGACAATCCACACACACACACACTCACACACACCTGAGAAGAGCACAGAGGGTGCTCTGAAATTAAGAACGGTGGAGGAGAATCCTCGCAGAAGGGCTAGAAAGAAGCAGATGCCCACTGAGCAGGGGCGGGGCACCTCTAGAAGCTTCAGAAGTCCCCATGCCCAGTCTGGGGGGATCAATAGCCTTCGAGGAGCCCCAGATCGGTTCCCGGGGCTGCTGGGCGGGCGGGGGTTGCACCCCCTGCAGCAGTTGAGGAGCGGGCTCGCCGCCGGCGGGAGGCCAGAAAGGAGGGCGGCACCACCAGCCTTTTACACACACACACACACACACAGCCCGCCACCCTCCTTCCTGGGGGCGGGGCGGGGCGGCGGGCACTGCCCTCTCACAGGAAGTCAGGAAACCCGGGGGGCAGAGGAGCCACAACTTCCAGCCATTTAAAACCCCGTCGCCCACGTCGGCCGAGCGGCAGGCAGCGGCCCGGCGCCCCGCGCCCGCCCGGCGCCCGGACCCCGCCGGCCGCACCTCGCGCACCCCGGCGTCGCCGCGCGCCAGCACACGCCTCCCCCGGCCCCGCAGCCCCGGCCCCGGGCGCCTTTGTGCAGCGCCGCCCCGACCTGCCCTCCGCCCGGGCTCCCCTCTCCTCACCAACCTCACCGAGGGCCCGGCGGCTTCGCGGGGGGGCGGCTCCCTCCTGGCCCTGCTTGGCGGCGGCGGGGCGCCCAGACGAACCTGAAGGGCGCTCACTCAGCGGCGGCCGCGGCCGGCGCGTCCCCGCAGGCGGCTCTCCCGGGGCGGGTCAGTTCCAGGGCACGTCGGAGCGCGCCGGCGCGGGGGCGGGGCGGGGCGGGGCCACGTGACGGGGCGGGGCGCGGCGCACGTGACCGCCGGGCGGGCGCCAGGGGAGCGGGCGGCGTGGATCCGGGAGGAGGAGGGGAGAGGCGGGGGGAGGGGCCGAGGATCGCACCAGGCGCGCGAGCTGCTCGCCGAGGGAGGGGGGCGGTGGCGCCTTTAAACACCAAGTGGGAAAAGTTGAGGAGATGCCGGTGGGGAAAACGAGGGAAGGGCAGAAGGAAAACGGCCCGAGCCCTGGGGTGGCAGGAGTGGGGCCCAGGGGAGAAGGGGGCGTGGGCCCGCCTGTCCCCTTTCTCGTGCGGCTAGGAGCGCTGCCGGGCGAGGGTCAGCCTTTCCGGGCCCAGAAATCGGAGGAAGTCCCCTCGCGACCTCACCTGACGGAAGGGAACTCTGGAGACCCTGGTCCACAACCCGGTCCCGGACCTTCGCCGAGACCATCCGGCAGAGTGCGAAAACAGCGCGCACACTCCGCGGGCGGGCGGGCGGGCGGCTCCAGGGAGGCTTCTGCCATGTGCAAACCTCGTGAGGGCCACGATGTCATTGCCCAAAGTCACCCCAGCTTGCAGCGCTTGCAGGATGACAGCACGGAATCTGGAAGTCGGAGGCATAACAGGTTTCCCTGGGGAGCCTGTGGAGGGAGTTCTGCTGAACTGGGAATCGGGAGAGAGACCTGGCTCATGCCATTGTCACTTCGCCCTTCTCGACCTCAACTGTGAAAGGAGCATGTTGGCGAGTCCAAAGCCTCCTTCTAAGATTCAAGGACAGAAAAATCACTGCTATGTATTCGGACTGCAGAAAACATTGGTTACTAACCAGTTGTGTCTATTATGGTGCAGAGATGAAATTTTAATAAAACAAGCAAAAGAAAAAAGGTCAGGGTATGATTCAAGAGCCAGTCTCTGGAACTGGCTCTTTTGTATTCTTCACATCATGCTTGAAGATGCTGTTGTGTCTGACTTCCCCGTCACAAGCTGAACTCCCAGTTATCCTGTAGTGACTGCAAAGAACCCAGTGGGATATTGGCAAGACTTTTAACAACTGTAGTTTACTGACTTCTTATAAAATTAAATCTAATGGGGGAGCTAAAGTTTTAAGATCTTCTTTTAGGAAGAAAAGGACTTCCTGGAGGTCCAGTGGTTAAGACTCTGAGCAATCCCTGATCCAGGAACTAAGATCTCACATGCCTGCAGCACAGCCAAGAAAGGAAAAAGAAAACATGCACAAGCCTGAGGCCATACTTTCTCTGACCATCCACTGGACAATACACCCACTTTGCTTGGCATCATTTGTCCTTTCTGTCTCCCTTACTTCCTAACAAGTAATATTTTGCATGCCCTTGTTCAGCAGACAAGAGTACTGCTGGTGTATGCTTCTGACACTGTTTTCCATAAAACCCCTGGGATCTCTTTATAGAATCAAAACAGGGACAGACAGCAAAAGGAAAACTGTGCCCTGATGGGCATGTGCTGATAACCTTATCTTCCGTGTTCCCCAAGCCTGAGTTGGACACCCGTGGTTTCAGCTTCAGATAGAACTAAACAGTTTGCACACACTTGCTGATCTGCACATAACTCCACTTCCTATTTCACAACCTAATCTCAGATGCTACAACAGTGCCCACAGTATGCTGATCACTACCAACAGCAGATGGAGTCAGATAAAAAGAGCTCTCGCCCAAGTGTGTTGTTTAAAAGGACCTGATGGAAAGCTATGAAATCATATGCAACATTGCCTCTAGTCGGTTTTAAATAACACTGGTAGCATACGTCTGGTGCCTGTGCCCAGGATCTCAACAGATCATTTTCAGGATATTGACATTTAACTTGTGTCTTAAGAAATAGCATAGAGTTCCAAAATGTAAGCTCCACAGAGGCAGAGATTTGAGTCTGATTTGTTTAGGTAGATAGCTCCAAAAGCCTAAAAGCACTTGGCATGCAGTAGATGTACAGTAAATTTCTGTTGAATGTATTTTTGAGTGAAAACGTACTCTAAATTGCTGAATAAATTTGTCCTTTCTTCCTTATTCTTTAATAGGTAACCCACTTTGTGCATTTCTGAATGAAATGAAAAAGGCATAAAATTATATCTGGCCCCACTGCTTTGGCTGAAATATATAGAAAGAAGAATTTGGCAGTGTCTATCAAAATTACAAATGTATGCATACTCTGAACCTCCAATTTCACCTCTAGGGATCTAGCCCACATATGTAGTTCCACACATGAGAAATGACAAGGTATTTCTTATCCTTGAAACAGCTTAAATATATCCATAAGCAAGACACTAAATTACGATATAACCATACATTTGACCACTATGTAGCTGTTAACAACAACAACAACAAAAAGTTCTTCGTGTTTTAATATTGAGATTTCTGGGGCTTCCTTGGTGGCTGCATGGTAAAGAATCTGCCTGCCGATGCAGGAGACACAGGTTCAATCCCTGTTCTGGGAAGATCCTACATGCTGTGAAGCAACTGAGCCCGTACACCACAACTATTGAGCCTGTACTCCAGACCATGGGAACCACAACTTCTGAAGCCCCCATGACTTAGAGCCCATGCTCTGCAACAAGAGAAGCCACTGCAGTGGGAAGCCTGCACACCACAACCAGAGAGTAACCCCTGCTTGCTGCAACCAGAGAAAAGCCCACACAGGAATGAAGACCCAACACAGCCAAAAAAAAAAATGCTTTTTTTTTTAAATTAAGATTTCCAAAAAAAAAAAAAGATTTCCAAGATTTTTTTGTTCCATGAAAAAAGCAGAAAAATGGAACAGAATAATGTACTAGCATGTACATATATTAAAGTAGGACAAAGTAACTTGAGTTATGAGAAGTCTGTGGATAGAAGATATAGAAAGGACTTTTCACTGTATTCCTATTTAAACTTTGATATTCAAACCATGAAAAGGATTTACCTATTCAAACAAAAAGTATTTTAAATTTTCTAGTATCTTTATTTTGTTATTAAGACATTCAGGTTTCATCTATTTTATCAAAGTTCGCCTGGTTAGAATGAGAATATCAGGTATATTAGTACACATTATCAGGTTTAAAAATTCAGAGTTATTTTCATTAAGTTCAACTATCTTTAACAATCCAAGAATTACGATATTTAGGGCTTAGTATAAATCATATCACATGTAGGTACATTTTCAAGAGTGCTTTATTTTTCTTTAAGTAGAGACTTAAGTTTTAATGAATTGGATCCTCTATTTTAGATACTAAAATAAAAATTTTATGGACCATTTGTTCATCTCCTAATTATGGTTGAGAAAAAACACTGAAGGCATGTGTTTCTGTATGTATCTGTTCACTGGTCCGCTTTGTAATGCCAACTGCCTCCTGTTTCCACAGGTTACACAGATGCTCTAGAAATTATATTACCTAATATGTTTCAGTATTTGAGTGTATTTATTTGTGGGCTTAAATTCCAGAAATATCAAAGGGAATTATAATTATAGGCATGGCATTCCAATTTACATAACACCATCTCTTTAAGGATTTTAAAAACTTTGTTAATATTGTCTTGTAAAATCTCACCATTTTCACCATATAAATTTACATGATCAGTTTTTTTACACCCATTAAAAACAAGTGCAGGCATGAATAATTACGACTTAGGGAAAATTGCCACCTGGAACTTCTTTTCAAAATTATATAGGCAGATGGGACTTCCTCAGCGGTCCAGCAGTTAAGACTCTGAGCTTCCAGTGTAGGAGACTCCAGTTCAATCCCTGGTCCAGGAACTAAGATCCCACAGGTAGTGCAGTCCAGCCAAGTTTGGGGGAAAAAAAAATTATATGTAGGGCTTTCTAGAACAAGAAAATTAGTTGTTGTTCAGTTGCTAAGTCATGTCCAACTCTTTGAACTGACACTATGAACTGTAGCATGCCACACTTCCTTGTCCTTCATTATCTCCTGAGTTTGCTCAAACTCATGTCCACTGAGACATGATGCCATCCAACCATCTCATCTTCTGTCGTCCCCTTCTACTTTTGCCTTCAATCTTTCCCAGAATCAGGATCTTCCAATGAGTCAGCTCTTCGCATCAGGGCTGAAGTATTGAAGCTTCAGCTTCAGCACCAGTCCTTCCAATGAATATTCAGGGTTGATTTCCTTTAGGATTGACTGGTTTGATCTCCTTGCAGTCCAAGGGACTCGAATGAGTCTTCTCCAGCACCACAGTTCGAAAGCACCAGTTCTTCAGTGCTCAGCCTTCTTTATGGTCCAACTTTCATACCTGTACACGACTACCTGAAAAACCATAGCTTTGACTATATGGACCTTTGTCAGCAAAGAGATGTCTCTGCTTTTTAATATGCTGTCTAGGTTTGTCATAGCTTTTCTTCCAAGGAGCAAGTGTCTTTTAATTTCATGGCTGTAGTCGCAGTCCACATTGATTTTGGAGCCCAAGAAAATGAAATCTGTTACTGTTTCCACTTTTTCTCCATCTATTTGCCATGAAGTGGTAAGACTGGACACCATGATCTTCGTTTTGTGAATGTTGACTTTTAAGCCAGCTTTTTCACTCTCGTCTTTCACCTTCAACAAGAGGCTCTGTAGTTCCTCTTCACTTTCTGCCATTAAAGTGGTATCATGTGCATATCTGAGGTTATTTCTCCCAGAAATCCTGATTCCAGCTTGTGAGTTATCCAGTGCAGCATTTTGTATGGTGTATTCGTCATATAAATTAAATAAACCTTGACGTACTCCTTTCCCAATTTTGAACTAGTCCGTTGTTCTATGTCCGGTTCTAATTGTTGCTTCTTGTCCTGCATACAAGTTTCTCAGGAGGCAGATAATGTGGTCTGGTATTTCTATCTCTTTAAGAACATTCCACAGATAGTTGTAATCCACACAGTCAAAGGGCTTTGGCATAGTCAATGAAACAGAAGTGGATGTTTTTTGGAATTCCCTTGCTTCTTCTATGATCCAGTGTATGTTGGTAGTTTGATCTCTGGCCTTTTCTAAATCCAGCTTGTACATCTGGAAGTTCTCGGTTCATTTACTGCTGAAGCCTAGCTTGAAGGATTTTGAGCATAATCTTGCTATCATGTGAAATGAGTGCAATTGTATAGTAATATGAACATTCTATGGCATTGACTTTCTTTGGGATTGGAATGAAAACTGACCAATGCTGAAAATTAGTAAAATTTAGACTATTATCAGCCAATCAAATATGTTTGTATTGATAATATTTTCTGCCTATAGCCTCCAAATAAAATATGCATTCATTTCACTTTTGTATTTATCTCCAACATTTAAAAAAGGCAGTAAGGAAATGATCCTAAAAATCAATAATCCATAATTCATTATTTAAGCCTTTCACACTGCATGAACAATGTTTACTACTACTACTAAGTCGCTTCAGTTGTGTCCGACTCTGCGACCCAATGGACTGCAGCCCACCAGGCTCCCCTGTCCCTGGGATTCTCCAGGCAAGAACACTGGAGTGGGTTGTCATTTCCTTCTCCAATGCATGAAAGTGAAAAGTGAAAGTGAACTCGCTCAGTCGTGTCCAACTCTTAGCCACCCCATGGACTGCAGCCCACCAGGCTCCTCCATCCATGGGATTTTCCGGGCAACAGTACTGGAGTGGGGTGCCATTGCCTTAATGTTTACCAAAACTAGACAGTAGTGCAGTGTTTCCACGTGAAACATAGTTAAGGTAGAAATACTATTTCTTGATTTAAAAATAAAGCTACTCCCCTAACTAGAAACAAGGCAAGGATATCTGCTTTCACCACTTTTGGTCAACATTGTGTCAGTGTTTCTTAGCAAGTAACTGGTGATAAGTAAATGTGCAAATAACACTTTATGTAAACGTATGTAATTTGGTATCGATGAAAGTGAAAGTTGCTCAGTCGTGTCCGACTCTTTGAAACCCCATGGACTATACAGTCCCAGAATTCTCCAGGCCAGAATACTGGAGTGGGTAGCTGTTCCCTTCTCCAGGGGATCTTCCCAACCCAAGGATCAAACCCAGGTCTCCCACATTGCAGGCAGATTCTTTACCAGCTGAGCCACCAGGGAAGCCCAAAAATACTGGAATGGGTAGCCTGTCCCTTCTCCAGGGGATCTTCCCTGCCCAGGAATCAAACCAGGGTCTCCTGCATTGCAGGTGGATTCTTTACCAGCTGAGCTACCAACCATCCAAACAAATCATGTTACTAAAAGTACATCAGGCTGGGTCAGAGGATTAAATGAGATAAAAGCATCTAGTCCCTTTTCCTGCCACCTAACATTGGGAAGATCCCCAGGAGAAGGAAATGGCAACCCACTCCAATATTCTTTCCTGGGAAATCCCATGGACAGAGGAGCCTGGCAGGCTACGGTCCATGGAATCACAAGAGTCGGATACGACTTTGGGACTAAACGACCAACATTGGGCAGGTAGTCAGTAATTGATAAAATTGAACTTCTGTAGAGTTTTTTTCAACTCTTAGTAAAAGAGTAATTTGTTATAAAATTGTTATAAAGTGTACAGATTTACACAGGTAGAAGAAGAAAGTATACCTCTTTCTTCGGTTGGGTTCCTCCAGTAAGACCTGAGGCAAGGATTAAAGTGCAGGAAGACTGAAGGTGATGGAAGGACCAGTGTTAGGGGTGAGGAAGTGAGATGGGGAAGAAGGCAGTCACTCCAGGGTGCTGAATCCAGCCTGCAGGCACTTGGCGGTTAATCCCACTATGCAGATTCTAAGAGCCAAGAAATAATAACCTCTCTTTTATTTTCAAATACAACTGAGTGGCTCTAAGCTCAAATACAAACTTTATTTCGTGGGATTTTTGAAACACATGTGCAGATGGGGCTGGCCAGCACAACTGCATTTTCCCAAATATGCTCCATGAGTCCTCCAGCTCCACGACAGCAGGAGCCTAGGCCACTTTTAGTTGAGCCTGTAAAATTTACATTGTCTGCAGCCTTTGTACTTTCAATTCACCCTAATAATCATCACTAACATTTGATTGAGGAATCAGTCCTGGAGAATTGTCTCAGTTCCACACTTCAGAAGTCACATTTTGGGGGAGGAGTAAATTAGGAGGTTGGATTAACATATACACACTGCTATGCATAAAATAGATAATCAACAAGGACCTACTGTATAACATAGGGAACTCTACTCAAAACTCTTTAATAATCTATGAGGGAAGAATCTGATAAAGAATAAATATTAGCTATATGAATAACCAAGTCATTTTGCTATACAACAGAAAATAACACAACATTGTAAATCAACTATACTCCAACATAAAATAAAAATTTTAATAAATTTCAAAAAAGAAACATGTTTTTGTACAATCCAAATTATATTTAAAATATTAGAATATTAAAATGCATGTTGTCCTCTTTATTGCTACACTGAAGTATAACCATATCAATTCCCAGCATAAATCCAAATGTGATGATACTACAAAACTCTAAGTCAGATCAACTATAAATCAGATATCTTGGCAATATAGACTATCCAAATAGCTGAGAACCGAAAAAAGAAAAAAGGGCAAGGCATGTTGTTGGCGCTGAGGCGGAACAGAGTTCATGCACAGAACTTTTACTGGATCCAAAATTCTGAATTCATCAGGCTGGTTATTCTCCATCCCAACCACCATCCCCAGATGCCTTCTCCAGCCTTCTCTGCCCTGCTTCATGCTCTGGAGGCTAACCCCTTGCGATTTCATCACAGCCAGTCTCCCTTGCCCTGCAGCTCTTGGTTGGAAGGCGCTGACAGAGGTTAGAGGGTGGACAGAGAGAAAGGCCAGGGTATCCACTTCCCTCCATTCTGTGCCTCGAAAGTTCTGGTGGAAAGACAGCTGCTCACCACCCCAAATGCATTTCCCTGAGGAAGCCCTTCTGCATGGTTTGCGCTCTCTCCAGGCTCTGGGACCCTGGTATTTCCTCCTGTACCCAGAGGCCAGGCCTGAGGATGGCTTCTGGCTGCAAACCTCACTCCTTTATCTGTTCCTTTTCCCTACCCCCACTTCCGAGAATAGTTCCAGCACCTCCATTAAATTCACTTAGCTGGACCTTTTCCTGATGGGACCCTGGCTGATACATTTGGTTAACTGACTTCCTAACCAGGAACAGATTAGAAATATAACAGGCCTGGGAGTTCCCTGGTGGCCTGGTAGTTAGGATTCTGCGCTTTCACTCCAGGGCTCAAGCCCTAGTTGGGGAACTGGGATCCTCAAGCCATGTAAAGCAGACCAAAACACAAAGAAATATAACAGGCCCTTGGCAATTTTTTTGTGCCACTGAAATTAGAAGGATTCCAAGGAATACTTCAGCAAAAATAATAATGACCAACATCTGAAGGCAAGTGAAATGAGAAAATACTATATAAAAAGCAGGGAAAAGACAAAAAGCAACTAGTGCTCAGAGCTGTTTTGAACACATTTAGTAAAGGCTTTTCAAGAACTCTGAAGGTCACTGACCTTTTTTTATGATGTTGGTTTGGAAGACTTTTAAGTGTTTCTAGTCCTTGAAGCTTGGCGGCAATCATCCTAAAAGTTGTCGTTTAGTCGCTCAGTTGTGTCCAGCTTTCTGCAACCTATGGACTGTAGCCCGCCAGGCTCCTCTGTCCAGGGGATTTCCCAGGCAAGAATACTGGAGTGGGTTGCCACTTCCTTCTCCAGAGCATCTTCCCAACCCAGGGATCAAACCCACATCTCCTGCATTGGCAAGCGGGTTCTTTACCACTGAGCCACCTGGGAAGCACCTGTAAACCTCCCCAAAGAAAAGTTTTTAAAATAAAAATGCAGGTTTCACTAGGCCTGGAGAATTCTTTGAACAGAGGAGCCTGGTAGGCTACAGTCCATGGGGTTGCAGAGAGTCGGACACGACTGAGGAACTAAGAGTTTCAGGAACCTCTGTGGCTGCTACTCTGCCTCTCAGGGATGACTCTAACCATTGGAATGGAGAAAGGAAAGGGACAGAACATCTACCAAAAACACAGTCTCCACCATCAGGTCCTTACACAAAACAGTTTACATTAGCGCCGTTACAGATAAAACCAACCCATTGCCACTAGATGCCAGCTAATGCTCTAGGTATTCAGATTTGTTTTCTCAAATTTGAGTTTCTGTAAGTCTAAGAGAATTGATTATACTTTTCATTTTTATTTCTATTCATACTATTCATTTTAATTTCTAAAAGCACAATAAGCAACATCATAAGACAAACACCATTCACTAGAAGGAATACATTTTAAGTAAAAGATGAGTTGTATCTTAATACAGCTAGTTAAGAAAAGGAAGGATATCACCAATTCTTTAGACCCACTGTGCCTAGTTATTGAAGAATTTATGTTGAAATTGAATTTTTGACAGGGAAAAAAATTCAAATTCCAGGGAGCACTGTACGACATCTGTTGATAAGATCATGACAGCATTTACGTAGCTGTCATGGTAACCAGAATTTAATCCTCCATTAGCGTCTTGGAACAACCAGGCACCCCAGGAAGCGAGGAGGATGATTCAGCCGATGGCACGCTCCCTTCCTTGTGAGTCAGGAAAATACCAAAGCTCCCACTCAGCGTTGTCAGGGTACCTTATATGAGACATAAAATGCAGCCACTCTGTGATCTGTGACACTGGCCACAGGGGCTTCATTACACAGTCCTGTAAAATCTATTTTCATTGATTTTGAGACCAACTTTTACTTTGTGCTGTGGGCAGGTTTTACTTTCCTTTTTGTCTTTTCAGTTCAGTTCAGTTCAGTTGCTCAGTCGTGTCCAACTCGTTGCGACTTCATGAATCACAGCATACCAGGCCTCCCTGTCCATCACCAACTCCCGGAGTTCACTCAGACTCACGTCCATCGAGTCAGTGATGCCATCCATAGGCAAACATATATATTAGTATGTATTTTAAATAACATGCTGCCGGTATGTTTTCTGTGGTTATTTGTTTGTTTCTGGCCACACCTCTTGGCTTGCAGGATCTTAGTTTCCCAGCCATGGATTGAACCCAGGCCTCAGCAGTGAAAACACCGAGTTCTAACCACTGGACTGCCAGGAAATTCCTTCCTCTGCCCCTTTTGAAAAAAAAAAAAAACACAACATATTATCATATTTGCAACTTATTCTTCACTGTCATCCTTTTGGGTGCAAGGTCACTGGGAGAGTAAAACAGTTCTTTTTGCTGCCTTACCAGTTTGGTTTGAAAGTAAAAGATAAGATTGAAACTAATGGCTAAAATGAGGTATTTTTTTTAATCTTCATTCCATGGTATAACAGCTGCAGAATCTAAAATGGTCAGAGCTATCCAATTCAAATCCAGGGTTGTGGTAAAGCCTCTGTGCTTTGTATAGAATTCTGAAAGGTCTGTGAGGTCTGAGTGAGCCATCTAATGGCTCTGCAACACTGAGGATTTTGCACAGTGTGCAAAATTGAAAAGATTCCGTTTAACATACGGAATAAAATGAGGCAGATAATGTGGCTACTTTGAAAAATCACCAGAAAAGTTCTTGCCACATAGGACTTTCTTGCCATTGTTTTTCAGTTTGATTGACACGCTCATACTCTTTGCACATGTGCATGGGCCTGCACAGAGCCAGGAAAGAGAGGATTTTGTACATCTAAGAAGACATTAAATCCTAACTAGGACGGAGAAAGCATGTGATAGAATATGAAAGTTCTTTTGTAGTTGGAGAGACCTAGAGGTGATCATACTAAGTAAAGGAAGGCAGAAAGACAAATATTATATAATGTCACTTACATGTGGAATCTAAAACATGGCGCAAGTGAACCTGTCTACAAAACAGAAACAGACGCACAGACGCAGAGAACAGACGAGTAGTTGCCAGGGAGGAGGCAGGGCAGGGGCAGGGAAGGATGCGCTGGGAGTTTGGGGTTAGCAGATGCAGACTATTACCTTTGAGGGGCAGGCAGCATGAGGGATCTTAGCTCCCCTACCAGGGATTGAACCTGTTCCCTCTGCAGTGAAAGCGTGGAGTCCTAACCACTAGCCCACCAGGGAAGCCCCCAGACTATTACATTTAGAACAGATAAACAACAAGGTCCTACTGTATATCCAACCTCCTGGGATAAACCATAATGGAAAAGAATATAAAAAAGAATATATCTATACATGTATAACTGAATCACTTGGCTGTACAGCAGAAATTAATACAACATTGTAAATCAACTACAACAAAAAATAAAAATAAGATTTAAGAGTTCTTTAATAGTTAAAGAAATGGGGAGGAAAAAGAAAAAACTCTCTCCCTTGGTTTGACAGATGATCTCAGCTCTCCATCTGAGCACGTGGCTTCTCTGGCCCCACTTGTAATTCACGTGTTTGAACTCTTGACCATTTGAATGTATCTACTAATACAACTTCCCATAGCTTCACGCAAATAAACCAACATGTTGCTTGTTCACTCAGTCTCTGATAAAGAAGATTCTCCCGTGTACTGACATTCAGTTGTCTTAAGGCAGTCCACATCATTGCTGGAGTTCACACACTTTTCCTTAAACAATGAACTGAAAAGAAAGAGCTATTTTCTTAAACCATAAAGATTTCAGAGCCAGGACTTCCCTGGTAGTCCAGTGACTGAGATGCAACACTCTCAATGCAGGGTCCCCAGGTTCAATCCCTGGTCAGGGAACTAGATCTCACATGCCACAGCTAAAGATCCCACGTGCCACAATGAAGACTGAAGATCCTGCGTGCCCCAGCTAAGACTCGGCACAGTCGAATGAATAAATATTTGTTTTAAAAAAGAAAAAGATCTCAGGGCCCTCTTTCTGAGTGGCTAGCAGATTTATTTCTTTTCGTCCTAGTCCATCTAGTGAAGTGAGATCGCACACCCACTGCCAAACTGGTTCTGCTTCATTTTGGTGACCTTCATTCTTCTGGGTGTTTACAGTCCTGCTTAGGCTAATAGAGAAAGTGAGCTAGTGCCTTGCACGCCAGAGTCCCAAAAGAGTCCGTTTGATTGAAGTCTGCCCTTTGACCCTTGTTTCTTAAACATTTAGACGTATAGCGTTTTACATTTACATAAATTCACGTGCTGTTGTCGAACATTTTTACACCCATAGTTTAGCCTATGTGAAGTAATTATTTTTACTAGCAACAAAAATTTAGAGACTTTCCTGGTGGTCCAGTGGCTGGGACTCCGTGCTCCCAATATAGGGGGCCCAGGCTCGATCCCTAGTCAGGGAGCTAGATCCCACATGCCATAACTGGGACCCAATACAACCAAATAAATAGATACAAACATTTTTTAGCTTTCATAGAATACAAATGGGGCTGGAAACAGTTTCTGTCAAAGATGATAAGGAAAATGGACTTCACTGGCTGTTCAGAGGTTAAGAGCCTGGGCTTTCAGTGCAGGGGCACCAGTTCGATCCCTGGTCAGGGAAGTTCCGCATGCCACCGGCCCCCGCTGAAAAAGAAAAGATTGTAAGAAAATCAAATTGAGTTCTTTAACTTGATGGTGCTTAGTAACTTTCAACTCACTGGACCGTGTGGGGAGAGAGGAAGGCAGTAGAAAGACTTCTGGAGGGAATTCAGACTCCTAGATTAACAGTCCATTTCTGTCATTAATTAGCAGTGTCATCTTAAACAAGTATCATCTTGGGTACTTCCTCTCACAGCTTCAGTTCCTCCGCCAGTGAATCGAGAGAGCTGGCTGGGATGAGATCCTATTCATCCCCAGTGTTCCTTGATTCTCTGTATCACCTCAAGATATTTGACAAAGGAAGTCGTTCTGGGGTCTTAATTTTTTAAACCTTATTTATTTATTTATTGAACTGCATCGTGTCTTAGTTGCGGCACACAGAAGCTTCGTTGTGTCATGCTGGATGTTATCCATGCGGGGACCAGGGAGCGAACCCACATCTCCTGCATTGCAGGGTGGACCCATTATCACCGTGCCACCAGAGAAGTCCCTTAACTTTTAAAACTAACACTGCAGTGTAATCACACTTAATGCTCTTCCTTTCACCCACAAAATATTTTTCTTGTATAATGTAATCTTTCAAATACCCCTTGGATAAGATGAGGAACTATTATCCCCATTTTCCAGACGCAGAAATTTGGGGAGTTCAGAGTCATTATTGGACTTCCCTGGTGGCTCAGACGGTAAAGAATCCACCTGCAATGCAGAAGACCTGGGTTCGATCCCTGGGTTGGGAAGATCCCCTGGAGGAGGGCATGGCAACCCACTCCAGTATTCTTGCCTGGAGAATCCCCATGGACAGAGGAGCCTGGTGGGCTGCAGTCCATGGGGTCACAAAGAGTCAGACACGACTGAGCGACTAAGCAGTTGCAGAGTCATTATTAGCATTTGAGTTCCTGTTACTGGTCTGCCCTTTTTTGAGGCTAGTTCTCCATAGTCACAAGGGCTTCCCTTGTGGCTCACCTGCAATGCGGGATACCTGGATTCGATCCCTGGGCTGGGAAGATCCCCTGGAGAAGGGTAAGGCTGCCCACTCCAGTATTCTGGCCTGGAGAATTCCATGGATTGTATAATCCATGGGGTCACAAAGAGTCGGACATGACTGGGCGACTTTCACTTTCTCCATAGTCACCAGCTCAAGGTAAGAACAAATAGGTTATTTAGCTCCTGACCCATCACTGCAAAGCAGGGGAGTCTGTATTTATACCCCCATCTTGTCTTGTACGTGCTCTTATTGCATCCAGGGAAGAAAAATACGTGGAAGTGCCTGCCTTTCAGGAAGTGGTTACAAAATTAAGGATGCCACTCCAAATTAAATAACATCTAATTAAGTCATTGACAAATCTCCCTGGAATGGACACTTTGTGAAGCCACCATGGCTTCACAGTGGCTCATGCTGAGATATATGCCTCATGATACATAATATACATAATATGATATTTGAAAATGTGTAGAAAGCAGTATTAAAATGAGAACAGGGTTTAGTGAAAGAACAGAGCCTTTTATCTCAGTAGCATGACCTTTCATTTCCCTTCTATAACAGAGAGAAATGTATCACTTGTCTTTCCTATTCTTCCCAGTTTCCCCTTGACTCTGCTGTTCGGATGCTGAGTCTGGAATGACATAAAGAGGAGGAATTCACAGCGTTGCAGACAGAAGGCCTTTCTCTGGACAGTGCTTGTTAGTTCTCTTTGTAAGTAGGGATAACAAAGACCCCAAGAGATGAACAGACAAAGGACCTAAGTAAACAATTCACAAAAGAGGAAATTCAGGTCTTTGGCAAACAGTGGTAAAAGGTTCCATCTCACTCATAATCAAAGACATGCAAATTAAAATACTAATGAGAGACCATTTAGGGAAGTGGTTTGTTGTTTGTTGTTTATGATAATATTGGCATCAGTGTGAAAGCTGCTTTCTTGCCCATTGCTAGGGGAAACCAGCAGCTCTGCAAAAAAGAAAATTGGCAATGATAAAAATCAGAACTAAAGCATTAAAATATTTCATGCTTTTTTCATGTTTTGTTAAAGATTTATTTATGTTTTCATTAAAAAAAAATTTGCCTGTGGTGGGTCTTGCTGCACTCTGCTTTTTCTAGTTTCTGTGAAAGTGAAAGTGAAGTGAAAGTTGCTCAGCCACATCCAACTTTTTGCAACCCCATGAACTGTCCATGGAATTTTCCAGGCCAGAATACTGGAGTGGATAGCCTTTCCCTTCTCCAGGGGATCTTCCCAACCCAGGAACTGAACCAGAGTCTCCCCCATTGCAGGCGGATTCTTTACCAACTGAGCTATCAGGGAAGCCCCCAGTTGCTGTAAGTGGTGGCTTCTCCTCATTGGAGAGCTCTGGCTTCTCAGTGCAGTGGTTTCTCTTGTTGCAGAGAATGGGCTCTAGGCATGCAGGTTTCAGGACTTGCAGCGTGTGGACTCAGTAGTTATGGCGCAGTTGTGGGGCTTAGTTGTTCTGAGGCATGAGGGATCTTCCCAGACCAGGGATCAAACCACTGTTCCTTGCATTGCAAGGTGGATTCTAAACCACTGGACCACCAGTGAGCTAGTAATTCCACTCTTGGGAATCTATTCTAAGAAAGTCTAAGTATGGAAACCATTTTGTACACATTGATGTGTTCATCATAGGGTTGTTTGTTAAACCAAAAAGGAGACACTAAATAATTGTCCAATAATGGCTTAGTTAGGTATGACTCATCCTTACCAAAACGTTGTGAAACAATTAAAATTAAGTCATTCTAATCTCATAAGAAAACAGATATGTTATTATATAATGTGGAAATTAGGTCAGAAAAGCCATGAAAACAAACAGTTTTGCGTAAAGATTAAAAAAAAAAAACTTATTTCTAGAAGAAAGAAAACAATGAAAGAAATTGCTAAAATGTTAATAGGAGTTGTCTTCAGATTGGTAACTCTTCTTTTTTATTTTTCTGCATTCTTCAATAGTTTTATATTGATCATTTAGGATTTTTTATAGTGATAAAAATATTTTTTGAAAAAGATAAAAGGTTGGACTTTCCTGGCACATTCAGTGGTTAAGACTCCAAGTTCCCAATGCAGGGGGCATGGATTTGACCCCTGGTTAGGGAACTAAGACCCTGAATACTACACAACATGACTAAAAAATAAATTAAAAAGATAAAAGCTTAACATTTTTCATTATAGCCTCCTTTAAAAGGGGCTTCCCTCATAGCTCAGTTGGTAAAGAATTTGCTTTCAATGCAGGAGACCCCGTTCTTCAATTCCTGGAACGGGAAGATCCTCTGGAGAAGGAAATGGCAACCCACTCCAGTATTCTCGCCTGGAGAATCCCATGGACAGAGGAGCCTGGAGGGCTGCAGTACATGGGATCGCAAGAGTTGGACATGACTTAGCGACTAAACGTGACCATCTCCTTTAACAATTTTGTCTGAAGGAAAAACTGAATTCCCTGGATCACATCTCTCATAACTATTATTTTTTCTTTTTGATTTCTATACTATCCTCACCTATATTAAATAGACCACTTGATCTATTAACTAAAACAAAAAGAAATATTCCTAACAGTCTCCTTGGAAATTTCATATGAATGTGCCCTAAAACACAGCTTCGTTTCCATTCTTTCCAGTTCACTGCGAACTCTAGAAGTGTCATCTCACTCACAAGCCAGAACTTCTTTTTAAAACTTCTTTGTGACTCTATTGTTACTTTTCAAAAAGGAAAATGCTGAAAACAATGATAAAAGTCAGTATTATTTAGTCTTCAAAAAGAACAGCCTGGCCTTTATCAGAGAACTATCCAGTACTCGGAAACAAAGAACCCAGAGGAGGAGAAAACGACAGCTATTCAGCGGGAGGCGGAAGTCCTGTCCCCTGAGCCTGTCGTGGAAAGACCTGCACCTTGAGTTTGGACTATCGAGCACCAGGCATCATGTGGGCCAGATGGTCCACTGTTGGCTTGGATATTTGTGATGCCGTCTAAAATCAAAACCAAGTAGATACACTAACTAAACAGATTTTGAAAGACCAGCAAATTGGTGTCGGCAGGACAGAGACACAAACTTCAGATTTCGTCAGCAGTTTCTGCAACTTCTTTCTTCCTCCTTTTTCTTAAAATACCCTTCCTGAATTTGTGTCTCCTATTAGGAACCATGCAACATCTTTTTGGCCATGAATGTGGCCAAAAAACGTGGTTGATACTTACATATCAACACCGTCTCCACCTTATCTTCTGGGTTTTTTTACTATGATTCAAGAAACAAAAACAAAAGAAAAGAAAAGAAACGGTGCAGATCGTTTCCTTCTGTGATTCCACAATAATAAAGATGAGTGACGTGATCCCTTTTATGACGGTTGTTGTTGGCCCCCAGAGGGTCAGGCTTAGCAACCCACTGTTTATCCTCTTCTCCTGGGACTTATCATTTTTCCTACATTACATGTTGAGCACTCACAGCCCTTTTAATGCTCACACCCTTGTGTACATTCCATTCATCGTGCTCAGCCATTATGGATTATTGCCATCTGGTGGAAAAACAGGGTTGACTACCAGATGGTAGTTTTGAAATTTCTGAAAGTAAAATGAAGTTGTTTTCATCAGGAGAAAAATGCATTTCTTTCTCTCATGCATATTCCTGGGAATCTGAATACGACAAGTGATGGACACGTACACGCTGCTGTATTTAACATGGATAACCAACAAGCACCTACCATGTAGCACAGGAAACTCTGCTCAGTATTATGTAACAACCTAATTGGGAAAAGAATTTGGAAAAAGAATAGATACATGGATATGTATAACTGACTCACTTTGCTATACAACTGAAACTAACACAACATTGTAAATCAACTGTTGTTATTTAGTCACTAAGTTGTGTCCAGCTCTTTGTGACCCCATGGACTGTAGCCCACCAAGCTCCTCCGTCCCTGGGATTTCCCAGGCAAGAATACTGGAATAGGTTGCCATTTCCTTCTCCAGGTGATCGTCCTGAGCCAGGGATTGAACCCATACTCCAATAAAAATAAAAAGTTTAAAAAAAATAGAATAAGTATTTTTCTATTCCATTTCACTTGGAGGAGGAAGGGGTATGCAAGTTCAGCTGCTTAAGAGTCAACATGAAAGTGTTGACTTTCTATTTTGATTATAAGAACTGTGCTTGCAAAGAAGTTTCACTATGTTTTTAAGCAACCCTATGATCTTAAGACAGAAAAATGACAAAACAAAACAGCTAAAGTTTCTCAATTGCCTTTCCCTTCACCAGGGAGAAATACAGTATTAGATTGCTTCTACTTCTAAGTTTTGTAATAGCACAGTTGAGTCACTGAGCAATTTTCAGATATATTAGTTCTTAACATAAGATTCATTCATAGTCAAAATTTAATAGTATTCAAAGTGACAGGATGAATATGATTCCAAAACAATGAGGCGTTTCTTTTTCCCAAGTTGTCATAAAATTTACTAACACTATTACAGTTTATAAAAATCTAAATTCAACAAGATATCAGGTCTGAACACCTCAAAACTGTCAACATTATAAAAGACAAAGATGGCAGAGAAAAAGAGCTTTATGAGACATAAGCACCAAAGACAGTGAGTGATTCTTGATTGGACTGTGATTCTGGAAAGAGAAAAATACAACTAGAGGAAATTTGAATACAGGCTATATAATAGCGAATATTATTGTAAGAGTGTTAAATTTCTTAGAGAAGATAATGCTCTTGTTATATAAGAGAATGTCTTTTTCTTGGAAGATGCAGAATAAATATTTAGGTGTAAAACTTACTTTTAATTGGTTGAAAAGTATATATAGAGAAATGAAGTATATGTAGCAAAATAATAATTTGTGAATCTAGCAGAAGGGCTTATGATTTCCATTGTTTAATTTTTTCAAGTTTCCATAGGCTTCAATTTTTTTAAATAAAAAATTGGGGGACTTCAGTGGCAGTCTAATTGCTAAGACTCCAAGCTTCCACTGTAGGCAGTGGGGTTCGATCCCTGGTCAGGGAACTAAGATGCCATATACCATGAGGCCAAAAAAATTGGGACCGAAAAAAACAAACAAACAACTAGTCTTTAAAAAAAACTTTAAAGAGAACTTCTTTGTCAGCCTATGATACAAATGTCATTATTGAGTAAGTATATCATTCACTGGAGTGTATCATTCCAGTTACAGGCCTGTTAGTCTTATTTTTTGCTTTGTTTTGTTTCACTGTGTCATGTGGCTTATGGGATCTTAGTCCCCAACCAGGGATTGAACCCAGGCCCTCAGCAGTGAAAGTACCAAGTCCTAACCACTGTTCCACCTAGCAATTCCTTGGGCCTGTTAGTCTTGTTACCAGATGTAATACCATGAATAAGGTCACTTAGTGGGATCAAAAACATCAGGTGGGTTATGCTTCCAGCCATGATGTAGTAGGTATTGGATTTACCCTCTTACCTTAATTAAGAAATTGGAAATATAAAACACTGGCTCACAGATATGGACCCCAAAAAAAGCTTAAGACAGTGTTCCTGGGAATTTCCTGGCAGTTCAGTGGTTAGGGAGCTTCCCTTGTGGCTCAGCTGGTAAAAGAATCTACCTGCAATGCAGGAGACCTGGGTTTGATCCCTGGGTTGGGAAGATCCCCTAGAGAAGGGAAAGGCTAACCACTCCAATATTCTGGCCTAGAGAATTCCATGGACCCTGTGGTCCATTGGGTTGCAAAGAGTTGGACACGACTGAGCAACTTTCACTTTCACTTTTCAGTGGTTAGGACTCAGTGCTTTCACTGCTAAAGGCCTGGTCTCAATCTCTGGTTGGGAAACTAAGATCCCACAAGCCACATGGCATAGCCAAAGAAGAAGACAGTGTTCCCTCAGATAAGGAAACCCCTGAGGGGTCCCAGCTCACCATCCACACTTTCCAGGCTGTAGCTCAAGGAGTTGTAGTTGTTCAGTCACTCAGTCAAGTCCAGCTGTTTGCGACCCCATGAACTGCAGCACACCAGGCTTTCCTGTCCTTCACTATCTCCCAAAGTTTGCTCAAACTCATGTCCGTTGAGTCGGTGATGCCATCCAACCATCTCATCTTCTGTCGCCCCCTTCTCCTCTTGCCCTCAGTCTTTCCTAACATCAGGGTCTTTTCCAATGAGTCAGCTCTTCACGTCGGGTGGCCAAAGTATTGGGACTTCAGCTTTAGCATTGGTCCTTCCGATGAATATTCAGGATTGATTTCCTTTAGGATTGACTGGTTGGATCTCCTTGCAGTCCAAGGGAATCTCAAGAGTCTTCTCCGGCTCCAGGAAGGAGAAACGCAAATGGTGCCCAAGGGAATCTCTGAGCTGAAGAACCATGAAAATGACAGAACTGAAGTGAAAGCGGTTATAACTTGCAGGGCAGAGCACAGGAGAGCAGAGAACCCTCTGAGAGAGAGCCTTGGAGAACTTCAGAGGGTTCCCTCAAGTCCTCAGCTGAGCTGCGATCAGAACATTCCTGTGAGGAAAGAGCCCGAGGCTAGAGAAAGTACTACCACCTGTGAGGAGGAGGCTGAACACTCCTTACAGGCCAAACCTCTGCCAGAACAAAAACCTCTTCACTACCACACATTAAGTCAAACACTAAAAAGAATATGTCCTCAGGAGAGGGGCCAGATTAGAAGGAAGGCTGCTTGGGCTCCACCTCACAAAATGTAAAAGTGAACCTTGAAAAGATCAAATGGTTTTCAAGTTGTTTAACTGCAAATCAGGATAAAGCTCAAAAGATACTTATAGGAATATAATAATAATCCTACATCCAACAATATAAAATTCACAGTCTAGTGTCTGCACAAAATGACAGAACAAAAAGAAGCAGGAAAACACAACCCACAGTGAGAAAAAAAATCAATCAATAGAAATAGACCTCAATATGGAACTTATGATAGAATTGGTGGATGGGAACATTAAAACAGTTGTTATACTGCATGTGTTAAAGAAGCATGACAAAGGGATACTTGGAGATGTAATCTGGGAATTACCTGGCAGTCCAACGGTTAGGACTCCACACTTCCATTGCAGGGGATACAGACTTGATCCTTGGTTGGGAAGTAAAATCCCACAAGCTATGCAGTATGGCCAAAAGAAAAAGAAAAGATGTAATCCACATTTCCACACTGGACTTTTAAATATGGAAAACACACAAAAAAGACACTAGATGGGATTAACAGCAGATACAGAAGAAAAGATTAGTGAACTTGATATGTAAAAAAATCTTAAAGACTCCACACAAAAACTATTCAAACTGATAAAAGAATTTAGCAAGTTAGCAGGATACAAGATAAATATACGGAAATTGGTTGCATTTCTTTACACTAACAATGAATACCAGAAAGGGAATGTACACAATCCATTTTACTTTTTATGTTCTAAAATATTTACGTATTTACTTGACTGTGCCAGGTCTCAGTTGCAGCATGCAAGATCTTTAGTTGTGGTATGCAAACTCTTAGTTGTGGCATGTGGGATTTAGTTCCCTGACCAGGGATCAAACCCAAGTCACCAGCATTAGGAGTTCAGAGTCTTAGCCACTGAACCACCTTGGAAGTACCAACAATCCCTTTTAAAATTCTATCAAAAAAATAAAACACTTAGGAATAAACCTTACCAAGGGGTGAAAGACTTATATGCTGAGAACTACAAAGCATTAATAAAGGCAACTGAAGAGGATTCAAAGAAATGGAAAGATATCTCATGCTGTTGGATTGGAAGAATTAATATTGCTAAGATGACCATACCACCCAAAGAAATCTATAAATTTAATCTGCTTCCCTGGTGGCTTAGATACCTGCAATGTAGGAGAACCAGGTTTGATCCTTGGGTCAGGAAAATCCCCTGGAGAAGGGAATGGATACTCACTGCAGTATTCTTGCCTGGAGAATTCCATGAACAGAGGAGCCTGGTGAGCTGCAGTCCATGGGGTCACAAAGAGTCAGACACAACTGGGCAACTAACACTATCAAATTACCCATGACATTTTTCACAGAACTAGAACAAATAATCCTAAAATGTATATGAAATCATAAAATACCCAGCAGTGACAAAGCAGTACTGAAGAAAAAGAACAAGGCAGACAGCATAATCCTCCCAGACTTCAGACAATACTACAAAGCTACAGGAATCAAAACAACATGCCATTGGCACAAAATGAGACAGAGCAATCAATGGACAGAATAAAGGTGAGCATCATTTCTGTCATCATGGAATTTAGTGTATCTTCGTAAAGAAATCTGAACATTGATTGTTTTTATCAGCCTAGATTAGACTACTTCAAAGCATGATATTTTCCCAAAACAATAAGAGGGAAGGAAAGTGGCTGTTGGATACTTTAATTAGATTAAAATAAACAAAATCAATGGAACTGGTCATTGTTGGCTTGAGTAGGTTGCTGGAAAAGACTAAAGTTTCCAAACCACTGATTTTTCTTTTATCTTTTCCTTTAGGGAATAAGGTTTCACTTATATCATTGCTGTTAGTAAAAGCAGCCGTTTCTTAGGATGCAGTGGAACAGTACATCTGGAATTTTTTAAAATGGTCTCTTCTAGTACCCCTCTTCCTATTTAGTGATAGAGCGATTGTCATCCATACTCTGGCAGGGCTGGCCTTATGTATGGGTAAGATGAGCAACTTAAAAGTACTCAAAATATTTATCCCCATTACGCCTGAAACTCTAGCACTTGAGAGTTTCCTTTGGGTTGGGCATTTTGTCTTTAAGAGTTTTTTTTTAATTGGAATATAGTTGATTTACAATGTTGTATTAGTTTCAGGTATACAGAAAAATGATTCAATTGTACATATACATATATCTATTCTTTTTCAAATTATTTTCTCATTTAGGTTATTACAGAGTATTGGGCAGAGTTCCCTGTGTTATACAGTAGGTTACTGTTGATTGTCTATCTTACAGATAGTAGTGTATATATATGGCTTCCCAGGTGGCACTAGTGATAAACAATCCACCTGCCAACGCAGGAGATGCAAGAGATGTGGGTTTGATCCCCGGGTTGGGAATATTCCCTGGAGTAGGAAGTGGCACCCCACTCCAGTACTCTTGCCTGGAAACTCCCATGGACAGAGGAGCCTTGTGGGCTACAGTCCATGAGACTGCAGAGTCGGACATGACTGAGCGACTGGGCACACACAGTGCGTATATGCTAATCATGAATTCTTAATTTATCCATCTCCCCCACCTTTCCCCTTTGGTAACCATAAGTTTGTTTTCCATGTCTGTGGGTCTGTTTTCCATTTTGTAAATAAGTTCATTTGTACCCTATTTTTAGATTCCACATATAAGACATATCATATGGTATTCCTCTTTCTGTCTGACTTATTCACTCATATGACAATCTGTAAGTCCATCCACACTACTGCATATGAAGAGGTTTTTTTAAATTAATTAATTAATATTTTGGCCGCATCACATGGCATGCAGAATCTTGGTTCCTAGATCAGGGATAGAACCCGTGCCCCCTGCAGTGGAATTATGGAGCTCTAAGCACTGGACTTAGGGAATTCGTTGTCACTTATTTCTTGGGATATTTTTTATTTAGGTTAGAAAAGAAAGCACTGAGCCCTCAAGTAGGTTTAAGCTCAAACTACACAAAGTATCCCAGAGGTTTGAGAAGGGGCTGTGGATGGACTTAATCATATGAGAAAACGTGCAGTCCAGGACGGACCTATGACAGAATCTCAGAGGTCTGACTCTTGAAAAGCCTAATATCAAACGGTAGCATCTATTACTGCTGAGCAACCATTTCACCTCCACAGGGTTGAATGCACTGTTGGAAATTGTGGTCTGACTTCCTTTTCGGTCAGGGAAGGGTTTCACTACACGAGGAAGCAAATGATGAGGTTGTTTGCTTGGAATTTGCAGTTGCACTCTGCTCAACATGAGCTGTAAATACACAAGCCCTTTTTCAAAAATCTGTGACACACTTAGAAGATCTCATATTCAACATAAGCAGTAAACCAAATGCACAGAAGACATATGCCAACCGTCTGCCACCCTCATCAGTAGGAGGGCTTCAGAAATACACTTCTAACTAAACCACTTTTGTTGAGAATCGCCTTTGATGGCTGAGAATTTTGCTAATGACATACTTGATTTAAACACATGTAGTCAAGTCCAGAATATAGGAATGTTTAAATTATAGCCCACGTTTGCAGGTAACAGCTTTAAAAACGCTGTGGAATAAACAGTGAAGATTGGTCTCTGTTTGGGTGTAATTATACACAGTTTTCAGTTCCTTTCACTAAACATATGTTGAGCGCTTGCTGTGTTAAATTCCAAGATGCAAAGATGAAGACGCTCTGATCTGTGCACACATTTTATTGATTTTTTTGGCTCCAATGCACAGCATGTGGGATCTTAGGCCCCTCGCCACCAAGGATCAAACCTGTGCCACCTGCAATGGAAGCCAGGAGTCTTAAGCACTGCACTGCCAGGGAAATCTCATGAGATTAAAGTTTAAAAAAAAAAACTGCAATTAGTTTCAAAAGATTGGACTTCTACTTCCGGCCCAGATGGCGTGACAGCAACAACTGGATTTACCTTTCTCCTTTCTGAAACAATTTTGAAAGACAGGAAAATACAGGAAATGAGTGTTTTCAGACACTGCACCCCAGGACAACAATCCCTGAGAGAGTGGAGACAAGTGAGGTGAGCACTGTGGTTGTCTCAGCCTACTGCCTGGAGAGTTTTGCAGCGGCAGCTCAGACAGTGGGAACCCCGGTGGACCTGGTGTCCAGGGAGGCTGTGACATTGTGTCCTTGAGCAGTCCAGTGGCAGCGATGGGAGTGCCACCCAAGGAAATAGCTCCAGAGACCAGCGGAGGGTCCCCAAGGGCCTTCAGTTGAGGACTGGTCAGCCCCTGAGTGTGGGGAAACTACTCAAAGGTAGGACCAGAGGGACTCATCCTGGAATGAAGAACCTTATCATTCCCAGGGCATCAGGTGGAGCATGCAAAAGAGCACTGCCTCAGAGGAGTGGCAAGATGTGCTCCAGAATGAAGGCCATTCTCAGCCCGCCTGGCAAAGCTTAGCAGAACTATGGAAAGGATTGAACTCTTTCCAAGTAATTTAACTGCTTCTCAGAACAAAGCTCAAGAAAACTTTCATAGGAATAGAAAAATATCTGGCACCTAAGAAGGTAAAATTCACAATGTCTGGCATCCAGTGAAAAATGACCAGGCATGCAAACAAGCAGAAAAATACCATGAATCATGAGGAGAAAAAGCAATCCATAGAAACAGACCCAGAAATGACATGGACATTAGACAAAGATAAAATTAGTGGCAAAGACATTACAACAGTTGTTATGTTAATAATTATATGTGATTATATATTCCATATGTTTAAGAATCTAAACAAAAGAGTAAGCACTTGAAGTAACAAAATGGAATAAAATTTAAAAAACATAATAGGTACAAAAAATATAATGTCTACAGTGAAAAACATACTGGATGTGAATAGCTGCAGATAAGACACAACTAAAGAAAAGAGTAGTGATGCAGAGATTTCCCTGGTGGTCCAGTGCCTAAGACACCAAGCTCCCAAGCAGGGGCCCCAGGGTCAATCCCTGGTGGTGGAACTAGATCCCACGTGCCACAGCTAAGAGCCTGCATGCCGCAACTAAAAAAAAAGGTCCCACTGGCCACAACTAAGACCCAGTGTGGCCAAATAAATAGAGTATAATGCATAGTAATAGGAACTTTCCAAAATGAAACAAACGGAGAAAAAGGTTGAAGCAGAATGACCAGAGCATCAGTGAACTACAGGACAACTTCGAGTTACATACACATACATGTAGGGCCAAAGTTGATCGGTTGATGGGTGGGCACTTTGACCATGGCCAGGTCAATGACTTTCTTCTCTAGGGTTTTGAATTGAAAACCCAGAAAGAATCAGGTCAGTCTCACTCTGCATGACTAAAGCAGGGAAAATGGAAATCTTTATTGTTTCCCACCAGGTAAACTGAGAAGCAGAAGAATTTAGTCCACATCAAAAGGAGATATGAAATGGATAATGGGGGGTGTGGTGGGGGGTGGGAGGTACAGAGGTATAATCTGGAGAGAAATCATCAGGATTTTAGGTTCTGGTTCCAGGTCTTTCTGAACCTAGTTGTACCCCCATCCTGTCCAGATTCTCCTTAGAGTCTGTGAAATATAGTAGGGTTTTTTGTTTATTTTTGGTCATCTATAGTGAAACAGGCCTTGGAAATTCCCCTGCAGTCCAGTGGCTAGCACTCTGTCCTTCTACTTCAGGGCACATGGGTTCAATCTCTGGTAGGGGAATTAAGATCCCAAAGCATTGCCAAGGGAGGGAAAAAGGCCTTAAATTATGTACAGACCTTGCATATGATCTTGGACATGTTCGGATGTTCTTTGATTTCTGACACAGGTTTGGAACATCTGTGGGCTATTGACATGGATGTGTCCTCTAGGGAGGTGAATAGACTCATCTGGAGCTCAGAGAAGAACTGTGTGACCCAAATTTACACATTTATAATTACTATGACTTACATTTCTATCAGCCTATAAAATAGATTCCCTAAATCGAAAGGAGGATATGAAGTTGACAATGGCAACATGCAGACAGAGACATAATAAGACCAAAGATGGAAAACAATCACATTAAAGAGACAAAAGAGCCTCCAGGAAAGACTGAGAAGGAGTATTTTCCAAGGCAGGATGGAAGCATGATGTGCAGAGATCAAGAGAGAAGGGAACCTGAAGAAAGAGGAAACCAATGCCACTGTCGGATTCCTAAAGGACTGTGACATTCCTGACCCTTGGCTGACAACCACCAACTTCCTGTGTTTCTAACCTAACTTCCCATTTTCAGCCCATATTAACCATACCAGAGCCCCTATTTCCCTGTTTCTGACCTCAGCATGCTAACTGAACCAAAGTTATTCATCTCTTTTAGGAGAGTTTGACTTTGGCAGTCTCCACCCTACATTATTCTACAATACCTGCCACATATTGAAAACCCATCAAAACAGATCCACAGAGAAGAGCTGAGCCCTTCTCCTCAAAAGACAAGTGCATGCACACCTATGCTCCTGGGGAGACAAGGAAGGAGCTGGAGGGGCCTATATGGTCTTATAAGAGGAAACCAGCCTCACAGAGCTAATAAATCCCTCGTAGGAGGCACATACGCATATGTACAAAAGCTCATGAATAGCGTCCATTAAGATTTTCAAAAAGCCTTTCACAAAGTTTCACACAAAAGGCTATTTTAGAAATTGAGTCACCATGGAGTGATGGAGACTAGGGGTGAAGCAGAGGGAAGTTGCTTAGAGACATGAAATAATGGTTTAGGATTCAGGAGCTCTCCTTGGGGGAAGAAGTATAAACATTGGCATTCCTCTATGATTAGTCTCACTTAATGATTTTATGAATTGTTTAGAGCAGTGATTATGAAAAGCCCAAGTATATAGGAATAACCTCAAGTTAACATGAAAATACTGAACTGGTTTTCATACAGGCAAAAATAAAGTCTTGTTTTTTATTTTGTTTATGTATTTATTTATTTATCTGGCCACACTGTTCAGCAAGTGGGATCTTAGTTCCCGTGGATCAAACTCACACCCGTGCATTGGGAGCACAGAGTCTTAACCACTGGACTGCCAGGGAGGTCCCCAAATCAAGTCTTGACCTTATGGAACAATAATCTAAAGGATACTTAAAAGATTCACTTAACAATTCCTGAGGATCTACTGTGTGGCCAGCTATTGTGCTGCACGTTAGGCAGGAAATAATAATTAGGAAAGCATTTGTCCCCGTTCTTAGGGAACTTAAATGGAACAAGAAGACGTTTCCTGAATCTTGAGAAAAGTAAATTAAAGGTGAATAAAGGAAGTAGTTCAAACAATAGGAAACACAAGGAGCTTGGTTTTCTAAACATTATGCTGATAAGGTTAAAAAATTTAAATATACTAAATGTATTTAGACAACTTTATAAAAGCCACTGCTATGATGGTTTTATTAAGGGAAGATAGTGTATTTGCGACCACATACATAACATCTGGATATATTAGAACCATTTTGTTGTTGTTGTTGTGATGAAAGTGATTAAAAACCCGATTCAAAGCTAACTAAGAAAAGAAAAGAAAAGACTTCCTGGTGGTCCCGTGATTAAGGCTTTGTGCTCCCAATGCAGGGGTCCATGTTCGATCACTACTCAGAAAACTCAATCCCACGTGCCACAATTAAGAACCCACATGATGCAGTGCAGCCAAATAAATTAAAAAAACAAAAGAAAAGGTAAGCCTGACTTTAGGCAGAGCTGGGCTCAGAGAGGTAGGAGATGTACGAGAATTTGGTGTGTTTAACTCACTCTGCACCTCTCAGCTCTGTTTTATTCTAAGAATTTTTTCACATGGAGCAAAGGAGTCCTATATATAGACACAGGAGACAGAAGAATTCCAGTTTCCCACGTTTCACAGCACCTGTGATCCTAAGAGGCCTGGTTTCTGCCAGCACCTGTGTCAATTCCTGAAAAAGGACTATGTGTGTCTCATCCCCAAACCAGTCATTCCGGCCACGGAGATGCAGTATTGTTACTGACCAGGCTGGGGACACCGTGGCTGCCCAACCCCAAGAGCCAAGGTGAGGCGAGCTTTCAGTTTCCAGAGCCACAGAGACTGAGAAGGAGCAAGGAGTCATTTCCCAAACAGATGGCAGGCAGACAAAAATAACAGAGCATATCCAGCTACTTCCTCTCCATAAGATCCTCATGGACTGATTTTGATCATGGAAAGAGTCTCTGATCTCTGCCTCCTGGTATTACATTGTTCTATGATCCCCTCCCTTCCACGTGGGCTGGATTGAGTGACTCACTTCTAGAGAAGACAATCTGGTGGAGGCGATGGTGTCAGTTCTGAGACTGGGTGATGAAGGACTGCAGATTCCATCTTGGTGGCCCCAACTTTTGCTGCCTGTCTCTTGCCTGGTTCCCTTGGGGAAGCTGGCGACCATGTTGTCAGTCAGCCCCTATGCAGAGGCTCAGGTGAGTAAGATTGAAAGTTGATTTCCTGAGACTGATAATAACCAGGTGTGTGAGCTTAGAAGTGGCTTCTACCCTCCAGGTCTAGTCTTTAGATGAGAACCCAGACCTAGCTGATTGCTCACCTGCAGCTTCATGCAGCTCAGCTCAACTGTGCCTAGATTCCTGCTCCACAAAAATGGAAAGAAGCAGCATTTTTATTTATACAAGCCACTGTTGGAGGCAATTTGTTAAACAGCAATAAGTAACTAATACTCTGGGGTTGGTGCAATAAAGTAATATTTATGTTCTCATGTACAAATGCCCCAAAATAGATAAATACATACAGGATCAGGCAAATAAATCTGTTCAAATGTCATATGTGATTTCTGCCATATGTTTGAATATCTTCTGGGTTGAATGTGAAGAAACCAAACTTTTCTCCACTAGATGAAATGACTGGGTATTATTTTTTATCTATAAATAGACGGACTGTGTAGTTGTTGTCTTGCATCTTTTTAAATGCAAATTTTAAGTCAAGATCCAGCAAGTACAGCATCCTGTACGCAGGTAAAGTCTACTCCTGCTGCTGCTTCTAAGTCGCTTCAGTCGTGTCCGACTCTGCGCGACCCCATAGACGGCAGCACACCAGGCTCCTCTGTCCATGGGATTTTCCAGGCAAGGACACTGGAGTGGGTTGCCATTGCCTTCTCCGAGGTAAAGTCTAGACTATGTTATTTGGCTATGTTCTGGACTGTTTCTCTAATTTTTCCATGGTTCAAATAAGGTTTTCAATTGTAATTTAAGGCGGAAAAAAAATCATTTTTCCAAGTTTCCTTTGACTCATTTAAAAGATCTGACACAAGTCTCCACAAAGTGAAGGTCCCTATAAGGTCAATACGACTTTGAAGATCTGTTTGTGCCTTGTGTTTGCAGGTTACCTAAGAACCTCTCCCTGATGAAAAGCCTAAATAATCTCCAAGGAAAAAAGAAAGAGGAGAGTCCAATATCAAAAGAATGTTTTGTCGAAGCCAATTTTCTTTAGCAACAGTTTTACAATCAAAATAAAGATATTTTAAAATGTATAAATCCACACTCCTGGGTATAAACACCAGACTGATATGGCTCCATTAAAATATCAAGCTGTAGCCTCTGTAAACTGTGTTGGTAATAGAGATGGGTTGATTAACTTCAATTCAAGTACGCATACCTGCTACTATTTCCAGAAGTTAATTGCTACCCTTGGGCATTTTAAACTTATGTATAGTGTTGAGTGGGAGTTTCCTATGATGATTGCCCTAATATTTCACTGAATTCTAATTAGCAGCTGATTACCATTCCTCCTGTCACCACGTAACCCCAACTGCTGCTGTAACTTTATTTTTTCAAATACAACAGAAAGTCTGTCCCTAAGTTGTGTCCAATTCTTTTGTGACCCCATGGACTATCACCCGCCAGGCTCCTCTGTTCATGGGATTTCCCAGGCAAGAATACTGGAGTGGGTTGCCGTTTCCTTCTCCAGTGCTCAAACCTGGGTCTCCTGCTTGGCAGCTGGATTCTTTACTATCTGAGCCACCAAGGAATCTCCACAACAGAGGGAGGTTCCAACAAGTTCTGCAGGGGACAAATTTCATTTGCTGTGATTGCTGTAAAATGTAGCTGTATCCAGAAAATTAGCATGCTCAATGTCAAATCAAAACAAAGTTGATTTGGAATTCCCTAGGGGTCCAGTAGTTATGAACCCGCCTGCCAATGGAGAGGCTACGAGTTCAATCCCTGGTCTGGGAAGATTCCACATGTCTCGGGGTAACTAAGCCTATGTGCCACAACTACTGAGCCCATAGCCTGGAGCCCGTGCTCTGCAACGAGAAGCCCACACTCCACAACCAGAGAGTACCCCGGCTTGCCATGACATAGAAAGCCTGTGTGAAGCAACAAAGACCTAGGCAACCAAATAAATACTTTAAAAACCCCAAAAAACAAAGTTGATTTGCTTGTGTATTTTGGGAGACCAGTGGCTCAAAATAAGCCTCTAATATGCCTCCCACCTTCTTATGGGATCCAGGTTTTCTTCCAAGAAATTGGAAGCAGGACCCTTTATTTGGAATTCATAGGAATTCAATAAATATTTAGAATTTATTACAAGTTACTGGTAAACTAGTTTTATGATGCAAATCCCTTCATCCTAAACAATTCTCATTCATATGTATAGACAATTACATGTTTTAACATATATTTCATTTGGGTGAGTTGTGTTTTGTGGTTTCTTTCCTTTTTCTTCCTTAGCTAATTTTCTATTACTGTTGAGGACTGCTTTACAGCTATTTAATTTTTTTAATTTTTAAAAACTATGTATCTATTTATTTGACTCTGTCCGGTCTTAGTTTGGCTCTTGGGATCTTTGTGGCTCTGCCACACGTGGGATCTCAGTTCCCCAACCAGGGATTGGGCCTATGTCCCCTGCATTGCAAGGCAGATTCTTAACTTCCCTGGACCACCAGGGACGTCCTGAAGCTACTTAATTTTTGTTGTTGTTTTTCAGTTCTTAGAAATTTAATGAGAAAAATTCTCTGAATACACACGTTGATACAAAGATACCTCCTTATTGCCTACAATAATGCCAGGATATATTCAAGGTTATTGACCCCAAGGAACTGAAGTAGTATTGAAATGGAGCAGAACCCTGTAGTCCTTGCCCTCCATGTTTCAGGCTGCCTTTTGTCTGTGGAAAAACTTTAGCCAAAGGATAAGTTTAATCAGAAAAGTGAGAAAACACAAAAATAAAGAAAAGCAGTTGAATAGGACAAAACAATAATATTTTGGCCAGTAAGCAAAGTCAAGGGCCTTTCTTTCCTCCTTAAAGGCTATAGATAATATTCTGAGCCATATCCTGTGAGCTGTCTTATAGACACGGAAACCTCCTCCAGGTGGAAGAAGTTAACTCTACTGTGATCAGACTGTAGCCACAACATAAGCTGCAACAGTTCTGAGAATTGGCCTCAAAGAAATGGGAACCCAGGAACTAAAGATTTGCTGTACTTAAAATGATCAAGAAGAAACTGGTCAGACCACTGATGACCGATTTCAAGATGATCATCACCACTGACTGTGTCGTTTCTACATGGAGCCCCCTCCCTCCACCTGGAAAAGCTCTTGCCCACTGGTTGTCAGGTGGGGGGAGTCAGCCTTTGGGCCTTCGTCCCCCTGCCTCACCAGCTTGCCAGCATCCAAAATAAAGCAAGCTTTCCTTTCCACCAACCTTGCCTCTTTATTGGCTTTTGAGCAGTGAGCAGCTAGGCCCCACTTTTTATTACAGTGTCTGCAGGGCTAGATGTTCTGCTGTCTGTAGGATCTGGAGCAGAAACAGAGGTGATAGTTCCATCTTCCCTCCCAGGGTCAAGACCCTTGACACCCCAGTCTGGGACTGGTTTGTTTGCCCTGGAATCATGGCCAAGCTAAGTTGGTGCCCTTGTAGCACTATTATGGAGGGATTCTATGTACCACCTTAATTTTACACTGAAAAGCTAAGTTTTCTTTTTTTAAATCCCAACTCAAGATAATTCCACAGAGAGATGATTATGGCTTTATAGCTTTTTTTTTTTTTTGCCATGCAGCTTGTAAGATCTTAGTTCCCTGACCAGGGATTGAACTGAGGCCCTTGGCAGTAGAAGTGCCGAGTCCTAACCCCTGGCCTGCCAGGGAATTCCTAAGAGAAATGGTTATTATGTATGATTATTAGCCTACTTAGAGCAGAAGAGACTTCTATATATAATTCCAAAGCCAGGGCGGAGGAGGGGGGGAACATAATGAGGAAGTTTGCTAGATTTTGCTATAAAAAAGGGGAAAACATTTTCAAGTTTAAAAAAATACCACAAATAAAGCAAACAGGCACCTGAAAAGAATGGGAGGTACCTGTAATATATATGGCAGAGGATTAGGGCTCATGTTGTTAATACATAGAGAGTTCTTTCTAATCTCCACAAATAAAAGTTTCTATTTCTTTTCTTCTTTTGGGGATAGAGGCAGTGAAAATGGTTACATTTGGCACACCATCCTAGGCTGACTTGAGACACAGCCTCTAATCAAATCAGTCTGCCCTGACCCCTGGTATGAGAACTGTTTACTTTTATACCAAGGAGAGTGGGGCCACACCGAAGTCCACATGTGGCCTGTGCCCCGGTCAAGTCCTAGGGGTTCATGCTGTGGACTGAGCATCCCACTGAGACGCTGAAACAAAACTCCACATCATCTGGGCCCTTGGCGCCTCCACGGTTGTTAAGTGTGTCCGTGACAGGATCAAGTGTCCTCTTCTTACTCAGGAGCAGAAAATCATTAGGGAAGTGTTGAGGGTACAAGCACAGACTCAGGAAGCTAAATTTAAATGTCTTATTTTTTTTTCTAGATTTTACTGGAGTCTAGTTGATTTACAATGTTGTGTTTATTTCTTCTGCACAGCAAAATGACTCAGATATATATATTAATTATATACGTATACATAGATGTTCTTTTTCATCTTTTTCCATTAGGGTTTGTCACCAAAAGCTAAATTTAAAAATGGAGTTTTTTTTTTTTCTGTAAAGTTGTGTAATTTTTTTAAAATTTACTTTAATTGGAGGATAATTGCTTTACAATGTTGTGTTGGTTTCTGCTGTTCGACAAAGTGAATCAGCTATACCTATACACATCCCGCCCCCCACTGCCTTGAGCCTCCCTCCCACCCCTGGAGGCCATCACAGAGCACCAGGTTGAGCTCCCTGTGCTGTACAGCAGCTTGTCACCAGCCCTCTGTTTCACACATGTATATAAAGGATATAAAGGATATACATGTCAGTGCTTCTCTCTCCATTTGTCCCATTGTCTCCTTCCCCTCTTTTGTCCACAGGTCATTCTCTGCGTCTGCATCTCTTTTCCTGTCCTGCAAATAGGTTCATCAGTACCAAAAAACGGACTTTTTTGAATAATTGTTTAAAAAATCAAAAGGCTTATAAAAAAATTAAGTCATGGGAAAGTGAATGGGCACATTTTCACCAAATCTGGGGATATTTTAGGGGCAGTGTGATTTTAATTTTTTTTATTCTTTTTTATTTTTTTGGCTGCGTGGCTTGTGGAATCTTAGTTCCCCAACCAGAGATTGAAGCCTAGCTCTTGGTAGTGAAAGTGAGGAATCCTAATCACTGAACCGCCAGGTGACTTTAAATATAGTCTAAGTGTTATACCAGGAATCCTTCTGGGGGAACTCTGGGAAAACCAAGGGAGGTGGGAAGTCCTCCTTATGGCAGCAGAACCTGAAGTTCAGAGTGAGGCTCTTGGGGTCCCTGCTGGGCACACCTGCCTATGAGTATTCACAGCAGATAAACAGAGAGACTTGTCAGAACCGGATGAGATGAGCCAGGGGGAGGGCTGCCCTCAGTGCCTCGCACACTGGCTTGTGCATTTGTTTATTCAGCAAATCTTTATTGAGTGACTGCTGTATACCAGGCACTCTGCTAGGTGCTGAGGATACAAGAGTGAACAAAATGGACACCAACAGTGAACAAAACAGATACCCTCCCCCCACTTACATTCTACTGACACGTAGGAAGAAACCATAAAACGCAGCTGGTGTTTTAACAAAATACAAAAGATGCACAATTTAAAAACCAAAATAGGAACCCTCCCTACACTGCTGGTGGGAATGTAAATGGGCGCAGCCACTATGGAAAACAGTATGGAGATTCCTCAAAAAACTGAAAAGAGCACTGTTCATACCATATGATCCAGCAATCCCATTCCTGGGTATACATACAGAGAAAATGAAAACACGAATTGGAAACGACAAATGAACCCTAATGTTCATAGCAGCACTGTTCACACAGCCAAGATATAACAGCAACCTAAATGTCCATTGACAGAATGGATAAAGAAGATGTGGTCTATATATACTATGGAATACTATTCAGCCATAAAAAGAATGAAAATTTGCCATTTGCAGCAACTTGGATGGACTTGGAGGGCATTATTATAAGTGCAATAAATAAGACAGAGGAAAACAAATACTGTGTGATATCACTTATACATGGGACCTAAAAAATACAACCATACTTCTCTGGTTGTACAGTGGATAAGAGTCTGCCTGCCAATTCAGGGGACACGGGTTTGGTCCCTGGTCTGGGAAGATTCCGCGTGTCACGGAGCAACTAAGTGTGGGAGCCACAGCCACTAAACCCCACATGTCTGGAGCCTGTGCTCCACGAGAGAAGCCACCACAATAAGAAGCCCACGCTCCTCAGTGAAAACTAGCCCCTGCTCACTGCAACTAGAGAAAGCCAGCAAGTAGCAATAAAGATCCAGCGCAACCAAAAATAAAGTAATTAAAAGTACAGCAAACAGTTGAAAAGATGCACAGATATAGAAAACAAAGTAGCACTTACCAGTGGGTAGAGGGGAGCGGGGAGAGGCAGTATAAGGGTAGGGGATTTAACTACTACGTACAAAATAAGCTAAAGGGATATATTGTACAACACAAGGAATGCAGTAAGTATTTTAGAATAACTATAAATGGAGTATAACCTCTAAAAACTGTGAATGACTACATCGTACACCTGTAACATATAATGTTAGACGGCAACTATATGTCAATAAAAACAAACAAAAGCCAAGACATCGTTTTTTTCACCAGCTAGATTGGCCAAAGTTCTCTGATAAACATAATTCTCACCAGGTTTGGGCCAACCTGGTGTGGAAAAATAAGCAGTTTAATCTAGTTCCAGGAGCAGGGGAGTGGCAGTATGAGTTGGTACAAACTTTCAGGACAGCAACTGACTGTATGTATCAACAGTCTTTACTCCTCCAGTGCCACATCTCCTGATTTGTTTTTATTTTATTTATTTTGGCCACACCACATACGATATGTGGGATCTTAGTTCCCCAACCAGAGATCAAACTCTCGCCCTCTGCAGTGGAATTGAGAAGCCCTACCCACCAGGGAAGTCCCCCCCCCACTTTTTTTTTTCTGATTTATTATCCTAAGGAAATATTCATGGATTACGCAAAGATTTCTATATAAGAAGGAAGGTAGATGGTTCAAGCTTGAGCCTGGGCTCGCACAAGCCAGGGCTGCCAGGCAGGTTCTGCACCTGCCATGTGTGTGACCTCCAAGCTAAGTGGTGGGTGTCAGAGGCTGGGTGAACGTAGGCAGGTGACAGAACCTCCAGGAAGTGTTCCTCAAGGTAAAATGGTGATAATAGGATTCACTGCATGGGACGAACAATAAATGAGAAAATGCACAGAAGCACTTAGCACAATGCCTGGAACTTGGGGAGGCTTCATTATACATAAACCAAAGAAAGAAAAAAAGGAGTATATGTTCAGTCTAGTGTCATTTTTATGCTGGTAAAAAAAGAGAGGGAGACAGAAATTGCCTAAGGGATTTAAAATTAATATTAGAGAAGAAAGACCATCCCAACATTGAAAATCACACTGCAGATGAACAGTCAGTGGCATGGAAAATGATCACAGTGCATTGTTAGGTGAAAAACAATTGGTTATAATAGTACATTCAACAAAAATCCAATTTTAGGAAAAAAAAGAAAAACAATACTATGCATTTCCCACAATGAACATGAATTATTTTATAATTGAAATAAACCCTGCATATTATTTATAGCAGACATATGTGGGCTTTTGGATGTCTAGCATCACCCCAATTCCTTATAACATTCCAGTATTCTTATGGGGAATAATCTTTTTTGCTGTGGGAGAAAGAGGAGGGCAGTTTGTGGCTCCCATATCTACTTTCACATATGGAAGTCAAGAGGGCTTTGGCTCCCGAGGTGGTGCTACAGGAAGGGTGGGTCTTTGGGAAGATGGTTTTAGTGAGGTGATGGTACTATGGGTGGAGAAGTGGGTGGGGCCAGGATTAGCTTCATGCTACCCTTTCTCCAGCCCAGGTTTCCTCCTCCTATTGTGTTCAGGAGCCCCTCTTAACCTTCCAATAAATTCTTTTCTGCCTAAATTAGCCAGAATTTATTTCTATTGCTTGTTGTTGTTACTAAGAACTGTTATTAGTAAGTTATTTTTAATAACTGGAAAATGAATTAGGCAAGCTGCACTTAATATAACTACAGCTGCAGGACCATACTTTGCAGGAATAGTCTCATGCACGCAGGCAGGTGAGGCTGAGAGAGTAAAAAGGAAATGCTACATCACCTGGTTTTGCCCACCGACTGCCAAACGTCTGGAATTTTGGAGATGAAAATTCATGGAAAAATTCAGATGCTCTCAAATATCCAGTTGTTTGAGATGGTGTGGAGGCTGATGATATTCATCAATCTTCGTAATCTGGGTTGACTTAGAATTTAGAACAGTTAACTAAACTAAAATGAATGAAGACCTGAAGCATGATACGGATTAACCACATTTACTAGTAGTTAGGAAAGCTTCCCCTGTATACTGCATTATGAAACCATAGACCTGGAGCTAACATGCTTTCAAACTTCACCCCAGGAGGAGGATCTGAATGACAGCTTTGTGGTGATGCTTTAATAATAGCAAACACCTGCATGTATTCATCTGCACTTAATTTGGTAGCATGATACCATTTGTTTTTGAAAGATTTCAAAAGCCATCTGCTATTAAGATGATTAGTGCCCTGAAATACAGTGAATTTACTAGATATTAGTCATACACCCTCATCGCTCATCTCTACAACATTTCAGGATGCTTGGCCCCTAAAATCTCTTGACTTGCCTTAATTATTTTGCCAATTTTTCTCTCTCATGGCAACCCACTACTTGCCAACTGTAAGTCTGACCCAAGCTTTGGACAAGTTCTCACAGCTAGAGAACACAGCAGGTTTCACAGAAAACCATTATCCAGCTTTCTGGGAAAAATTACTCTAAATAGCATTTTCACTCATTATGCAATTTTTCATAATTTGCAATCAGTGCTGTTGAGGGCAGTAGAAAAATTTGTTACACAATTAAAAAATTTTTTTTAACTTTTTGTGTTATATTGGAGTATGGCCAATGAATAGTGTCATGATAGTTTCAGGTGGACAGTGAAGGGACTCAGCCATACACATACACGGATCCATTCTCCCCAGCCGCCCCTCCCATCCAGGCTGCCACACTGAGAAGGGTTCCCTGGGGCATGTCACACAATTTTACATAAACCAACACTTCTCACATTGAGATGTGCATATGAATCACTGAAGGATCTTTGTAAAAAAACACCCGATTCAGTGGGTATTCTGGTTATCTGTCGCTGGGCAGCAGATCATCTCAAACACAGAGGCCTACAATAGCCCTTAGATGAATAATCATTTATTTTGCTCACAAACCTGCACTTTGGGTGGGGAGAGCTCACTCCCACGCTTGCTTATATGGGAAACACTGGAGTGGGAGCTGAAATCACTTGAAGACTTACACTCAGTCTGGCGGTTGATGCTGGCTGTTGCCTGATATCCTAGCTTGGGCGCTTGACCAGAAACCCAAACCTCTCCCTTCCATTTGGAGGCCTGGCCTCCTTACAGCATGGTGGCTGGCTTTTATTACTACCAAGTGTACCAATGACACAAGGCAGAAGAGCATGGCCTCACTTTGGAAGTTACAGAGTGTCACTTCTGCCAGACGCTATTGGTGGGGATTGTCCTAATGATTTTCCCAGGTTTAAGGGCAAGAGACATTACCCACATCACTTGATGGGAGGTTAACAGGAGGTCAACTCTCCCTCTTAGCACAGTCGGTAAAGAGTCTGCCTGCAATGCAGGAGACCTGGGTGTGATCCCTGGGTCAGGAAGATTCCCTGGAGAAGGAAATGGCAACCCACTCCAGTATTCTTGCCTGGAGAATCCCATCCTCAGAGGAGCCTGGCAGCCTACAGTCTGTGGGTTGTAAGAGTCGGACACGACTGGGTGACTAAGCACACAGCACAATTCACAACACGTGGGGTCGGGCCCTTCCCTCCTCTCCAATCTCTCCTCTCTGGCTCACTACCCTCCAGCACAGAACCTTTCTGTTTTTCAAACATGCCAAGGATTCTCCTCCCTCATGCTGTGAACATCTTCCTACAAAATACATTTTTGCACATGGGTGTATTTTAGTAGAATCAGTTCTTAGAACTGGAAGTGCTGGAGATACTCAACTGACATAAGAATTTTTTCAGCCTTTGTATATTCCACTGGAAGTGAATAGTGGTACATTTTGCTGAAGAGAAAAACCATGTTTGATCACAAGGTACTGGCACAGACCTCACTGGTGCTGTTTCTTGAATACTGCGTATTATCTTTTCTAAATTCTGAAAAACTCAAAATTCCATAAAACATTGGTCCCCAAGGACTTCAAGTACGCTATTGTGGACTTTAATCACGTCTGGGTTTTTTTTCAGTTCACTTTGGGACGTGTTAAATTGCAGTTGCCTATGGGGTCTTCAAGTGTAAATGGCCTGCAAGCAGTTGGATATATGAGTTAGAAACTTATGGGAGAGGTGGGGTTGAAAAAGCAGATTTGGGGTTTATCAATAGGTACATTAAAATCATGAGGGTATGTGTCAGAAAGCATGTGTTGCTGGGAGAACAAAGGGAACATCCAAGTTCAAAGGATGGATGCAAGAGTCCCTTGGGGGAAAGGGACAGAGTGAAGAGTGGAGAAGAAAGCGTGAACTGGACAGGGCGGAGGTGCCATCGCTCTGGGCTGGGGCCATGAAGACACAGTGCTGGAGCTGCCGGCTGCAGAGTTCTCAATGGAGTGATTGTTGGATATCAGAGTGAAGTTAGAATGTGTGTGTGTGTTGTGGGGGGTGGAGTAGGAAGGCACTTTGATGGTTGCCTCTGTGTCCACACTCAGGAATCAAGACCCCAACATTCCTAAATAACCAGGCATCTTTTCATCAGGCCTCCTAAGCAGGGGTCTCTAGCCCTCCTTCCTCTGTGAAAGTTCAGTTAAAGGGTCTGCAGCGCAACATGGATGGACTTAGAGATGATCATACTAAGTAAATGAGAAAGACAGATGTTGTGTGATGTCACTTATATGTGGGATCTAAAAATGACATAAATGAACTTATTTGTGAAACAGAAACAGACTCACAGACACAGAGGGCAAACTTGTATTTGCCAAGGGTGAGTGGGGAGGGACTGAGTGGGAGTTTAGAACTGACGTATGCAAACTATTCAAACTATTATATACGGGATGGATAAACAAGGTCCCTCTGTGTAGAACAGGGAATTACATTCAATATCCTGTGATGAACCATAATGGAAAAGAATATGAAAAAGAATATATAGTATGTAAAATGGAGTCACTTTGCTGTACAACAGAAAATAACACAACATTGTAAGTCAACGGTAAATAAAACACATTTTTTTAAAAAATAAAGGATCCAGGACTTCCCTGGCAATCCAGCAGTTAGGACTCTGCTGCCAATGCAGGGGTGCGAGTTCGATCCCTGGTCAGGGAACTAAGATCCCACATGCCTCTCAGTGAGGCCAAAAAAATTTTTTAAATAACAAAATGAAGGACCTGCAGGGACTTTCCTGGTGGTCCAGTAGGAGGACTCCGAGATCCCAGTGCAATGGGCCCAGGATCGATCTGTGGCTAGGGAACTGAATCCTACATGCCGAAGCTAAAAGATGCAATGCAGCCAGAATAAATACATAAATACTAAAAAAAAAAAAAAAAGTCTTGTGGGGAGGAGCTGGCCCTCACCACCCACATGGGGCCGGAGGAACCAGAGACTGCTCGGCTTCTTCCTGTTTATTCCTGCAGGAGGGCCACGTCGGGACCTCCGACAAAGGCATTTAGAAAGTCCTTGCCAGTGAACAGTCACTTGCAAAGAGGGGACTCCTGAGGCCTCAGGTCTGCCTCCAGCCGGCCCGCTGCAAAACATGGCTGGTCTCCTACCGGAAGAAAAATCCACTTTTCATTTTCAGTTGAATGCGCTCAGCCTTAAAATGTGCACCTTTTGTTCATTCTCGTTCGCCTACATTTGCATAAAACAAAAGTTCGTTTTCAGAGCAGTGTGGAGGGGGCCTGTGCACAATTCCAGTTATTGTATACAAAAGCTGGGTGCCTAACTTTTTATCCAGTGAGAAAAGAATATATCCAAGATGGTAACGTGGGTGTTTCCTGGCGCTTACACTGGTGATGTCTTGTCTGTCTCTCAAGAAACAATGGACAATTATTTGGGATTTCTCAGATTTAGTTGCAGTATTTTGAATTTTCATTTCCAATGGTTCTTGGCTGCTAAGTGGGTGAAAACGAGTTAACTTCTTGAATATTTTAAATAGTTGTCATTGGTTCTGATTTTACCTCCACTGGAAATATTTGAAAGTTTATGTTACTAACATCATTCTGTCAAGCTAATGTGAACTGAAGAACAATAAATATTTGATGTAGATCATGACCCAAATATTTCCAGGTCTGAGCTAATTTCTGTGCACATACACACACACACAAATATAAAAAAATGACTTTTCTTCCAACACTATTGAACTGTACATTTAAAAACGATTAAGATGATACATTTTATGTTTACCACAATTAAAACAAAACCCACTTCTCTTCCAAATCTTCAAAATTTGGAAGCATGCATTTACTGAAGAAAGAAGTACTTTTAAGAACTGCTGATTTCAGTTTGAGAGCCTATGGATTTCTTTTCACATAAAGTCAGTGATTATGAAGGCTTAATTTAAAGTGAGCCCTTCAGATGTAATCTCTCTCTATATATATTTTTTGAACTCAGAGAAACATTTTACTCAAAAATATGTAACGCTTCATGAATTTGTGTGTCACCCTTGTGCAGGAGCCACCTTAGTTACTCTTCTCCATTTTGTTCTAATTTTAACATATGTCCTGCTGAAGTAAACACCAGATGTTATAACTCTAGACAAGATGACTTGGCATCACAGAAATACAGAGCAAGGGGCCTAACAATCACCTCGAGGTTTTCAAGTGTTTTTCTACAAATGAGCAAGTTGAATTCTAGGTTGGGTCAAGAATCTGGGACTAGCTTCTGAAGCCATCCTCGGAGGGGAACCACCTGACGATGGAATACAAGCAGAACCCTAAAAAGTCAAACACGCCTGAAAAACTTTACACAAAAACAGTGATTCCCACTCCCCAAAGAAAATGTAACAAGGGTCCCATGCCCCACCTCACCTCTTTCTCACTCTCCAGACACAGCCACTTTGTTTTACTTGACAAAATTAGCATTTAATATTTAATGAAACATAATTTTTTCTAAAGTTACCTCCCCTTTTTTCATTTTATTTTTTAAATTTAATTGGAGGCTAGTTACAACATTGTAGTGGTTTTTGCCATACATTGACATGAACCACCATGGATGTCCATGGGTCCCCATCCTGAACCCCCCTCCCATCTCCCTCCCCGTCCCATCCCTCTGGGTTGTCGCAGTGCACCGGCTTTGAGTGCTCTGTTTCATGCATCGAACTTGGACTGGTGACCTATTTCACGTATGATAATATACATGTTTCAATGCTATTCTCTCAAATCATCCCACCCTCGCCTTCTCCCAGAGTCCAACAGTCTGTTCTTTTATCTGTATCTCTTTTGTTGTCTTGCACATAGGGTCATCGTTACCATCTTTCTAAATTCCATATATATGCATTAATATACTGTATTGGTGTTTTTCTTTCTGGCTTACTTCACTCTGTATGATAGGCTCTAGTTTCATCCACCTCATTAGAACTGATTCAAATGCGTTCTTTCTAACAGTTGAGTCATTTGCCATCATATATATACACCACAACGTTCTTATCCATTCATCTGCCAGTGGACATCTAGGTTGCTCTCATGTCCTTCAGTTCAGTTCAGTTCAGTCGCTTTCACACTCTAGCTATTATAAACAGTGCTGCGATGAACATTGGGGTACATGTGTCTCTTTCAATTCTGGTTTCCTCAGTGTGTATGCCCAGCAGTGGGATTGCTGGGTCATAAGGCAGTTCTATTTCCAGTTTTTAAATGAATCTCCACACTGTTGTACTAGTGGCTGTACTAGTTTCATTCCCACCAGTAGTGTAAGAGGGTTCTCTTTTCTCCGCACCCTTTCCAGCATTTATTCGTAGACTTTTTGATAGCAGCCATTCTGACCGCCGTGAGATGGTTCCTCATTGTGGTTTTGATTTGCATTTCTCTGATAATGAGTGATGTTGAGCATCTTTTCATGTGTTTGTTAGCCATCTGTATGTCTTCTTTGGAGAAATGTCTATTTAGTTCTTTGGCCCATTTTTTGATTGGGTCATTTATTTTTCTGGTATTGAGCTGCATGAGCTGCTTGTATATTTTTGAGATTGTCAGTTGGCTCATTTGCTGTTATTTTCCTCCCATTCTGAAGGCCGTATTTTCACCTTGCTTATAATTTCCTTCGTTGTGCAAAAGCTTTTTAATTAGGTCCCATTTGTTTATCTCTGATTTTATTTCCATTATTCTGGGAGGTGGGTCATAGAGGATCCTGCTGTGATTTATGTGGGAGAGTGTTTTGTCTATGTTTTCCTCTAGGAGTTTTATAGTTTCTGGTCTTACATCTTTAATCCATTTTGAGTTTATTTTTATGTATGGTGTTAGAAAGTGCTCGTTACATTCTTTTACAGGTGATTGACCAGTTTTCCCAGCACCACTTGTTAAAGAGATTTTTTGTCCATTGTATATTCTTGCCTCCTTTGTCAAAAATAAGGCAGACACAGCCACTTTTCGTCTCCAAATTTCTGCTTATTGATTACTCATGGTTGAGTGTTACCAGTTGTCTTACCCTGTGGAAGATGAAACCTGAACCCTCTTTCACCACGATCAACACGTATACACAACCCCTCTTCTCAATACGGTCGTGTTGTACATTCACTTGTCAGTCCATGCTTCCGTTACTATGATGCAATGTGCCGATTACAGCTGAGTTATGTAATACACTACAGCGACTTTTCCTTGCTTATCAGGATTCTTTTTTGGCATTATTTAAAAACAAATTTAATACAATTTTTTAAAGTTAGTTTCCATGTATAAGAATTGACTCTCTTGCACAATTCATCCTTGAGCTGATCTTATACCCAATAGTTTGTGCCTCCCACACACCCCTACTGGTAATCACTTGTGTGTTCTCTATACCTGTGAGTCTACTTTTTTTGGGGGGGTTATACTTCAGATTCTTCTTTGAATCAGTAATTCTTTTTCCCTTAGTGTTCTATGTGCCAATCACTTAACCCTAAACTCATCTTCAGCTATAAACTTTTTTTTTCCCTCAAAATCTTCAAACACATCCATCAGTCTGTCTGTCTGTCTTGGAAACATAACTGGCAGTCTTCTGACTGGGTGCTCTCATCTGGACCAGTTGCTCTTGATGCTCTCACCTTGGTAATCCCTTCTTTTGTACGTCCCACATCTTCCTCTTTCCTCACTTGGTTGAGGAATAGCTCCCCAATAAAGGTTTTTTTTTTGGCTGCACTGGGTCTTCATTGCTGTACTTGGACTTCCTGTAGTTGTGGTCCATGGATTCTATTGAGCGCAGGCTTAGTTGCTCTGCGGTACATGGAATCTTCTTGAATCAGGGATCAAACCTGTCTTCAGCATTGGCAGGCAGATTCCTAACCACTGGGCCACCAGAGAAGCTCGTAGTGTGTTTTTTAAAATATCTTCTCCCCCTTTCCTAGTTCCATTTTCCTCCATATTATTTTCCTTGTTTGATTCTCTCATCCTAAAGACTTTTTTCACATGCCTTGTGATCCTTGGCTGTCTGTACCTATGTAGGGTGAGGACATGATGAAGCTGACCTGAAGCAACTGGTTCATATGTTGACTGTGGCATTTCTGAAACCACGATTCTTTGGGTACTCCCTGTATGGTTGGCAAATTTTTCACAGAATCTCTGATCTGCTAGTAATCTAATCTCAGGTAACCAAGCAAGGCGAAAAGGTTGAGGTTCTAAATACTCTTATCACAAACATTCATATCACTATCAGCCCAGGTCCATGGGGATTAACTAAAAACGGGTACAGAGAATTTTCAAGAATACTCTAAGGCTAAAGGAGGGTACCTAGGGAAGCAACAGACTTGAATGGAGCCCCCTCCCAGTGTTTGGGGTTCAGATCTCATTGCAAAGGTATGGTTGCTGCCCACAGGATGGTTAAGAGGCTTGCTAGGTTTCCCAGGCTACAGCTGGTCCACAGTCACTAGGCAAGCAGGGTGCAGGTAGGCCAAGTCAAGATGCTGGCTGCGACTGAGCAGAAGGAAACACCTCCGCTGGGATCTAAGTGATCCAAGGCCACCCACCTCCCACCCCTGACCATTGATCAGGTGGACAGAATATGCCTGTGTTTGCTGAAGGGCAAACACACAGGAGACCCAGCCTGTTGACAGAAAGGTGGTCACATGACCAGTGCCACAAGCTAAGGGACTGTGCACCCTGGGTGCCCCCCACACTGAAACCCCCTTCACGTCACTGACAGGATGGTATTAAACAAGAGGCAAACCCGGGACTTCCCTGGTAGTTCAGTGGTTAAGAACCCACCTTCCAATGCAGGCAGGGGACACAAGTTCAATCCCTGGCAGAGGAACTGAGATCCCATGTGCCTTGGGGCAACTAAACCCATGCAACAATTAGAAGCCTGTGTGCCACAACTAAGACCCGATGCAGCTAAGATTAACAAGTATTAAACAAAACAAAACAAAACCTGAGGAAACCAAAGCATGCCAGAGCTGAGAAAGGAGAAAAGAAATGCTGAGGGTCCAGCTCACTGCCTGTGTTGGCCATCCTATCGGTCTACTGGGGCTGTTGAAACCAAGCACCACAGACAAGATGAGGTAATTAGAGATGGATGGCTTCAGTTTTGGAGGCTGCAAGCTGCAATCCAGTGTGGGCAGGGTTAGCTCCTTGTGAGGGCTTTCAGCCTCTCCTTGGCTTGCAGATGGCCATCTTCTCCCCTTTCCTCCCCTCTGTGCATGTCAAATGTCTTCTATAATAAAGGTAGATTTGGAGAGGCAACATACATCACTAACTGGCACGCTCGTTTCCAGTATGTCACCCTACCCTCAAGGTGACATACCCTACTATTCCTGGCTCTTCTATCCAGACACCCTCTCCTTTACCCTTTCTAGATAATAAACAAACAGGATCATGCTAGCATGTTGGAGAGGTAGTTGCCAAGCTGTGCAGAAATGAAGTCAGCACCAGGGGTCAAACTGCTTTCTGGTTTAGACAGACTTTCAATTAGTCCCACTTCAGGCTACTTTTATCCCTACAGGTCATGTTCATGACCACTTGGGGGTCTTTTGGAGGCGGGGAGAATACTAAATTGCTTCTTGGTATTCCCCACTGCTTGTCGAGTCAGGTGTCTGGGGTCTGCTGAGGTTGCTTTCCTGCTCCAAATGTTACTGTTTGCTGTCTCCTGCTCTTTGAGGCTTTATAAATCAGTAAATACACCTTGTAGAGTAATTTTAACTTGAAGCAAAGTAGCAAAGGTAATACGGAGAATCCCCTCAAACTCTTCCTCTTAATAGTGCTACTCCCATCACCACTGCACTTTGATCACAACTAAGCAATCGGCCAGCACATCACTGCTAACAGACTGTACCAGTTTTTCCACTGATATCTTTTTCTTCAATTTTGGCTGTGCTGGGTCTTCACTGCTGTGCAGACTTTTCTCTAGCTGCGGAGAATGGGGGGTTACTCTCCAGTTTTGGTGCACAGGGTTCTCACTGTGGTGGCTTCTCTTCATATGGAGCACAGGATCCATAGATGTGGGATCTTCCTGGATCAGGAATTGGACCCCTCCCTTGCATTGGCAGGTGGATTTTTTTTACCACAGAGCCAAAAGGGAAGCCCTAACTTATATCTTTTTACTGTTCCAGGGCTCAACTGAGGACACCACACCGCATCACTGCATCTAGTTATCAAGTCTGCAGAGTCCCCTCAGATATCTCTCTCCTGGTTTTCCATGATCTTGACACTGTGGAAGAGTTCTGGCCAGGTATTTGCTAGAATGTCCCTCTATTTGGATTGTGTGGTATTTTTCTCATGATCAGACAGGGGTTATGGTTTTGGGGGAAGAACAACAGAGTGACATGTCCTTATCACAGTACAGCAAAATAACTGAGATTGAGGATTCATCTCTAGCTCTTAATTCTTTAGCCTATTTAATACCTCATATCCAAAGCACAGGCAATTCATTAGGAAACAAAATTATACTGAATATAATGACACACTAGTGACTATTCTGTCAAGAAAAAAGGCCACTTGGTCATGTAAAACCAACCTGATATAAAACTGAAACACATTTTAAGAAAGTCATTGCATTTCAAAAAATTTTTTCCTCTTTATTTAAACATAAAAGACATTTACAGCATGCAGGTTAACTTAAAATTATATGGCGTCTTCCCAAACCAATTATCTCTGCATGTATCTTCAAGCACTGAAAAGAAACCAACGCATTCCACAGGCAGACTCAGACTCCTCTATCATCTCCTGCCAAATTGAGAGTTACGCACAGTAGTTTTCTTAAATTAGGCAAATAATTTAACTGATCACCATGAATAAATATTACTTTCATTTCACTGAGTTTCTTTTCTGAACCATTTATCAATGCCATTCAGAGGAACATTAATTTATTCAGTCAAAAAAAAAAAAAAGACATTGTAAATTGAAATAAGTATCAATGTTCCAGATGATCAGAAATTTTCACTTATAAGAGTAAATGCTGTGTTTAATGACCTACCATAGCAAAAGCAGTTCAATTAAAACAAATTTATGAAATTCTCTGTACATTTTGTGAAAATCTGAAATTATAAATAGAAAAAAACCATTGAGATATTTTAAAAACCCTAACATTGTGTATTCTGAACCACACACTAGTTACAATTCATTGTTTGTTACACAGCACCAATACCTGTGATACATCTTACAAGAAAGAAACTCCTATATTCAGACAAAAGAGAGAAAAAAATTTCTGCTTCATTTAAGAATATTGCCCAAAGAAGCAAGCTTTCATTTGCAAACAAAATACAAATGTCTGTGTGAATGCAGCCAAACATTTCTTCATTTAGAAAACTATCGTCACCAACAGGCGGTAGCACTGTTTTTAGTTAACTGCATTGCTTCAATCTTGCCGCTCTGCAAGTTTTCATCTCAATTTTTGGAGTGTTTCTTTTGATCAAGCCTAAAAACAATACAATCATTTTAAAGGTTGCTGCAGATCAGAACAGCGAGGATTTCTGACTGTTAAAAAAATAAATAAATTTATCTTTTAAATCAAAATTATTATAAAAGTGGAAATTACAATAGTTAAGGAAATAGAAAAATAAGCCAATTATGATCTGAGTCTTCTGACTATGGCTCCAAATTTAATACAAATATCTGTATATAAAACTTTTTCAAAAAGTTAATTCTGCCACCCAGATCCTAACACAGAACTTTCCAGCTTTCTCCTCTGAGTAACTTTACATTCCCAGTCTTTGCAAATTTCTGCTAACACAGTTGCAGTTACCCACTCCCAAGTGGTGAAGCAAATATTGAAATCTCTTTCCCTATTATTTTTATAGTTTCTAAAATAAACTGTTGACTTAATCATCTGAGGAAGAAGTGGCAAAAACAGATACACGTAATTACAAAATTACCAGCTACCGCCAACAAAATAATTTGAGGATTATTAGTGACTTGCAAATAATTTACTACTCCTAGACTAAATAAGAAGTATGTTATAGTGTATGATTTAGTGTAGCAGGTTAAAGACACCTCAGGGATTTTCAGACCAAAATTTACCTATTATTTATAAATTCGCCATATATTTGTCCTGTCCTTCCACATGTTTTCTCAATTTCCAAATGCTATAAATTTAGATCAACCAATACAGTACTAACAATATGAAATTATGTTTAATCCTATAATATCCATATCTTAGTTCATTTCATTATATAAAGTTGACAGATTATTATCCATCCAATTCTTATATTAACTAAACAGGCTCACAAAGCAAGGTGTTTCCAATTCTACCAAGCTATGTGTATACAGCATTGGGAAGAAGAGAAATGAATTTCTTTTCCAAACTGTTTTTCTTAAACAAAAGCAAAAGATTTGCTTTTGATAGTGTGAAAGATTTCTATTCAAGATAATTCAGCAATAGGCATTTCACAAGATAATTAAGTAGCCTTGCCCAGTCTCAAGTGTCTAGTTAGGCAGTTTTCAGTTAAAGGTTTCAGTGCTCAAAGAGTAGTTTTCAGAAGCAAACTTCAAGAGATGATACATGTAATTTTAACTCTGAAATCATTTCAAAGGATTTTTAAGTACAGTACTGACCTGATATAATTTGTGGGCATGTAGTGTTGTAAGTGGTAAAATTTAAGACATTTAATCTAAAAGTTCCATTTCCCCTAAAATAAGGTATTATTTTATAAGAAAAGAAAAACAAGCAGTAGCAGCTAGGTAACTTAAACTGAGATTAAAAAATAAACACGAACAAGTACAAAAAGCACAGTCCTATATGATACAGTTAGCTTGGCACAGTGAAGACTAAATTTAAGACATGAAAGACAAACTGTGTAATAAATAGGGCCACAGTTATAAACTGTCGTTTTTCCCTCCTAAGACGCCAAAATTGCACTCTAGTTGTGTTGGGAAGCAGCAGAGTTTACAAGAAGAGTGGATAGGAAACAGCTGTACAGGCCAGGTACAATTTATACACTAAAAAACGTTATAATTCTAGAGTTCCCAAGGGATACAGGCTACAGTCATTGAATTATGTCCTCTTCATACTTCAATTACTTTTAACACCTGAAGATGGAAAAAAACAGAGAAAATATTATTTATACAAAACCTGTGTTTGAAAAGAATGAAATGAAATATACCAATTAGTTTAAAAACAGTTAGCCAACAGCTTTGACCACTTCTCCCAAAACTCATCACAACAATGAATGATTTGATTTCTCTTCCTTTTGTCTCCTAAGCAGAGCTGTCTAGGGACAGTACAATATTGAAAGGAAGTCAACCCTGCATTTGCTTTTACTTACCTCAAGACCTATGAGTAAGCTGATATATAACTTACAGAGTTTTGTTTTTTTTTTAAGAAAAAGATGGTCAATAAAATGCCAGCCAGTAGACAGTGTCAGTGACATTAAGTCAAGGACCACTAATTAACTAGCAATGTTACATACATGGTAGCTGTGAAAAACAAAAAGGGGTGGGGTGTACCAATAAGCATGAGGTACATGTGCTACGGAAAGGAACAAATAAACAATCCCAGAGACTTCCCCTGTGGTCCAGTGTTAGGACTGGGCACTTTCACTGCTATGGCCCAGAGTTCAATTCCTGGTCAGGGAACTAAAAATCCCCAAAGCCGTGAGGTGTGGCCGAAAGTAAAATAAAATAAAAGTAAACAATCCCAGTAGGAGTTACCTGGAGGCATCCTTGTAATCCACTGCCTATTTACCTCTGTGTTTATTAGAAAACCTCAACGTGTCCAAAGCATCATGCAGCTAGAAGAACCAACCAGCCGCATAAAACTGGGTACTACGAGTATCACTATCATTCATACATTGCCATCTCTCCCCAGAATAAATGCAGTGTTTCGAAGTGCTTTTCTTAATAATTAAAAAATCTCTACAAAGTAGTTATCATATACTCCTCAATCTGGGCTTAAGATTGATCACTGCAAGACTTTAAAAAATAATAACCATTATACTTTGGACCAGCAATGAAACAAACCTGTACGTAATCATACTTTTATAGTTACTTCAAGTCTTGAAAACCTGTGTTACCTAGGTTAGCCAATTCCCTCAAGTGCTTTCATTACACTGAATCAGCAATCTGCTGCTAAAACCTATTTTACTTAACAAAGGTCATGGACTATGCTCTCTGCAAATGAGACAGGAGTTCAAAGTTCACATGTGAATTTTAATGTGACAACAATATCCAAAACAGATAAACTTTTACCTGATTTATATTTATCCTTTGAAAATTCTTTTGCCCACCTTCTATTTCAGAAAAGGCAGCTTGCACCTCCTCAGCATCTGCTCTGTACTAGGTAGTGATGCCTTAACTTGTATAATTCTCAAGAACGACTTTCATTTTATTAATAAAGAGGCTCAACAAGTCATTAATCCAAAGGGGAAAAAACGGGGGCAGAAAAACCACTGTAATGTCTGCTGATGTGACACAATATTAAACACATAACACCTACAATGTAATCCTGTAAAAATGTGCACAAGAATTCAATAAATGCTTTTAATAAACAGGGAACAGAGGAACACAGCAGCTGCATCCAGAAACAACCAAACACACCAGAGGTGGCCTACGCTCCAGAAGACTGGCCTTTTCTATTTAGTAAGTCAATGTCATAAAAAACAAAAAAAGAGGGTGGGATGTTATTCTAGATTCAAGACTTAAGGCAAATAACCTAATGTAAACATGGGTTCTGGATTATTCCCTGGTTTAGATAAACCAGCTGTAAAAGATTTAAAAATCATAAGTAATCAGAAAATTCCAAATATGGATTGATATAATATTAAAAATATTTTGTCAATTGTGATAATGTTGAGGTATATAGAAAAATGTTCTATTTCAGAGATACATTAAATGGGTCATAAACTTCATAATTTACTTTTATGCCTAAGAATTTTTAAAAAGGAGTGAAAACAAAAAAGAAATCAACTGTTAAAAAAGTAACTTGTTAAAGTTCATAAAAGTAAAAAAATCAGAATTCAAACTTAGGTGGACTCCAATATCCATTAACTCTTTCACAGTGTCACTCTCTTTTGAAACCTCTAGTATGTGGACAAAAAATTGTATTAAATTTATGGAAATGTGAATTCTCCAGAATACTGCTTAATATTCTACTCAAATTGCAAGCCAATGTTATGCAAAAATGACAACATAAAAACAAGGAAGATTAAAATAAAACAACTTTAGTGTTTGTCAGAAACAAACCAGTTAACTATCTCATAATTATACTGTATTTTTTAGTTTCCTTAGTTTCCAAACCACCTACACACTTGGGACTTGCTAAGAATTAAATCTGATAAAATAATAGGCAGCTATAATTAGCCATGTTGTATTAAGAAAATGTTCACAATATATTGCCAAGTTAAAAAAGCAGGCTATCAGCATATTCAGAACAGCATAGTATACTGGTAGTGTGTCACAGTTATTTACATTTTAACCTTCCCAATTTAAAAGTTATAATATTTAAAGAAAGTTCCAGAAGGATATATATATTGGGTGCTATTTCCAGATGATATTTATTTTCTTGCTTTGTGATAACTGTCTATTCTTTGACAGGGTGCAGCTATTACTTGTATTTACAAAGAAACAAGAACTCATAAATCAGTCAGAAAAACCACTCACAAGAGTAAAATGGCAAAGGCCACAGAAAAAAAAAAAGTATATAAATGGGCCAATAAATATATGAAAAATTCAAATGCATTCCTAAATCAATGAGATGCTTATTCCAGCCTATTAAACTGGACATTTAAAAACTATTAATACTGGCAAAGATGCAGCAAAATAGACAGTGTCCTTGGCGAGGATACAATTTAGCACAGTCATTGGGAATAGCAGTGTGTTAGTTAGTATGTGTCAAGAATCTTACAAATGTTCACTTTCTTGTGATTCCACTTATGGGAATCTTCTGGAAATAATCTGAAAGGAGGTATAAAAAGATGTTTCATTACTTCAAATTTCATACATGAAAATTTCAACACTGGAAAATTTCAAGTATGAAAAAATTAACATAATTAAATATCCAGTAAAATAGCCACAAAACCATGGTATTTACACTAGATAATACAACAGTTAAGTAAGAGCTTTAAAAAAATGACCCAGTATTAGGTTAACAACATTAAGAACACAAATTTGAATATGCAGATACTATGATCTGAATTATGAAAAAACTCTAAAGGAAACCATGGTAAGTTACTTTCAGAATCCCATATATAAAAAGAAAACATGCTACTAATGTTAGAATCCAAAAAAGTATTTAACCACCAGTTGCTGAACACCTCCCAAGGACAGCTGTGATTCAAAAGCCAGAGAGAGCTCACAAACCCGCGGGTGTCGTGGGGAGCTTACACCTGCTTGCCTCCTCCACCTCGCACAGCCACCGGCTGGCTGTTCTGAACAAATGCACCTCCTCCACGAATCGCACTTGGATGAGTTGGAGAAGCTGCTGGATGTTGCCCGGGACGAATAGGTTTAGCTAGTATGAAAAACAAATGCTTACTTTAGTCTCTTCTCTTTATTTACAACACATTCCCAAAGGTTTTTTCTTTGGCTTTTTGTTTCTCAGCAAATCCTTCCATCTCTCTTTTTCTTTTCAGTTACATCCTTTTGTCGAGGACCTATACAATCCTTAAAAATCTTGTTGAAAGGTTAAATTTAATAACTTTTTTAAAACCTTATTCCTGTATCACTGCTTTACAAGTAAAGCACAAGATACTGGATGACATTTTCTTTCAAGTCTCTTCTTGCTTTAATAACAGTGCTCTTCTTAGTTTCTCTAAACCTGACCAGTCTTGCTCATCTAGTTCTGACTTAGCTCCTTCCCCTGCTAAGGTGGCTATGCCTCAACGCTCGTCATTCCCAACAGTGCCACCCTCTGGTAAACTAGAAAATGTAACAAATACCATATGACAAATCAGACTACATTCTCCAGTAAATAAAAATATTTAAACCAAAGCAAAGCTTCATGGTTTTATTGTGTCCTACTAACCAATCTGTGCAGAATGTCCTCTTCTGGCCATATTCTTTGATCTGACTGCTTCCTTTATACGATCTACTTCCTGCTGATAGCGTTTGCGATCGCGAGATGCATTTTCTTTGGCTTCTTTCAGCGCAGACTCCAAAGCTTTCACCCTCTCAGCTGTAGCTCTGAGTCGCTTTTCCAGCTTAGGGAGCTCACAGCGAAGATCTGCATTATCACGCACCAGCTAAAAGTAGATACAGAAAATAAGGATTCTGGCTTTACTGATTATTTGAAAAAATATAAACATTTTGTAACTTCTCTTGGAAAAAAAAAAAACACACTACATTTTATGTTAAGGTTTTCCCACAGCTAGTTTAATTTAGGCAGCAACATGCAAATAATACATGTATCTATAAATATACTCATATGTCTCCCCCCAAATATAATTTCATTCAATATTGAGGGGCTGGTGAGACTGTTCTTCCCCCATAACAATACGTTATAACATAGCATTAGGTCTCTTCATCAAGAGACTCATCTGGTGGACATGAAAATCCTTTTAGATACAGTAAGATCCACAAGTAAACGTAAACTTAACAAGTCCTTAATAAGTGCTGAAAGAAAGGCTAAAATTTCCTGAATCTCACTCTAGTGCAAACACCAGGTTTACAGTAACAAAGACATACAAGTATGCCAAGGAGCTTAAAAACTAAGTAAATGAATCATGTTATCAAGCCTTAATAAAAGAAAAAAGTAAACAAAACAAACAAACCCCACAGTAAGTATTCCTCTTTTTTTTTTTTTGGCCACACTGCATAGCTTGCAGGATCTTAGGTTCCCTGACCAGGGATAGAATCTGGACCCCCATAATGGAAATGTAGAGTCCTAACCACTGGACTGCCAGGGAAGTCCCTACTTTACAAAAAAAAAAAAATGAACTACCTTGTTATTTTATATATTTCACACTCTGAGGTATTAAATGTATGAAGACCCCCCTCCCCCCAAAAAACAACAACAACGGCATTTTAACTTAAAGACTTGTCTCCCAGAGATTTAAAAATGACCATGAATAAATTAAGGAAACTGACAGACCTGAAGCCCTACAAAGAAAATAACAACCCATCTTTCCACTGGCCTCTTGATAAAAGGCTGTTAAAAATAGTAACTAATGTAAAAATCACTAGTGGTTTATTTATATAATTGCATGACACAGTAACAGAATGGCTCAAGGTATGAAAATCCTTAGGACTCTTAAGATTCAAATGCTTGTTACTTCTCAGTTTTTATTGCAGTGACATTGGAATAGACTCTTTATTACCTGTTTGTGGACTTTGGTGAGTTGTTCCAGATTATTTTCAAGAAAGGAGATTTTCTGCTTCTGAGCAGCACTGCCTCCAGTGTCATCTGAATCAATCTCAGCACTCTAGAAAAAGATCAATCAATGCTATGAAAAAGTATTACTGGATCAAATAAAAGGTCTAAGTTTACTACCAAAGCTGTTGCGACAATGTAAAGTTATCTCACTTGTGAATACAATTAGACACAGAAAGCACTACTGTAAGGCGAAAGGAGAAGGGAGGGGGTGGCCGAGGACGTGATGGTTAGATAGCATCACTGGCTCAACGGACATGACTGTGAGCAAACTCCGGGAGACAGAGGAGGTCAGAGGAGCTTTAAGGTGTGCTGCAGTCCATGGTGTTGCAAAGAGTCAGACATGACTTAGCGATGAACAACAAAAACAACAAGCACTACTACATAAATATCCACCCTGGTATTATTTTATTACCTTTTTAACCCTGGTGGCCAGGTCCTGAACAAAGAGCTTCCGCAGGTTGTGTAAAGTCTGAAGTTCCTTTGCCTTGAATTAAGAAAGCAGTATTTTTAGAAGCTGGTCTTCAAATTTACTAAAACCAGGGGAAGAATCCATTAATATTCCCCAATCCTATTTATTTCCAAGTTTTTCTTACCACTGTCTCTTCCAAACCTTTCAAGTCTTGTCTTGCTTGTTCTCGTCTATCTTGCATAACCCTGAACAGTAGGAGAATATACAAATACAGTAAATATGCGCTTTTGAGTCCGTAAATTCGTTTTATTTAGCACAAGTATTCAATCAAATATTTTTATCTGACAGGATCAATGCTTAAATTCATATACGAAAAAGATCTTATTTTGAAAAAATTTACCAATGTTTATCCTTTCAAAGAAATTTCTATATGCCTTATAATCTTCTAAAATCTATAGGTTATCAGGAAAGAACTGTCACAGCAATGGGAGAGATGAAAGAATATGTGGCATAAGCAGTGGTTCTTTCTAAATTTTAGAATATGTATTATCATATAGCATATCAGAAACAACTCTGACTAAAGGAAAATTACAGATTATAAATTACTGAAGACAAAAAAAAAAGTGTTTTTATGCAAGATCAAATCTGACAAAAACAGATTTTGTGGCAGATCCTGAAATCTAAACTTCTAAATGTCACGCTTTCGGTTTATTTTTATGATGGATCTTGTAGTAATTAATCTGAATCTTAATTATCAGCGAAATATAAGACCTTGCTTTCATTAAAGTACAAGAATGTATTGCATGTTTTTAGGTATAAATCAAACCAACTCAAGAGTGTTTAAGAAAAACACCCCTTCGCCTACACAAAGTGAAACATTTATCCACTGAATATAACTGAGAGCAATGCCTGCAATTCTCTAACTTAGTTTTTTATTTTTAAACTTGAATCAAAACATCTACTCACGTAAGTTCATGTAGTTTTCTGCTCTTTTCCTGATCTGTAGCTTTCAACTTTTCATGTTCTACTCTCAGGCGTTCTTGCTCTAACATCATTTTCTGGTTTTGGCTGACAAAATAAAAAACACCTCGCAAGATCAAAATCATTTTCTGAATGCTGTAATTAAAAATTTTCAAAGTCTTAAATTCTGTAGTCTCACCATTCACATACACCAGGCCTCCTCTTTAGGCTGCCGTCCACAGAGGCAGAAAGAGGATCTGGCCACATTCAGCCATATGATATTTTTCAGTTTGGTTTAAAACCATATCTTGATTTCGTATGTTTCATTCTCCTGAATTCTTTCCCTAAATCCATTAACAAAAAGTTCCATGTCCCAAGCTTTGTCATCATTTTTTGTTACTCTCCTTTGCCTCCTACTCAAATCATGATTTGGTCAAAGACCTCAAATTTCTATCAATTCTATGCTATATGTGTATGGCTGTGGAAGTAAGAAAAGTATGTTCTAGAAAAACTAAGACAACCACTTCTATTAAAAGAAACATTTTTAAAACACACAGTTTTCATAAAGTTTTTCTCAGGAATTCCCTGCTGGTCCAGTGGTTAAGAATCCACCTTGCAATGCAGGAACTTGGGTTCAATCCTTGGTTGGGGAACTAAGATCCCATATGCTATGGGGCAACTGAGCTCTCATGCCTCAACTAGAGACCCTGAGTGCTACAAACGACAGAGCCCAGACTCCCTAGAGCCATGCACCACAATTAGAGAGGCCTGCATGCCCCAAACAAGAGCCAATGCAGGCTAAAATAAATAATTATTTTTTAAAAACATTAAGGAAAGGATCTGGAGAAGACAGTGATGTGTATCTGAAATAACGGTTAAAGTTGGGCAATATTTTTTTTACTGAATATCTACATCAAAAGACCTAAGAAAAATTTTCAAAAACTTCCACTGGAACTAGAAGTTCTCACAAATGAAGATTCTTTATTTTCAAGTCAAAAATTGTTTCAAAGAAAAATGCAGGTTAGAAACATTAAAAATAAGGATATATTACCCACCAGTGACCTTTTATGTCCTCCTGTCTAAACAGGCAAGTCTTTCCAAGTTAGTTTCTACTACCTCAGAAGAAAGGAAAACACACTTACTCTTGAAGATCAGTAATAAGTTTTTCTTTTGCCTCGACTTCATCTCTCAAACTACTAATTTGTTTTTGATGAGTTTCTCTATGGCTTTGGATCTGCTGTTCAACAGCTTGCTAAAATAATTGGGGAAAGAGGATTTTAAGTCAGATTAATCATGATTAATAATGATGAATTAAAGCCATTAGAGTCCAATGTTACATCAAACTTACCTTAACTTCATTTGCCGTCTGAACCTTATTCAAGTGCTCCTTTTCCATTTCATGCACTTTCTCTGTTTGGGTGGGAAGAGAAAACAGAAGAGAGTTCTTGATACAAACCAAGGGGCAAATGGGTTTTATGAGGCTAGGTTCCTTAATGGGCTTTCTCTAGTGGCTCAGTGGTAAAGAATCCTCCTGTCAACACAGGAGACGTGGGTTCGATCCCTGGGTGGGCAAGATCCCTTGGAGAAGGAAATGGCAACCCACTCTAGTATTCTTGCCTGGAAAATCCCATGGACAGAGGAGCTTGGCAAGCTAGAGTCACAGAAGAGTCAGACATGATTGACTGACTAAACAACTTTCCTTAACAGTACTTGACTTTAAATTACCCAAATGCTACATAGTAAATTTTACTCAGTACATACTAATTAGTGACCGTAGTTATATTCTTTGTATTGATATTATGGTTTCCTTTATTTTTTTGGCCAAATTCTGGAATAGATGGGCTAGTGTGTGTAGGGAAACAAGACAGCTTTCTAAGTCCCCTGTGTCAGGACAGGTGCACATGGCACATGCACACATGCATGCACACACACACACACAACTTACAAATTCCTAGATTGGTCACTTCCATATTCAAAAACAATTTCAAAGCCACACTAAAATGTAATATTTACTATTCCAATTGGTCTGTATTCCTACTAGTGTATTCCCCATCAGTGTCAATGTTTACTACAATCATACTGGAGTCAGTTACAGTTAATAACATAGGTATCACTCACGAATAACTGGAAGAGAGTACCTTGTGCTCGAAGCTGAACTAGCTCTTCACTGAGGGAATCAACAGACTCCTCCAGCTGTCTTTTCTTTTGCTCCACATTTTGAAGATACTCAGTCAATGATTTGATTTTGGCTTCATGCTTTTGAGGAAAATAAACTGTTATGAAGTGGAGCCAATGAATGGAGGCAAACCTCTCATACACACTCAGTTGTTCAGAATATTTGAGAGTAAGCAAGATTTATCACTATATTAAACATAAAATAAACTTACAGAACAAGATACTTAAGACCAAAATGTTCAGGGGCAAGTTTTTATAAAGATGAAGAATTTAATCAATGAAATGGTCATCTGTGCAGTTTCTAACACTTACAAAACAAGGCACTTTAAAGGCTGATTTATGAAGTAATATTCTTACTGTTATCTCCAACTAACATTAACCTCTACCTTTCTCCTCCAATTCCTATCCTGCTGAATGGTCTCATCCATTTAGTTGGCAAAGCCATATAACTGGCCCTGCAGTTTTGCTTATGCTAGAATTATTCCAGATTCAATAGTCATCAGTCACAGCTTTCTAGTAAATTCCTTTACTTAACATATACATGTCACCAAGTATAACCCAGTTAAATCATTCATGTTATCACACTGCAGCTAGAGTAGGAAAAAGTAGCTGAATTAACTGCTTAATGTTGTTACTCAAAATAACCTACAAAAGGTCATTTTTCTTACAACTTTAACAATAAATAAAATTTATTATGTGGTTGTTCAAAAAAATGAGGAAGGTCTGTTCTGTAACACATACCTGAGAGATACGAAGCTGGCATGCTGCCAACTCCTTTTCATTTTCTTCCATTTTTTTGTTGCTCTCAGTTTGTGTGCTTTCTAACTGTTTGCAGCGTTTTACCATGGTTTTTACTTCTGACTTCATTTTGCTAATGTAGAGCCTTGCAACAGTGAATTCTTCATCTATCATGCCAGTTCCCTCAGGCTGCTGTGAGAAAAGGAGAAACAGAAATGAAAGATAAAAAAAGGTTTTTTGTGTGTGTGTTTACCCAGTTAGGTTCTAAAATCTTAAACAAAATTAAATACTTTTAATATTATTCAACATTTGTAGGAAGTTTGGAACTTTTATTAAATATTGTTTTTACTAAAGGGTAAGTAAAGGAGAGCTTAATTTTTGCCTTCCTTACCTTCTAAACTTAATGTTAACACATGCCTACAGGGAAAAAAATATAACATATAAACAAACAAAACTAATGAACTCTGCCTCTTTCAATTTGTGGATTTCCTCCTCAAAGGCGCTCAGTAAATTTACTGTTTATGTGTAAGTCCAGTTCAAAACTTAACAAATAATGATGTTTAGGTGGCTGGAAAAGAATGATTTTTAAGTTCACTAAGGAGGAACTGTGGTCAGTGCACATTCCTTAGTAACCTTCATGAGTTTCATTACAAAATTCCAGTACAATATTCAGTGTCAAAAAATAAGGAGCTCAGGTAAATTCCCCAGTGGTTGAGTGGTTAGGACTTACTTTCACTGCTGGAGCCCGGGTTCAATCCCTGGTTGGGGAACTAAGATCCCACAAGCCACACAGTATGACCAAAGAAATTCCCCAAACCCAAAAACATAAAAATAAAACACAAAAAAACAGCTTGACCCTCCCACTAACATCTGGAACAAGACAAGGATGCCTACCCTCACCAATTCTATTCAATATAGTACTGGAAGTTCTAACCACATCAACCAGACAAGAAAAAGAAATAAAAGATATCCGAACTGAAACAGGTAAAATTATCATATGTAGATAATATACTATATATAGAAAACCCTAAAGAATCCACACAAAAACTAAAATTGATAAAATGAATTTAGCAAGGTAGCAGGATACAAATTAACATATAGAAACTGGTTGCATTTCTTTACATTAATAATAAAATATCAGAAAGGCAATGTAAAAAACCCCAGTATCCTTTAAAATCATATAAATAAACATATAAAACAGGAATAAACCTGAACCATGTAGGCAAAAGACTTACATGCTGAAAACTACAAAACATTAATAAAGGAAACTGATGTTTATTCAAAGAAATGGAAAGATATTCCATGTTCTTGAACTGGAAGAATTAATATTGTTAAAATGGCCATATTACCCAGAGCAAGCTATAGATTTAATGGGATTACTATCAAATTACCCATGACATTCATCACAGAACTAAATAATCCTAAAATTTATATGAAACCATAAGATCTAGAATTGCCAAAGCAATCCTAAGGAAAAAGCAGGAGGTATAACCCTCCCAGACTTCAGATAATACTACAAAGCTATAGTCAGCAAAAAAGCATGATACTGGCACAGAGAACCCAGAAATAAACCCACACCTATGGACAATTAACCTCTGACAAAGATGATAAGAACATATAATGGGAAAAAGTCTTTTAGCAAATGGTGTTGAGAAAGTTGGACAGCCAGATGAATCAATGAAGTTAAGACACTCCTTCACACCATGCACAAAAATAAACTCAAAAGGGCTTAAAGACTTAAACATTAGACATGACACCATAAAACTAGAAGAGATAATAGGCAAAATATTCTCTGACAAATCATAGCAATGTTTTCTTAAGTTCAGTATCCCAAGGCAGCAGAAAGCAAAAGCAAACAAATGGGACCTAATCAAACTTACAAGCTTTTGCAAAGAAAAGGAAACCATAATCAAAACAAAAAGACAACCTACAGAATGGCAGAAAATATTTGCAAATGATGAGACCATCAAGGGCTTAATTTCCAAAATATACAAACAGCTCATACAACTCAACAACAAAACACCTCACCCCCCATAAGAGGCAGAAGACTTAAACAGACATTTCTCCAAAGAGGAAATACAGATGGCCAAAAGGCACATGAAAAGATGCTTAATACTACTAAATATTAGAGAAATGCAAATCAAAAATACAATGAGGTACCACCTAACATTGGTCAGAACGGCCTACATTAAAAAGTCTACAAATAACAAATGCTGGAGGGGGTGTGGAGAAAAGGGAACCCTCCTACGCTGCTGGTGAGAATGTAAACTGCTGCAGCCACTATGGAGAACACTATGGAGGTTTCTCAAAATAAACTAAAAATAGAATTACCATATGATCCAGCAGTCAGTCCCACTTATGGGCATCACCTAGTATTTGTCAAGGGGCAGTGGGGAATGGGTGAGGGGGTGGGGCGGGTGGGGGGAGGAGGGAGGAAGGAGAGAGTGGGAGGTTGGGATTAGCAGATGCAAACTAGTATATATAGACTGGATAAACAACAAGGTCCTACTGTATAGCACAGGGATATATCTTAAATATTCTGTGCTAAATCATAATGGAAAAAGTGTATGAAAAAGAATGTGTATCTATGTATAAATCAATCACCCTGGTTTACAGGAGAAATTAACACAATATTGTAAATCAACTATACTTCAAATTAAAAATAAGGAGCTTGAGAAGAAACAAGTAAACTTGTCTTTGTGTGCAGATGACATGACTGTTTAAAGCCATTATAGCAACATTACAGGATACAAGATTAACTTACACAAAAGTCAATCACTTTCCAATATATTAGCAAAACAAGGAAACAAGGGAATCTGAAACTAAAAACCTCTCTTTCTGATGTCATTCATATTATCACTTAAAAGGAACAGCCAACATAATACTGAGGAACAACAAAGTTGAAGGCTAACACTACCTAACTTCAAGACTTACTAACCCTCCAGTTAAGATGATATGGTACTGACAAAAGAACAAATAGGTTATTAGAAAAGAATCGAAAGCCTAGGAATAGCATACACAAATACAGTCAAATAATCTCTGACAGAGGACAAAGGGAATTCAATGGAAAATGGACAGTCTTTTTATTAAACTGCTGGAAAAACTAGTCATCCACATGTAAATACCTCATAGAAAAAAATGAACTCCCAATGGATCATATACCTAAATGTAAATTCAAAATCAAAAAACTTCTAGAAGATAACAAATGAGAAAATCTAGGTGACTGTGGGTTTGGAGATGAGGTTTTAAAGTGTAACACCAAAACCACAATCCATGAAGAAAAAGAATGGCAAGCTAGACTTCATTAAAAAGATAGCCAGACTGGGAGAAATATCTGCAAAACACAAACCTAATGAAGGACTATTATTCAAAACACACAAACAGAACTCTTAAAATTCAAGGTAAGAAAATAAAGAGTCCAAAACGCAAATTAAACAACAGTGTGCTATGACTGATTCATGTTTATGTATAGCAGACACCAACACAATACTGTAAAGCAATTATCCTTCAATTAAAAACAAAAACACCAAAACTGTGTGATAATGTCACATATCTATTAAAAAGACTCAAACCAAAAAAATGATGACATCAAATACTGGTGAGGATGTGAATTAATAGAACTTTCATTTTATTGCTGGTGGGAGCAAAAAATGCTATAAGCCAATTTCGAACACAGTTTGGGAGTTTCTTACTAAGTTAATATAGTCTTAACCTATGATCTAGCAATCATGCTCTTAGTTATTTTAACCCATCGAATCAAAAACTTATGTACTCAGAAAAACCTGCACATGAATGTCTGTTTACAGCAGCTTTAAACTGGAAGTAACCAAAGTGGCCTTCAACAGGTACCTACCTACATACAAAAGGGCTTCCCTGGTGGCTCAAATGGTAAAGAATCTGCCTGCAATGCAGGACACCAGGTTCAATCCCTGGGTCTGGAAGATCCCCGGGAGAAGGGAATGACAATGCATTCCAGTATTCTTGTCTGGAGAATTCCGTGGACAGAGCCTGGCAGGCTACAGTCCATGGGATCGGAAAGAGTCAGACATGACTGAGCAACTAACACTTTCACTTTCTTTTACATACAAAAATGAAATGAGCTATCAAGCTAAAAGATGGCATGGAAAAACCTTAAATGTGGATCACAATAAACTGTGGAAAATTCTGAAAGAGATGGGAATACCAGACCACCTGACCTGCCTCTTGAGAAATCTATATGCAGGTCAGGAAGCAACAGTTAGAACTGGACATGGAACAACAGACTGGTTCCAAATAGGAAAAGGAGTACGTCAAGGCTGTATATTGTCACCCTGCTTATTTAACTTCTATGCAGAGTACATCATGAGAAACGCTGGGCTGGAAGAAGCACAAGCTGGAATCAAGATTGCCAGGAGAAATATCAATAACCTCAGATATGCAATTGATACCACCCTTATGGCACAAAGTGAAGAGGAACTAAAAAACCTCTTGATGAAAGTGAAAGAGGAGAGTGAAAAAGCTGGCTTAAAGCTCAACATACAGAAAACGAAGATCATGGCATCTGGTCCCATCACTTCATAGGAAATAGATGGGGAAACAGTGGAAACAGTGTCAGACTTTATTTTTTAGGGCTCCAAAATCACTGCAGATGGTGATTGCAGCCATGAAGTTAAAAGACGCTTACTCCTTGGAAGGAAAGTTATGACCAACCTAGATAGCATATTCAAAAGCAGAGACATTACTTTGCTAACAAAGGTCCATCTAATCAAGGCTATGGTTTTTCCAGTGGTCATGTATAGATGTGAGAGTTGGACTGTGAAGAAGGCTGAGTGCTGAAGAATTGATGTTTTTGACCTGTGGTGTTGGAGAAGACGCTTGAGAGTCCCTTGGACTGCAAGGAGATCCAACCAGTCCATTCTAAAGGAGATCGGTCCTGGGTGTTCTTTGGAAGGAATGATGTTAAAGCTGCAACTCTAGTACTTTGGCCACCTCATGTGAAGAGTTGACTCACTGGAAAACACTGATGCTGGGAGGGATTGGGGGCAGGAGGAGAAGGGGATGACAGAGGATGAGATGGCTGGATGGCATCACCAACTTGATGGACATGAGTTTAAGTGAACTCCAGGAGTTGGTGATGGACAGGGAGACCTGGCATGCTGCAATTCATGGGGTCGCAAAGAGCGGGACACGACTGAGAGACTGAACTGAAGTAAAAGAAGCCAGTCTGAAACAGCTAATACTGTATGATTCCACTTATATGACATTCTGGAAATGGCACAACTAGAGACAGTTAAAAAGATCAATGTTTGCTAGTGATTCAAGGGAGAGGGATGAGCAGATAAAGCACAAGCAACTTGTTAGGACCATGAAATGATTCTGATACTGCAATGGTGAATCTATATTATGCATTCATCAAAATCCAGAGACTTGTATAACACAAAGAGTGAAACATAATGTAAAACAAGGAGAACTCAAGCAGCACTTACTGATGATGTTTAACAGGAAAAGAATTACATGCAAAACACAAGAAAATTGAGGATCCATTTTTTCTTTTAAAAGAACCTATCTGCAAGTCTGACTTGTTTTCAAAATACTGCAATGGTTTAGTGACAAAAGCGGTTTAGATGTCTGGTTATCACTGGCTCTGCCATAAGACATAAGCCAGTCTTACTCTTTATTTTCTCTACCTTTACCACTTTTTCACTTACTAAATTATTTGAACATGAAATGGATGAAAAAAGTGAAAAGCGTTAGCTGCTCAGTCATGTCCGACTCTTTGTGACGCCATGGACTGTAGCCTGACAGACTCCTCTGTCCATGGAATTCTCCAGGCAAGAATACTGGAGTGGGTTGTCATTTTCTTCTTCAATGAAATGGATGGATTTTTCTAAAAACAAGGCACAAATTTACAAAGAAAAATTTGAACATGTTTGCAGTGTTCAGAATATGAAGGAAATCTACTTTTTTTATACTGGAAGATTCCAACAGAACGTAATCAATCTCACATACTTCACCACAAACAGGACAGGGCAGGATGTTCAGACTGACAGTGAAGAAAGAGCAAGTCACATCATTCAATGTTTAACAATGCATTTCTGTTCTGATCAGGTGAGCCAGCATTAAGAAACGACATAATTATGAGAATGAATCCTTGCCTCCATCAACAAACAATAGTTTGGAATAACAACAGAAGGAAAGTGTGCTCCACAGTGAAAGCTTTTATTTCATTTCCAGCTCTTAAACAGGGCTGCTTAGCTGGCTTTCACTACAAACTCAAGTATAAATTTGCTCTCCTTGTCACTATAATTAGACTTTAATTTAAAAAAAGGAAGTCCATACAAATATCTACTGCAACATACAAACCTTTCATGTTATGTGCATGTTTTTTCAGTTAAGAGTCTAGCTTGTATTTTTGATCTAAGTTTTAAAATCTACCAGGTTGCAATTTTTTTTTAACTACACACTAGTGCTATATAACTAAGTATCCGCACCCTGAAAAAGATTATTAAAAAAGAAAAAATGTAACAAAATTTTGATAACTGATTAACTCTGAGGTTCACAGTATTGTCCTGTTTACTACTGTATGTTTAAAAAATTTCCAAATATAAAGAATTAATTAGCAGTGCTCACCTTTTATCTTTTTAAACACTTACAGCAATCAGAAGCTAATTTACTTACAGTCTACTCCTGGAGCTATTGTTTCAATTACACACTTTCTGTGTAGTAATTTATTAACAATAATTTCTAAGTGCAAAATTCTTTACATAGAGAAGAAAACTAAACATGTAGTCCAGACAAATGCTACTGACTGAGCATGTCTCCTTGAGGACCCTTCATCCTCTCCCTCTTCCTCATCTATTTAAAATGAAGCTAATACCCTCTACTACAGATGGGTCTTGGAGGAGGAGATGACAGGCATGAAAAGAGCTTTGTGAAAAATGAAAGCGTGAGCTCTATACAGATAATCATGCTTACTCTCAGGTAGTTACAATTACCTTTACATCATTGTTTCCCACAGCAATTCCAATTTCTGCCAGGTCTTTTAGTAAAGATGCCATCATCTCTGCCGCTCTTTTTTTCTGGTGGTTGGTCATTTCCTTAAGTTTCTGAAGCTCAGCATCTATACTTGCTAAACTTGCCTAATAGAACAAAACACAAAAGGTACAGTGAAATCTATTAAATGAAAGATCAACTCAAATATTGACAGGTATTTTCATTCAGTCACCTTCCCTGGTGGCTCAGAGGTTAAAGCGTCTGCCTGCAATGCGGGAGACCTGGGTTCGATCCCTGGGTAGGGAAGATCCCCTGGAGAAGGAAATGGCACCCCACTCCAGTATTCTTGCCTGGAGAATCCCATGGACGGAGGAGCCTGGTAGGCTGCAGTCCATGGGGTTGCAAAGAGTCGGACACAACTGAGCGACTTCATTTTCACTTTCATTCAGTACTCACAAAACCATTATTTTCTGCTTTCATTTTCTTGAATTCTCTACTGAGTTCTGGGCTAGCTCTCAGCTCCAATTTAAAATGTATTTTAGGCCTAAGAGGACCATGCAAAGTAGCCATATTGTAGCTCCATCAAGAGCAGACAGTTTGTATTACTTCACTAATTTTTGAGATTGGATGTTTTCTACCTAGAAATGGAAAACTTTCAAATTAACTAGATTTTATTTTCATTTATTACCTTTGGAAACAGTCTGGGGAAATATATGTTAGTATGGAACTGATAAGTCTTCTAGATGGCTGATTAAGCTTTATCTGCTTTTTATATAGTATTTAGTTTCTGAGAAGAATTCACCTGATAATTACTACTACTTTTGTACTATGATACATGCAATTATCCAGGAGACAATGAAGTAGCATTACTATATGAATTACTATAATTATAAATTTAAAATAATAGCTGGCTTACCAGCAACAAAGTCACCACAATTTTGAAAATTCAACTGAACCTGTCTGCTTTAAAACTGTTAGTTGTGTCACAGATCATATACTGTATTTTTAATGCAAGTTGTTGACTTTTAATCAGTATCTTTTAGTAAAGATACCATTGTTTCAGCTGCTCATTTCTTCTGGTCATTTCCTTAAGTGTCTGAAAACCAGCAGATTGTGAGTTCACTCAGTGTGATCTACAATATACTACCAAGTCCAAATTACCAGACAATACTTCTAACAACTGAACAGCAATACTCTTAAGTATATAAAAAGATGCAGACCACTTTAGGGGTTTCTAATTCCTTACCAATACAGTGCTCATATAGAAACTGGGACACAAACAGAACAGTCATAAAGGCTGAAGTCAGTGGTTAAGGACCAACTTACAGTTTACAGAGTTTTAGGAAACTCCTATCATTTGTTCAAACAGAAATTAGGTTTGCTAGTAATGCAACTCAGTTAAGAGTTATAAAGGTATTTTGATTTCCATGGTATTAATTATAACTTCAAGCTAAATGTAACTTGGGAGATCAAAAAGGGAAAAGGAACTTCTCCAGGAGCAGAAAGGCTTTCAAAAATGTCATTTCGTAGCACTGACTGCTGTCCTTTAAACGCTTGATGTGATGGGAAACAACTGGTGAGCACTGATCCTATGTCCAACTTTAAATATGATTTCTAAACAAGAAGCCAGCATTAACAACAAAACTTTAAGAAAATGAGAGCTCATCCATGGTGATGCTCAAAATATCGCAGAAGCAGTCACAGTTGTATACTATTTCTGGCATCACTGCCAGAGGGCAGGGACTCTTGCCTTACAGTGATGAAAACAAAAATCCTCATTTCCTGGGGAACCATGATGAAGCTATTACACTGTCCTAGAAGACACTGGTTCAGGTATTGGAAATTTAACAGTGAACAAAATGTAAGTTACGTGAAGTCATATATCCTGCTAGTTTGCTTTTTGTGCACATTTTAAAAATCATAGTTTGAACAGTTGGCTAATAACTTTACTGGGCAACTAGTAGTCAACTTTTTTTTCTTTTAACAGTAGAATAATATCTGGAGTAGCCAATATGTAGCCAATTAAAATACCACTTTAATTACATATTAATAGACCTTTAGAAACTAAAAAAATAACCCTTTTCCTCCACCTTAAAGCTTCATATATGGGAGGAAATAAAGTTGACACTTGAGTTCTTGAAGAATCGATGTTATCAGTCTTAAGCTTTTACAGAAATAATTTACTCAGGTAACTTTCCAATTAAGAATAATTTACCAAAGTATTAAGAAAAAAAACTGTATCCTACCGATTTCTGATTCAGCTCATCACTAAGTAATTCATATTCCTTAGTTTTGTCTTCAACTTCTTGAGACTTCTGATCATAGTTGACAGCAAGTTCTTCCAAGGCTTGTAAAACTTCCTTTACTTCTTCCTTAGAGGCATCATTTTCTGCCTGAAGGCGATTCAGTTCAGTCTGCATATTATCTTGATCTCTTCTGGTAGATGCCAGTAGCTGTAGGAAGGAATAAAAGTATCTATTTTATCCAAAGAACACTGAGTAACTGATTTTTAAAAAATACACAAGTTTAAAAACAAAACAAAACAAAAACAACCTTTTATTACTTGCTAACCAAAAAGGGGATGAAATGTGGACATTACTATACATGGTAACATTTATTCATTCAACAGATTTACTGAATACCTACTGTGTGCACATTCTGTGCTCAACACTGTGGGAGATGGAAAGAATCTAGTGGAAGACAGATACACAAACGAATGCAATACAAAATGAAATGCTAGAGCCGTAATGGAGACAGGACATGACAAAGTGCTTGGTAGTATAAGCAAAGCGGATATTTCTGGATGGGAATTCATGGAGGCGGCGGCTAGAATAGGAAAATTATTGTTAGGTGCACACTAACACAAAGAAAAAGACACACAAGGATCCTAACTGTGCACAAAAAAAGAAAGAAATCAGTAGATGCTTTAAAAGTTTAAGTTTTCTTTGGGCAAAGGAGCGTGGCATCTGAGCTATGTCTGAGGAAAACATGGTATCAGCAAATAAAACCTAAATTGGAAGAAGCCAAGAGACTCTTAGGAGGCTACTGAGACATGTGGGTCAGTTGCTTTGAAGTAGGGGCATCTGGAATTTGTAGTTTTCTAATGGGGCAGAGTGCTAATGCCACTTACAAGTGGGAGCCAGGGATGCCAACTGTCCTGTAAAATGGACAGAACAATATAAATGAAGAATTATGCAAATGATACCAGTGCCCCTTGGAGAAATAATGCTAGTAGAGTTGAAACAAATATGATGATTCAACCAGGATTAATTTGACTGACGGTAGACATCTCCTGGGCTTTCCTTGTAGCTCACCTGGTAAAGAATCCGCCTGCAATTCAGGAGATTTGGGCTCGATCCCTGGGTTAGGAAGATCCCCTGGAGAAGGGAAAGGCTACCCACCCCAGTATTCAGGCCTCAAGAATTCCATGGACTGTATAGTCTATGGGTCGCAAAGAGTTGGACACAACTGAGTGACTTTCACTTTCACTTTTCAGACACCTCTTACTGAAGTTATAAGTCTTTGCTCTGATCCCCAGAACGAACCTCAAACAAAGGTTTGAAGGTTGAAAACTGAAACACTTTTCAATTATCCCCCATTCTTAAACTGAAGAAATTGGGGAAAACCACTAGACCATTCAGGTATGACCTAAATCAAATCCCTTAAGATTATACAGTGGAAGTGAGAAATAGATTTAAGGGACTAGATCTGATAGACAGTGCCTGATGAACTATGGACGGAGGTTCATGACATTGTACAGGAGCCTGGAATCAAGACCATCTCCAAGAAAAAGAAATGCAAAAAAAGCAAAATGGCTGTCTGAGGAGGCCTTACAAATAGCTGTGAAAAGAAGAGAAATGAAAAGCAAAGGTGAAAAGGAAAGATATTCCCATTTGAATGCAGAGTTTCAAAGAATAGCAAGAAGAGGTAAGAAAGCCTTCCTCAGCGATCAATGCAAAGAAATAAGAAGAAAACAACAGAATGGCAAAGACTAGAGATCTCTTCAAGAAAATTAGAGATACCAAGGGAACATTTCATGCAAAGATGGGCTCGATAAAGGACAGAAATGGTATGGACCTAACAGAAGCAGAAGATATTAAGAAGAGGTGGCAATAATACACAGAAGAACTGTACAAAAAAGAGCTTCATGACCCAGATAACCACAATGGTGTGATCACTCACACTCACCTAGAGCCAGACATCCTGGAATGTGAAGTCAAGTGGGCCTTAGGAAGCAACACGATGAACAAAGCTAGTGGAGGTGATGGAATTCCACTTTAGCTATTTCAAATCCTGAAAGATGATGCTGTGAAAGTGCTGCACTCAGTATGTCAGCAAATTTGGAAAACTCAGCAGTGGCCACAGGACTGAAAAAGGTCAGTTTTCATTCCAATCCCAAAGAAAGGCAATGCCAAAGAATGCTCAAAGTACCACACAACTACACTCATCTCACATACTAGTAAAGTAATGCTCAAAATTCTCCAAGCCAGGCTTCAGCAATACGTGAACCATGAACTTCCAGATGTTCAAGCTGGTTTTAGAAAAGGCAGAGGAACTAGAGGTCAAATTGCCAACATTCACTGGATCATCAAAAAGCAAGAGAGTTCCAGAAAAACATCTATTTCTGCTTTAATGACTATGCCAAAGCCTTTGACTGTGTGGATCACAATCAACTGTGGAAAATACTTAAAGAGATGGGAATACCAGACCACCTGACCTGCCTCTTAAGAAACCTGTATGCAGGTCAGGAAGCAACAGTTAGAACTGGACATGGAACAACAGACTGGTTCCAAATAGGAAAAGGAGTACGTCAAGGCTGTATATTGTCACCCTACTTATTTAACTTATATGCAGAGTACATCATGAGAAATGCTGGGCTGGAAGAAGCACAAGCTGGAATCAAGATTGTCAGGAGAAATATCAATAACCTCAGATATGCAGATGACACCACCCTTATGGCAGAAAATGAAGAACTAAAGAGCCTCTTGATGAAAGTGAAAGAAGAGAGTGAAAAAGCTGGCTTAAAGCTCAACATTCAGAAAACTAAGATCATGGTAACCAGTCCCATCACTTCACGGCAAATAGATGGGGAAACAGTGGAAACAGTGTCAAGACTTTATTTTTTGGGGCTTCAAGATCCCTGCAGATGGTGACTGCAGCCATGAAATGAAAAGACGCTTACTCCTTGGAAGGAAAATTATGACCACCTAGACAGCATATTCAAAAGCAGAGACATTACTTTGCCAACAAAGGTCCGTCTAGTCAAGGCTATGGTTTTTCCAGCGGTCACGTATGGATGTGAGAGTTGGACTGTGAAGAAAGCTGAGCGCCAAAGAATTGATGCTTTGAACTGTGGTGCTGAAGAAGATTCTTGCGAGTCCCTTGGACTGGAAGGAGATCCAACCAGTTCATCCTAAAGGAGATCAGTCCTGGGTGTTCATTGGAAGGACTGATGTTGAAGCTGAAACTCCAATACTTTGGCCACCTGATGCAAAGAGCTGACTGATTTGAAAAGACCCTGATGCTGGGAAAGATTGAGGACAGGAGGAAAAGGGGACGACAGAGGATGAGATGGTTGGATGGCATCACTGACTCAATGGACATGGTTTTGGGTAGACTTCAGGAGTTGGTGATGGACAGGGAGGCCTGGCATGCTGCAGTTTATGGGGTGGCAAAGAGTCAGACATGACTGAGCGACTGAACTGAACTGACTGCGAAGTAAGGTAAAATGAGGGTCCAAAATGACAAACTAGAGAGAAGGAACTTGAAAGAAACAAGATGAAAGTGAAGATCACAGAAATGAGAAACAGGTAAGGGGAGGGTAGAAATGGTAGAGGAAAAAATAATCTTATTCACTGACATTCTCATTTCTATGATAAAAGTCATACCCTAAAGTATGAATTACTAAAAACAAAGCCAATGTGATTCAGAAATAAGTCTTTTCTTTAACAATCCCTTTGGACATATATCAGTGTTAAAGTGTTTTTTATACTCCTTCCTTCATCATTTTCAGGTGGAAATACTTTTCATAAAGGGAGGGGGAACCTAAGGTTACTCCAGTCCAAGGATCAATAAGGAATGTTTGGGGGAGAATAAGACAAAGTAGTACAATACAAGGAAAGCAAAAGACAGAGTTGAAAACCCCAGGAGATGTATACTAAAGAATAAATGCAAAAAAAGAAAATCATTCTCTTCCCTCCAGTTAGACTTAACTCAAACTTTAAAAACCCAAAAAACCCAACCCCCAAAAGCCCAAAGAAGTCAATCTTTGCTTCTATTTGTATGATGTACTGCTCCCATAGGATATCCATGGTGAAGCATGGACGTATTCAAAAAATTTTTAAATGTACTGGAGTATGTTCTGAGCTCTGTAGATGCCTTCATCTTTTAAGTGACAATGACATACTACACAGCTTTTCTGGAAGCAGTATTCAATTTACCTCTTCCTGATCCAGCATTTGTGTCTTCAGTTTTTCTACCAATTGGCTCTGTTGATTAATTTCTTCATCCTAGAATTTTCAGTTACAAGTTAACAAAATAGCTCACAACCTGGTTCTGTTTCCTAACACAAACTGTAAGATTACTACCCACTCCCCAGTATTTCAAAGTTGTTTTCTCCAAATTCGACATAGCTTATTCTAACCTCTTATTTTAGAAAGATGTTGAAACAAATGGAGCATCTTTCAATTATCAATAACTGTAACATCCTTATCATGCAATAAGAAAAAAGGCTTATGTTTATGAAAGTTATTCACAAAATACTTTACATGCTAAAATAAACATGTTTAAAGCTATTACTGAAAATAATGCCATGTAGCCACTTCAAACCTACCTACCATCCCTGTTTAAAATACATTAAAAATATCACCTACTAAGAAAAAAATCAAAGACAACACCAGAACAATTTTTTCTAGTCTCTTTACTGTTGTTTTTCCCATCCTTTTTATTTGGTTCATAATTGTGCTATTTTTCATACTACTGGTATCATCAAAGTACAAAGTAGAAGATAGTATTTCCATTTGATTCTATTCCCTCAGTCTAACCTCTTGCATCATTTTTATCATTAGCACCACAGACAGCTGATTCTAAAAGGTCATTTCATTAAGACTCTCCAAGGATCCACGTCAAATTTCCTTTTGCAAGTTCTTTTAGCTTAAAGAGAAGGGGAAGAAAGGTATGCCTTATACATTGTTTCTGCACAGAAACAGAAATTGTCATTTTATATTTTCTGTTAATACAATGATCTTGAAAAAGTTAACAGAAACCTAGGAATATGTACATAGGTCATGAGGACCCATTAATACTGAAATTAGAAAATAAAAACAAGTCAATAATGTTCTAAAACAAAACAGAACACAAATAATACTTACCTTGTCATCAAGTTGTTTGTACAGTTTAGCAATTTCTTCTTCACACTTTCTTCTTTCAGCATCAGTAAAGTTTCCAGTAACTCCAATTGTGGCTGCTGGTTTATCATTGGTAATAGTAATATCCTTATCCACTGCAAAAGCTTCCAAGTTCGCTTTCTCTTTGTCAAACTGTTCATCAATAGGCACTGTCTCTCCTAAAATAAGACAACAGAATGGTTAACAAAACTCACCTGTCTAAAATTAATTTTAATTTTATTCAATTTCAGCAGCTCTTATCAACTTAATCTGCTCAGTCCCTGAGATCTGAAAAGTTGGAATTATCTTTGACTGTCCCCTTTATCTTCTAAAGCCAGTCATCTAATCTTGTATTTTTAATTGATTTCATCCTAAACATCTTGCCATCTTGAGACTTCAATAGTCAGCTAGCTGGCCTTTATGCCTCTATTTATAATTCCAGGTAAAATCAGAATTTAAAGTAAAAGATTTTATTCCTTTTTATTTGATGATCCCTAATATGTTTTTATTTTCATTTATATCAGAGTCTCAAATTTATAAAATAGCTCTGAATCTCTATTCCACAAACTCTAAACAACAAATTCATAAGGTATTAATTACCATTACGCCATCGGTTGAGTTCATTTTCAAGCCACTGAATGGTGTTCCGGAGGGTCTTATTTTTTTCTTTCTCTCTTTCATACTTCTTTTTCCACTGTTCTGCAGTTAACTCTACATTGACACAAACTGTGTTCTTAATTGTTTTGGCCCTAAGACAAGTAGTTGGGGGGAGAGGGGAAGTATATGACTTAATTATTTTCAATTGATATCTATATCTCTGTAATATAAGCATATGTGGCTAGGTAATTGAACTATTCTTCTCTAGTTATCTCTGACTAAATTCTAGGAGCTGTACTTAGTTTAGTGTTTATTCACAACCCATTAGATTTGGGTCAGTTACAACACCTCTGAATAGCTTAAAAAAAAAAATCAGCAACCTGATAAGGGAAAAAAAAAAAAACACGGGCCCATTATTTTTCCAATTCACTTGTAAGACAGAATTAAGAAAAGCAATTATCAATGACAGTCCAAGTCATCATTATTGATTTGCCTCGGCTAACCACCTCATATACAGTTATCCCATTATTTGAACAGGTCACATATGTCAAGAGGCTTAACATACTATTATATCCCTCAGGTTTTCGCTTTATTATCGGATTCAAATGTTTAATACTGAACTGAAGCTTCTCACATAAATCTGACTCAAGTTATCACTTGACTTTAATGTTTTCTAGCATACTAATAATACACACTGATTTGAATATATCTATCCTGAAACTTACCTAGATTTAATAAATGAAATGCCTATCTACATTTAGACTTTATATTTTCTGAACAAAAACAAACCTCTGACCAAACAGGAGTGTAGATTTTGTTTCAGATTCATTGTACGATGATGGAGAGCAGCAAATTACAATAGTGGTTCTACAGTTCCCACCTAAGGAATCTTGAAGGATTCGCGTCATTTTACTATCACGATACGGAACATATGTCTACATACAAAAACAAACAAAAAAACCAAAGAAGACAAATGGGTTTCTCAGTAATAAAATATGTTGTAGTTATTAAAATGGGAATTGGATATACACACTAACACTATAAAATAAATCCCTAAAAGACAACTTATTCATACCTATTCATTCAGTGAATCCCTCTCACTCACATCCATCCACATGTATGTATGTTATCTATATTTAACTCCCCATTAGACAACAGGGAAATAGAAAACAAGTGTACTCACACTACCCTCAGCCAAAGCAGAAATGACATTTCCAAGAGCAGAAAGGGACTTGTTGATGTTCTTAGCTTCATCCAGCACAGCACCTTCAGCACCAGTTTTACTAACCTATACATAAGATTGCAAAAGAATGAAACAAAATTATGTTTCAGTGATTCTAATTTTCTAAAACGTTCAGAGGTCATCAATAACTAGTAAAAAAGAAAAGGGAAAGCTTCAAGACTTTGTTTGCCAAGTATTTACCCTGGTAGTAGCAGTGAAAGTCACTCAAGTCATGTCCGACTCTTTGCGACCCCATGGACTATACAATACAGTCTATGGAATTCTCCAGGCCAGAATACTGGAGTGGGTAGCCTTTTCCTTCTCCAGGGGATCTTCCCCACCCAGGGATCGAACCCACGTTTCCCGCATTGCAGGCAGATTCTTTACCAGCTGAGCCACCAGGGAAGCCCCAGTATTTACTCTAAGTTATCAGTATTTATCAAGTATGACTTTTCTGAGACCTTGGTTTTTTTTACATGACAAAAATGAGATTAAGGAGATACCAAATTTTATTTTTAGGTGTGCTCATGAAATTAACCTATTTACACGTAGATTTGTATTGACAGCTTACTAATGTGTTAACCCCCTTCGATGCATGGGAAAATGAAACTAAAAAATTTACTAAAGCACAATGTTGATGTTGTGATGGTTAGAGAGAGACTGAATTTACATATATCAATTTTATACAAGCAAACTTGCTTCTATTAAAAAAATGTAAAATACATAAAGATAACAGAATAATATGTCAGCAATGATGCCTGAAGCAGCAGCTTCTCAGTATTTGCAAAATTAGAGATACACTTTGAAGGATGTGTTTAAGATTTTTGTGTAGAAGGGAGCAGGTATATTATTCCAATCAGAAGAAAAAACAAATTAGCAGAACAACAAAAAAAAGGTCACACATAGGTCAGTATTAAGACATTTGAACTTATTTTGATTTTGACATAAATCAGAATCAGATTGTATAGGACTATAATATTTAAATAATCCTCCAAAAGGAGTACAGCGAAATCCAAAAGGACTTATTCATGGACAGTTTTTAGAGGGAGGCCATTGTCAGGGTCAATAAAATAGACACCAAAAATTAGGAAAAGGATACCTAGTACAATTCTTAATGACATACTTTCAACACACTATCAATAAAGCATACACCTACATCAAGGATAACACTTATCGGCAGAATTGGATTATGGCCTAAAGGACAGTAATCTGCAATGACAAAACACTGGCATAAATGCTTATAGCTCTCAAAACTACCACCAAACCCAGTTTGATATGCATTTTCAAGATTTAACAATGAAAAATACATAAGCCCAAATCTGAGCTGAAGTTCATTAAAAATGCTTCCATGGGAATATAAAGATTTTACCTTTTCACTACCAGCTAAATCCACCAGATAAAGTTTTCCACTCAGCTTTTGTTCCGTTTGCGTGTTCTCTTGTTTTACATTAATAAGAAATATACTGTGACTCCTAGAGCTATGTTCATTCATATCTACAAAGAAATCACACAACCAAATATCAACAAACAAGGCTTTCCCTTACTAATAATTTCTAAAGCATTATTTCACCTAAGAAAAATCAACTTTAAAGCAGTCTATACCTTAACTAGTATTACTAAATATGCCACTTACTTGTAACTGCTACATGTCTGTTAGATTTTCCTTCATCTATGGTGTCCATAACTTCATCTGGACTACATACAAAACGCTCTGTACATCCCTGTAAAATAAATTTTTAAAGAATGTCACCACTCTTTAAAAAATGTTATCATAGGGCTTTTCTAAACATTCTGAATTATACCTACCTTTACATAAGGAACTCGATTTTTATCTTCATGAACTGAAAGATTGGTCTTTGAAACTGAAAAAGAAAAATAAATAATATTAACATTTTCCTAACTGCTAACACTGGCTGTGAAATAGTTAATTCAATTGTTTCTTGTTTCTCTCCCCATGAAGCCTAATAACACTGAATTTAAAAAAACATGAAAATATCACTGCAAAAGCAAAAGCCTATAGAGAAGTAAGACTTATATAGAGACATAGAATTTTAGGTCCAGGCCAACCTCTGCCACTCATATTCTGAAAATAAGAACACTAAGTGAGACTGGTTCTGTGGTTTGCCAAGGACAATGTGTCTGACAGCTGAGAAAAGACAAGAGCATAAGACTCAGGCTCTGGAACTCCAGTCCAATTGTCTGTTTACTACCTATGAAGCACCCTCAAATATATGCTTTAAATAAGTTAAAATGGATTAAATTAAAACTTTGAAAGAAGCATTTTTCAATGTTTCCTGTAATTCAAGTCAGTTTCATATAGGTTATTGAGAAATGGTCTCACATTTACAACTAAAAACAGTAACATCGAAGAGCAAGAACTTAACTTACCATCTAACAGGTCCCTTATCTTATCCAAATAAATTTCAAAATATGAAACCTAAAGGGCAGAGGAAACAAAGGGGGGAAAAAAATCAACCACTTAAAATTACAAAGTAATTTATTTACTTACTCATCAAATATTTTTCCAGCCTGAGTGCCAGGTACCAGTGCCAGTGCTAGGGACAACTCAGCTACAGCTCATATTCTGATGGGAAGCCTTAAAATCACTCAACTCTTTATGTGACTGAAGTGCATTTTCCACTAGGTATCTTCATCTAAAATTAGACTCCTTAGGTCTAATTAGTCAGAACTTTTGAGCTTTGTACCAAAACAAATTCCTTTATCTTAAAGAGGAGGCAGCTAAGGCAAAAAAGACTTGGCTTACTCCTTTACTATGTCAGAGGAAGGGTCTGAGTTTACTAATTCTAATAATCTTTCAACTACACTTGCCCATAATTTTTAAAATATTTTTTAAAGAAAAAATATTGAACAGAATTATTCTAGATATAAAATAAAATACCACCTTTCCCCAATGATTTTACCTTAATATGAAATTCCAAATTTTCATCCATGGAGTAAATATAATTAAAAATATCTTGCACTATTCTTGGAATAATTCCCATGCCTTCTGGATCATGAAGTTTACCCTAAACAGAAAACAAAACTAGAGTTCCTAAATAAATTGTTAACATACAAATTAAAAATCAAAACTTTTAATTTACAATTCATAGTAAAGAGAAGATAGGAATTCTAATTGTTGCTTTTTGGTGAAAAAATGTGGCTGTACAAATACCTTAAAAAAACCAATTCAACTGTTACATATTTTGGTAAGTTACATATAAATAATGTACGCTAATCATACAGTTACCAATTGATCTTAGCCTTTTCTTTAATCATTAGATTCAGATGATGCAATTTGTGAATGAACACATTCCAGGAAAATGTTTGTGAGTTGCTCACCATTTAAATCTGCATCATTCTATCTACTTCAAGTCAAATTCATCCAAGTGCTAAGACTGTCTTTGTTATCTGACTTTAACATGAAAATAAATGAGTGACTCCAAAATAAGCAATCATTTACTTTACATATGTAGAATGCTCAGATAAATGATAAAAGCAGACACTCTATAGCAGAGGCAGGTTATAGGATGTTTTCTAGAAGCAAAGCTGGAGCAGGTTTACATTCATTATTAATAGCAGTGCTGATAATTTTGGAGCCCTTATTATCAAAGAGGGACAAGTACCTGGCTAGAGGTTGGGAAATGAGACAGATGCAGAGACACAACCAAGGAGAGAAAGAAAAAACCCAAGTGCTCCAAATAGAACTGAAAACACATAAACATTAAAAATTTCAAAATTCCCCATTATAAGGTGACAGAGAATTCTTATTTAATTCTAAGACACGCACAATTTTGTGGTTATGTGGCTAAAACAAAGCTCAATATGATTTCATATATAAAATATCTATTCAAACTCAGGAACTGATTAGATTCTAACCATGTTACTCATATATAATTTGTATGAGACAAAGCAGTAAAGAGTAAATAAAGCTGTTTAAGCACGATAAAATGTCACAAATAATGAATGAATACACTGTATGTGCTGCAAACTACATCCAAATACTGATTAAAAAACATTACCTCCATTGTGTGTGTCTTCCCAGAGGATGTTTGTCCATATGCAAATATGGTTCCATTGTAGCCTTCAAGTACATCTATGAGAAAATAAGAGCTTTAATATACCAGGGGGCTTTTTTCCTTAAGCAAGACCATTAAAGGAAATTAGTAAGAATATATAATAGTAATTTGCTTAGTGAGGATTCACCTAAGGAATTCCTTTCTCTTTATCCCAAATTACTGTCTGTTGACAGTAAGAAACAAATTTTAAATTCCATTGCTTATAATCATCTCTCCTGTCAACGTACATCTTAGATGTCAATGTAACAGTATTCTACAGCTTTACATGACCTAAAAGGAAAAAAAATGCTCTGCCAGTTTATGTACAGATATGAACTAGCTTTTAGAAGGAAGACTGATCGGTGGCCTACAGGTGGTTAAAATCCACAATATTCCTCCTCTTACAAAGTGTAACAAGCCCAGTCCCATCTCAAAATCAATTATAAGAGAGCTTCTATGGAATTAAAAAAAAAAAAACCACACAATTTTTTTTCTAGCCCTTTGTGTACCCCAAGACCTACCATTAACATTTAAGCAGCTTCTTTTACTAGACTAAGGAGCGGTGGTGGAATGTGAGTGAGCAAGGTGACTTTTGGTTTCCAGTTTGGGGGATTCAGTTTGTTGGGGACTTTTAAAATTGTTTTTCCTTGTTTTCGTAAAAAGAAAGGTACTATAAAATCATATACTATTTTAGAGGAAGCCAAAGTACAAACTGAGGCCTCTGCTGGAAACAGCAGATGGTAACAGTGGAAAATAAATTTATAATAAGCAAGCAAATTCTTGTCTTTTTTTAAGTTGACTATTTACAAAAAGAAAAAGAATAAAAGGTCCCAACATTGGTCACGACTAACTAGATATTAGATTTGCTATAGAAATATTTATTTATAAGAAAAAGAAGGTATTAGTACTTACGTCTCTGAGAAGATTTTAAGAGATCTCAAACATTTGAAACTTTCATTCAAAATCTTTTCAGTTTCATGAAGAGAAGCAAAATAATTTCAGGAATTAAATTTAAAACAGATTAAGATTGCAGTATTTCTGTTAATAATTCTGAAGATGAAATCGTCTAGGGTAAAAAAGAAGCACTAGACCCTTTCCAATCTACTTCTTTTATATATAACTGATCTCCGTATATCAATATCACACCCTCTGCAAAAGATCTTTTAATCGGTCACACAAAATCTAAGGATAAACTCCAAAGTTTTATTAGATCTATACATGAATGTTCATCCATGCTATGATCCAATTACCCAGCAACTGCCACAATAACTACTTAATAAATACTGGTAGATGAATGAATAAATGACTTTCCTAAGATCATATAAATAGCGTATGTCTATATGATATTAAAAGTAAAATGTGTTAGGTGAAACACATTTATGTTAGGTGAAATGTTAGGTGAAACATTACATGAGGGGTTGTAGGATAATAAATGTATGCAGTATGTTTGTATTTGGGACTTTAAGCAAAGCTTAAAACTTTTATATGATAACAGAGATTATGGAATAGTCAATCTTCAAATATTTACTGAAAACTATAATCTAGGGTCTCTGTCCTGGGAGCAAGGAATAGAACCAGGATTAGCTGATTTATAGAGGCACCAGGCTATCATTAAAGTAATAACAGTGTTATCAATTAGGAAAATAATCCCTTCCTTCCTACCTCCAAATCCATTCCTGACTTTTTCTTTCTAGATTTGTCAATGTTTTTTATAAAAAAGTGTAAACATACAGAAAAACAATGAATTTTACAGTGAACAACCCTATAATCAGTACTATCAGTTCTATCAGTAACAGTTTATCATTTTACTGTTTGCCTTAATCATGTATCTATCCACCCATTTATTAAATGCATTTCAGAGACTTCAGTACATTTCCATCTAAATACTCCAGCACACACACACCACTGGCTAGAACTCAATGTTTTGCAGTTTTGTTCTTCAGAGGTAAAATTTACATACAATGAATATTTTAAAAGTATAGACCTTTAACAAACAAACACAAATAATACTCTTCTCTTTGAAAACCCCAGAGTATACATCTATAAGCAATAAAATTAGGCACCTTTGGAACTGGCCCTTGTTTGCCTTTTCAGCTCTATCTCCCATTATCCTTCCCCTCACACTGTTTTTATTGGTAAAAAATGGCTGAATTTGACAATTTCAGATGGTTCAACATCATAGTCATACCATAATGTATGTCTTCCCTCAACACGGGCGATCCTTTCCACATGTGGACAGTCTTAGCCCACAGGCATCTCTGTCTGGAGGGCACACCTCACTCTCCTTTCTATTCCTGTGCACCCTTGAGACTAGCTTAGGCTTTACTTCTTCCTCCAATCCAATTCCACAAGCCACCTCCAAAGGAATCTGGGTAAAAGTCCCACCCTATGTGTTCTCGTAGCACCTACATTTTATCATAATACTGACCACTGTCTTCTTCATGAGCCTGTAAAATCCTTGAGGCCAGGGCTGTGTTTAACTCCTAGCACAGTGCCTCGCGCTTAGGATGAACTCAAATACTTGTTGAATGATTATTAACACTAAACAGAGAATCTCTCTCACCTTTCTAAAGAGTCCCGCCCCTCTATACTTTTGCCTTTCTTGTGAGAAACAGATGGAGGTGGAACTATGGACAAATAATACTTTCATACTTTGTAAATAAGAGAAACATACTTAGCAAGTCAGGCAATAGCTTACAACCTCGTAAAAGTCACTTAAACTCTCTGAACTTCAGCTTTCCCATCAGCAAAAATGTCTGCTCAGGGTAAGGCTGTGAGCATTAGAAGTCATCATATAAAATTATTACTGCTAACATTTGAAAGCATTCTATGTCAGGCTCTATGCTTTTCAGTCGTTAAATCATGTCTAACTCTTTGCCACCCACGGACTGTAGTCCACCATGCTCCTCTGTCCGTGGGATTTCCCAGCTAAGAATATTAGAGAGGGTTGCCATTTCCTTCTTCCAGGGCATCTTCCTGCCCCAGGGATAGAATATGCAACTCCTGCATTGGCAGGTGAATTCTTTACCACTGAGCCACCAGGGAAGCCCTGAGGCTCTAATAATCTTTCATGTATTAATGTATTTAATCCTCACAAAACTCAATGCAAGGCACTATTTTATTCCCATTTTACAGATGAGAAAACTGAGAAACTGTGGCCTACAGTTCCACAGCTAGTAAGGTAGAGCTGGGAGGCATTCCAGACAGTCTTGGCTCCAAAGACACACTCTCTTAGCTACCACACTACATTCTCAAGGAACAGAAGGACCAAAATGAACACATGGCAGGCTACATCTGGAAAAATTAAAATGGATACAGTGGCAGACAGTCCAGGGCAGGAAGCTATGGTGGGAAACTAGGAAATCTGAGGAAGCCTGGTAAGATGCCTGGCAAACAGCAAATGCTAAGTAAATGACAACTACTTTACACTGGGAAAACCAACTGGTAGACATCACTCAGGTTCAGGACTCAAGAGAATACAAGTGGAAAAACCATGTTCAAAAGAAAAAAAAAATTTATCTAATGAATCTACAAAAAGGAAAAGGTTATAGCCCTATACATAAGCTAAATACTTGTACATAAATTTATGAAACAACACAACCCTGGTGGACACTGAGGGACCCAGAGAACACTAGCTGCTCTCACCTCACACCTGGCAGCTTGCTCCTCGAGTCCACATCTCAGGAGAAACACCAGCTCACCCAACACTGTGTTGATCCCTGCCTACCAGTTTCTAATCATGGCCCTCTACTTGATCTGTGTGCCAATGAGTGTCCCAAGTCCAACCTGCCATGATTTAACTGATTTTTCTGTCCTCACACCTCATCATTCTCCCCCACCGTGTCACTCTCCTTAAATCTATGTATTTATTAGAAACTCACTTGTATCTTGTCCAGGACAAGTCCTACCAGCTACTACAACCAGGCTCCTCCAAAGTGGTAGAGAGTTTCTGGGTGAAGATAAAAGGAAAATGTCATAGCCCCATGATATCTTTCTATAAATTACAAAGCTGGCACAGGGAGAGAGAGACAGAAACCTTCCATTGTAACTTGCTTGAAATCTAATTTTATAGAGTGAAAATATCTATACAGGTTATGAATTATCCCAAGTTCAGTTGTGGCTAAGTAATTATCCTTAGTTCAGAGTGAATTAAGAAAGTAATTTCTTTTCTTAGAGGATAAAGGAAATGAACAGCAGTTGCTATCTGTTATATTGTTTACTTCATACCAGGTCCTGAGTAAAGACCTTTATCTTTTTAAATCCTTACACTATGCTTATTATAGAGGAAACGAAGATTTGGAAAGCTTGGGTGACTTGCCACAAATCACAAAGTTAAAAAGTGGCAAAGCCCAGACTTCAACCTCAATTTGTCTGATTCCAAAGCCCGTGTTCTTAATCACATTGCTAAGAAGGGAACTGCCACTCAGAACTCTGTTCCAAACAGTAAAGCAGAAATCTTCTGTAAAAGGTAAAAAGTAAAAGGGATCAAAATATTGAGGAAAAGGACAGAGATTAAAAAAAAAAAAAAGAATGAAGTCATCTTAGAGTTATACACAGTAATGAAATAGAATAAAAGGTAGTAGAAACAAGTACCCTAGATGTCAAGACAACAGACCACAGAGTTCTGAGAAAGTAGGTACGAGCCTCTTCTTAAAGACTACACCACTGAGAGTGTACAAAAGAGATAAAATCACTAGAACAATATGAGAAAGCTTAAGCCCAGGATAAGCGAATTTTACAAAAACAAAAACTAAGGCCCTAAAGAGAACTTTTAAAATGTTCAGAAGAAGAATAATGAATGAGTAGACCTGCAATGCCTAAAGAGATGACTATGTCAAAAAATGACGTACTACCATTTTCTAAAACATCATCTGCAAAATGAACAGAAAAAACACTGCTAAGAGGGAGTTTGGGATTGAGGTGGGTAGGATGGTCAAAGAATGGTTTTAAATGAGCTCAAGTTTCTAGTTTTAAGAGAATTACATCCCAAGGACAAACATTTCACGAAAGTCACAGAGAACGGAGGTAAAAGAAGATGACTAACTTGCAAATACTACATTCATTTTCAAAAAGTGAAAAACGATGGATTCTGGGGACGGCAGACAAGTATACCAAAATTTCACTAAGGAAAAACTATGGCTGAACTAATCTCATTCACTGTTTGGTCACTAAACTAGTACGTGAGGAAAAACCAGTCATGCACCATGATTTCATAAGAGGGTGCAAGCTTTCCATCATATTCTTGAGGATATATTGCCAAGCTAAGAATTAGACAAATGTACAGGTAAGAGAATTTTAAGTTAGTTAAATATCCAGTGTGATTAAATAACCGCCAACAGCCATATTCCATTTTTAGAAGATTAGGCTAAGGACCATGGTCCATTAAGCACTTTTAAATGATTCACAGTAATACTTTCCAAATTCCAGTGTGCTTAAGGACCTTAAAAAAAAAAAAAAACGCCTTCAATATCCTTGACACTGTAACAAGACTTATCAAAATAGGCTGATAGCCAATTTAGATCCGTAGTAAGACAACTGTAAAAACAAAACTCAAAATAGGATTATGAGCTAAAATGACAGAATAGAATTGCACTTTAAAGGCCTGCATGCAGATTTTAAAATCTACAATACTCAAGTGCAGACTGGGTCTAATGCTGGCTACAGCAGATATGAAAATGATTCATACATTTAAACTGCCCGTGAATTCATGAATCAATAACTTTATAGTATTAAAAAAACTAATCTTATGCTGTACTGATGACAAAACTACGCCAAAATCAAAGAATGTAGTATAACTGCGTCCCTGACAGAGAGATCCATCTGGAAAACTATTTGATGCTTACAACAAAAGATAATGCTGTCTATTCCTCTTTCTTGCAATTGTTTACAGAATCACCAGTGAATTCTCCCTCCTGTCCACCATCTCACACCGACCCCATTCCTGCTGTAGCCCTCAGTGGTTTCATGTGTAAGTAGTGAGTGATCCCATTAGTAGATGGCCATGTACTAGACGACAGCCTGGCCTCTCAGATTCTTACCCTAATTTTCTCCATGGTCTTATCCTTTAGATACCAAGTCCATCGTCCCACTCCTTTCATTACCAACTGCACTGCCTTCCGAGCATCAAGTATTTACTTCCTTTTACTCCTTCTATTACCCTGATTTCAACAAACCTTTGACTCCACTGAGACTATAATTTTACCACCTTTTTCACTGTCCCATAGTAAATCACCCCCTTCCATAGCAACCGGCATCCTCCTCCCCCTCAGCAGCTTAGATTCCACAGTTCACCATTAGCATCACTCTCCTGACTACATCTCCTGCCCTCCTCTCCTTCTTGTGTACTTCCTGGCAAAACACAACTAGGTAAACTCAACTCTCTGGCAGCTAACCTCAAGTGCGCTCTTAATGCTACCTGGCAATCTTGCCACATCTCCCTAATCCATTCACTTCCACACTGCTAGATGACTTTATACCTTTTCCTCACACTTCCTCCCCCACCACCCCCCTCTGTTAACAACTCTGTTCCCTGTATCAGAGACAAAACGGAATTAATATGAAATGAACCTTCTCCTTCCATCACAGGTATGACCTACTTCTACCCATAAACTGTTTCCTCCTGTTACTAGATGAAATGTCTGTGTTCTACTTAATCCTAACCTAACGACCTGATACTGAATCCCAACCCCACTAGCTCAGTGAACAATATAAGACAGATGCTGCCTCAATCTGAGAAGTATTTTTTAACAATTAGAGCTGTCAAAGAGTGAAAGAAATCATTTCACAAAGCAATAGTTATTTAATCATCAGATCCTTTTGATATAAGATGTTTCTGCACTTATTTTTATAAATAAAGTTTATTAATAAATCCATATAATCACAATGCCCTCTCAGCTCTAAGATTCTGTTTTTAGAAAATATCTTAGCATAGGTTAATGGTGTTAACAGGAATGCACACACTTTTCTCATCTTTGGCACCTCTGGTGAATTCCTCAAGGGTCTCTCATTTGACTACAGGGCAAGTCCCCGGGGAAGGAATAACACTGCAACAGGGGAATGACAGGCTGCCATTTCCTATTACTTTACAGAAACTTGTGTAGTAATTTTGTCTTCATTCTCATGCTGCTGTATTTCTAGAACAGCTACCTTAGAAACTCTCTTGGGAATACTTAATAGAACTGCATATTCCAAGGATATGTATGCTGCTGCTGCTAAGTCGCTTCAGTCGTGTCCAACTCTGTGCAACCCCATAGATGGCAGCCCACCAGGCTCCCCCGTCCCTGGGATTCTCCAGGCAAGAACACTGGAGTGGGTTGCCATTTCCTTCTCCAATGCATGAAAGTGAAAAGTGAAAGTGAAGTCGCTCAGTCGTGTCCGATTCTTCGCAACCCCATGGACTGCAGCCTACCAGGCTCCTCCATCCATGGGATTTTCCAGGATATGTGTACAACATTGTAATTCTCATAACACCCTTCAATAGGCATTGTACATAAATTATTTCATGAAATTTGAGCAATAGGGTTTAACTATATTTGACCTTTTTATTATCTGAACTTCTGCAACTAACTAAAAAGAAAGGGAAGGTAAAATGAAAAAAAAAGAAAGCTGGGTAAATTGAAGAGATCACAAACAAAACTGGACTTAACTGCTGGGATGACTTAGAAGGTATATAACATATTTACCTTTAACAATCTTCTTTGCACAGTCATTATACACTTGCTCTTGAGATGTGTTTGACTGGAACACCCGGTCAAATGCATAAGGCTTGGACTAAAAAACAGAAACACAAGTTTCAACTATACAAATTAAATGTGAAACAGACATTTCTAAGCTCCTTTAAAGACATCACCGTATATTTAACCTTCAAAATAGGATACCTACTATGCAGCACTTAGAACCTTTCTGGAAAAGTCCTTACTTAGGGCCCAGAACAAACCCACTACAATAAACTCCACAAAACCAAGTATGTCTGTTTTAGTCTTTGTTGTATTTCCAAGGCCCAGCACAGAAATTAAGTGTTACTATGGTGGTCACTCATACTGTTGAGTGATTGTTACTTAATGAGTGTCTTTTCTGGCAGATAGAGACTCTATTTTCAACACTAACTCATCCTGCAGATAAGGAATTAGAATCGTGAAAGGTCCAAATATATAAACAACAAAATTAAAATTCAATCTCAAGTCTCCTTTCAGTTCAGGTTTCCTCCCATTATTCCACTCAGCTTTTCAGTGTAGTGCAACAGCATTTCAACCGTTCATCCATTTAAGTATTTATGGAATGCCAGTTATGCTGGACACCACACCAGAAGGATGACCACGACAGAGTCACTCTCTGCTTTAATGGAAATAACAGCGGGGCAGATATCAGACAAATAATTGACTAGAATTCCATCCTGCACAAGAGGGTACTTCAGAAGGGCTATGACAGCACTTAGGGGAGAACCTGAGACTGGGGAAGGCAGAAGAACAGCAGAGAATCACTCTGGAGAAGGGATGTTAATAAACCAAAGAATAAAGAGCACACCAACTGTCAGTCTCGTCAGTGTTACTCATGAGGGAGAGTGAGTGTGGGGAAGTACTCCAGGCACCGGGAACAAGATGCTTAAGGAGCCTGAGGTTGAAAGGAACTTGGAGCATCAAGAAACCAAAGGATGTTGTTCAATCTCAAGTGCAAGGATGCGCAAATCCAATGTCAACATGGTTAAAAAGGCAACTAACATTTTAACATTATTTTTAATAGTTTTGATTATGTGGGTCCCTTAAAGGGCCTAGAGAATACAATTTGAGCACAGCTGATACAGCTTGGGAAGGAGCCAGAGGTATGAAATGAAAATCAGAGAGTATACTATCCATGCAAGTCAAGGAAGAATTTTCAAGGAGGAAGTGACTATCTCATACATAGTGGAGAGGTCAAGGCAAAATTGAAGACTCCAATGACAAAGATCAGACTGGAAAGAGGTGAAAAAAGATTAGGAGGTAACTGAACAGAAATCTAGCTGTGGCACAAAGAAAGCTATGTTTTATGATGGGCAAGATCCGAGCAAGTTTAAAAGCTGGCAGGAACAATTAGTAATCTGAGAGAGAAAGTAAGCATCTAAAGATAAGAGAGGGAGCATGAGGGTTCTCAGCACTGAAATTAAATGTGCGCCAGCTCTCTGCTGCTGCTGCTAAGTCGCTTCAGTCGTGTCTGACTCTGTGCGGCCCCACAGATGGCAGCCTACCAGGCTCCCCTATCCCTGGGATTCTCCAGGCAAGAACACTGGAGTGGGTTGCCATTTCCTTCTCCAATGCATGAAAGTGAAAAGTGAAAGGGAAGTCGCTCAGTCGTGTCCGACTCTTAGTGACCCCATGGACTGCAGCCTACCAGGCTCCTCCGTCCATGGGATTTTCCAGGCAAGTGTACTGGAGTGGGGTGCCAGGGCCAGCTCTCTAGTCTCTTCTAAAGTAAAGGAAGGGAGCTAGGCCCCAAAATAAACAATCATGACCCCAGAAAAAATCCTTCACCTTGCAGAATACTGCCTAGGATCTTAGCTAAAAAAGATCATAGTTTTTAGAAACTATACCCTACAACTCCCCTCCCCAAAGCTTGGAATAACACTAACAATGATACAAACAGCCCCTAAAAGCCAAAGCCATTCCCAATTCCCCTTCTGGCCTCCCACCAGACAGGCTGGAAACTAACCACTTGCTACCTGAATGTCCTTGTAACTACTGGCCACATGACCCAGCTCCAGACACTATGAAGTGACAGTCTGCTGGGAGGTGTCTGAGAATCACTTCAGCCAAAGCTGCCCTTTCTCCTTTCTGGGATGAATGTCTGGAACTGGAGCATCCATCTTGCAAACAAGACAGATATGATGATGAAAAGTCAATAACTAAGGATGACAGAGGGTAACAGAGTCAGCAAGAAGTAAAGGTCCATCTCCAGACTTCCTACGTGAGAAAAATAACCTCTTATTTATTTAAACCACCATTAGTTTGTTTGTTTTCTCTCTGCAGCTGAAAGCATTCCTGAAGGATATACTCCCAAAGATGACCTCCCTTTGGCATCAATTAAATGTAGGCTTCTCAATGTCTTGATTATTTTTTGGCTACAACACACATAAAGTGTCCTTCTGCTAAGACTCCAAGACACTGACATTCAAATCTACAGGTGTGGCTAATAAAAGACAATCTACTATTTCACTGATGGCGCAAGATGTATTCATGATAATTCTGAAAACACAAGTTCAAAATAACAGAAATAAACTATATTTATATTTTGTTCTATCAAAGAAAAAAGTATTTTTCTCTCTTCATTTACTCAGCAAACATTTATTTAGTATCTATAAGGTATGAGAACTGATGCTGAAGCTCCAATACTCTGGCCACATGATACAAAGAGGGACTCACTGGAAAAGACCCTGATGTTGGGAAAGATTGAAGGCAGGAGCAGAAGAAAACAGAGGATGAGATGGACGGCATCACCGATTCAGTGGACAAGAGTTTGAGCAAATTTCAGCAGATCGTGAAGGACAGGGAATCCTGGCATGCTGCAGTCCACAGAGTTGCAAAGAGTCAGACATGACTTAGTGACCAAACAACGACACGGTATGAGATATTGTAAGAGAGTAACACAATTTTAGAAATGACATTTAATTAGTATGAGAGTAGGGCACAAAGAACAACAGAGGAGAAGGCTGGATAAATTATCAAACAGTAAGAAAGAAAGAAAGAAAGTGAAGTCGCTCAGTCGTGTCCGACTCTTTGCGACCCCATGGACTGTAGCCTATCAGGCTCCTCTGTCCATGGGATTTTCCAGGCAAGAGTGCTGGAGTGGATTGCCATTTCCTTCTCCAGGGGATCTTCCCGACCCAGGAATCAAACCCGGGTCTCCTGCATTGCAGGCAGACGTTTTACCATCTGAACCACCAGGGAAGCCCCCAAGCTAAGCACTTATATAGAAGGACTGAATATAAGTGATCAGTAATGTTGCCTGATTTGAAACAGAGACACCCTCCACCATTAGCAAATTCACGAATTCTAATTTTGCTTGAAGAAACAAGTTAATCAGTAGAAGTTAGGTAACAGTATGACAACTGCATCCTTCCAAAATAAGGCAAATGATATTTTATTTAAATAAACATTTAAACAATAAAAAAAAACAAACACCACTGAAGTCCTATCTTCAGTTTTACATCGACCAAAAAAAAAACCACAAAAACTGCTCACAAACATTTAGAAAGAGATATGCCAAAAATAACAGGTAATATAAAGTCTGCCTCAAAAGCTGATACTTTATGCAGCTGTTTATTCAGGCATCACCTCACACCAAATATGCAAACTACCACTGTATTAGAATAAGGATATGAGCATGCAGATATAAAGATAATAAAGCTGGGATTGAGTGACTTTTTAAAGTTGTTGGTGGTGGTGGTTTAGTGGCTAAGTTGTATTTGAAGTTATACCACTGTTAAATAAAAAACTACCTTCAGTGCTTAGTATTAAGTTGACAAAATAGCCTTACTTTACTTCCAAAACTGAATTATAATTTTCTTAAATAAAGCAAATGTGATCCTGGCTTCCTGGATGAAAAATGAGACTTGTGAAACATAAAAACTATTTCTAATGGTCTATAACAAAGGTACATCCCATAACTAATAATCTTTCAAATAAATTAAACACTCATGATCTGGATATCCATATCTTTAGAAATTTGGCCCTTGGTCTTGAAATATACATTATGCAGCCTTTAAAAATGTGTATCTTCAAAAATACTCCAACTCACAAGATGTATCCACATCTAACTTAGGCTTCAAGGAGACAAAACCAAACAGGAATGTGTATTTACCTTAGATTTCTTAAGTTCAGTGGTTCCTATCTGAATCTGCACAGACCAGGCTGAACACCAAATTTGGTTACAAAGGACACACTTCTGGCAGGAATATGTCTTTCTCTGGAATTCTGAATAGTGATTTTCAGATCACATGGGATTACATCATATTAGATTTTCCTTAGTTAGACACTGATGTGGGCTAACATTCTGCAACTGATGGCTCCTTTTTTCAATTTTCATATATAAGGTAATCAGGATCGAACACCAAATCATCATTCATTTGAAAGGGGAAACTGTGCTGTGCTGGAGGTAAGAACTAGGTCCAATTTCAATGAACCACAACAGTCCGTTTTGGATTCTGGCAGCCTCTATAGTATACCATATAAGGAATGATAGTAAAGATACTTGATGCAAGTATGCATGTTCCACTTTTATGATGCATAAACAGATGAAGGAATAACTTTTCTTATTGATTTCTTTTATTCGGTGTTTTCAGCTGGCTCCTTTGAACTACAGAAGGCATTTCCCTTATGCCCCAGTTTTTGTGGGTCACAAGTTTGCTTATCTAAAGCAAATAGTTTTACTATATCACTGTCAAAGATCTTCAAAAAGTAACGCATTTCTATTTCATTCAATATGTGATATGTATAGCACTTCACTGAGCATTTAATTACCAAACAAAAAAAATGTGTACAAAGGCTGCAAAGCACAGAAAGACACTGCAAGATTACACGGCCATGGGGTCACATCACATTAAAATCACTGACTACGTGGGTTAACAGGAAAAAAGTTTGGACAATATATTGGAAACTGAACGTAGATGAAAATCAGAATCCTAAAAAATTATCTTCTTTGTGAGCATTGATTATACTTACAATTCGGTAACACTCTAAACTAAAACACTGATTTTTTAAATTTTGATTTAACCAGAAATCTGTATACATAATGTTTTAAAATTATTTCAGACAATTTAATTTTAAATGCTGCACTGCAGCAATTCCTTTTTAATCTATTTACTTTGAATCAGGGTCAGTATCCAGTAAAATGAAGAAAAAACAAGAGATGACTTTACCTAGAGGTTTGTTATTTCCACTCCTAGCTGCCGTTACAAATTCTCAGACAACTTAGAAAAAAAATTAAGGAATACACTTAAAAATTTTTTTAAAAAGAGATATCAGAGTAATTAATGACTTCTATATGCAAAAGACTGGTTTCTGAAAATAACGAACTAAACATGTTGCCTTACATTTTCTAAAGCTGTATCACACTCAGTTGTAATATACTTCTGCTTATAGTTAAACAAAAAAAAAACCCAAAACGACTAAAATACTTACCAGTTTATCTAAAGGCCAACTAACTGTACATTATTGATTTATGACTAAATTACTTGTCCATGATGTTTAATATCACCACTTAGATTAATTACTAAGGAAACCTAAGTAACGAACTTAAAATAACTTTATCCAAAGGAAACAACCTAAAATAAATGTGTGCTTCCTGTGGTAATTGTTTATTTTCTTTTAACTCTTTCCTCGTATCTTATGTCATATTTGGCCTGGAAAAGAAGGCTGTCTTCTAACCTAACCATAAAACATTTTGTGAATCCCAAATCTTACCATTACAACAAATAAATCTTGATAATACTATCGGTTTGAGTAAATAACCACAAAAATATATCTGAAGAAATAAGACAGGCTTAACACAAATCTGAAAGGAAAACAGCTTGGTTATGTCAACTACTGTAGAGGCTGAGTAATCACAAGAACTCTATGAGAAACTAATAGCCTACTAGTGTCAGTCAACCAACAACCCAGGCCTGGTGAACATCCTCTAAAATCACGTGAAATAGCTCATCCTGAAGGAAAAGAATGATTAGTTTCGTGCATAACTTCTTGGCCTCTCCATGATGTCATTTATAGCAAGGGTTTTTCTTTGGACTTGTTAACAAAGAACCAGCCTGACAGTCTTCACACAGTAAGAGCTGCAGTTATTAGGAACCTAATGACTTGTTTGCCAAAACCGTCCCAAGCAATGTGGAGCTATGACATTAATCTTCTAGAGCTGAACCTGGAAACTTTCACATAAAAATTCTAAGGAACTTGAGTTCTGTCTTACATGTCAATGCTTCTAACCTTCAATGTTCCATCTCCTGTGATATTTCTGTCCCATTTCTATATTAAGATATTCAAACTTATGCTAAATGGAAAGGCGAAAAAACACTAAAATTGGGGAGTGTGATAGCAATGTAGAAAGATGGCATCAGCAAGAAAGATGAATTTAATTTTTTTGTCAGAGTTCACTGTTCTGTAGGCAGTTACCTTATTCTCCATTTTAATCTCCTTGAATTGGGAATCATTTTCAGGACCTTTCACGTTATGTTTCACATTACAAAAGACATTATCTCACCATCCTTGTGATTATCAAAGTCATTTTTCTTCAAGGCAGATCCTAATTGTAGAAGTAGGAATCTGATACTAACAAGAAATCTAGTTTACTGATTAAATTTTATTTATTTATTTTTTTAAATCTGCTTTTATAATACTTTGGTATACACACGAAAAGTTAACACTCTTTCCCGGAGTGCTACCCCATAAAACCCAGTGAGTCTCTCTGGGCACTTATTTAACCCAACGTTGATCGGCGAGATCCGCTGGTGGATGAGACAAAATCGAGCGCTCCGATTTCCAAAGAAAACTACTTTTTACAGCCCTAGATTCGCCATTTGTAACTGTAAACTCAAAAGCGGGTTGGCTGAACACTGAAGGTACCAGCGTAACTGCGACTGTTACGGTTTTCCTTCTCCCACGGAGGAAACAAGACGGTCTAACGCACATTTAAGATTTCTTTTAAGACTAAATATCATTACTACTTAAGGTTCGGTAAGGCAGATCCCAACGTTCTCGGCCGAACTCTGATCTATTTTATGAATGATAAATCTGAGGGGAAGGGGGTCCGACACACCGACTGCATCTACATCAGAACCTGCAGGCGCACAGAAAGTCGGCGAACGAGCACTCAACTGGTTCCCCGGCGGCTCCACCCGCGCCCCAGGTAGGGGAGTGCCCGGGACCCAGGGCGGGTGCCTCCCGTCCCCGGCGCTGCAGACCGGGGTGGGGCGACCCCGGAGCACCCGACGAGGCGCCGAGCCCCTCCCCTGGGCCGTCGAACCCCACTGGGGAGGCTGGGGCGCCCCAAAGCTCGCTCTCCGCTCACTCCCCACTTCTCTCAACTCCCCGAGCGGCCGGGCCCGAAGGAGGGGCCCTGGGTGGGGACAGGGGCACTCACCGCGATCATAACCGTGTCTTCTCCCTGAAACTTGGCGATGTACTTATCACCGCGGTTCACCTCCGACTCGTTGAGCGGTCTGAAGCGACACATCACTTTGATGTTGCACTCGGCCGGGTCCGCCATCTTCCCGGCTGCCGGGCCCCGAGGCCGGGAGCCACTCCCCGCCGCTCAGTCTTGGAGGAAGTAGGCCGAGCCGAGGGGGCTAGCGTGGCGAAGGCCAAGGGCCCGCGGCCCGCGGCGTCGCGCTTCCCCGGCGGGGCGGCCGGGACCTGGGCGGCAGCGCCCGGGCCGGCACGGTCACCCACAGGCTCACTTCCGACCCATCATGGCAGCCATGGCGGCGGCGGCGGCGGCGGTGGCTCCTCAGCTTCTCCCTTGACTGGCGGGGCAGGTTGCTGGGCTGAGGGATCCCGGAGATCGGGAGCGCAAGCCCCTTCTTCTTCTTCCTAGGAGACAGCAGGCCGGGCCCACCTTCGGCCTGCCCGGCTGTCGGCTCGCCGGCTCACCGGCTGCAGCCCGACCACTCCTGAGGCCGCGGACGGGCGGCGGGATGGGCGGCGCGGACGGAGAACTGCGCACGCGCGGATGACCGGCGCCCCGGCGACCAATCCGCGGCCGCGCCGCTGCTCCACGCCGGGGTTGCAGGGCCAAGATACCGGACGCGCAAGCGCAGAGTGAGCTATCGACCCCGCAGAGGATTTCGGAGTTAAGCGGTGCTTTAACGTTTTTTTCTGTAGAGGACAAGGGACCTTGTTAAAAGTGCTTGACGTTGTAGTTTAAGTAAAACACTATATTCCTGTTAGGACGTGTTTGCTTTCTGTTTTGTCTGGAGATACATTGATTTCTAGCCCACCTTTTTAGAGGGCTTTGCCAGAAAAGGAAGATTTGAATGAAGGGCGGGACGTGGTTTATGGTTCAAACGGTTGATCATTCCTAAGAGAGGGGGTTGGGGGACAGGAATAAGAAAAAGGAAGTTTCGTCTGAGGAAAGGTGCTGAAGAAATGTGGAACAGTAGGGTAAGGTGGGAGAAGACCCCCGGGGAACTGGCGGTCCCAATGACTCCGTAATAATCCTGTGGAACTCATCAGTCTCCACATCTAGAGTGTGAAGAAAGAAAAACTGTAAAGACAATTAGGACCGCTAATCCTAGTCCCCGATTTTTGTTCGTAAAATGGAAGAGTAGGACTTACCTAGTGGTGCAGTAGTTAAGAATCCGCCTTGCAAGGCAGGGGGCAAGGGTTCCATCCCACATGGAGAAACTAAGATCCAACCCAACATGCTGCTGCAGTGTGGCCAAAAATAAACAATTAAAAAAAAATAGAGGCGTGTACTATTGTTGTTCAGTCGCTAAGTCGTGTGGAACTCTGCAAACCCACAGTCTGAAGCACACCAACCTTCCCTGTTCTTCACTACCTCCTGGAGTTTGCTCAAACTGATGTCCAATGAATCAGTAATGCTGTCCAACCATCTCATCCTCTTTCGCTACCTTCTCCTTCTGCCCTCAATCTTTCCCAGCATCAGGGTCTTTTCCAATGAGTCAGCTCATCACATCAAGTGGCCAAAATTTTAGAGTTTCAGCTTTAGTCCTTCCAATGAATATTCAGGGTTGATTTCCTTTAGGATTGACTGGAGAAGACTCTTTGAGAGTCTGCTGGACAGCAAGATCAAATCAATCAATCCTAAAGACGTGTACTATGAGAGCCTCCAGTTGTTCTCTGTCCTCCCCTGATCATGCTAATGCCTGCAGAAATGAATCCAGAGTCTAAGATTCAGGTTTATTGATCCACAGCAAAGGGGGAAGAGTTCACACCTCAGGCATCTTGGGACATCTCACCAAACACAGAAAAGGATGGAGTTGTTACAAAGCTTTGGGGGAAGTGTGGAGTTTAAGTAAATTTAAATGAATCTGTATTTTGATTGGTTCCAACAAAGCAGTGCTGTGTGATACCAGATCTGGACTACAAGTGGACCCAAAAAGTCTTGTTTCCTTGTAACTACAATGTTAAGATAGATGTGGAGTATTGTCTCCAGAAACCCCTTTTCCACAGCTCTGCACCTGGCTTGAGAATCGAGGCTACCTCTCTGTGTCTTAGACTCTTAGGTAAGAGTGGAATGTTCTCTTCTTATTGATGTAACTTTGGGTGGCAGTTTCTGACCATCTATGATATTAGAGAACAACGTTTTCAGTAAGAAAGCAATAGTCAAAGAAGAAGGTTGTTGCAGCCGGTGGGTCACCAGTTTTCAACCTTTGTAGCAGGATCTCATTAAGTTTCTGTCCTCAGTCTTCTGCTCTTTGCTGTTGGAGCTCACTTCTTCAACAGCTGCTGGTGTCTCTTCTCTATAGCCCTGAGCTTTTCACCTGACTGACGTTTCCATCTCTCCAGCTGTGTGCAGGCCACCTTGTTTAGGATGCTTTCCCTTAACCTCAGATTTATTAGTATTCCAAAGATGAAATTACTCCCTGCCAATACTGAATGCAACTACTCAGCTCTCCATTTTTGATGATCAGCATCAACATTCTTCCATACTTCCAGGCTTAAACAGTTCCAGTCACCTGTAACTCCACTGTTTTCATCTCAGAGGTGGGAGGGGGTTCAGGATGGGGGACATATGTACACCCATGGCTGATTCACGTCAGTGTATAGCAAAAACCACTACAATATTGTAATTAGCCTCCAATTAAATAATTTTTTAAAATCTACAGAAGAGAAACATGGGAGTCTGTGTACCTGAAGTTCCTCAACTTCCATTCCACTATCCCCAGTTGTTCCCCAACTCAGAAGATCTGAGCAATGATTGTTCTAGAGCTGTGATTTTCAGACTGCTCCATGGAGTAGAGGATACAAAGAAGTGACTCAGGAGGTTTCACAGGTCTGGGGAGAGAAACGAGGTGGATGGAAAGGCTAAGCTGGGAAGCTCTGGGAAGCTCTGCTGTTCAGCATCCTTTAGTTGCCTTTCAACCCTCACCTCTTTCCTCTTTCTGCATGACAGATTCTGGAAGCTCAGGCTTTATGAAAACAAAATCCAGAACAGGAAGTATCTGCGAGAGCTTTCTGCTTCCAAATCTGACACACATACTTCTTATAGGCGAGTGAGCGCAAAGAGCCTGACTCCACACAGAACCAGGAAGGAGAAAAAGGCCATGTGAAAAACAAAATCTTTCTTTTTCTTGTTTTTTTTTTTTGCCACACCAAGTGGCCTGCAGGGTCTTATTAATAGTTCCTTAAGGGGCCTGAACCTGGGTCCTGGCAGTAAACGCACTGTTTTAATCACTGGACCACCAGGGAATTCCCAAAAACAAAATATTTCAAAAAATTGTTCCATTACACAAGTAAGGAATATCAAACAATAGGGTTTAAGCAAAATTTTCATAGGGAAACAAAAGATTGATTTTTAAAAAATGATTCATCTCAGTTTTTCTTCCAAATATATTAAAGATCAACATTATTCAACGTGAGCAGTGAGACAGTAGGTTTCCTTGAGAGTACAGTTTGAGACTCACTAACATAAGTTTTTTCCTTATGAAAATGTGAGTGGTATTTCACCTATACAGAGTTAGAACATTAAATCTCCATTGTGGAGGTAGCCTCCAAAGATGGTGCTCTATTGAACCATGCCTACTTGTATCTCACTGTTGTGCAGCCATTTTCCTTGAATCTTTTTTAATCTATTTACTTATTTATCTGGCTGTGCATGTGTGCTAAGTTGTTCAGTCATGTCTGACTCTGTGGAATCCTATAACTGTAGCCCACCAGGCTCCTCTGTCCATGGGACTCTCCAGGCAAGAACACTGGAGTGAGTTGCCATGCCCTCCTCCAGGGGATCTCAGGTCTATAGTTGCAGCATTCAGGATCTTTGTTGCATCATGGGGATCTTTCGTTGTGGTGAACAGACCCTCTAGTTGTGGCATGTGGGCTTCGTTGCCCTGCAGCATGCAGGATCTTAGTTCCCGGACCAGGGATTGAATACAAGTCTCCTGCATTACAAGGCAGATTCTTAACCACTGACCACTAGGGAAGTCCCCACTCTCTTCTTGAATCTTGGTAGGTCTTTTAACTCATTTGGAACCAGCACAAGGTGGTAGAAGTATGATACTACATGCTACCTGAAACTAGGTGAGAAGTCTTGTAGCTTCCACTTAGGTCTCTTGAAACACTCTTTTGAGGAATTTTAACATGCCACATGAGAAGACCAATTACGATGAGAGGACCATGTCAGAGTCAATAGACCCAGCTGATCCCAACCTTCCAGCCATCCCCACCCAGGCATCAGACAAGGGAGGAACCTTGAACTGTCCAGACCAGCACACTTGACAGTTGAGTACCAGTGAGTAATCCCAGTTGGCACCCTTGGAGCAGAAGAATCACCCAGCTGAGGCCTGCCCAAATTCCTGACCCATGAAATCATGAGATGTAATAAAATGGTTATTGTTTAAGCTACTCAATTTTATTTTTAAAGAAGTATTTATTTTTGGCTGTACTGGATCTTCGTTGCATCATGTGGGATGTTTCTTTGAGGCCCTCAGACTCAGTAGTTGTGGTACATGGGCTCAGTTGCCCCACTGTATGTGAGATCTTAGCTCCCTAACAGGGATCAAACCCATGTCTCCCACACTGGAAGGCAGATTCTTAATCACTGGGCTACCAGGGAAGTCCCTTAGCTACTCAGTTTCAAAAACGTATTATATAGCAAAAGATAACTGGAGTATTTACCTACAGCTTGAAACCTAAAACTCATCTCCTGGAAATTGTCCTATAAAATGTTCAGTTTAGTTCAGTTGCTCAGTCATGTCCAACTCTTTGTGACCCCGTGAATTGCAGCACGCCAGACCTCCCTGTCCATCACCAACTCCTGGAGTTCACTCAGACTCACGTCCATTGAGTCCGTGATGCCATCTAGCCATCTCATCCTCTGTCGTCCCCTTCTCCTGCCCTCAATCCCTCCCAGCGTCAGAGTCTTTTCCAATGAGTCAACTCTTCACATGAGGTGGCCAAAGTACTGGAGTTTCAGCTTTAGCATCATTCCTTCCAAAGAAATCCCAGGGCTGATATTCAGAATGGACTGGTTGGATCTCCTTGCAGTCCAAGGGACTCTCAAGAGTCTTCTCCAACACCACAGTTCAAAAGCATCAATTCTTCGGCGCTCAGCTTTCTTCACAGTCCAACTCTCACATCCATACATGACCACTGGAAAAACCATAGCCTTGATTAGTTGGACCTTTGTTGGCAAAGTAATGTCTCTGCTTTTGAATATGCTATCTAGGTTGGTCATAACTTTCCTTCCAAGGAGTAAGTGTCTTTTAATTTCATGGCTGCAGTCATCATCTGCAGTGATTTTGGAGCCCAAAAAAATAAAGCCTGACACTGTTTCCACTGTTTCCCCATCTATTTCCCATGAAGTGATGGGACCAGATGCCATGGTCTTAGTTTTCTGAATGTTGAGCTTTAAGCCAACTTTTTCACTCTCCCCTTTCACTTTCAGCAAGAGGCTTTTTAGTTCCTCTTCACTTTCTGCCATAAGGGTGGTGTCATCTGCATATCTGAGGTTATTGATATTTCTCCTGGCAATCTTGATTCCAGCTTGTGCTTCTTCCAGCCCAGCATTTCTCATGATGTACTCTGCATAGAAGTTAAATAAGCAGGGTGACAATATACAGCCTTGACATACTCCTTTTCCACTGTGGAACCAGTCTGTTGTTCCATGTCCAGTTCTAACTCTTGCTTCCTGACCTGCATATAGGTTTCTCAAGAGGCAGGTCAGGTGGTCTGGTATTCCCATCTCTTTTAGAATTTTCCACAATTTATTGTAATCCACACAGTCAAAGGCTTTGGCATAGTCAATAAAGCAGAAATGGATGTTTTTCTGGAACTCTCTTGCTTTTTCCATGATCCAGCGGATGTTGGCAATTTGATCTCTGGTTCCTCAGCCTTTTCTAAAACCAGCTTGAACATCACAAAGTTCACGGTTCACATATTGCTGAAGCCTGGCTTGGAGAATTTTGAGCATTACTTTACTAGCGTGTGAGATGAGTGCAATTGTGCAGTAGTCTGAGCATTCTTTAGCATTGCCTTTCTTTGGGATTGGAAAGAAAACTGACCTTTTCCAGTTCTGTGGCCACTGCTAAGTTTCCAAATTTGCTGGCATATTGAGTGCAGCACTTTCACAGCATCATCTTTCAGGATTTGAAATAGCTCAACTGGAATTCCATCACCTCCACTAGCTTTGTTCATAGTGATGCTTTCTAAGGCCCACTTGACTTCACATTCCAGGATGTCTGGCTCTAGGTGAGTGATCACACCATTGTGATTATCTTGGTCGTGAAGGTCTTTTTTGTACAGTTCTTCTGTGTATTCTTACCACCTCTTTTTAACATCGTCTGCTTCTGTTAGGTCCATATCATTTCTGTCCTTTATCGAGCCCATCTTTGCATGAAATGTTCCCTTGGTATCTCTGATTTTCTTGAAGAGATCTCTAGTCTTTCCCATTCTATTGTTTTCCTCTATTTCTTTGCATTGATCGCTGAGGAAGGCTTTCTTATCTCTTCTTGCTATTCTTTGGAACTCTGCATTCAGATGCTTATATCTTTCCTTTTCTCCTTTGCTTTTCACTCCTCTTCTTTTCACAGCTATTTGTAAGGCCTCCTCAGACAGCCATTTTGCTTTTTTGCATTTCTTTTCCATGGGGATGGTCTTGATCCCTGTCTCCTGTACAATGTCACGAACCTCCATCCATAGTTCATCAGGCACTCTGTCTATCTGATCTAGTCCCTTAAATCTATTTCTCACTTCTACTGTATAATCATAAGGGATTTGATTTAGGTCATACCTGAATGGTCTAGTGGTTTTCCCTACTTTCTTCAATTTAAGTCTGAATTTGGCAATAAGGAGTTCATGATCTGAGCCACAGTCAGCTCCTGGTCTTGTTTTTGCTGACTGTATAGAGCTTCTCCATCTTTGGCTGCAAAGAATATAATCAATCTGATTTCGGTGTTGACCATCTGGTGATGTCCATGTGTAGAGTCTTCTCTTGTGTTGTTGGAAGAGGGTGTTTGCTATGACCAGTGCATTTTCTCGGCAAAATTCTATTTGCCTTTGCCCTGCTTCATTCCGTATTCCAAGGCCAAATTTGCCTGTTACTCCAGGTGTTTCTTGACTTCCTACTGTTGCATTCCAGTCCCCTATAATGAAAAGGACATCTTTTTTGGGGTGTTAGTTCTAAAAAGTCTTATAGGTCTTCATAGAACCGTTCAACTTCAGTTTCTTCAGCATTACTAGTTGGGGCATAGACTTGGATTATTCTGATATTGAATGGTTTGCCTTGGAAACGAACAGAGATCATTCTGTCTTTTTTGAGATTGCATCCAAGTACTACATTTTGGACTCTTTTGTTGACCATGATGGCTACTCCATTTCTTCTAAGGGATTCCTGCCCATAGTAGTCAATCTAATCACACTAGGACCACAGCCTTGTCTAACTCAATGAAACAAAGCCACGCCCACGGGGCCACCCAAGACGGGTGGGTCATGGTGGAGAGGTCTGACAGAATGTGGTCCACTGGAGAAGGGAATGGCAAACCACTTCAGTATTCTTGCCTTGAGAACCCCATGAACAGTGTGAAAAGGCAAAAAGATAAGACACTGAAAGATGAACTCCCCAGGTTGGTAGGTGCCCAATATGCTACTGGAGATCAGTGGAGAAATAACTCCAGAAAGAATGAAGGGATGGAGCCAAAGCAAAAACAATACCCAGTTGTGGATGTGACTGGTGATAGAAGCAAGGGCCAATGCTGAAAAGAGCAATATTGCATAGGAACCTGGAATGTCAGGTCCATGAATCAACGCAAATTGGAAGTGGTCAAACAAGAGACGGCAAGAGTGAGCGTTGACATTCTAGGAATCAGTGAACTAAAATGGACTGGAATGGGGGAATTTAACTCAGATGACCATTATAAAATATTGCTTATGTGTAATAGATGCATTTAGGTTGGATTACATTGTAGATTAATTTTAAATAGTTGGAGGGGGTCTGAGAATATAACCACTGTTTATGACATGCTGGAGAAGACTGTTGAGAGTCCTTTGGACAGCCAGGAGATCAAATCAGTCAATCCTAAAGGAAATCAGTCCTGAATATTCATTGAAAGGACTGATGCTGAAGCTGGATCTCCAATACTTTGGCCACCTGATGCAAAGAACTGATTCATTGGAAAAGACCCTGATGCTGGGAAAGAGTGAGGGCAGGAGTGGGCAGGAGGAGACAGGCGTGACAGAGGATGAGATGGTTGGATGGCATCACTGACTCAATGGACATGAGTTTGAGTAAATTCTGGGAGATAGTGAAGGACAGGGAAGGCTGGTGTGCTGCAGTCCATGGGGTGTCAGAGGCAGACACAAGTTAGTGACTGAACAACAATTGGAAAATTTGTTTCATATTTAATGAAACAATATATACCTATTCCTGGGACTTCCCTGGTGGTCCAGTGGCTGAGACTCCATGCTCCCAATGCAGGGGCCTGGGTTCAATCCCTGATCAGGGAAGTAGATTCTTTCCCCTTATACAGTATTACTAAATATTGAGTGTTTGTACTCAATAATACCCTGTGTTTACAGCAGACGCTTGTTGGTTATTGGTTATCTATTTTATATATAGCAGTGTGTATATGTTAATTCCAAACTCCTAATTTAACCTTCCTCCCTCCCTTTCCCCTTTGGTAACTTTAAGTTTGTTCTCTATATCTGTGAGTCTCTTTCTGTTTTGTAAGTAAGTTCATTCATACCTTTTTTAAAGACTCCACATATAAGCGATATCATACAATATTTGTCTTTGGCTTACTTTGTATGATAATCCCTTCATATTTCTAAATAACATTCTTTTACTGTTGTTTATTGGTTTATTATTTTTTATTATTAAATGAAATTCTAACTCCTTTACACTGCCCTTCCTCAGAATCAACACACACATTTTCTTCCTTTTCATCTTTCCGATGTATTTGTCACCATTTTAAAATTAGTAGGCCACGTTTACATTCTAAGTAATCATTATTCACAGCTTAGCCTTGTAGTATACCATTATTACTTTTCCTGTCTTGTACAACTTTTTGGTGTTCCTGGAGTTAATAATTGCCTTACTTTTCCCCCAGTTGTTTGCTGATGATGCATTCCAAATCTTCATTGGAAGAATCAAGCTACTCTTGATAGTTTGAAGGCATTTGTCCACTGTCTTCTAGCTCCTGTTGTGGTGGAGAAGTCTGATTCTTCCTGAGCCTGATCATTTGCACATGATCTGCATTTTTCTTCCAGGCAGTTTTCAGTATCATTTTATCTATACTTCTCTTTTCTTTCCTATTTTCCATTTCCTTGGTTTTTGTTCTCCTTTTTGAGAGATTCTCTCAACTTTACTTTCAACTCTTCTGTTGGTTATATATGTATATAGACATAATTTTCTGAATTTTTATTCTCTAAATGGATTTTTTAGTGAAATCAGTTCTTGCTTTATAGAACAGTATCTTCTCTTATTCTGAAACTCTGTTTTGGTTTTGGTTTTCTAAATACTCTCTGTGATTTGTTTTGGTCCCTGTCAGTCCTGTTAGAGGATTTTCTCAAACATATGGTGGCCTTTGGTGTCCTAATATGTTGAGTGAGAAACACTCAGAAGCTCTGTACACGTGAGCAGAGTTTGGCGATTGGTGGCTTTCACCACTGTGGGATTGGGCAGGCCCTATTTCATCAGGAAAATTCTGAGTTGTCATTTTACGTACACATTTCTTTTTTTGGGGGGGTGGGGGGCGGCTTTGCTGGGTCTTTCTCTAGTTGCAGAGAGAAGGGCTGCTCTCTAGTTGGGGTGCATGGGCTTCAGTAGTTGTGGTGCAAGGGCTTTAGTTGCTCCGTGGCGTGTGGAATCTTCCCTGACCAGGGATCAAACCCGTGTTCCCTACATTGGCAGGCGGATTCTTACCCACTGCACTAGGGAAGTCCAATGTAGACATTTCTCTTGGACTGGTTTCCTAAGAGAGGAATTCTCCAGTTTCTTATGAGGTCAACATGAGTCTGGTGGCCAGTTTTCATCAGGGTGAGTAAATTTGAGGGATGTCAGCATTCAGTTTGTAGACTTTATTTTGTCTCCCTGTTTTCAGTCAGACTCACCCTTCTTTTCACTTGAGTCTGGTGTCCCCGAATCCACAGATTTCCTGGTTCAATTTCTCCACAGTGAGCTTCCTTTCCTCTATTGTCTTGGGAAGGCTGCAATCTTCTGGCCCTTTGGTTAGGGGAGTTGCATTTTAACAGATCCCTATATAAATTGCCAAATAAATTTTCCTGTTTTCAGCTCTACCCTACTGCCCTCCCTCCTTGTGTCTGCAAGCTTCCTGGTAGTATTCTGTGTGGAGAATGACTGACTTCTTGGCTTTCTGCCCTGCTAGCTTAGGTTTTCGGAGAAGGCAATGGCACCCCACTCCAGTACTCTTGCCTGGAAAATCCCATGGATGGAGGAGCCTGGTGGGCTGCAGTCCGTGGGGTCGAAAAGAGTCAGACACGACTGAGCGACTTCACTTTCACTTTTCACTTTCATGCATTGGAGGAGGAAATGGCAACCCTCTCCAGTATTCTTGCCTGGAGAATCCCAGGGACGGGGGAGCCTGGTGGGCTGCCATCTATGGGGTCGCACAGAGTCAAACATGACTGAAGCAACTTAGCAGCAGCAGCAGCAGCTTAGGTTTTAGCCATCTTCCAGCTTTTTAGGCAGTTACACACTTCCAACGTTTCACTGAAATCCTGTTTGCTAATGATCTTTTCTCAAGTTTTCTCTACATTTGTGGCTTTAGGGTTTTTGTATTTCTGTACTGTTTCTTGACTGGAGCATCAGGAGAAATCAAAGACTCCTGTGAATATTTCACCTACCATATTTAATTGGCCACCATTAAATGGACTCTAGGGCTTCCAAATGGCTCAGTGGTAAAGAATTTGTCCACCAATCGGGAGACAAGTGTTCGATCCCTGGGTCAGGAACATTCCCTGGGGAAGGAAATGACAACTCACTCCAGTATGCTTGCCTTGGTAATTCCATGGACAGAGGAGCCTGGTGGGCTACAGTCCCTGGGGTTGAAAAAGAGTCAAACACAACTTAGTGACTAAGCAACAACAACAAATGGTCTCCAGCTGTTTAAGTGTGTTATAACCCCAGGTATTTAGTAGTTCCTGGGTGGTAGTTAACTGTGACTCATTTTCTCAAACAATGTTTAGCTTGGTGCCCAGGATCTCATAAGTGCTAATAAATCCTGTGCTGATTGAAACTGGAATTCAATAGGGGCCTATTAATTACTGTGCTTAAGAGGGGAGGGATACAGATGTAAATAATTTCCCACTGAGGAAGTCCTAGTCTAGTGGGGGATTTAGAATAAGTATACATCACAGAAATAGGTTATGTAAAAGCAGGGCCATGACAGCACAAAGGATACATACTTGGGGTAAACTTCCTGACACTTTGAAGTCAATGTCAGGAATGACTGTCAAGATCTTTCACAGAATCTTCCAGAACATTGGGCTGAATAAACCATGGTTTGACCAGGTCTATCTTTTTTTTTTTTTTTAACTGGAGTATAATTGCTTTGGACTTCCCAGGTGGCACAGTGGTAAAGAATCTGCCTGCCAATGCAGGAGACACAGGAGATGCGGGTTCAGTCCCTGGGTTGGGAAGATCCCCTAGAGGAGGAAATGGCAACTTGCTCCAGTATTCTTGCCTGGAAAATTCCACTGACTGAGGAGCCTGGCAGGCTATAGCAACTCAGACTGAGCAACTGAGCACATAATTGCTTTACAATGTTGCATTAGTTTCTGCTGTAGGACAACGTTAATCAGCTGTAAGTATATATATGTCCCCTGTCTCTTGAGTCTTCCTCCTACTCTCTCTATCTCACTCCTCTGGGTCATTACAGAGCACTGAGCTGAGTTCCCTGTGCTATACAGCAGCTTCCCATGAGCTATCTATTTTATGCACAGTAATGTATATATTGGAGAAGGCGATGGCACCCCACTCCAGTACTCTTGCCTGGAAAATCCCATGGACGGAGGAGCCTGGTGGGCTGCAGTCCATGGGGTCTCGAAGAGTCGGACACGACTGAGCAACTTCACTTTCACTTTTCACTTTCATGCATTGGAGGAGGAAATGGCAACCCTCTCCAGTATTCTTGCCTGGAGAATCCCAGGGACGGGGGAGCCTGGTGGGCTGCCGTCTATGGAGTCACACAGAGTCAGACACGACTGAAGCGACTTAGCAGCAGCAGCAGCAATGTATATATGTCAATGCTACTCTCTCAGTTTATCCCACCCTCTCCTTCCCCTGCTGTGTCCAAAAGTCTGTTCTCTATGTCAGCATCTCTATTCCTGCCCTGCAGATAGGTTCACCTGTAAAATTTTTCTAGATTCCATATATATGTGTTAATATACAATATTTATTTTTCTCTTTCTGACTTACTTCACTCTGTATGACTGACTCTAGGTTCATCTACATCGCTACAGGACCAGGTACATCTTGGTCATGTCTTCAATGCCCAAAGTTTCATTCTTATTCGGAGTCACTCAATATTAACAATGTATTGTGCTATAAGGAAAATATACATAATTGAGAAAGTAGAAACTAAAGACTCTTATTCATTCATATATTTACTATGATTTGACAAACATTAACTCTACTTTTTAAATATCAGACTTGTATATATTCTACGATGCTTAAATTTTTTTTACTCCTTTTCAAAGGGACATATACACAACCAAGTCTGTACCCCCAAAGGATCCACACACTGATCCACAGGAAAGCCAGCAGGAATTTAACTGTGGCCAGTTCATTCGCTCAAGCCAGGTTAATTGAGCAATAATCTACCATGAGATAAAAAATGGTCATCTTTAATTCTGCCAAAGAATTTTGCTTTATGTCTGAGGTCGGGTTTGAGGGGGGAAAGTCTCTGAGCCCGAAATTTGCTTGCAGGGGGTTAATTGGGGAGTACTCTCGACAGCACTGCTTACAGAAGGATTAAGCAGAGTTGACCTGTGATGCTGGCTCAAAAGAGGTCTCAACTGATTTTATGGGAAAGCTCTGGAGCAGGGATGGCCTGTCAGAGTTGGTTTTTTTAAAAAATCATTGATTTATTTATTAGGACTTCCCTGTAGCTCAAACAGTAAAAAATCTGCCTGCAGTGCAGGAGATCAGGGTTCAATCCCTGGGTTGGGAAGATCCTCTGGAGAAGGGAATGGCAATTCACGCCAGTATTCTTGCCTGCAGAATTCCATGGACAGAGAAGCCTGGTGGGCTACAGTTCATGGGGTCACAAAGAGTCGGATACGACTGAGCAACTAACACACACATACACATTTATTTATTAGTGGAGTATACTTGCTTTACAATGTTGTGTTAGTTTCTGCTGTACAGCAAAGTAAATCAACCATACATATACATATATCCCCTCTTCCTTAGATTTCTTTCCCATTTAGGTCACCACAGAGCACTGAGTAGAGTTTGCTGAGCTCTGCAGTAGGTTCTCATTAGCTATCTATTTTATTGCACATAGTATCGGTAGCGTATATATGTCAATCCCAATCTCCCAATCCACCCTACCTCCCTCTCCCCTCCCACCTTGGTGTCCATAAATTTGTTCTCCACATCTGTGTCTCTGTTTCTGCCTTGCAAATAAGTTCATATGTACCATTTTCCTAGATTCTACATGTGTGCATTAATATAAGATATTTGTTTTTCTGAACCTTGTATGACAGTCTCTAGAGCCATCCATGGGAGTTGTCCTAATTGAGATAAAGGGCCAATCATTGGATACTGGCTGCCCCTGGGGAGGGAACCTAATCTTAGATGAAGCCGCTTGCCCTGTGGAGGGCAGTTCCCGCAGACATGGTGAGCTGCCATCAGCCTCAGGCAAAAGTGGGGAACTTGGGAGCTTGAATGGCGCCTCACAGTATCCACTACATCAATGTTGTAAGGCTCTTAGGAAGCCTTTATACTGTCTGTTTCTGCAAAGAAATACAGTAAGCACGGTCAATCTATGCCTTTCCGTCCACTCCTCTTTTATCAAAAACACAACAGAAACCAAATCTCTGAATAGCAGAACTGCAAGGCAGACAACTCGAAATCCATTCTCACTGAATACCTTCATGGAGTTCAGACACTTCCTGCCCACCTGCCTTTCAGTTCTGTTCTTTACTGTCACCCCACAAGACTAGAAGTCAGGACAGAGCCTATCTGGAAAGGTAATGCAATTTTCTCTTTTAATTTGGAAGCCCCGAAGTATGATAATTACCATGCAAAGGATCTGATATTTTATCATATGGATCTTATTTATAGACAGGCTTAACGTAGGAGCATCTTTAAGTCAAGAAAATGACATTCCTCTACCCTAATCCTAACCATGGTATAACATGTCCGTTCCAGTTAAGCCTTTTGCAGGAGTGTCCTACCTTTGGGATTCAGCTGTACAAATACGCAAAGTGATCAAGTAACTTAAAATGGAAAAGCTGTATAAACACAATCTTTATAAGAGTTATGGTCTTTTTCAAGATCCTGGAACTGTAAATATATCATGTATGAGTGTAATTTCCCAGAACTGTAAATATATCATGTATGAGTGATAATTAAAAAAAATTGGCAGTAAAATAGTGTATAATGGCTTGTTGGCTAGATGAACCTATTAGGTTTCAAACCTTTTATTCAACATTAAAATGGACGTGATTGTTCAAAGTTTCTAAAGGTGGTTTGTGCTCAGCCCATTTGCAGTTGGTGGTTCTCATGCTCATGAGGATAAAGAGCTATTGATGAATGAGGAAACCACTAGAAGGAAAATGGGGTGTTTCATTCAAATCAATAGTAAAAACAAAGATTTTTAGGTAGGAGGAACCTGGCATTAAGCATTTTTTTTGTTGGCAACTCTTCATCTTCTTGGCTTTACTCTAAAGGTTATTTGGATGTATGAATTAAAATAAAGGGAAGAGTATGCTATGCTATGCTGTGCTAAGTCCCTTTAGTCGTGTCCGACTCTGTGTAACCCCATAGACGCCAGCCCACCAGGCTCCCCTGTCCCTGGGATTCTCCAGGCAAGAACACTGGAGTGGGTTGCCATTTCCTTCTCCAATGCAGGAAAGTGAAAAGTGAAAGTGAAGTCGCTCAGTCATGTCCGACTCTTAGCGACCCCATGGACTGCAGCCTACCAGGCTCCTCCGTCCATGGGATTTTCCAGGCAAGAGTACTGGAGTAACCGTGCTGATATATTTGGTTGACTTAAGCAAAGACAAAATCGGCTCTATTCTTTTTATGGAAGCATGCATTTTTCATATTAGTTGTCAGTGTAATACATGGTCTATAGAATACTCAAATACGGAGAATAGTTGCCAAGTTTCCATGTGAACTTATGTTATACCTAAGGAAAATCAAAGGTCTACAAAGCACTTTTATTTGAGTTATTCCTCTAAAAATTTAGAAGACTTGTAAAAATGTGAGATGACACCAAAATGTAAATACTAACATTTACCATAAAATGGAACAAAACACACTTTGACTGATTTAGCAGGTCAAAATGGAAAGCATAATAGGATATCTATAATTCACACGCAGTGGCAGAGCTGTCACGGGCAAAAAGTCTTGTGTCTATGCGTGCAGGGTCACTTCGGTCATATCCAACTCTTCTCAACCCCATAGACTGTGGCCTGCCCGGCTTCTCTGTCAGGGAGGGGGTTTCTCCAGGCAAGAACACTGGCGTGTGTTGGCCAATAATGGTGGCCATACCCTCCTAGAGCACTATATTTCCTGCTGCCCTAGCTACCAACCCCCCCTGAATACCTGGTGCTGCCAGAACCCCTGTGACCCAAGCAGCTGCACCACTTCCACACCTGGCCCTCACAGGGGCAAATCCAAGCCCGCCAGGGCAGAGTCTCACAAGCTAAACCCCAGTGGACAACCCACACGTAGAAGTGGAAACAGAGCCACAGTTGAAACCCAAGGCCAGTGTGGCTAAGGAGGAAGCCCCAAAACCTTCCCACCAGCTGTAAAGGTGCAGATTAAATCCACACGATCAACTAGGCAGACTCTGTGTCTATGGAATATATAAAATGCCATTGAGAGCTCCCACAAAAGAAAACGACTAGTTCTGATAGCTGTGGACATTGGAGGCAAGAACACACAGGAGTAGGACCAGATTAGAATTTGAGCTGCCCCCACAGTAGGTCTAGAGATAGGCACAGTGTTGGAGGACATCCTAGGGAGAGATCAAGCCCTGAGCCTTTGGAGTGGGAGCACTGACTCCAAGACCCTAGACTACCAGAGAACTGACCCTAGGGAGTATCAGATAGTGAGAACTCACTCAAAGGAAACCACTTGAATACAACACCCAGCATCATCCAACCACCAGTAGCACCCTGTGCAGGATGCCACGTCTAAACAACAAACAAAACAAAAATACAAACCAAATCATCAGCAGACAGGATTCCCACCTCACACAGCCTCGCCCATCAGAGGAGAAGCAAACAAACAAAAACTCAACACAGATCTCACCCTGTACAAAGCTTACACAAACCACTGGACCAACCTTAGGAGGGCAGAAACCAAAAGGAAGAATGAATTCAACCTTCTTCAAGGAAAGAATTCAACTTTCCTTGAAGCCTGGGAAAAGGAGACCTCAAACACAATAAGTTTAAAAAAAATAATGAAAAGGCAGAGAAATACTACACACGCAGCTTTTCCATTTTACCATTGGCGGGCTGAGAACAAGCGCGTGACTTATTGGCATCAGAGTACAACATGTGTCCTGACTACAGAATCTTCAAATCAATAGATGAAAGTAGTTCAACGTATTTTCTGCCAAATTGGACTCACTGTAAAATAACTTGCTGTTTTTTTAGGCCTATAAGGAAAAGGTGTGCAAGATCTAGCCAAGCTCATATAGAACTCTCTGCTATCTCTCTCTCTTAAAAAAATTTTCTTTTAAATTATTTTTTGGCTGAACTGCACGGCAAGATCTTTGTTCCCCAACCAGGGATCAAACTGCTGCCGCCTGCGTGAAAGTGCAGAGTCCCAACCGCTGGACCACCAGGGAAATCCCGCTACCCTACATGCTCACACACGCACATACATATGTAACATGTAAACATATATACATACGTCTATAATACATGTATTTGTGATATATATTTTATGTACATATAATCTGTAACTTGAGGTCCATCATTTATTTCTACGTTATTATTGCCTCCTTACTCCCACCTCAAATCCTAGTCCCCTGTCCCCTCTTTTAATAACCTTGCTGTTGTTCTTTAGTCGCTAAGTCATGTCCAGCTCTTTTGTGACGCCATGGACTGTAGCCCACCAGGCTCCTCTGCCCATGGGATTTCCCAGGCAAGAATACTGGACTGGGGGACTTTCCTGGTGGGTACAGTGGATAAGAGTCTGCCTGCCAGTGCCGGGGACACGGGTTCAATCCCTGGTCTGGGAAAATTCCGCATGCCTCAGTGCAACCAAGTCCAGCAGCTGCAGCTGCTGAAGTGCGCACGCCTAGATCCTATGCTGTACAACAGGAGAAGCCTGCGCATCTCAACTAGAGTAGCCTCTGCTTACCGCAACTAGAAAAAGTCTCCACAGCAACAAAGACGAGTGCAACCAAAAATCAATAAATAACTGAAAAAAAAAAAGAATACTGGACAGGGTTGCCATTTCCTTCTCCAGGGGATCTTCTCCACCCAGGGGTCGAACCTACATCTCCTGCAGTGGCTGGTGGATTCTTTACCGCTGAGCCACCAGGGAAACCCCCTTAATAATCTCTGGAAGAGCAAACAGCCAGTAACAGTCTGTCACTGCAGATCTTCAAGGGAGCTCTTTCAGTCACGGAATGAAGTCAGGGCAACCTCGCACCACTCATTGCTGTGTGTTTATTTGCAATCTGGACTCGGCGTCACAGTTGCTTTAGCTCAGGTGATGGCGAACAGAAAAGAGGGTGGACTGGAGCCTGAGTTTCCTGGCTCCAACCCTCGGGCACAGAATGGATTACAGACATCCTCCAACCTCCAGCATATCTCCCAGGACCAAGGTCTTCATTCAACAAAGATTTACTCTCCACCTAGTAGATACCAGGCCCTGGAGTTATAACAGAGAGAGGGAAAAAAAAAATAGACCTGAAGCAGTTCAGTGCAAAATACTAGACCATGGGGATAATCGAGGTAGGGATCCATTTTTTTTATGGACAACTGCCTTTCACAGGACCATTTATTAAATAGTTAATTATTCCCCACTGCTGCATATTGCTGCTGTCATACACCAAGATCCTATATTCTCTTGGGTATGTTTCAGGGCTCTCTATGATTAAACATTCTGTTGATCTATTTGTGTATTCCTTCAGTTTTAATTTTTTTAATTTAAAGCAAATTCTAAAAAATAAAAATAACTTACAGCGAAGTCAAAAGAACTGTACAGTGAACAGGGGCATAGCTATCATGGAGATTCTGCATTCACTAATGCTTTGCTATACTTTATCACATATCCATCCAGCTGTCCATTACTCCATCCAACTATCCATTGATCCATCTTCTCTTTGGTGTACTTGCAAATAAATTGCAGGCATCAGTACACTATTTCCTAAATACAACGCTACACTTTTAAAATTATTATAATTTTATATAGTAAGGTTATAGTTTTGCAGTTATCACAACTGAAATGTTCAATTATATGTCTAAGAAAATTTGATATTTAAAGTAATTTCCTATTAAGACTGAAAAATCAAATAGTTGGAACCTTGAAGTCTTGCTGGATCAAGGTAAATAGAGCTTATGCTCCTCCCAAACCCAGGCTCTTGATTCTAGGTCAACTGGAAGGAGAAGAGTTCAGATAACTTTACTCTGACTATCTGAGTCCCTGGGATCTTTACAAGTGAGGTATTTGTAGTTTCAAAGATTCAGTTTCATGTTGCCAAAGGAGGAGGCGTGAACTTATCTCTGAGGGCAGACTATTCTCTTGTTCCTCTGTTCTTAGGAACACATGTGAATGGACATTTTGGTAAAGAAAGATCCTATTTTGTAATAAACAGATACAAGATAATGAGGAACTACACTGTTCTGAGTAGGATTTCCAACATCTGGGCATTACATCCCTGCAAATCTGAGTCCTTCCATTCTTTTCTTTTTTTAAAAAAAATTTTTTGACTGGGCCATGTGGAATGTTAGTTCCCCCACCAGGGAAGGAACCCATGCCCCCTGCATTGGAAGCGTGGTGTCTTAACCACTCAATCACCAGGGAAGTCCCCTTCCATTCTTTTCTATAAAGAAATATGATTGCTTTAAGATCATGTTCAGTTCAGTCGCTCAGTCGTGTCTGACTCTTTGTGACTCCATGGACTGCAGTATGCCAGGCTTCCCTGTCCATCACCAAATCATGGAGCTTGCTCAAACTCATGTCCATCGAGTCAGTGATGCCATCCAACCATCTCATCCTCTGTCGTCCCCTTCTCCTCCTGCCTTCAATCTTTCCCAGCATCACGGTCTTTTCCCATGAGGGCAGGTTTTTACATCAGGTGGCCAAACTATTGGAGTTTCAGTATCAGTCCTTCCACTGAATATTCAGGACTGATTTCCTTTGGGATGGACTGTTTGGATCTCCTTACAGTCCAAGGGACTCTCAAGAGTCTTCTCCAACACCAGGGTTCAAAAGCATCAGTTCTTTGGTGTTCAGCTGTCTTTATAGTCCAACTCTCACATCCATACATGACTACTGGAAAAACCACAGCTTTGACTAGATGGACCTTTGTCGGCAAAGTAATGTCTCTGCTTTTTAATATGCTGTCTAGGTTGGTCATACCTTTTCTTCCAAGGAGCAAGTGTCTTTTAAATTCATGGCTGCAGTCACCATCTGTAGTGATTTTGGAGCCCCCCAAAATAAAGTCTGCCACTGTTTCCATTGTTTCTCCATCTATTTGCCATGGAGTGATGGGACTGGATGCTATGATCTAGTTTTCTGAATGTTATGTTTTAAGCCAGCTTTTTCACTCTCCTCTTTCACTTTCATTGAGAGGCTCTTTAGTTCCTCTTCACTTTCTGCCATAAGGGTGATGTCATCTGTGTATCTGAAGTTATTGATATTTCTCCCAGCAATCTGATTCCAGCTTCTGCTTCATCCAGCCCAGCATTGCACATGATGTACTCTGCATAGAAGTTAAATAAGCAGGGTGACAATATACAGGCTTGACATACTCCTTTCCAGATTTGGAAGCAGTCTGTTGTTTCATGTCTGGTTCTAACTGTTGCTTCTTGACCTGCACACGATTTCTCAGGAGGCAGGTAAGGTGGTCTGATATTCCCATCTCTTGAAGAATTTTCCACAGTTTGTTGTGATCCACACAGTCAAAGGCTTTGGCTTAGTCAATAAAGGAGAAATAGATGTTTTTCTGGAACTCTCTTGCTTTTTCAATGATCCAATGGATGTTTGCAATTTGATCTCTGGTTCCTCTGCCTTTCCTAAATCCAGCTTGAACATCTGGAAGTTCACAGTTCATGTACTGTTGAAGCCTGGTTTGGAGAATTTTGAGCATTACTTTGCTAGCATATGAAATGAGGGCAATTGTGCAGTAGTTTGAACATTCTTTGGCATTGCCTTTCTTTGGGATTGGAATGAAAACCGACCTTTTCCAGTCCTATGGCCACTGCTGAGTTTTCCAAATTTGCTGGTATATTGAGTGCAGCACTTTCACAGTGTCATCTTTTAGGATTTGAAATAGCTTAACTGGAATTCCATCACCTCCACTAGCTTTGTTCGTAGTGATGCTTCCTAAGGCCCACTTGACTTCACATTCCAGAAAGTCTGGCTCTAGGTGAGTGATCAGACCATCGTGGTTATCTGGGTCATGGAGATCTTATTTGTATAGTTCTGTTTATTTTTGCCACCTCTTCTTAATATCTTCTGTTTCTCTTAGGTCCATACCATTTCTGTCCTTTATTATGCCCATCTTTGCATGAAATGTTCCCTTGGTATGTCTAATTTTCTTGGAGAGATCTCTAGTCTTTCCCATTCTATCGTTTTCCTCTATTTCTTTGCATTGATCACTGAGGAAGGCTTTCTTATCTCTCCTTGATATTCTTTAGAATTCTGCATTCAAATGGGTGTATCTTTCCTTTTCTGCTTTGCCTTTAGCTTCTCTTCTTTTCCAAATTAAGAGATCTTGTAAGGCCTAAGATCATGTAATGAGCAAAAGAGCCATGCTGGTAAAATAACCAGCAAAATGAGTTTATTCAAGAATAGCAGAGAATCACAATTTGGGACAAGTAAAGTAATGGAAAGTAATGGTGAACCACAGGCAAGTGGGGAAACACTGGAGAGGGACTTGCCCTTATTGGGGAGGGAGGAAGCTGGGGTGGGCTGGTTGGTTCTTCACTGGCTGCAGGCGGTGAGCAGCCGGGTCAGAAGGCTGGGGTCCGTAAGCTGTGGTGGGTGAGGGCGCCCCCTTCAGGGCTTCCTGACTGCATTGAAAAGAAGGTTGCCTTGGTCCATTTTCAGTTTCTTACTTAAATGTGCTTTTGCTCTTTTCTGTCCTTGAAAATGATTGACTATTCATGCAGATGTGTATGCGTGTCCGTGGGTTCTTGTTTAAACTAGTATGAAAGTACCCGGTACATGATATGTCCTTAATAAAAGTTAATTATTATTAATAGTAAGAATACTGGCCTTCTGCTGGAGGCTCAGACTGTTCCTTTTTTGGTGTAAAGGAAGTGAACATTAAAGGTTGAGGCACTGGGCATAGCTGAGTCACAGATTATTACAGAATACTATTGACTTCTTGTATAGTTATTGTGGTTAATTTTTCAGAGAAATGAATGCTACCTATTGGGAAACTATTGACTAGGACTTTGTGCTTGAGACTTAGGCAGAAAGAGAACTTTGAGATGTAGAGAGGATGGAAAGACAGGAAAAAAAAAAAAAAAAACATACAGAAGAACTGAGGTTTCCCACCCTGCCATCCTCACTTCTCCCTTCGAAACCTCTCCTCAGTAGAGGACTTTAGTCACAACAAGGTACGAATTAATAACAGTTGGAAGTATTAGCCTACCCCAGACATATTTTCACTTTAACTGGGACTCGGTTTTAATTTAAATTCTATTGGGCTGCCTCTAACATGTAACACAAATGAGCAAAACAGCCTAGTCTGAGACCACAGGGTCCAGTGGAAGTTGTATAAAAATTCAAACTCAAGTTTTAAAAAATCACCATGCTAAGCAAGATATGTTACTGGATCAGATTCCGTCTGTTGCCTGCTGGTTTATAACCCATGACTTAAAGAAAATCTGAATGTGGGAAGTGGGGAGAATAAACTCGGATTGACATATACAAACTACTATATATAAAATAGATAACTAATGAGAACCTACTGTATAGCACAGGGAACCCAGTGCTCTGTGGTGACCTATATGGGAAAATAATGTAAAGAAAGAGTGGATCCGTGTATATGTATAGCTGATTCACTTTGCTGTACAACGGAAGCTAACACAACATTATGGATCAACTGTACGCCAATAAAAATTAATTTAAAAAAAAAACAACAAAAAAAGAAAATCTAAATATGAAATTACAGTTATCATCCAGTGAGTGGGACATTGAAAACGGTATGTATGTGGGTCTTTTTTTAGGGGGTCAGGGAGAAGGGGAGGAGGAGTGGAGGGTTTAATAATGTCTCCAGGTCCATAAGTGGTTCCTGGGAGGTCCCTGATTTTTAGTCAGTGGGGAGAGCCCAGGCTTTCTCTCTCTCTCTCTTTTTTTTTTTGGTTGTGCTGGCTCACTGGGGCACAAGGGATTCTTTCTAGCTGTGGTGTGGGGCTCTGGAATGTGAGGGCTCAGAAGTTATGGCTTGGGTTTCTCTAGCTGCAGCATGAAGACTTAGCCGCCCAGGAATTGAACCCAAGTTCTCTGCATCGGAAGGTGGATTCTTAACCACAGGGCCAGCAGGAAAGTCCCTAGCCCTGGTTTCAAACTCCTATTGGATGAAGTTAATTACTTTCTATATGATCTCTAATAAGTCAATTCTCGAGGTTACTCATCTGTCCAGTGAGAATGATTTGTACCTTTTGAGCTATTGAGAGAATTCAACGAAATCACACACAAAATGCCCATGTCATCAGGTAGCAACCAGCACGTTCTGTCAACAGCTGGTTATTGATTTCAACGTGTCAGGAACACCGTAAATAAGAGACACTCTCCCATCTAGTAAGGAAAGCAGGCTTTATAAGAAATGCTTGCATAAATAGGCATCCAGTTGGTGCCATTCTACATTCATCTAAGAAGTCATCCCTTCAGTCTTGTGTGTACAGTTACATGTGAACAGGAATTTCCCTTGAGATGGTTCATTCTTACAGTTGTTGTTCATTCACTCAGGTGTGTCCAGCTCTTGTGACCCCGTGGACCGCAGCATACCAGGCTTCCCTGTCCTTCACTATCTACCAGAGTTTGCTCAAACTCATGTCCATTGTGTAGGTGATGTCATCCAACCATCTCATCTCCTGTCATCCCCTTCTCCTCCTGCCTTCTATCTTTCCCAGCATGAGGGTCTTTTCCAATGAGTCTACTCTTCCCATCAGGTGGACAAAGTATTGGAGCTTCAGCCTCAGCATCAGTCCTTCCAGTGAATAGTCAGGGTTGATTCCCTTTAGGATTGACTGGTTTGATCTCCTTGCAGTCCAAGGGACTCTCAAGAGTCTTCTCTAACACTGAAGTTTGAAAGCATGAATTCTTAGGTGCTCAGCCGTCTTTACGATCCAACTCACACCCATACACAATACTGGAAAAAGCATAACTTGGACTAGATGGCCGTTTGTTGGCAAAGTAATGTCTCTGCTTTTTAATAAGCTGTCTAGGTTTGTCATAGCTTTCTTACAGTGGCATCTATAAATAAAAAAAATTACTTCTGTGGTATTATTAAAGTCTGCTCCAATTTGAGAAATGCCTTTATGTTTTTCCAAATCAAATAAATAAAGACTTTAGTCAAGGTCAATCAACTAAGAAATAATTGTACTTCAGATAAGAAAAATGCCTGGTGCTGGACACCATGGGAGATACAGAGAAGCATGAAACCTATGGCCTTCAGTAATCAGGTATTTTAAAAAATAAACCATTATGAGGACTTCCCTGGAGGTCCAGGGGTTAAGACTCTGAACTTTCAATGCAGGGGACCTGGGTTCAATCCCTGGTCAGGGAACTAAGATCCCACATGCTGCACAGCAAGCCAAATATTAATAATAATAAAATAAGCCATTACAAACTTCTGACTTGGGAATGTTTTGGGGTTTCTTTTCCCTTCATGTGATTGTGAAGTGCATTGTCTAGGTCTGGAGATCGATGAACAATTTGCTGTTCATCTCTGAGATTTACAGTCTATAAACTTTAAAATGGAATAGTGCCTGATAGCTAATCCTGTTATATTTTATACAAAAGCTCATTCTACAATATAAAATATTATAGACAAGGAAGATCATAAGACAGGAAAATCAATGGAAAGAATTCTAACAGGAAAGAAGTCCTGATACCTGACAGCAGCCCATTTGAGACCTCTCTCCAGGCTCCTAGGGCTTTCCTAACTTCTTGGAGTGAATTCTCTGGAAAGCAGTGATGACACCCTCTCTTTCTCAGGGATTGGGAAGTTTAAAAGAGACAATGGATGTGTGCACGTAGAGTATGAGAACTATTTAAATCGCCATCCTCTGTCTCTGGTGCAGTTCGAAGTCACGCATTTCAACTCTCAGCTCTTCGTTCCGATTCCCACATGTTCCTGCCTGGATTCCTGCGACCTGGACTTCCTTGCAGACATCTTCCTTTATGAAGGTGTATTCATGCTAAGTCGCTTCAGTCATGTCTGAGTCTTCACGACACCATGGACTGTAGCCTGCCAGGTTCCTCTGTCTATGGGATTTCCCAGGCAAGAGTACTGGAGTGGATTTCCATTTCCATTTCCATTTCCTCCTCCAGGAGATCTTCCCAATGCAGGGATTGAACCCAGGTCTCCTACACTCCAGGCAGATTCTTTACCGTCTGAGCCACCAGGGAAACCCAATATACACCTATCCCCTCCCTCCCTTTGAACTTCCTTCCCATCCAGGTCACCAGGGAGCACTGAATAGAGTTCCCTGTACTATACAGTAGGTTCTCATTAGTCATCTATTTTATACATAGTATCCGTAGTGTATATGTGTCAATCCCAGTCTCCGATTCATCCCACCCACCCCGCCCTTCCCACCTTGGTGTCCATATGTTTGTTCTCTACGTCTGTGTCTCTATTTCTATTTTATAAAAGGTTATCTATGCCATTTTTCTAGATTTCTCCTTTTTTAATTTTATTAAAAAAATGGTATCATCAATGAAATGATACATCTTCATTTTTAACTGTGTTGTGGTCTTGGAAGCCCTCTGTTAGCTAATCCTACATGTATTAGTTTCCCACGATAATAAAATACCACAGACTGGAGGCTTAAACAACAGAGACTTATTTCTCACAGTTCTGGAGACTCAAAGTTTAAGATCAAGGTGTCAGCGGGTTGGCTTCTTCCAGGGCCCCTCTTCTTGGCTTGCAGACAGCCGCCTTCTCAATGTGTCTTCACATAGCTTTTCCTCTGTGTACACACACTCCCAGGGCCCCGCTGTGTGTCCTTGTTTCCTCTTATAAGAACTCCAGCCAGATTTGATATGGGCCCACTTTCACGGCTGCATTTTAACTTAATTACTCTTTAAAGACCCAAATTTAAAGACCTCCAAATACGGTCACATTGTGATGTCCTGGAGGTTAGGGCTTCATATACGGATTTGAGAGGGACACGACTCCGCCTACTACATTACCTGATGGTCTGATCTTTCACTCCGCATCTTGCGCCAGCCGCACGTGCCTCACCCCTTTTTCCAGCACCCACCTTCAAGTTGCACCGAGGCTGGCACTTTCCCACTATCTTAAAGACCCGTCGAGTTGACCTAGAGGAGAAACAGGTCACTTCTGCCCTATTGCCACCAGCAGTCAGGGTGAGGTGTCACTTAGAGCTGCTAAGAGACGGCTTTATTTATCTCTGAGTGAGGGAGGTACTTCTGAACATAGAATTGCCTTTCTTCCTGTTGGCCAAGCCATAAAAAGCAACCACCTATTCCTTTGAAAGCGCACCACAATGACCTTTTGTGTAGTTTATGTTGCTGTTTCTTTGGGGGTGTCCTAAACTGGATGGTCTTTCTTGATTCAGCTTGTCCTAACTGCATTAACAATAACATGTGTTGTTCCAGAGGCTCTTTTCACAGAGGGAGACTCTTTAAAGCAAGTTGCTCTGCCCTTTAGCTGTGTTTCTAGCCTCCTTGAAGGCATTCTTGCTTTCTGGCAAAACATGATGTTCCAAACCCATCCTGATTTTTCTTGTCCCAAGACATGGAATCAGGTATCTCCAGGATTCTTTTCTTCTAATAGTAGAGAATAATATTAGGTACCAACAGTTACAATAAGAAAATAAATATGCTGCCATTGTTGTGGGGCCAAATTTAATTGTGAAAGAACTAGAAAATGTATGTATTTTTTTGTTATTATTTTGGCTGTGCTGGGTCTTCGTTGCAGCACATGGGGGCTTCTCTAAAGCCAGAGTTCATGCTGATTTTTCCATCTCAATATATGTTACTATAATCTCTTTTTCTTATCAACAGGGAGTTTCATCTTTGCATAGCTAAGAAAGGCCACTCCTTCGCAACAGGGACAATCTCATTCTAACTGCTGAAATTCAATTCACCAAAACCACTCCCGGGGAACATTAGCTCTTCCAGAATCATCTGTTTTGACTTATTACTCTATTTAATTAGTACTATAACTGAAGCATTCTGAACTTTCTAGGGCTATAGATCATTTCCAAAATCATGAGCGCTGTCAGAGTTGCAATACCCAAGCTTAAATGATTTTCACTCTGTTTTCCAGGGACCTTGGGAACACAAGTCATGAAAATTTTAGCTTGCTCGAAGGTTTTGCAGATGACTCTCAATTCTCATTCAAGGGCTTTGTGTCATCATAATTTGGGGTTTCTTAAATCATCCATGGGAAATAGATGGGGAAACAGTGGAAACAGTGTCAGACTTTATTTTTTGGGGCTCCAAAATCACTGCAGATGGTGATTGCAGCCATGAAATTAAAAGACACTTACTCCTTGGAAGGAAAGTTATGACCAACCTAGATAGCATATTCAAAAGCAGAGACATTACTTTGCCAACAAAGGTCCATCTAGTCAAGGCTATGGTTTTTCCAGTGGTCATGTATGGATGTGAGAGTTCGACTGTAAAGAAAGCTGAGCGCCAAACAACTGATACTTTTGAACTGTGGTGCTGGAGAAGACTCTTGCGAGTGCCTTGGACTGCAAGGAGATCCAACCAGTCCATTCTGAAGGAGATCAGCCCTGGGATTTCTTTGGAAGGACTGATGCTGAGGCTGAAACTCCAGTACTTTGGCCACCTCATGCGAAGAGTTGACTCACTGGAAAAGACCCTGATGCTGGGAGGGACTGGGGGCAGGAGGAGAAGGGGACGACAGAGGATGAGAGGCATCACCGACTCAATGCACATGAGTTTGAGTGAACTCCGAGAGTTGGTGATGGACAGGGAGGCCTGGTGTGCTGCGATTCATGGGGTCGCAAAGAGTCGGACACAACTGAACGACTGAACTGAACTGAACTGAAATCATCCAAAGGCTGAGTGCCCTGAATCATTCACATGTCTCTTTCATAACATTATAAACTGAACGCTTCCATTTTCAGAGCAGGCAATTTACTTCTATTGGCATTTCTTGGGTAGTTTCCCAACGTTCAGGCCAAGCGACTTAACTGAGAGCACAGCCACATTCTCAACTGTGAGTTTCCATTTCTGTGAGTTGCCCAGAGAAGAAAGTGCTACTCAGCTTGTCAACACATTTATTAAGTCTTTATGATACTCCTGGCCCAAATAGGTATAGGAAATAGAGGTTTGGAGAGGAGAACCATTTGTTTCTTTCCTCTAGGCCACCTCCAAAACCTAGCCTAGTCTTTCAGAGCCAAGGCTGCAGTGCGGTACTTCTATGAGGACCAGTTCAGCTCATCAGTTGTTCTGTGAGAACAGGGTCAGCCCTCGCGATGACTCTCACTGTTTAAATCTGCAGTGGCCCTGATTGTGTGTTTGTTAAATAGTGGGAAGAAAAAGAAAGGGGAGATGGAAAATGAAAAGCAAAGTCAGGAAGTGAGAGGACCACAGACAGCCAGTCAGGCCCTTCCTTGAGGGATCAGCACCCACATCTGGCCTGGAGAGGACCCCTTAGACCACCCTGAAACAGACTCAGGACCCATGGGAGCTAATTTCCCATCAGGGGAAAGCAGGAGTTCAGGCAGCTGCTTTCACTAGTGCTGCATCTTTCCTACGATCAATACCCCATCAATACCCCATCTGCCTGGGGCGTATTTCCATTCACTCCAAGTCTTCAGGGAACAAGTAGAACTAGTGGGATTCCCAGGTGGCTCAGTGGTTTAAAAAAAAAATTGCCTGGAATGCCAGAGACATGCAGGAGACATGCGTTCAATCCCTGAATCAGGAAAATCCCTTGGAGAAGGAAATGGTAACCCACTCCAGCATTCTTGCCTAGAGAACTCTGTGGACAGAGGAGCCTGGTGGGCTACAGTCCATGGGGTCGCAAAGAGACAGACACAACTGAGCATGCACATGTGCAGAAGAACTGGTATCTCAGACATCAAAGAAATCATGTTTGTTTCAGAAACAAGTTTCAGCATTGAATCCTTTGGTATCTCCAGATAGTGATCTCTTCCTTGCATTTATTCCTTCACTAATTCATTGACTTAGCAAATATTTATCAAGATCTTCTTAACTACAGAGCAGTAGTTAAGAAGCTAAAGGATTAACAAGGACAAAATGTATTTCGTACATAGGTAACGACAGGTATTACAGAGTGTGACAAATCCATGATTTAGGGACAAGTTCTCACAATGACATTCTCTGAATTGGAAGTCCATTCGAACAAAAAAAAATCTGTAAGACTAGCCATCAACAGGAGTTACTCAATCTGGAGGATATGGATGTATCAGTCCCCCCTGACATATCCACCATTACTGTAACTTTATTTTGTGACTTGGGTAAACAGAACACAAGGTTGTGTTGTAATGCTGTAATGACAGAAGCATTATTTTCTGGGGAAAAATAGTTGGAAAAGAAAAGTATTTGCAAATGGTACAAATGAACTTAATTACAAAACAGAAATAGAGTCACAGATGTAGAAAACAATCATATGTTACCAGAGACAGAAGTGGGGGAGGGATAAATTGGGAGATTGGGACTGACATATACATACCACTATATACAAAATAGATAACTAATAAGGACCTACTGTAGGCGCAGGTAACTCTACTCAATACTCTGTAATGACCTGTATGGGAAAAGAATCTGAAAAAGAATAGAAATATGTATGTGTAAAATTGAATTACTTTGCTATACACCTGAAGCTAACATAACATTGTAAATCAACTACACGCCAATAAAAAATGAGACAGGGAGAGAGAGGAATAAAAAACAAAACTGTTTGCCAGCATGTTTCCAGTACTGTCCAAGGAAGAGGAAATCATACACCAATATTCGTTATCTAGATGGAAATAGCTCCAGAGAGAAGGCTAATAACATTTGCACAGTACTTCAGTTTACAAAGTGCCTTTGTGTACATTATCTCTTTCAACATTCACAATTGCCTCCATAAAGTCAGTGCCATTATCAAGTCTGTTTTATTGAGGAGGAAGTGGAGGCTGGGAAACTAAGTGACTTTCTAAGGTCACACTGCTTGGGAAGAACAGAATTACAGGTACTCTGACTTCTCGGCAAGCCTACTCTCCACCACCCCTTAGCTGTCTTAACATGCACCAAAAGCCCCCACCACCCTAAGTTAATGCATCATACACAGCTTCCAGGCAATGCCCCATTTCCTACCTGACTCTAGGCTCACCAAGTCTTTTTTGTTTTTTGGGGCTGCACGGTACGTGGACCTTAGTTCCCCAAACAGGGCTTGAACCCACATCCCCTGCAGTGGAAACGCAGAGTTTTAACCACTGGGCCACCAGGGAAGTCCCTACACCTTTTGATCAGTAACTTGGTCTCTTGGGAGAGGTCAACCTCCAGGAGGTAATCATTGCACTTAGGATGAGCTTCACGGGTGTGCAACCAGTGTAGCTCCCTGGGGCTCTGTGCTAGGAAAAGCCACTTGGTTTAATGCTTTTCTTTCATTGCCTGTTTTTTTCTTTAATATTTTTTGGTTGCACTGGGTCTGAGTTGCAGAATGTGCGATCTTTGTTGCAGCATTCGAACTCTTAGTTGTGGCACACGGGATCTAGTTCCCTGATCAGGGATCAAACCCAGGCTCCCCTGTATTGGAAGCTCAGTCTTAGCCACTGGACCACCAGGGAAGTTCCTGTCACTATATTGAAATTCTTAACAACTTTTGAACAACATACAAATTGTGTTGCTGGTCCTGAGTGCACAAATGATGGTTACCAGCTGGACTGGGTTCCTGGGTCATCAACCAATGCCTTGGGAGTTTAAGAGCACGTATGTGGGATTTCGAAATAAGGACAGGAGAGAAAGTGGAGGACAGTCTTGCTGGGGGAGAAGCTTTGAGAAAGGCAGAGTGGTGGATGAATAAGGCATGTTTTCAGGAGTAATATCTTTTTGCAGGCTTCCTCCCTTTGGTTCTTTTCAAAACATCACTGATGGAAGAGTTCTCACAGTAGGTCTGTACACTTACTCTTCCCATGTCTCCAAAGGAGCCATGATTGCCCTTTGACCAGCATGGCAGAGTGTGGCCCCTGGCATCTTCCTTCTGTTAGCTGTAGATAATTTAGTTACAGATACTTGGAACAATGGATTGTGCTCTACTGACTGGCTTGTCAGGTTGCTTTGCAAAATCTCAAGAGTGATGGGGACTTCCCTGGTGGCCCAGTGGTTAAGAATCTGCCTTCCAATGCAGGGAACACGGGTTTGATCCCTGGTTGCAGAACTGAGATGCTACATGCCTTGGGGCAACTAAGCTCGTGGGCTGCTACTAGTGAGCTCAGGTGCTTTTTAGCCCTATGTATCACAACAGAGATCCCATGTGCCACAACTAAGACCCAATGCAGCCAAATAAATAAATCAAATTAAATAAATATTAAAAAGTGTTTGTTGTTGGAGTGATGATGTGCACCTGTGATCATGAGTCATGATTTTGGTTGTCATGGCCGGTTGTGCAGCAGAATGTACCTATGTGACCCACCCCCTGTAAAGGGACAGGGACATTGCACATAATCCCAAAGAGCTCGACCAGAGAGAACGTGATGCTGTGTGACCTTCGAGGAATGACATCAGAAGCTTGTGCTGAACCTCTCGGGACACACGGATGCACACCTGTTTCCTGCTGCTTTTGCTCAGCATCCTTTGCTATAGCAAATTTTAGTCACAAGTGTGACCTGCCACTGAGTCTTATGAATCCTTCTGGTGAGTCACCAAACAAAACACAGTCTCCTACTAACTTCAAAAATAGTTTGTGTTCATGAAAAGATGCTCAACATGGCTAATTATTAGAGAAATGCAAATCAAAACCAAAATGAGGTATCGCCTCACACGACTCAGAATGGGCATCATTAAACAGTCTACAAATAATAAATGCTGGAGAGGATGTGGAGAAAAGGGAACCCTCCTACACTGTTGGTGGGAATGTGTGGTGGTGCACCAATGGGATAAGCAGTGTGGAGGTTTCTCAAGAAACTAAGAATAGAGCTACCATATGATCTAGCAATCCCACTCCTGGGCACATATATGAACAAAACTTTAATTCAAAAAGATACATGCACTCTTATGTTCATAGCAGCACTATTTACAATATCCAAGACATGGAAACAACCTAAATGTCCAATGACAGATGAATGGATGAAGGAGGAGTGGTACATATATACAATGGAATATTACTCAGCCATTAAAACCGATAAAACAATGCCATTTGCAGCAACATGGATGGACCTAGAGATTATCATACTAAGCAATGTAAATCTGAAAAAGAAAAATACCATATGATATCACGTATATGTGGAATCTGAGCAGTGACACAAACGAACACGCCTATGAGTTACAGACATAGAGAACAGATTCATGGTTGCTAAGAGGAGGGCAAGTGGGAGAGGGATGGAATGGAAGTTTGGGTTAGCAGATGCTAACTAGTATATGCATATACTGGTTATACATATGGATAAACAACAAGGTCTTACTGTATAGCACAGGGAACTATATTCAGTATCTTGTGATAGTTCATCAAGGAAAATAATATGAAAAAGAATATATATGTGTGTGTGTATATACATATATATATAGGCTTAACTGAGTTACTTTGCTATGCAGAAGAAAGTAACAAAACATTGTAAATCAACAATACTTCAATGACATTTAAAAAATAGTTTGTGAGCTATCTTCTGCCTTTTCAGTGATTTAGAGTCATGTGCTTTACGGCAATAAAGATTTTGCAGTATCTTTGCATCTGGATCATATAGGGTTCTTTTTTTTTTTTTTTTTTCTAAGTCTTTTAAAAGAACCCTGTGTGATCCAGATGCCATTAGACCATTTGGAGAGTATCTTTCATTTTGAAGACATGTGCACTTGCTAAAATAGACTTGGAACGGCTCTCAGAGCACATGCCTTTTTGTCCTCTTGGATTGATTACCGCCATTCTTTCTTCTCCAGCATTCCAGAAGTACTGGCTCATAGATTACAAGTGTTTCAAAATTCTGTCACATGCATCCCTGCCAACCACAGCTCAATTTGTCTATCTTTGTGAAAACTTGACCTCTAATGAGGTCTTAGGTTTATTTTGTAATCCCTTTAGTTTAAAATAACAAGAGTTAAATTTCCCTTATATAGTGTTTGATGATATACTTGGCTCTTACAGTATTGGTTATTATTGTTCAGTTGCTTGATCATGTCTGATTCTTTGCCACCCCATGGACTGCAGCATGCCAGGCTTCCCTGTCCTTCACCACCTTAAAATATTGGTCAAGACTTATACAATTAAAAAACGTAAAGGTATATTTCAGTTCAGTTCAGTCACTCAGTCATGACTGACTCCTTGTGAACCCATGGACTGCAGCACATCAGGCTTCCCTGTCCTTCACCAAAGTATATTTAGAAAATGTCTAATGTCTAAGTCTTCATAGTTAATTTCTTTCGCTCCATCTCTCCTGGCCATCAGGGAAGCTCTTATTGATCTACTTTATGATTTTAAAGCCTTTAATTAAAACCTCTTATTGAGTGTTGAAATATAGCTATATGTATTGGGTTGGCTAGAAAATTCATTTGGATTTTTCCATAAATCTTACAGAAAAACCAAATGAACTTTCTGGTTAACCCCATATATATCCCTTGCTTTGCAGAATATGTGTATTATCATCAGTTGACTATTAAAAGCAAGTTTCTATAAACTAATCTTTATACTTTTATTATCACAGTTGAGGTCTGTATAGAATGCTCACTCATTGACTTAATCTGTCTCCCATCCTAGGAGTTAGGTGTTAAGAGAGGTGTATGAAATTGCCACCATCCTGAGTTAATTTAGGGCTTCCCTGGTGGCTCAGAGGTTAAAGCGTCTGCCTGCTATGCGGGAGACCTGGGTTCGAGCCCTGTGTTAGGAAGATCCCCTGGAGAAGGAAATGGCAACCTACTCCAGTATTCTTGCCTGGAGAATCCCATGGAGGGAGGAGCTTGGTAGGCTACAGTCCATGGGGTTGCAAAGAGTCGGACACGACTGAGCTACTTCACTTCACTTCACTTGTGTTAATTTGCTGGAGATGCTGAAGTTCATTTTCCTATCTCAAAATTCAGAAATCTTCAAAGGGTCTCCATTTCCAAGCAAATAAAGTTTAAACTCCCCTGCTATGAGTTTTAATATCTCCCATGATCAGGCCCCAACCTGCATCCTTGGCCTCATTCCCACTATTTCCCGACATGGGCACTTAGCTCCTTGCTGTGCTTAGGACAATGCTGAGTACATAGTAAGGGTTCAATAAATGCATACTTTTTGATGGATTTTTAAAGATTAAAAACAAGATATTCTCATAGGCTATCCATGAGCTAAAACTCTGAGGCTGTTTTAAAAACTATTCATAAGACAACTGGGAAAAGTTGAACTTTGACTAAATATTTGATATTGAGATTATTGTTACTATTTTTTTTCTTTTTTAAAAAAATTGAGGTAGAGTTGATACATAATATGTTTCAGGTGTACAACATGTTGTTGTTTAGTTGCTAAGTCATGTCCGATTCTTTGTTACCCCATGCATAGTGATTCACAATTTTTAAAGGTTATATTCCATTTCAGGTTTGGTTTAGTCGCTAAGTTGTGTCTGACTCTTTGCGACCCTATGGACAGTAGCCTGCCAGGCTCCTCTGTCGATGGGATTCTCCAGGCAGGAATACTGGAGTAGTTGCCAGTAGTTTCTGTCTCCAGATATTCTATTTATAGTTAGTATTAAATATTAGCTGTATTCCCTGTATATCCTGTAGCTTTACACACAGTATAAAAACATATAATCTCTACTGTTACTACTTTCAGGTGTGACTGTGGTAATGTGTTTACATTTTAAAAATCATTGTAGGGACTTCTCTGGCAGTCCAGTGGCTAAGACTCAGCGCTCCCGATGCAGGGGGCCAGGTCGATCCCTGGTCTGGGAACTGGCTCCCACATGCTGTAACCAAGACCCAGCACAGTCAAATAAATAAATATTTTTTTAAAAAATCATTGTATTTTGGACTGAATTGTGTCTCCTCCTCCCCGCCAAAAACCCCTGTTTTGAAGCCCTAACTCCACAAGAATGTACTGGGTTAGCGATATGTTCCTTGGGTTTTTCCATACGATGTTATGGAAAAACTCAAACATTTTGGCCAACCCAATATTCAGAGATAGAGACTTTAAGGAGGTAATTAAGATCAGATGGGGTCATAAGGGTGGGGTCCCATTAGAAGGACTAGTGTCCTTATAAGAAGAGGAGTAGATGCCAGAAATGAGGAAGAACAGCAGGAAGGTCAAGTGAGGACACAGTGAGAAGGGAGGTCATCTGCAAGCCATGGAGAGAGGCCCCACCAGGAACAAACCTGTCAGCACCTTGACCTTAGATTTCCAGCCTCTAAGACTGTGAGAAAATGAGTTTCTTCTGTTTGGGCTGCCAAGTCTGTGGTATTCTGTTATGGCAGCCTGAGCAGACTACTACACCTGTTTTAAAGACTACTACTATCAATAACCTCAGATATGCAGATGACACCACCCTTATGGCAGAAAGTGAAGAGGAACTAAAGAGCCTCTTGATGAGAGTGAAAGAGGAGAGTGAAAAAGTCGGCTTAACGCTCAACATTCAGAAAATGAACATCATGGCATCTGGTCCCATCACTTCATAGGAAATAGATCGGGAAACAGTGTCAGACTTTATTTTTTGGGGCTCCAAAATCACTGCAGATGGTGATTGCAGCCATGAAATTAAAAGACGCTTACTCCTTGGAAGAAAAGTTATGACCAACCTAGATAGCATATTGAAAAGCAGAGACATTACTTTGCCAACAAAGGTCCGTCTAGTCAAGGCTATGGTTTTTCCAGTGGTCATGTATGGATGCGAGAATTGGACTGTGAAGAAAGCTGAGCGCCGAAGAATTGATGCTTTTGAACTGTGATGTTGGTGAAGACTCTTGAGAGTCCCTTGGACTGCAAGGAGATCCAGCCAGTCCATTCTGAAGGAGATCAGCCCTGGGATTTCTTTGGAAGGAATGATGCTAAAGCTGAAACTCCAGTATTTTGGCCACCTCATGTGAAGAGTTGACTCATTGGAAAAGACTCTGATGCTGGGAGGGATTTGGGGGCAGGAGAAGGGAATGACAGAGGATGAGATGGCTGGATGGCATCACCAACTTGATGGACGTGAGTCTGAGTGAACTCCAGGAGATGGTGATGGATAGGGAGGCCTGGCGTGCTGTGATTCACGGGGTCATGGGGAGTCGGACACGACTGAGCGACTGAACTGAACTGAACTACTACTCTACTCTTTCTACTTCTGTTTATCTTTCAAAATTTCCATGTTTCCTCTGTAGGGGGCACATGGAGCAGCCAAAAAAAGAGAGAATTCCAGAAATACAGTGTGAAGTACTCTTGAGCTCTGCTCGGTAAGCGGCTACACATGCGTACTCAGTCGCTCAGTTGTGTCCGACTCTTTTCGACCCCATGGACTGTGGCCCACCAGGCTCCTCCGGAAGTCCATGGAAGTTTCCAGGCAAGAATACTGGGGTGGGTAGCCATTTCCTCCCTCAGGGAATCTTCCCACCCCAGGGATCGAATCTACCTCTCCTGCTTGGCAGGAGGATTTTTTAGATTCTTTACTACTGTGCCACCTAAGAAGCCCATCTTGGTAAGCAAAAGTTTCTGCAAAACTTCTTCTCTATGTAAATAAGTTATAACCATTCAGAAAACAAGACTGCTTGTTAATGGGGAAAGAGAATGCAAAGTCCACCTATAATAATAATGATGTCACAGCTCATATTCTGAAGAGAAATCTGGATTGCTTCTTGCCCAAACAGAAAATAAAATAAAGAATACAAATTCAGTAAACATGCTTTACACATAGAACTTTATATTCAAACTCTCTTTCAAGTCCTGCTTTCAGGTTTCATTTTTAAAAAATTAGAACCTTGTTTGCCTTTTTGCAACACATTCTTTTCTATTTAAACCTAATGTTTTGACTCTTAGAGTCAATACCATGGACGATGAAAGAGAGTCTACGCCCAAAAGTTTTTATCAGGTGGATCAGGAAACTGCTCCTTTTTGTTCTTTTCTAAATGGTGGAGGACTGTAATTCAACCAAAGTAACAAAAAAACCCCAACTCCACAGAATTAAAACATAAATGTCCCTTTGCTGCAGTTTTGTTTATACGGTGCTTACTTTCTCTCTGCGAAGCACCGTGATATTGAAAGTGTGGTTCTAGGGATAAAACACAATTTAACTGTAATTGTTAGAGACCAAGACAAACCAGGGGCTTCCTTGGTGGCTCAGTGGTAAAGAATCCGCCTGCCAAGAGGGAGACGTGGGTTTGATCCCTGGGTTGGGAAGACCCCCTGGAGAAGGAAATGGCTACCCACTCCAGTATTCTTGCCCGGGAAACCCCATGGACAGAGGAGCCTGGTGCGCTACAGTCCATGGGGTTGTAAAAGAGTTAGTCACAACTCAATGACTAAAAAAACCCGACAGATCCTAAAATAACTTTATCATGTTGCTTTAGCTAGTTTGAGTTGGGGATCTCATATTCCTAACCAATCCAGTACCATCGTTTTCTCTCAGTAATCAACAATGAAATCCTAATCCTGATGTTTTTTTATTTCTTTTTTTCTCTTTAATCACATTTCAGGCATGTTTAGCTGGCTAGAGGATCACAATGATCACTCAAGACCTTGGACCCTGGACTGCAGAGTGACAAGTAGCCCCAGTACAGGAAGGGTGGGCAGTGCACAGAGAGCTCTCAGCTTAGGGGTCACACAGAGCCAGGAATGCTTTCTGAAAACTATGCTTTGGTAGGGCTCCATAATTTGAGACATTTCCTGGGACTCTAACAAAAAGTACTTAGTTGCATTAAGAATTATCTTGTCTTTTTGGGAATTTTCTGGTGGTCCAGTGATGAGGACTTCTCGATTTCATTGCCAAGGGCTCAAGTTCTATCCCTGACCCAGGAACTAAGATTCCAAAAGTGGTGTGGCGTGCCCCACCCCAAATTGATTATACATAAAATAAATAATCAACAAGGACCTCTTGTATAACACAGGGAATTCTACTCAATACTCTGTAATAACCTCTATGGGAAAAGAATCTGAAAAAGGATACATGTATGTGTATAACTGAATCACTTTGCTGTACATCTGAAACTAACACAACATTGTACATCAGGACCATGTACATTAACCATGTACAATAACCCCAACATTATACATCAGCTGTACTTCAACATAAAATTTTTAAAAATGTAATGGAAAGAATAAAGTCAACCGATTAGAAACCTTAAAGAAGCAGAGAAAAAAAAATCTGTTCCATTAAAAAAAAATTATCTTGTATTCTAAACTACCTTATACTTCCTCTCTTGCCCCTACTTGCTCCTCCCCATCCCCCAGGGATTCTCAACAAAGGCTGAATCTCAAGGATCCTTGAGACAAAGCCCTATTCACCAATGTAGTGGGAAAGGCAGCAATCTGGGCCTTTGCATAAGTAAAGAAAGTAATTGTTTGTGTGAATGTTTAACCTTTCAAATCTGTTTGTGTGGCCATGCAGACACAATCTCCCCTTAGTTCCCAGACTTGAAGAATTGAAGAACATGTTTTTGTATCTTATCTCTGCTATTGTACATCTCACCATGAGTTATTTTCTATTTGATCTCATTAACATATAGCCATGAATTAAAAAAAAATTCTTCAGTGTACATAGTATTTTTGTCTTGTTTATTCTCAAAGGTTTAATTATCTGTCAAGGCCATACTTTTTTTTTTTTAATGTGGATCTTTATTGATTTGTTACAATATTGTTTCTGGTTTTATGCTTTGGTTTTTGGCATGTGGGATCATAGCTCCGACCAGGGGAGGAACTGCACCCCCTGAACAGGAAGCTGAAATGCTAACCCCTGGACCGCCAGGGAAGTCCTCAAGGCCACACTCTTGTTTTTATTTTTCAGCTCCGGTGGCATTTCCTAAGAACTTAACTGTTCCTTGGCTTTTATTTCTTGCCTTCTTCTCAACCTCAGCAACATGCTTTTGAGAACAGGCTTTATCAAGAATGCAACTCACAATGCCAAGATATAACTCCCAAAAAGTACTATATAAAACCACCATAGGTTTAATCCAACTTTTCCCTCAAGGCTGACAGTCAAAAAAGTATCCTTACTTGGACCTGACCGAATATTACCCACTACTTTCTCTGAGAGGCAATTAATGAAATGAAAGGAACTTGCAGCTTCAAAGAACACAGAAGAGCTTGGATGAGATCCTGATGACCCAGCTCTGTCTGATTCAGGTCCAAGCACCGGATCTCAGATTCTTGTGTTACTCGTGAGTTTGTGATCCCTATATACACTCCTCTGTCTCTTCTGTCTAGAACATATCCAGATTGTCATGTGTAGGTCATAGTACCACTGCAGAGCCAGAACTAGCCTGTCCATAACCAGTATTATGTACAATAACGAGCTTTGTCAAGGGCATTTCAGGAGCACTCACATTTGTGGCCTGTGTACCAGACTGCTTTTGCCTAAATGAACTATTATTGCTAAATAAACTCTCCTAGGATGCTCAGTATGTTGGCCTGGTTTTCCACAGTTATCTTCCAGCCTTTAGTCTTACATCGTGAATCTGTGAGGGAACTGTTGACCGAAACTGCCCGCCTTGGCCAGGCATGATGATAATCGTTTGCAAGAGTTGTCTCACATCAGGAAGTCCTGATAAAGAACGTGGTGTTGCCACTGAAAACTAACTAGGAGAATTTGGGAGGGGGAAAAAGGACAAGGGAGGAGACGATGTGTCCTGCCCTAACCTCCCAGAAACCCTCCCAATGGAATCCATCTTGGCTGAGAGACAGAGGGAGGACCCCGAGTCACCAGATATGGGCCAAGCAAGCTGACTGGCCAAGAGACAGCCGGGAAATTAACCCCGTGACCATAAACCCTGAGACTTCAAGCCATGTGGCACAGCAGTCCTCCTGGGTTCTCTTACTCTGTTGCTCTCTGCCCCAGACGCCCCTTCCCAATAAAGTCTTTTGCTTTGTCAGGATGTGTGTCTCCTTGTAAAATTCATCTCCGAGTATTAGACAAGAGCCCACTCTCGGGTCCAAGAAGGAGTCCCTCTTCCTGCAATGAATCTTCATTGAGATTTTTTTTTTATTCCCCTTTCCTTCTTGAAGTCAAACACTAGCTTTTTTTTTTTGGTGACTGGTGAGTGGCTTTCAATCATTCGTTTCTTCTGCTCATCGCTTTGTCCATGTGGGATTGTCTCCCCAGCTATAGTCTAAGTTGCCTATGGGAAGGAACCCTGTGTGTATTGTTTGGTGTCTCCATCACATCCTGCATGGGTACCCCTGATGACCAGTTAAAGGGAGATATTTTTCCAGTGGAAGAAAACAGGGGATATACAAAGAAATAAAGAAAACTTTTCTAATAGTTAAAGTACAGAGACAGCTTGAAAGGGAAATTAAAGGGTGGTGGTGGTAGTTTAGTCTCTAAGTCATCTCTGACTCTTGCCATCTCATGGACTGTAGCCCACCAGGCTCCTCTGTCCATGGGATTTCCCAGGCAAGAATACTACAGTGGGTTGCCAAATACACCTTTATTCCTTGGCCCACTAGAACCCTTCCTCATCTGAGAATTAATCTAGTAAGTCCTATGTTATAATAAATAAGATGTCCAAGATGCCTATATTTTATAGTCCGTTGTCTAAGGCATTTAATGTTTAATCCTACTTTAATTTCTATGTGACTGTTGATTGTAAAGGTCCGCTTTCACTACTCACTATAGCAGGAAACTCGGTTTTGTCCTTGGATAAGAACTGAATCATTCTCAAAAAAAAAAAAGAGTGTGTTGGGGGTGGGCAGAATTCCCTGGTGGCCCAGTGGTTAGGACTACATGCATTCATTGGAATCGTTCTTATTCAATACATGTTCGTTTCAACACACATATCTTGGTAGCATAGTGTAAGGGTATATATTGGGTAGTCTCTCAATATATCTCATTCCTATAATATGATGAATAAAAACAATGCGGATATAGAAGGTACTTCCTACTCACATAAAAGGGAAGCATTAAGAACATAATATTTAATAAATTCAAGTTGATATTCTTTTTTGAAGTAGGGATTTCTCATAACTGTAGTTATATATATAAAACATAAAACTAGAGCTAATACAAAAGCTCTTTACCTATGTATAGTGTTGCTGATAGTTCCAAATATTCACATGTTAAAAATGCAAAGTGTCAACAAACATGCCATGTCCTTTCTAAAGTCACTACAGTAACTCGGGGACCATTGAAATTGATCTGTTACATGTAACATCAAAGGCAGGGAAGAGAAACCTACTCAATATTCTGTAACAACCTGCATAGGAACAGAATCTGAAAAAGGATGGATTTATGTATATGTATGACTGATTTACTCTGCTGTACATGTGAAACTAATGCAACATTGTAAATCAACTATATTCTGATAAAAAGGTTTTAAAAAGGCAATTAAGAGCATCGACTCATTTCTCACAAAAGTGCATTGACACAGAGGACTGACTTTCTCTTCATGTCAATTTTAAAGCCCCTGTCTAGAATCCAGCTCCGTGCTCTGGATGAGAGTCAGTTTTTGTCACTGATATGGGTGAAAGGCTCATCACTATTTACCCAGGATGTTTGACAAGTGAACCACATCCAAGAAAGTGCTGGCAGAAATCAAAGATTGTTTGAAACACCCTGGAAGAAAGCTAAAGACATGGATGTAATCTTTAACCTGAGAAAACTTCCTCTTCATCAAACATAACAAGTTCTTAAATTATTATTTTTCAATATAGTCAGAGAAAGATCTTTTCACCTATTTAAGTTCACTCAACTTTCCATTTTTTAAAATTTATTTATTTTTGGCTGCGCTGGGTCTTTGCTGCTGTGTAGGTTTTTCCCCTGGTTTCGGAGTGCAGGCTCTCGTTGCAGCGGCTTCTCTTGTTGCAGAGCACAGGCTCTAGGTGCGCGACTGCAGTAGTTGTGGATTGGGCTCAGTGGCTGCAGCTGCTGGGCCCTAGAGCACAGGCTCAGTAGTTCTGGCGCATGGGCTTAGTTGCTCCGCGCCATGTGGGATCTTCCTGGACCAGGGATCAAAACTATGTCTCCTGCATTGGCAGGTGGGTTTTTTACCACTTGAGCAACCAGGGAAACCCTGGCTTATATTACTAACCTTATTTTACAAATGAGGATGTTTGAGATGCAGAGAATGGAAGTCAGCTAAGGTCACCATGGCCAAGCCGAGGTTCCACCCAGCAGAGCTCACACAAGAGAGTCTCTCCAGGCGGCCATCGGTTCCTGGAAAACTTCAGGGCTCTCACCAGGTGCTCTGAGCTCCAAAGCCAACGGGGTGGAAAGGACTGCTTGTGTCCCGTGTTCCTCATTTCTGTGTTCCGCCTCTCCTCTCCTCTCACCTCCCTGAGAGGCGCCACAGTTCCAATTTGCTGTCAGTTACTTAGAGGGGATGGCTGAGCCCACAGTTTCTTCCTGTTTATCTTGCTTACCTCATCCTATTGCTCAACTCTCATTCCCCAAATTCCCAGGAAGAACCCAAGAAGGAAAGAGAGCTGCAGCTAAGCTCTTGCCAAGTTCCAAGGCAACCTGTCCACCAGGGGAGGCAGGCCCCGCCCGGAATCATCTGTTTCCTGCCCTACCTAATGGCTCAGGGTGAATCATCACTTTCTCAGCCCCACTGAGGCGTGACTCCTTCCATCTCTTCCCAAATGCTCAGGCCGGCCTGATGAGGCTGGAGAACCAGCTGTTTCTCCTTTGCATCTCATGAATTTAAAATGACTGCATTAGGGCCCAAAGGCCCAAAGAGCACACAAGCCTGAAATGTACTACGCTGGCCTTTGGCAGACACCAGAGGACCAACCCCTGCGAGCTCTAAAGCCCTGGGGCTTTCCAGGGCCTGGCCTCTAGGATGGTTAAAGAGGTACCTGTGTCAGCATCAGCCTTGTTTGCTGATTCAGTGTTAAGTTCTGCGGAACCAATAGGACACACCACTCGGGACCCCAGGCTCCTTCCTGTACTCTGCTTTGCTTGCTCTCAGTAGGAAATGCTAAGTTCTAGAAGGATGGAGGTTGTGTCTCTGTGCCCCATGGGTGTCCAGCAGAGGACCCTGCATGCAGTGGGTGCTCAAGAGATGCTTATTAAGAGAAGGAATGCAAATGAATTGGGGTTTCCAATGATTGCTATTTCTACTCAATAGCGAACAAGAGCAGCACCACACCCTGCAACAAATCCTTCGGTAGTGAAATTAAAATACCGTATAAAGTTCCGGATAACAAAGCACGTGCAGGCTTCCCTGGTGGCCCAGGGGTTAAGAATCTGCCTGCCAACGCAGGGGACACGGGTTCGACTCTTGATCTGGGAGGATCCCATAGGCTCTGCAACAGGAGAAGGCACTGCAACGAGAAGGCCTGAGTGTTGTCACTAGAGAAAGCCCACTCACAGTAACAAAGACCCAGTACAACCAATAATAAACAAAATTATTTTAAAAAACGCACGTACCAGTCTGATCTGATAACTAGAAGGCGAATGTTGAGTGAAGTTATGGTGTGACTACCATCAAACCTGGCAGAATAAAATTCGGTCTTTTTTGTTTGTACTTTGAAGCTCTACAGTCCAGGAGGAACAGAAATCTAAGAGGAAAAAGCATATCATAAGCAGTCATTGAGGACAGCTGATTTAGGTCCATCTGAGCTGACCTGAGACAAGAACATTGGAATTGCTTTTTTTTAACCAAAAAAAGGGACAGTACAAATGAACTTATCTACAAAACAGAAATCAAGCCACAAATGTAGAAAACAAACTTGTGGTTTAAATTGGGAGGTTGGAATTCACATACACACACTACTACAGGGCTTCTCTGGTGGCTCAGCGGTGAAGAATCCTCCTGCACTGCAGGAGACTTGAATTCAATCTCTGGATAGGGAAGAAGACCCTGGAGAAGGAAATGGCAACCGCTCCAGTATTCTTGCCTGGGAAATCCCATGGACAGAGGAGCTTGGCGGGCTACAGTCCACAGGGTCGCAGAGTTGGATGTGACTGAGCAGGTACACATGCATTACTATATATAAAATAGATAACTAATAAGGACCTACTGTATAGCACAGGGAACTCTACTCAATATTCTGTGAAGACTTATATGGGAAAAGAGTCTAAAATAAGAGTGGGCATATGTATATACATGGCTGATTCACTTTGTTGTACACCTGCAACTAACACAACATTATAAATCAACTGTAGTCCAGTAAAAAAAAAAAAAAAAAAGAAAAGAACATTGCATTTGCTCTGTGGCTGCAGACTGTTTCTGAGGGCAGATGCAAAGTAAAGGGGCAGGGCCTCCGGAGTCCGTGTGGACTGTGCCTTTTTCAGTCTGGAAAGGAAGAAGGGTGGGAAGTTGGGTGGGGTAAACAAAGGAGACTAAGATGCCACCTTTGAGGGCACATGCCAGGGCTGGGCCTCATGGCGTCCGTCTCTGCCTGAACACGTTCTCCAGCACCAGTGAGTGGATCCTAAGGAGAGCACTTACCTGAAATTTTTGCCAACAACTTCACCCTCACTGGAAACTGAGAGGAAATATTTTAGGGAGGAGACGATTACATCATGCTGGCTTCCGCCCTCCTTCTGACTCTGAGGGCTGCGCCCTGTATTGTCACCCTGAATTCTGCAAACACCCACATTTTGATTTCCCTTCAAACGGGTGAGATGGAATAAATGGATTCCTTTATGTGCAGAGAGGAGTCTGATCCTTAAAGGACCTCATTGAAGGGGCAGTGTTTTTGAAAGTCATTGCGTTTAATGGGTTTTTATGTACAGGCAGACTTTCCAAAATCCCTCCTAGAGAAGGCCATTTGCAGCACTGTCTTTTTTGGGGGCTGGGGCCACGACGGGGCATGCAGGATCTTAGTTCCCTGTTGTTGTTCAGTCACTAAGTTGTGTGCGACTCTTTACGATCTCATGGACTGCAGCATGCCTGACCAGGGATCAAACCCACGCTCCCTGCACTGGAAGTGCAGAGTCTTAGCCACTGGGCAACCAGGGAATTCCTGTACCACTGTTTTGAATGTTGGTGCCATTGGCACAGGCTCCAAAGAAGTGACTGAGAATGAGGGTGACAGAGACCACAGGGGACTTTCCATTGCAGAGAGGAGGCGGGTCTTTGCATGATGGCTTAGAGATGACTTGGACCTTTTATTTCATCTTATTTATTAAAACTACTAAGAGTAACTTCACTAATTAGTGGAGAAATACAAATAAAACTACAATGAGGTGCTCACATTGGTCAGAATGGCCATCGTCAAAATTCCACAGATAACACATGCTAGAGAGGGCATGAGGAACAATGAATCCTCCCACAGTGTTGGTAGGAATGGGAGCTGGTGTAGGCACTGTGGAGAACAGCATGCATGCACGCTCACTCACTCAGTCATGGCTGGCTCTTTGCTACCCTATGGACTATAGCCTGCCAGGTTCCTCTGTCCATGAAATTTTCCAGGCAAGAATACTGGAGTGGGTTGCCATTTCCTTCCAGGGATTTCCTCCATGGGATCTTCCCAACCCAGAGATCAAACCCCCATCTCCTGCATTGCAGGAAGATTCTTTACCACCGAGCCATGAGAGAAGCCCTGGAGAACAGCATGGGACTTTCCTTTAAAAAGCTAAAAATAGAGCTCCGATATGACCCTTTGGAAGGAATGATGCTAAAGCTGAAACTCCAATACTTTGGCCACCTCATGCAAAGAGTTCTCATTGGAAAAGACTCTGATGCTGGGAGGGATTGGGGGCAGGAGGAGAAGGGGACGGCAGAGGATGAGATGGCTGGAAGGCATTACCAACTCGATGGACAAGAGTTTGGGTGAAAACTCTGGGAGTTGGTGATGGACAGGGAGGCCTAGCGTGCTGCAATTCATGGGGTCGCAAAGAGTCGGACACGACTGAGCGACTGAACTGAGCTGATATGACCCTGCAATCCCAGTACTTGGCATATATCTGGAAAAGACAAAAACCCTAATACAAAAAGATACACGCACTCCAATGTTCATAGCAATACTATTTACAAAGCCAAGACATGAGAGTATCCATCAACAGAGGAATGAGAGGAAACGAATAAAGATGCGGTACAAATATACAGTGGAATATTCCTCAGCCATAAAAAAAAGGATGAAATAATCCCATTTGAGCAACAAGGATGGACCTAGAGGTTATCACACTAAGTGAAGTAAGGTTCAGTTCAGTTCAGTCCAGTCACTCAGTCAAGTCCGACTTTTTGTGACCCCATGGACTGGAGCATGCCAGGCCTCCTGGTCTATTGCCAACTCTTGGAGTTTACTCAAACTATGTCCATCGCTTTGGTGAGGCAATCCAACCACCTAATCCTCTGTCGCCCTCTTCTCCTCCTGCCTTCAATCTTTCCCAGCATCAGGATCTTTTCAAATGAGTCAGTTCTTCACATCAGGTGGCCAAAGTATTGCAGTTTCAGCTTCAGCATCAGTCCTTCTGATGAATATTCAGGATTGACCTCCTTTAGGATGGACTGGTTGGATTCCTTGCAGTCCAAGGGACTCTCAAGAGTCTTCTCCAATACCACAGATCAAAAGCTTCAATTCTTCGACACTCAGCTTTCTAAATAGTCCAAATCTCACATCAATACATGACTACTGGAAAAACCATAGCTTTGACTAGATGGACCTTTGTTGGTAAAGTAATGTCTCTGCTTTTTAATATGCTGTCTAGGTTGGTCATGACTATTCTTCCAAGAAGCAAGTGTCTTTTAATTTCATGGCTGCAGTCACCATCTGCAGTGATTTTGGAGCCCCAAAAAATAAAGTCTGACACTGTTTTCACTGTTTCCCCATCTATTTGCCATGAAATGATGGGACGAGGTGCCATGATCTCAATTTTCTGAATGTTGAGTTTTAAGCCAACTTTTCACTCTCCCCTTTCACTTTCATCATGAGGCTCTTTAGTTCTTCTTCACTTTCTGCCATAAGGGTGGTATCATCTGTGTATCTGAGGTTAATGATATTTCTCCCAGCAATCTTGATTCCAGCTTGTGCTTCCTCCAGCCCAGCACTTCTCATGATGTACTCTGCATAGAAGTTAAATAAGCAGGGTGATAATTTCCAGTCTTGACATACTCCTTTTCCTATTTGGAACCAGTCTGTTGTTCCATGTCCAGTTCTAACTGTTACTTCCTGACCTGCATATGGATTTCTCAAGAGGCAGATCAGGTGGTCTGGTATTCCCATCTCTTTCAGAATTTTCCACAGTTTATTGTGATCCACACAGTCAAAGGCTTTGGCATAGTCAATAAAGCAGAAATAGATGGTTTTCTGGAACTCGCTTGCTTTTTCCATGATCCAGCAGATGTTGGCAATTTGATCTTTGGTTCCTCTGCCTTTTCTAAATCCAGCTTGAACATCTGCAAGTTCACAGTTCACATACTGTTGAAGCCTGGCTTGGAGAATTTTGAGCATTACTTTACTAGAGTGTGAGATGATTGCAATTGTGTGATAGTTTGAACATTGCTTGGCATTGCCTTTCTTTGGGATTGGAATGAAAACTGACCTTTTCCAGTCCTGTGACCACTGCTAAGTTTTCCAAATTTGCTGGCATATTGAGTGTAGCACTTTCACAGCATCATCCTTTAGGATTTGAAATAGCTCAACTGGAATTCCATCATCTCCATTAGCTTTGTTTGTAGTGATGCTTCCTAAGGCCCACTTGACTTTGCATTCCAGGATGTCTGACTCTGGGTGAGTAATCATACCACTGTGATTATCTGTGTTCGTTTCCAGGGCAAACCACTCAGTATCAACGTGATCCAAGTCTATGCCCCAAGCAATAATGCTGAAGAAGCTGAAGTTGAATGGTTCTATGAAGACTTACAAGACCTTCTAGAACTAACACCCAGAAAAGATGTCCTTTTCATCATAGGAGACTGGAAGGCAAAAGGAGGAAGTCAAGAAACACCTAAAGTAAAAGGCAAATTTGGCCTTGGAGTATTAGAATGAAGCAGGGTAAAGGCTGATAGAGTTTTGCCAAGAAAATGCACTGGTCATAGCAAACACCCTCTTGCAACAACATAAGAGAAGACTCTACACATGGACATCACCAGATGGTCAATACCAGAATCAGACTGATTATATTCTTTGCAGCCAAAGATGGAGAAGCTCTATACAGTCAGCAAAAACAAGACCGGGAGGTGACTGTGGCTCAGATCATGAACTCCTTATTGCCAAATTCAGACTTAAATTGAAGAAAGTAGGGAAAACCATTACACCATTCAGGTATAACCTAAATCAAATCCCTTACGATTATACAGTGAAAGTGACAAATAGATTCAAGGGATTAGATCTGAAAGACAGAGTGCCTGAAGAACTATGGATGGAGGTTCATGACATTGTATAGCAGACAGAGATCAAGACCATCCCCAAGAAAAAGAAATTTAAAAAAAGCAAAATGGCTGTCTGAGGAGGCCTTATAAATAGCTGTGAAAGGAAGAGAAATGAAAAGCAAAGGAGAAAAGGAAAGATATACCCATTTTAATGCAGAGTTCCAAAGAATAGCAAGGAGAGATAAGAAAGCCTTCCGCAGTGATCAATGCAAAGAAATAGAGGAAAACAATAGAATGGGAAAGACTAGAGATCTCTTCAAGAAAATTAGACATACCAAGGGAAGGTATCTTTGTATTTCATCCAAAGATGGGCACAATAAGTGACAGAAATGGTATGGACCTAATAGAAGCAGAAGATATTAGGAAGAGGTGTCAAGAATACACAGAAGAACTATACAAAAGAGATCTTCACGACCCAGATAATCACGATGGTGTGATCACTCACCTAGAAGTAAGGTAGAGAAAGTCAAATATATGATATCTTATATTCAGAATATATAAAAAAATACAAATGAACTTATTTATAAAATAAAAATAGACACACACCCATAGAAAACAAAATCTTGGTTACCAAAGAAGATGGCTGTGGGGGAGGGGTAAATCAGGAGTTAGGGATACACACTGCTATATATAAAATAAATAAACAACAAGGACCCACTGTATGGCACAGGGACCTATATTCAATATCTTGTAATAACCTATAGTGGAGAAGGACCTAAAAAGAATATATGTATATGTGTAACTGTACACCTGAAGCTAGCACAACATCATAAATCAAGTATACTTCAATTTTTTTAAAAAAGTATTGATACTGAGTATAAACTGTGATGATACTGCAGCAACCATCACATACAACACTTTATTTTTCCCAAGTACTGAGAAATTACAGCATTCCTCTCCTTCTTTAACCCCATGAAGAACTGGCCTCCTCTCTGTGTCCCAGTAGAACTTACATCCAGCTGGGACGAAGCAAAGAGGGCACTCAGGTTAAATGAGGTCCTGAGCTTGAATCCTGATCTCTCACTGACTGACTGTGAGACCCCAAACAAAATATTTCATTCTCTGCACCTTGGTTTACTTATTGGTAAAGATAATGATAAAACTGATCTCAAAAAGTTAGTCTGGACTTCTCTCGTGGTCCAGTGGTTAAGAATCCATCTACCAGTGCAGGGGACATGGGTCGGATCCCTGGTCAGGGAAGATCCTACATGCTGAGGAGCAACTAAGCCCGTGAGTCACAACTCTAGAGCCTGGGAACCACAGCCTCTGAAGCCTGCGTGCCTGGAGCCCATGCTCTGCGACAAGAGAAACCACTGCAGCAAGAAGCCGGCGCATTGCAACTAGAGAGGAACCCCCACTTGCTGCAACTAGGGAAAAGCCCACGTGCAGCGATGAAGACCCAGTGCAGCCAAAAACAAACAAATAAACACTTTTTGAAAAGAGTTATTCTGAGGATTATGTGAGATCTCAAGGGAGAAGTGAGGCTTTCAATAAAATACTTGATGGGAGAATTAACTACACTGTGTCGTCATTCATGGGTCACATGCCTCAAGAGCAGTGTAACCTTCCTGCCAGAGAAGGAGTGGATCTCACTCATCTCTGCATACCTGGCACCCTGCCAGGGCTCCACCCATTCAGCCCCAAATAAATGTAAGTGAATAAGTGAATGAGTGAGCCAGGAAGCTCACATTGCTTCTAGAGCCACTGGGCTGACCTGCATCATCCAGAGCTTGGCTGGGCTGGAGAGCTGCACTTCGAGGTATCGGAGCAATCCATTAAGACAATGACAGTGACCTTCAGAGTGAAGGCTCCGATCATTTATTGCCATTGTAGAAGCAAGAGACTGAGCTGGGGTGCAAGCTGGTGCCTCCAGTTCCATTTTCTTTTCTTTTTAAAATTTTTATCTGTTTCTTTGTGTTTGGCTTCACTGGGTCTTCGTTGCTATGTTCGGCTTTTTCTAGTTGCAGCGAGCCGGGGGCTACTCTTTATTGGGGTGCATGGGCTTCTCATTGCAGTGGCTTCTCTTGTTGCAGAGCACTGGCTCAGTTATTGTGGCGTATGAACTTAGTAATTGTGGCACATGAACTTGGTCCAATTCCACATGTCCTGGGCATGTGGAATTGGACCAAGGACGGAACCTGTTCCCTTGCACTGGCGGGTGGATTCTTAACCACTGGACCACCAGGGAAGTCCTGCTATCTATCCCATTTTCCCTTGAATAGCACCAAGTGAGGGTCAGGAGTGGCAGCTCTTCCTCTCTACTCGGGGAGCCCTGAGAAAAAGGTGCCTGCAGCTTTATGGACCCAGGACTGGGATGGGGGCAGGCAGACAGAGGGGAGGAGGTGTGGAAGACTTCTGAATACTAAATCAGCACAGAGTAAAGCTGTGTTCAAGATTCCTCCATTAAGAGGGCTTAGCTGTCTCCTGCAGAAGACATCTGCTGAAGCTCCTCAATAAAGATGCCTCTCGATAGGGGTGGGAATCCAGACAAGTGCATGTGCAAGGCTGGCCAGGGCACGCAAGTCCTTGACTGCAGCTCCCTTGGAGGCGGCAATGCATGAGGCCTGGAAGGTAGAGCCTAGGCTCAGGCCTAAAATCCACATGTGGGTGCTTGGCCAAGAGCTAGACTCTTCCTTCAGTTTGTTACATCAGACAGAGAAAGCCGCAGGAGATGCAGGGTGCCAGCCGCCTTGTCTAAGTTCACTTTGTCTGGTAGGTGCAGAGCTGGGATCCGAACAGAATTCTTTCGGTTTTGCCTTGATTATTTTGCACTGGACCAGAAGTGGGTAAGTGAGCACTTGTCGCCCCTGACGTTGAGGAAGTTGCTTCAGCTTTGGGAGGTCATCCAACCCAAAGCAGAATGAGCTGTCGACTTTCAGAGTCTGTTGGTGCAGGCAGAATTTTGGCCCCGTTATCTTTTCCCCAGGGTTATGCCTGTGTACTACATTATACAGCAAAAGGGACTTTGCAGATGTAATTAATATTATTAATCAGTCAACCTTAAAATAAGGAGATTATCCTGAATTATCTAGATGGGCCCAATGTAATTCCATGAGTTTTAGCATGAGAGGAAAGCAGAAACTCAGAAAATGCAGCAGAAGTTAGACTGGTTGGAAGCTTGACGAGGCTTTGATGCACTGGTGCTGGCTTTGAATTCGGAGAGGGTGGTGAGCTGGTGAAGCGGGGTTGGCGGGTGGGAGCCTCCAGAAAGTGGGAATAGCCCCTGGCTGAGAGTTGAACAAGATACAGGATGTCTGTCCTAAAACGCAAGAGAAGGAACTAAGTTCTGTCAACAACCTGAATTGAGTCTGGAAGCAAATTCTCCCCCAGGGCCTCCAGATAAGAGCCCCGGCTGGCTGACCCTTTGATTTCAGACTCTTGAGACCCTAAGCAGAGCATCTGGTAAAGCCTACCTGGAGAGGTGACTTAAAGAAATTGTGATAATAAGTGTGTATTTGTCATAATTTGTAGCAATAGAAAACTACCATGAGAGCTTAATATATAACTAATAAGGACCTACTGTATAACACAGGGAACTCTACTAAAGTACTGTGTAATGACCTCTATGGGAAAAGAATCTAAAAAAGAGTAGATACATGTATATGTATAATTGATTCACTTTGCTGTACAGCGGAAACTAACATGGGCTTCCCTGGTGGCTCAGATGGCAAAGAATCTGCCTGCAATGCAGGAGACCTGGGTTAGATCCCTGGGTTGGGAAGATCTCTGGAGGAGGGCATGGCAACCCACTCCAGTATTCTCGTCTGGAGAATCCCCATGGACAGAAGAGCCTGGTGGGCTACAGTCCATGGGGTCTCAAAGAGTCGGACAGGACTTGGCAACTAAGCACAGCACAGAAACTAACATAATATTGTAACTATATATCAACTATACTCCAGTAAAAATTTTAAAAAGCACAGTGTGAGGACCCATCTTGCCCCCTTGTCCTCTTCCTCCCTTCACTCCATCTGGTAACCACTCCCTTGGTCAGCAGGTCTGGAGACTGGGCACAGGCTCTTGCCAGGCCCAGCCCACATGTTCCTGAGTGTAGTGTAGCTCAAAGTTCATTTTAAGCTGGTGGGTTAGGAAGGCTCTGGGACTATTTCTCCAACATCAGGAGGCTTCATGATGGTGTCTTTAGCCCTTCTGTCTGGGTGATATCCCAGTGGAAAGCTTTCAGGTCAAGGAACTAGGGTTGCCAGATAAAATACAAGATACCCTGTTAAACTGAAATTTCAAGTTAAAAAAAAAAAAAATTTTTTTTTCAGTTCAGTTCAGTTCAGTTCGGTCGCTCAGTCATGTCCAACGCTTTGCAACCCCATGAGTCGCAGCACACCAGGCCTCCCTGTCCATCACCAACTCCCGGAGTTCACTCAAACTCATGTCCATCGAGTCGGTGATGCCATCCAGGCATCTCATCCTCTGTCCTCCCCATCTCCTCCTGCCCCCAATCCCTCCCAGCTTAGGATGCTATAAATATTGCATGGGACATACACTTAAAAAGAGTAGACAGATGACTTAAAGTTTGCCAACTCCACAAGCAGCAGACATTAAAAATCAGTTTTTTAGAGCAAGTAACACTGACCAGGAAAGCACTGAGTCATGACGTAAACTCGATCCTGCGTCCCTTTTCTGAGATCAGTGTCCTTTTGTTCCTGCTACAGCCAAATCTGATAGCAGGAAAGGATCTTATATCGGATGTTTACACTTTAATGGGAATTCTTGTCAGCAAGGGGTGTCTGCCTCTTTAATGTTCTCATGTGGGGTGAAAGACCCTGCCTCCTGTTATAAGTGAGGTTAGGCATCACTGAGCAGGGGGAGATAGATCTTCAGTCTGAGGTCCTTTCCAAGGCAGCAGTACTTTACTGGGCAACTACTATGTGCCAGATACTTCGTGTGTTGTCTCAATCAAGCCTCACGATAACCCTGAAGGTACCTGTACTATTGTTGTTGTTCAGTCGCTGAATTGTGTACTGTAATGTACTGTAGATGAGAATAAATGCTGAGAAATCATTGACTCCAAATCGCAAAGCAGGAAAAGGACAAGGACAGGATCTGAAGACTGATCTGACTCTAAAAGTTCATGACTTTTTTCTGCCTCCTGTCTCAAGAAGGAAATGGCAACCCACTCCAGTATTGCCTGCTAGATCCCATGAACAGGTGAACCTGGTGGGCTACAGTTGCAAGAGTTGGACATGACTTAATGAGTAAACCACCACCAAATATTATTTATCTTTTCCCCTCCTGAACTCAGACCCAGTAGCCATATACTGATTCTATGTACCAGCAAAGATGACCATGCCTATCTGAGGCCATCTGTAGGCTAAAATGCTAACCTGTAGGGTTAAAGACAACATGCAGAATTACATAAAAGGAATTGATCTCCCCTAATAATATATCCTTGCTGCTGCTGCTGCTAAGTCGCTTCAGTCGTGTCTGACTCTGTGCGACCCCATAGACAGCAGCCCACCAGACTCCACCGTCCCTGGGATTCTCCAGGCAAGAACACTGGTGTGGGTTGCCATTTCCTCCTCCAATGCATGAAAGTGAAAAGTGAAAGTGAAGTCGCTCAGTCGTGTCCGACTCTTTGCGACCCCATGGACTGCAGCCCACCAGGCTCCTCTGTCCATGGGATTTTCCAGGCAAGAGCACTGGAGTGGGTTGCCATTGCCTTCGAGTTTCATCCTGCTGCTGCTGCTGCTAAGTCGATTCAGTCGTGTCCGACTCTGTGCGACCCCATAGACAGCAGCCCACCAGGCTCCCCCATCCCTGGGATTCTCAAGGCAAGAACATTGGAGTGGGTTGCCGTTTCCTTCTCCAATGCATGAAAGTGAAGAGTGAAAGTGAAGTCGCTCAGTCGTGTCTGACTCTCTAGAGCTTCATCCTAGAGAGGGCAAAAAGCTCACAGGACTGACACAGTTCCAGGCTCTCCTGTGTCAGGACATGTCTGTTCAAGAATGTTCCCCTCGGGTCTCAGAGAAGCTCCATCCAGCCCCTGAGAGGGGCTTCCTTTCTGGTCTTTTCTCTGACATCATCTTCTCAGCACACAGGGCAATCAGATTCAAAATAGGATCCCAGGACGGAGGTTTTCCCCAACTCCTCTGATGCAGCACTCTGTTTTTGTTTTTGTTTTTGGTGACAAGTGAATCTGGTTTCCATTAAGAACACTGATGCCAAAAGAAAAAGAGAGAGAGAAAAAAAAAAAAAAACAACAACCCTCCAACATCAGTTTGGAGAGTGATTCTTTGTCTTAATTCTGGAGTTCGAAGTGGAAAATTGGCAATTCAGCCTGAAAGACAAGAGTATGTCAGGCAGCTGCACAACTAGGAGATAAAAACCACAAAACCGGGAGCAACTTGCTTAATCTGAACTTGGATGGATGGGTGTGTCGGGGGGGAGGGGTGGCAAGACATAAGCCCAGTGGTTGGAATCCAGGCCTCAGCCTCCCAGGGTGGGAATCGTGTTGCCTAATCATGACATCACTCAAGCCATTCCCACGCCTCTGGCCCACTTCTGAAATTACTTAGCAATGGGAGCTGAAGCCAAAATGGAAATTAATGACTGCATGACTCAGACTGTTCATCTCTGTTTTGATAACCAGCAGCGAATTGTTGGGACTTTAGTTTCTATTTGGTACAAAAATATCCCAGTGCGTTGCTAAGTTCTCCCTAATTTACCCCCTGCCTCAAGAAAGTGTCAATTATGGGGACTGCCCTGGCGGCCCACTGGTTAAGACTCCGGACTTCTATGGCAGGGGGAGTGGGTTCCATCCCTGCTTGGGGAACTAAGATCCCACATGCTATGTGGCACGGCCAAAAAAATAAAATAATAAAATGTCTTTTTTTTTTTCCAAGTGTCAGTTATGTACAGGTGAAAAAGCAGACTCACATGCATTGGGGGAAAATAGCTAGAATTTCTTTTCAGAAGAAAGCCTTGGGGAAGAAGCTGAGAATGCAGCTTCTGGCATCCATGCTTGAATATTGGCTCTCTACCCTAGTGCCCTCCTCCGTAGGCAACAATAATAGGACCCCTTTGGAGGGCTGCCCCGGTGATCCAGTGAGATGAAAAGTCCTGGCCCCACAGGTACACAGCAAAGGCAGGTGATTGTTATTTATGCTTTTATTTGTAAACACATATGCACAACAAGGCTTCTCTGGTGGCTCAGCAGTAAAGAATCCGCCTGCCAATGCAGGAGACAAGGGTTCAATCCCTGGGCCAGGAAAATCTCCTGGAGAAGGAAATGGCAACCCACTCCGGTATTCTTGCCTGGGAAATCCCATGGAGAGAGGAGCCTGGTGGGATCTCAAAGAGTTGGACAAGACTGAGCACGTATGCATAACAATGTGAATGCACTTGGTGCCACTGAAATGTACAGTGAAAATAATGTTTTATATTATGTGAGTTTTACCACAATAAGAAAAAGTTAACAAAAAATTGTCGTATGTAGAAGCAAAGGTGACATAATCAAACATGTAGATAAAACAGAGCGGTTAGTCAGGCAGTGAGCTAATACAGATATTTCATCTTTCTGAATTTTGCAGTGTTAGTGATATTTGGTAGCTTCAAAAAATTTGAAAAAAAATTTGTCGATTGTGATTTATTTTCTCATTCTAGATGAATACCTTTGTACTTAATTTTATACTCTTATTAGTTGTGCATTCTTTTACAAGTAAACTTTAACCTTACAAACAGCAAAACAAAAAACTCCATGTTGTTCACAGTAAAAAAAAAAAAAAGAAAGAAAGAAAAGCAAAAATGAAGAGGAAGTCGTTGATCCTGCTGGTTATAGTTTCAGGCAGGTGGAGGGGTTTATAGCTACCTCTTCACAGTGAAGCCCTGCACACCTGGGAGTTTCCAGGAAGCATGTCGAACCCTCCAACCAAGTCATCTAACAGAAGTGTTGTTGACCTGGCCTCCTCTTAGAGGCTGTGGGGTCCATCATCTGGGACATCTTCTTTCTCTGACATAAGTAACGGGTGAGATTCAAGAATTAAACCTAAACTCACACCCCATGGCCTTCGCCATGTGTCTCCCGATGACACAGGTCTGCTTTACGCCACCCCCTCCCATCCGCTTCTTTTTGCTGTTGCTGTTTCTCTGCCTGTTAATCCATCTGATGTGGCTCGCACTTAGCTCTGTGTTATCTGCAGAATGGTCCATGCACTGAAAACAGTTTCCTATGGTTTTCACTTTGTCTTTCCCCTAACTATAAATTAAATCATTCCCATTTATCTTCTGCCTACAACTTGCTAGGGTTTCTGAATTCTGAAAAGGGAATTTGTAACAACTCTTTAAAATTCCAAGAAGCTCTTGGGACTCTTATCTCCCTGAAAGCTGGACAGGCTCCCCTCCTGGGCCTGAAGGAGCCAGCCCTGCTGCTTCCTCTGTTTCTGATGTTTACCCTCCTGCCTCTTTTATGCACTGTCTCATGTCTTCTGTGGTCTTTCTCTCTGCAAAATTTTGATTTATTAAAAAATTATATATATATATATATTTGGTCATTCAGATGACAAAAATATATTTCTCATCTATGTTTTGTCTTTGTCCACAGCCCCTCAAACTCTTGGAATTTCCTAAGTGTTGAGAGCGATCGAGGTGTTATATATGAATGAGGTGACTTTTGGAAGCACCTAAGGATGGGGGCTTGTTGCCAGGAGAACCAACCCTATAGTTACAAGTTGGCACTTTCCTTGATTTCCAGGAAAGGGAGAGGAGCTGAAGGTTGAATCCATCACCACTGGCCAATGGGTTTAGTCAATCATGGCTACATAATGATGCCTCCATTAAAAACAAAACAAAACCCAAAGAGTTTTCCGACCCTTTTTTCTGGGAGAGCTTAAACATGTGGGAGCCAGAATGCGTCCATGTGCCACCATGCTGGCCCCACGCTTCACAAGGACAGGGGTTCTTTTGTTCAGGACTTCACCCTAGGCATCTCTTCATCTGGCTGTTGATTAGTTTTCTTCAATAAACTTTTATTTTTTATTTTATTTTTGGCTGTCCTGTGTGGCATGCGGGATTTTGCATTTGGAGCAGAAAGTCTTAACCACTGGACCACCAGGGAAGCCCCAATATCCTTTTACAATAAATCAGTAATCTAGGGAGTAAGTGGGTTTTCCTGAGTTTCATGAGCCATTCTAGCAATTTAATTGAACCCAAAGTGGGGGTTAGGGGAACCTCTTATTTATAACAAGGGGGTCAGAAATACAGGATTGCAACAGCATCTGTAGTGAAGGGCAGTCTTGTGGGACTGAGCCCTTTACCTGTGACTTCTATATCCAGGTAGATGATGTCAGAATTAAGCTGAATTCTCAGACACACTGCTGGCATCCACAAATTGCTTGCCGGTGTGGGATGGAATTAGGTCTAGGGACTCTCTCACTCTCCTTTAAAAACCATATCATCCACTTCACTTTTATAATCCCTATAGGGCAAGTGGACACTCTGAAGTGGACAGCTAATGCGTATTTGCACATCCAGCATTTCTCCCTTCTGCTAAGAGCATTTCCCTCCCATCTGGTCGGTGGAGAGGGGGTGAAGCAGGCTGTTAGTCACACTAGCCCACCTCCCGAAGACAGTGATGGGCTCGTGAGAGGCCAGGCAAATCACTGTCCTTTTCTGGGGTGTTGTATTTAGATAGATAGAGAGATAGACAGATAGACTCCCGTGTCCCCTTGGATCTAGGGCTCTGAGATGGTTGCTCTTTACCCCTGGGAGGAAGCCTGGCTACTCTAGGATAAAATGAGACCACCTCACAGAGAGAAGCAAAACTAAGCCATGAAGCTATGTGAGCTAATATCTTTCTCGTTTGTGTAAACTGGCTGAATTCAGATTTCTGTCACTTGCAGCCAAGAAAGTCCTGATTAAGATATAACCTCATTTTTAGGAATGTCTAGTAGACATTCCTAGTCGCCTTCCACTCATATGTCATCATGGTGTCCTATGCTCACTTTGGGAAGAAACTTCTTATGTTGGACTACAGTTGGCCCTTGAACAGCATGGGTTTGAACTGCATGGGTCCACTTACATACAGGTTTTCTTCAATAGTAAGTACAGTACTACCCTATTCACAGTTAGTTGAATCAGATGAGGAACCCCAAATATGGAGAGCCAATGATTGGACTTGATCATCCATGGATATCTCTGTGTTAATCTGTTACATGCATGACTTATCACAGTCTACTGATGTCAAGATTTACCAATTTGAATGAAGTGTACAAGGCTTTTTTTTTTTTTTTAATTCTGATTTGGATGACAAAAAAGGTATTTGGGATAAACCATGAGGTCCTACTGTTAAGCACAGGGAACTATATTCAGCAACCTGTGATAAACATAATAGAAAATAATATGAAAAAGAATGTATCTGTATAACTAAGTTGCTTCTGCTGTACAGCAGTAATTAACACAACATTGTAATTCAACTATACTTCAATAAAAATACATTTAAAAAGGCATTTGAAAGGCTGTCAGCTGTTATATGTCTGTAGTTTAGTTTTAAGTACTTCTGCAGGAGCCACAGGAGACCCAGGTTCAATCCCTGGTTTAGGAAGTTCCTCTGGAGGAGGAAATGGCAACCCACTCCAGTATTCTTATCTGGAAGATTCCATGGACAGAGGAGCCTGGTGGGCTACAGTCCATGGGTCAAAAAGAATCGGACACGACTGAGCGACTGAGCATGCATGTACTTCAGCAAAGGTGGGTTGTATGTGTGTAAATTTTGCTCTTCATCATTCTTAAATGAGGCTTCGACTGAGAGTGTTTACTCAGAATGAGAAACTAATCAGAAACGCACATTCCAGAGTGAAAAACTCTTGACCCTTCGGTTAGCTTTCTCTCTCTCTGATCATTGCAGGGATGTGATCATTGTAGTGATGAGTTTTATAAACTGACTTGATTTAGGTGAAATGAGTGGGATGAAGCCATGTGGGCTGGCTTCCAACATCACTGCCTGGCTGGGGTCCTCCTGTCCCCACAAGCCCACTGCTGCATACACTGGAATGGAGCCCAAGGTTCCAGACACAGTCCTGTGTCCAGGCTTCCGGAAACATCTTTCACCCGGTCTTGACTGCGTCTGCCCAATCCTTCTGCTAGGATATCATGGGGCCTGACTTGGCAAACCTTTCATGCATGGTACAGAACAGCAGAGCTGCCACTTCAGAAAACTTACAGAACAAGCCCCACGCCCAGGCTCTGCCAGCTCGCTAGTAAATATTTGTAGGTGTGACGGTTCTTTGAGATTTGCTTTCATTGTAACCACCTGCCAGATACAGAGTGGTTTCACAGAACAAACTCACCTACCTCTATCTATGTGTGGTGACCCACAGCCACAAATCCTTACCAGGGCCTGATAGTTGTGAACTGCCAGCTTGTCTCAGGTAGGTCATAACATAAACAACCTCAAACATGTTTGTTTTTTTTCTTTCTTCCTCTTTTTTGGCTGCGTAGCTTATGGGATCTTAGTTACCTGACCAGGCTGAACCTAGGCCCCCGACAGTGAAAGCACAGAGTCCTAATACTGGCGTGTGTGCTAAGTTGCTTCAGCCATGTCTGACTCTTTGCGACCTCATGGACTGTAGCCCTCCAGGCTCCTCTGTCTATGGGATTCTCCAGGCAAGAATACTGGAGTGGGTTGCCATTCCCATCTCCAGGGGATCTTCCCCGCCCAGGGATTGAACTCACATCTCTTAAATCCCCTGTACTGGTAGGCAGGTTCTTTACCACTAGCACTGCCTGGAAAGACCCCTAACCACTGGACTGCCAGGGAATGCCCAAAAATGTTTCTTCTAGAAAAATGTAGCTTCAGTTCCAACAGAGTTGAAACTACAACCAGCATCAGTCCCCAAACCCCCAGCCTCAAGGGGCAAAATCACGGCCCCTCAGCAGAGACATCCACCTGCTCACCCAGCACAGAGAGTTGAAGCGTGGTCAGAGCACAGTCCCAGCTCAGCTCGGTGGCCATGCCTACAGCTACTGCTCCCATAGCACTTTGGGGTGGGGGGAGATCCCACAGTGTACAGGGGGACACACTCCCTGCAGGGAGATGGATACACAGGGATGGGATTCCAGAGAGACAGCCTGGCAGAAGAGCCTTGCAGAATTGGGAAGCTCCCCTTGAAAGATGAAAGCGCCCCTTGAAAGATGAAAGCGCCCCCCAAAGTTGGAAGGAAGAGCCTGCAGAGGGAACCATACACAGGAAACAAGGAAGGAGGGCCAGGGACAGGCTGGGGAATGCAGCTGGAGAATGGCAGAGGGAGCTCAAGGGTTCCAGCAATGCTCCCTGCATTAAGAAAACCTTCCCCAGGCTTCCCGGGTGGTCCAGTGGTTAAGAATCCACTTGCAATGCAGGAGACATGGGTTCGATCTCTAGTCCCACATGTCTCAGGACAACTGAATCCATGTGCTACAACTACTGAAGCTGGCGTTCCCTAGAGCCTATGCTCTGCAACAGAAGAAGCCACTGCGACAAGTAGCTCCTGCTCTCAGCAACTAGAGAAAGACTGTGCACAGCAATGGAGACATAGCACAACCTATATATATATATATATATATATATATATATATATATATATATATATATATATATAAAGAACACCTTCCCAACATGGGATCACTCACCAGCCTGTCAGGCATCTGCAGGAGGAGGAGCCCAAACGGTTGCTAGGAGACAAGCCCTTGGTGGGTAGCAAGATGCCAGCTGAATACTTTCTGTCCACAGACTCAGCCATTGCTCAGGCAGTCCCTGTAGGACGGGGCCAGGGGTACAGAGGCGTGACTGCTCCCATTGTGTCCATGAGACCACAGACATGGTGTTAGGGGGCCCAGCTCAGAAAGGAGTTGGCCTCCTTGCTGCCAATCACTTACTAACCTAACACTGAGGTGAGGGGCTTCCTGGTTTGTGCTTAAGGATGATCTAATTACAAGCAGTTTCCATCTAGGTCTGAGTTGAGGCAACTGCCGAAATCCACACAACATACGATAAGAATTGTCTCCATTTCTCTGAAATCCACCATGTACAGATGTACAATATCTAACACACGATTCTATGTAGTACCTTTGTAATCTTATCAACAACATCTGGTTAATTTAACGTGATATACTGTCTAAGAGGGAAGATGCTGCCTCCTTCATTTCATGCTGTTCCTATCAAGGTGACTATAGAATCTATCAGAGAAGGCAACGGCACCTCACTCCAGTACTCTTGCCCGGAAAATCCCATGGACGGAGGAGCCTAGTGGGCTACAGTCCATGGGGTGGCAAAGAGTCAGACACAACTGAGCGACTTCACTTTCACTTTTCACTTTCATGCATTGGAGAAGGAAATGGCAACCTACTCCAATGCTCTTGCCTGGAGAATCCCAGGGACGGCGGAGCCTGGTGGGCTGCCATCTATGGGGTCGCACAGAGTCAGACACGACTGACACGACTTAGCAGCAGCAGCATAGAATTTATATCTTATTTTCCCAGCTCTTGAGGTAAACGAACTGACTTTCAGTTTCCCAGATTTTTCCTTCCTTCTTTCCTTTAAATACCTTAAAAAAAAAATCTCTGCTCCAAAAAAATTTAGTCAAAAGGATTTATGATCCTAGCTTCCAGGATGGGCATTTGCCAGGTCCATTATGATTTTACCCCTAGAGATTTAAAATCCATCAATAAACAATCAAGATGCAGCAGAACCCTGGGATTGCACCAGGGTGAGAGGCCGTGGACAGCAGCTCCATCACAGACCTTAGAGTCCGGGGGAGGCTGTGTGGAGCACAGGGCGGGGCATGAAGCTGGAGGCCCAAAGGCAGGGACCACTGATAAGTTGTGGGACCTTAGAGATGGCCTCGGGTCTCACTCTCCACTTTTAAAACGAGGAAAATGGATGAGATCATCTCAAATAGCTACACATCTAAAGTAGATAAATATATAATTGGGAGGTAGATTGTAATGTAATTTCTGTCTTTGATTTGGAAGAAGAAGCTATAGCAATAGTGAGTTTAGGAGAAAAAATTCCAAAAAGTCTCTTCTGAAAAATAAGGGCACTTCTCTTTGAGGAAAGACCCTTCATTTGAGCATCCGCTGAAAATGAAAGTTGGTCAGGGAAGGATCGCGTGTGTGCTCAGTCATGTCTGACTCTTTGTGACACAATGGGCTGCAGCCTGCCAGGCTCCTCGGTCCACAAGGATTTCCCAGGCAGGAATACTAGAGTGGGCTGTCATTTCCTTCTCCCGGGGATCTTCCCAACCCAGGGATCAAAACCACATCTCCTGCAGCTCCTGCATTGGCAGATGGATTCTTTGCCACTGAGCTACCGAGGAAGCCCAGGGAAGGACTGACTTTCAGCCAGAGGGTTCTCAAGGGGAAAACACACACCTGTCTTGCTCAGACTAAAGTGAGGAGGGTAGAGATACAGTCATATATTGGTCTCTGCCTCAAGAAGCTGCTTATAGAATCATCATCATTATAGCTACCCGTTGGGAAATTCTTGTTCCAGACAATGTTTATATCTGCTTTTTGTTGTGTTTTCTTTTTGTGTTGGCTGTGCTGCATGGCATGTGGGATCTTAGTTCCCCAACCAGGGATCAAACCCACACCCCCTGCATTGGAAGATGGTCTTAAGCACTCACTGGACCACCAGGAACATCCCTGTTTATATCTGTTACTTCATTTAATTTACATAGTCAGGGGAAAAGGTGCTTACATCTGCGAGTCTTTGAACTCCCTAATTCTGTCTCTGCTTTTTCTTGTATCTACATATACAATTTAGGAGAAGTTTCTCTTTTGCTTTTCATCCTCTGCTCGTGAAAATGAGTTATAGCAGTAACGTATTCATAACAAAGAAGAGTGGAGAAGACTGAATGGTGCAAAGAAATAAACTGCTAATTGCAATGCTTGGCACACCCTAGGCCCTTAAAACCTTTTCATTACTTTTTTCTTTGCAACCCATTTGACTGCACTAATCCTTCCTTCCACCAGATGGCAGACTTTTGGTTCAAAAACTACTCTGATAAACTCACACCTTAAAAGATTTCTAGAGTTCTCCCTACCTGTACGACATGGTGGCTCTTAATGTGTCAAAGTAATATAAATCTATTTGTTTGGGTCCTGAATAATGGCAAACGTAAATATGTGGGCAGCAATGAGCTGTTAGGCAGGAAAACTGTCTAAAGCAGCGTCCTGGCCAGTACTTAGCAAGTAACTCTGTGTTGGAGGAGTAATCACTGCTTATTGAAAATTAAATGTCTATTTACCTCCCAATGTCCTCAGTATCACCTGGTGACAATGATTATGTCATGTTTAGGAGCTAACGGCATTTGCAGGAATATATTGTGTGAAATAATTATGTTGCTGGGGATTGCGAGCCACAGATCACTTGGTTACCTTTCCGTCAGGAGTTCTTGGGGTCACACTGTGCTACTGGGTAACCTGAAACATTCACATTTGTAAGCTGAAGTTAAGATGCCTCTGGTATCCTTAGGACCATGACTGATGTCCTCACCTCATGGGGATTTTCCCACCATTCTTTGTGGCAGCCCAGTAGTCTGAGAGATAAAAGGTGGGTTCTTTGGAAGGAGGACTGTTTGCCTGGGAAATGAGACCAAAATCCAGATAGTAATTCAGCCCTTTGATGGAGTTGGGCTAAATCAGGTAGTCTGTATTCAGTTCCATAGACAGTCTAAAATGGACTTCTCAGTGAGGAACAAAAGCTAGAATTGCTGGCTAATGTCTACTCAAGCTCCCCAGGCCTGCCACAGCTCTTTGCAGGAACGTGATGTAGTGCATTAAGGTGCTTTAGAGGCACTTCCCTGGTGGTCCAGTGGCTAAGACTCTGTGCTCCCAGTCCAGGGGCCTCAGGTTCAATCCCTGGTCAGGGTACTAGATCCTGCAACTCGCAATGAAGATCAAAGATCCTTGTGCTGCAGCTAAGATCCATCGCAGCCAAATAAATACATATTTTTACAAATGATGCTTTAGAGCGTCTTCATGCTGTTCAACATATGATCACCAGTCAGCAACAACATTATCATCTAGAAACGTGGTTGTTGTAATTCAGTCAGTAAACGGTTTCCAACTCTTTGTGACCTCATGGACTGCAGCAAGCCAGGCTTCCTGTCCTTTACCATGTCCCAGAGTTTGCTCAAACTCATGTCCATCGAGTCAGGGATGCCATCCAACCATTTCACCTTCTGTCGCCCTCTTCTCCTCCTGCCTTCAATCTCTCCCAGCCTCAGGGTCTTTTTCAGTGAGTCAGCTCTTTCTATCAGGTGGCCAAAGTATTGGAGCTTCAGGGGCAGCATCAGTCCTTCCAATGAATATTCATGGTTGATTTCCAGTAGGATTGACTGGTTTGATCTCCTTGCAGTCCAAGGGACTCTTAAGAGTCTTCTCAAGCACCACAGTTCAAAAGCATTGATTCTTCAGTGCTCAGCCTTCTTTATGGTCCAACTCTCACATCCATACATGACTACTGGAAAAACCTTAGCTTTGACTATATGGACCTTCGTCAGCAAATGATGTCTCTGCTTTTTAATATGCTGTCTACGTTTGTCTTCCCATGGCCTCCAGGAAACGTGGCAGAAATGCACCTTCTCAGGTTCCACTGAATCACTTTGTAGGTGGGGCCCAGTAATCTGTGTTTTCACAGGCTCTCTAGGGGACTCTGATGCCCTAGAAAGTTTGAGAACTGCTGCACTAGATTCTTAGAATGGAGTTGAACTGTTAATAGAGGGAAGGGGATAAGACTCTAGAGTCTGCTGTGTCCACTCCTTGCTGCAAGCCCTTCTCCCTGTGTTAAGGGTAAGCTGAGGCTGCCTCTTTCAGAGCAGTAAGATATCAGGGAATATGGATGTGGGCTGATAGGATGCCATTAGCATAACAGTGGAGAAGGCAATGGCACCCCACTCCAGTACTCTTGCCTGGAAAATCCCATGGATGGAGGAGCCTGGTAGGCTGCAGTCCATGGGATTGCTAAGGGTCAGACACGACTGAGCCACTTCACTTTCACTTTCATGCATTGGAGAAGGAAATGGGAACCCACTCCAGTGTTGTTTCCTGGACAATCCCAGGGACGGGGGAGCCTGGTGGGCTGCCGTCTATGGGGTCGCACAGAGTCGGACACGACTGAAGCGACTTAGCAGCATAACAGGCAAAAATGGAGCAAGAGTTACCATATTGCCCCAAACCCGGCAGTACCTGGTGGAGAAGAACAAGAGGCTCCTGCTCCCCGAGATCCAGTCCCGCCCAGTCCAAAGACCCCTTCCCTTCTTCCCTTCCTGCCCTTTACTTAAAATGGGGCAGGGAGATGGCTATTGATGCTGTTTGGTTTTCTGGGTAGCCTGGTTTCAAAAGCTAAATCCGACTTTAAAATGTGACCTCTATGGTGAATACTCTTTAAAAGGCAGCTGTCGTCTATTTCTGTTTTGGTAAATCAAAAACAGAATGGATTTTCTCATCCTGCAGAAATGCAAGAAGGTGGAGACAGCTGTTCTGTGTTGGCCTTAAAAAGCCCTGGTCCTCGGAAAGGGCTCAGCAGCTGGCAGGGGTGGGGGAGGGCTTCACTGGATCAGCTCCTAAACCTCCTCCTGTCCTTCTTTCCATGGACATATGCCACTGTTTGGGGCTTCCCCGGTGGCTCAGTGCTAAAGAATCTGCCTGTGATGCAGAAGATGCAAGAGACCCTGGGTTCGATTCTTGAGTTGGGAAGATCCCCTGGAGGAGGGTACAACAACCCACTCCAGTATTCTTGCCTGGAGAATCCCATGGACAGAGGAGCCTGGTGGGCTACAGTCCACAGGGTCGCAGAGTCGGCCATGACTGAAGGGACTGAGCACCCACGCATGCAGGCATGCCACTGTTTGCGGGTTAAAAGTGAAAGTGGATAGAGGCCACAGGAAGACATGGAAGGACAGGGTGGGGATGAGCAAGCTAAAGCAAACAAGTGACCACGGCTGCCATGTCATTCACAAAAAAGGTGGGAGAGGTCTGTGTGCCCCGGGCAGCACTTCTCATGGTCTGATGTGCATTTCAGTCACTGGAGAGCTTGTCAAGGGACAGGTTCTGATTCTGTGGGCCTCAGGGGAGCCCCAGAATTTGTACTTTTAATAAGCACCCTGGTGAGGCTGATGTTGCTGGACCCAGGGCTGCACTAGACCAGGCAGGCTCCAAAGATGTCCAGTGCATGGGATGAGGTTGCCCTCTAGTGATAATCCCATGCAAAGCCAAGGTATTTTCACTTGAACAGAAAGATTGTTAAAACAACAAGATTCTGTACTTCCCTGGTGGTCCAGTGGTTAAAAATCTCCCACCCAACGCAGACATAGGTTTGATCCCTGGTCGGGGAACTAAGATCCCACATGCTATAGGTCAACTAAGCCCATGAGCTCTGGAGTGCGAGAGTTCACAACTAGAGTTCACACGCCACAAGGAAAGATCCTGCATGCCACAGCTAAGACCCAACACAGATAAATAAATATTAAAAAATAAAATAAAACAAGGTCCTACTGGCATGGCACAGAGAACAATATTCAATATCCTGTGATAAACCATAATGGAAAAGAACATGAAAAAATATATATGTGTAACTGAATCACTTTGCTGTATAGCAGACATTAACACAACACTGTGATTCAACTGTACTTTTCAATAAAAATATACAAAAAGATGAATAGCAAAGTAGAAATTTACTCAATTTGTAGGAACAGAATTAATGTCAAGCTTGATACTATTTATTAATACATCATTTCAGACTGTTACTGTATAAATGGAGAATCTTTCTCTCTCAATCCTCTGCCAGTTTTCAGGTCTGGGGATGCTGGAGCCATCTCTATGTAACATTCATCTTTATCCAAATGGTCATCGAGACTTCCCATAATACTGTTGTCATCAAGTTGCTTCCTAAAAAACACTCTGCAGCTCTCCTTAGACACAGCGTGAAGTTAGAGCCTCCACAACAGGCTCTAATCCTCTCCAGCTGCAATGGAGTTGGACTGGTACACACTCAATTACAATTCTGCCATCCTCTCTGAAGTGTATACATGCTGTACAAATTTATTCTATTATCACCGGGGTTGTGGGGCTACGGCTGCATGATCCTACCATCAAGTGGTTTACATTTTTTTTAATTCTACTCTCTTTCATGTACTGTTGGTTTATAGAAACACTCTAGGTATTGACACACCCATTGTGTAACTCTGTATAGTGTTTGAAATGTTTTGATGTTATTAGTGTGCTGTTACGTACACATCTTTTTTAGTTGTTTTTAATTGAAGTATAGTTAACTTATAACGTGTTAGTTTCAAGTAAACAGCAAAGTGATTCAGATATATCTATATATGTATATTTTTCTTTTCCATTATAGATTATTACAAGATACCTTCAAGCTCCAGGAGTTGGTGATGGACAGGGAAGCCTGGTGTGCTGCAGTCCATGGGGTCGCAAAGAGTCGGACACGACTGAATGACTGAACTGAACTGACAAGATACCTTGAATATCTACGGAGTGCGTTAGTTGCTCAGTCGTGTCTGACTTTTTGCAACCCCATGGGCTGTAGCCCACCAGGCTCCTCTGTCCGTGGGATTCTCCAGGCAAGAATCCTGGAGTGGGTTGCCATGCCCTTCTCCAGGGGGTCTTCCTGACCCAGGGATCGAACCCAGGTCTCCCACCCTGCAAGCAGATTCTTAGCATTTGAGCTACCCACAGTTGTTTACAATGCTGTACAGTAGGTCCTTGTTTATCTATTTTATATATTGTAGTGTGTATACGTTAATTCCAAACTCATAACTTAACATCTCTCCTCCTGTTATCCCCTTTGATACTCATTGTTTGTTTTCTATGTCTGTGAGTCGATTTCTATAAATAAGTTCATTTGTATCATTTTTTTTAAGATTCCACATGTGATATCATATGATATTTGTCTTTGTCTGACTTCAGATAGTATGATAATCTCTAGGAGTATCCGTGTTGCTGCAAATGGCATTATTTCATTATTTTTAATGGCTCAGTAAGATTCCATTGTGGAATGGAATCCACCATTCCCAGGTGGGGCAGTGGTAAAGAATATGCCTGCCAGTGCAGGAGTCACAAGAGACATGGGTTCTATCCCTTGGTCAAGAAGATCCCCTGGAGTAGGAACTGGCAACCGACTCCAGGGTTATTGCCTGGAGAATTCCACGGACAGGAGCCTGGCAGGCTCCTGCGGCCCATGGGGTTGCAAAGAGTCAGACACAACTGGACGACCAAGCACATACACACACAGTTGATACACAATGTTGTGTTAGTTTCAAGTGTACACGTATACACTTTTTCAGATTTTTTTTCCATTTTAGATTATTAAAAATATATTGAATATAATTCCCTGTGCTATACAGTAGGTCCTTGCTGTTGATCTGTTTTATATATAATAGTGCATATCTGTTAATCCCCAGAGGCACATTTTTGTGTAAGAAAGAGATGCCCTTCCTCTGAATGGATGCAGCCTCATGACAGGAAGAGGATTAGTGGCGGTAGCCTGGGCTAAATTTCAGCCCCCTTCTCCCATCTTCAAAGCGCACAGTCTACGGACTTCCCTGGCGGTCCAGTGGTTACAGCTTCATGTTCCCAACACTGGGTACCTGGATTCGATCCCTGGCGAGGGAACTAGATCCCACATGTCACAACTAAGAGTTTGCACGCTGCAGCTAAAGATCCCACATGCTGCAAATGAGATCCGGTGTAGCCAAATAAATAAATAAATATATTTTAAAAGTGCACAGTCTGCATCTGCATCTGTGGGGTTCTGCATTTATTTAACAAATATTTTTAACCTCTGCTAAAATAGGTAAAATTACAACCTTAATGCAAATATATAAAAACACATTTCAAAGATTTTATCCAACTCACTAATGAATGACGAATCCAGAAAGATGTTATAAACGGCTCCAGGAGCCTTTGCAGAGTGGAGCACTTACAGGCAATTTAATAAAGGATTTTTAGGATAAAAATGGTGGGTTAGATTAAAACCTGTACAATATCTTACAGGGCGATAGACAGGAACTTTTGTGGTTACTTTTTCCACCAGACAGTTTCCCTGTATCACTATCACTTAAAGAGTTGTAAAACAATCCAATTGATAGAAAGAAAATCAAAGGGCAAATTTAGCACTGCACTGAAAGAACAGCCAGAAATCTCTTTTGTCTGTTTCCAAGTTTTGCATAATTATTCTGACAGTTTCCCTCACGTGCAATCAAAAATAATCACCAAAGATTATTTCTGATACAAGAAGACTGGTCTCATTGGATTTGGTTGACCTAATTATTAACATGAGTATAGCAAGAAAATTAATTACCCATTAGGCCAACTTGAGTTTACTCTGCAAACCTAGAATCGTACACAATTTGGCAACAACCAAGCCTAAGACACTCTATTTACCACACCTAACTAAATAAGAATCATTCTCAAATAGAGCATTCTGGATAGGATCCTAATTGCACTAGTGATTTTCCCATTACTTTCTGGTAAAAAGGAGGATGAATTATTATTAAACCTATACAAATAATGATAGTATGAAAACTGAGGTGATTCAGTAAAAGTGTTTGCTTTCTGAATTCTGAGGGGTCAGTGAAAATCAGATACCACTAAAATGGACAAAAGTTTGAAAAAGCTTGTCCATTAAAAATGTACACGTTTCAGTTTATGAAAGCATGGGATACTAAATTGAGAGCTATAGCTTAAAAAGACAGAGAAAGATTAACACATATATGTGGACTCTAGAAAAATAGTACAGATGATCTTATTTGCAAAGCAGAAACAGAGATACAAACGTAGAGAACAAATTTATGGACACCAAGGAGGAAAGGGAGGAACTGGGAGGTTAGGATCAGCACATATACACCATTGATACCATGTATAAAATAAAATAGTACAGATGATCTTATTTGCAAAGCAGAAACAGAGATACAAACGTAGAGAACAAACTTATGGACACCAAGGAGGAAAGGGAGGAACTGGGAGGTTGGGATCAGCACATATATACCATTGATACCATGTATAAAATAGATAACTCATGAGAACCTACTGTATAGCACAGGGAACTCTATTCAATGCTTTGTGGTGACCTAAATAGGAAGGAAATCCAAAAGAGACGGAATATATGTATACATAGAGCTGATTCACATTGTGTACAATATAAACTAACGCAACATTGTATAGCAGCTACATATCAATAGAAATTAATTTTAAAAAAGAGAAAAGGCTTCCTACTATTTGCATGGGAATTCGAGTCTTAAAACTAATGGCAGCAATATTTTAAACAAAATACGACAGTGAAATTTCTCTCAGTTCAGTCCTATGGAATTGATTCTTATGTGGCTGGATCTTGGGTCGGCATCTTGCTTTCCTGAAGTGTGTCTGCATTTGGATTAAAAAGAGTACTGGAATCCCTGCTCAGCTCACTGAATATCCTCATTATTCTCTTAGCAACATCAGCTCACAAGCCTGTATGTGGGTGTCTACTCTTTGACGTATCAGTAATGTATAAGTCCTGTTACAGTCCTTTCCATCGTGTTCTGCAACCGCCATTTCCTGAAGAATAAATCCTATCTTATCTCTGAGCCTTCAGACAAGTATCTGAGGGAAGAACACACAGGTATGACCAAGGGACTGAATGTTATTGCTGTTTAATTGCTAAGTCGTGTCCCACTCTGGCAACCACATGGACTGTAGCCTGCCAGGCTCCTCTGTCCATGGGATTTCCTAGGCAAGAATACTGGAGTCGGTTGCCATTTCCTCCAGGGGATCTTTCCAACCTAGTGTCTCCTGCTTGGCACACAGATTCTTTACCACTGAGTGGCCAAGGAAGCCCATGAGACTGAGAGCTGTGGTTAATGTTAATAGATTACAGTAAACTCAGCATCAGGATGGAGGAAAGTCAAGCTCTCTGTGGGGGTCAGTGTCTTACTATTTCATAAAGAAGAAATGGTGTTTCCCCTGAAAGTAAGAATATAAGAGAGATATCGAAGGCATTTATAAATCTCCAAGATCTTCCCCTAAAATATGCAAGTTTGAAATATTGACATTAACATTGTTTTACCAATATAACACAAACTCAACATTCAAAAAATGAAGTAAATGTCATCCAGTCCTATTACTTCATGGAAAATAGATGGGAAGAAAGTAGGAACAGTGTCAGATTTCATTTTCTTGCACTCCAAAAATCAACACTGTCTTGCAGATGGTGACTGCAACCACAAAATTAAGACATGTTTGTTCCTTGGAAGAAAAGCTATGACAAACCTAGACAGAGTTTTAAAACGCAGAGACATCACTTTGCCAATAAATGTCCATATAGTCAAAGCTATGGTTTTTCCAGTAGTCATGTATGGATGTGAGAGCTGGACCATAAAGAAGGCTGAATACCAAAGAATTGATGCTTTCAAACTGTGGTGCTGGAGAAGGCTCTTGAGAGTCCCTTGGATAGCAAGGAGATCGAACCAGTCCATCCTAAAGGAAATCAGTCCTGAATATTCATTGGAAGGACTGATGCTGAAGCTGAAGCTCCAATACTTTGGCCACCTGATGCGAAGAGCAGACTCATTGGAAAAGACCCTGATGCTGGGAAAGACTGAATGCAAGAGGAGAAGGGGGGACAGAAGATGAGGTGGTTGGATGGCATCACTGACTCAGTGGACATGAGTGTGAGCAAACTCAGGGAGATAGTGAAGGACAGGGTAGCCTGGGATGCTGCAGTTCATGGGGTTGCAAAGAGTCGGATACAACTTAGCTACTGAAAATAACAATACACACTTAACTTAGGGAAGGCTGAGTGTCTTTTCTGATTTGACAGTTTATTCCATGAAGTCATTACAATGGTGTTAAACTAATAAAGCAATATGAAGAGGAGGGATGAAGTGGGAGTTTGGGATTAGCAGATGCAAACTATTATACACAGGAAGGATAAATAATAAGGTCCTACTGTATAGTACAGAGCTTCCCAGGTGGTGCTAGTGGTAAAGAGCCTACCTGCCAATGCAGGAGACATAAGAGCAAGGGTTCAGTCCCTACGTTAGGGAAGATTCCCCTGGAGAAGGGCACGGCAACCCTTTCCAATACTCTTGCCTGGAAAATCCCACAGACTGAGGAACCTGGCGGGCTATAGTCTATAGGATTGCAAAGAGTCGGACATGACCGAAGTGACTTAGCACACACACTCTGGATAGCACAAGGAACTATATTCAATATCCCATGATAGACCATAATGGAAAAGAATATTTTTAAAATGTTTGTGTGTGTGTGTGGGGTGTGTATATATATATATATATATATATATATATATGAATCACTTTGCTGCACATCAGAAATTAACACAACATTGTAAATCAACTACATGACAGCATAAAAGTTTTTTAATTAAAAAATATAGAGCATAGCAAACAAACTCAATTATTTCTTTGCTTGGTCACTGAGTTGTGTCCAACTCTTTGCAACCCCATGGACTGTAGCCCACCAGGCTCCTCTGTCCATGGGGATTCTCCAGCCAAGAATACTGGAGTGGGTTGCCATTCCCTTCTCCAAGGGATCTTCCCAACCCAGGTCTCCCACATTGCAGGTGAATTCTTTACCATCTGAGCTACCAGGGAAGCCCAAGAATACTGGAGTGGGTAGCCTATCCCTTCTCCAGAGGATCTCCCAACCCAGGGAATGAATCAGGTCTACTGCATTGCAGGCAGATTCTTCACCAGCTGAGCTACCAGGAAAGCCCCAATTATTTCTAGTCTCTCTTTTTTCATAAGGTGAAAAGACATTTTTGACATTTCCCACATGACCCTTGGACATCACAAAGATGTCTTGTGATGTCCAAGGGTCATGTGGGAAATGTCAAAAATTGTTTAAGTATAAAGGGTAGTCCATCCTCCTTGTTTTAATTTTTTTTAATATCCCAACATCTTAGAACTGCTAATATCTTTGATTTCTTCATTCACAAGTTTGTTTCTCTTTCCCAGCTGGTTGAGCTAGTGCTTTATAGATTTTATATGTTTTAATTTTTTAACCCACTTGTAACAGTTTGCAGTTTGGGGACTCAAATATATTTGTCCACCTCCTACCCAGCTGTAGACTTGTTCCAACAGCATTTATGAGTTTCCTTTTCCCATCTGCTGTCATACTCAGGTTTATAATTCCCCAGTCGAAGTTAGTTTCTGGAGAATCTTATTTTTATTCATTCAAAAAACAAAAAAACCTGCGTCTATTCTATGCCACAATGATCTTACCCATTTTCGTTCCTAGAAAAGAGCCACCAATTTCCACCATAAGATTCTCCACTGCATCTTCAACCTCATTCTGTATGACAGACTCTAGGTTCATTCACATCACTACCAATGACCCAGTTTCGTTCCTTTTTATGGCTGAGTAATATTCCATTGTTTATATGTACCACATCTTCTTTATCCGTTCATCTGTTGATGGACCTCTGGCTTCAGTATGGACTCAGAATTGAGTTTCTCTCTGTTGTCGTGGGAATTTCCTCATTTCTCTCTCATAGGGCATCTCCATAGGACAGCTTCTAACATCTGTGATGCTCATGCTGGAGGGTCTCCTGTGTGGGTCAGCAATGGCCTGCTGCTGGGACAAGGGCACTGGCAGCAGCAGTTTTGGGAGGTGCCCTCTGAACTCTGTTTATTTTTCATTTTGACTTTTAAAATACAGTCAGCACTTCATATCTTCAGGTTCCACATCTGGATTCAACCAACTGTGGATTGAAAACATTCAGAAAAAAAAATCCAGAAAGTTCAAAAAATCAATACGAATTCTCTGCACTATTTACATAATATTTACATTATAAGGTATTATAAGTACTCTGCTGCTGCTACTAAGTCGCTTCAGTCATGTCCAAGAGGGGATTTAAAGTATAAGGAAGTTTGTTTGTAGATTATATGCAAATATACACCATTTTATATAAACAACTTGAGCATCCATCGATTTGGGTATCTCCAAGGGGTCCCGGAACAAATCCCCCAGGATACCAAGGGAGGACTGTAATTTTCTCTTTTAGTCTTTTCTTTTTCTTTTTTTTTAAGTTCTTATTTTCATCAACTTGGATTTATTGTCCTTGATTTTTATGCTTTTATTTATTTATTTATTTTTGGTTGCTCTGTCTTCTTGCTGCACATGGGCTTTCTCCAGTTACGGAGAGCAGGGTCTACTCTTGTTGCAGCACCTGGGCTTCTCATTGCAGTGGCTTCTCTTGTTGCAGAGCACAGGCTCTAAGTGCAAGGGCTTCAGCAGCTGTGGCACATGGGCTTAATTGCTCCAAGGCCTGTGGAATCTTCCTGGACTAGGGATCAAACCCGTGCCCCCTCCACTCTACCACCAGGAAAATCCAGAAGTATTAAATTTAATTCAAATTCTCAAAGAACATTTTGTAGAACTTTATAAATTCTTGATAAAGTTTACCACAAAAATAAAGAATATTAAATATTCCTTTACACTTTAATAAACATAAATTCAGGTTAAGTAGTCCCCACTAGCATTCTGCAGTTTTCATTTATTAGCCCTCGTGGTTCCTAAGTGAAATTAATGGCCAAGTATTTTTACCTTTTTTTTTTCGGTGGTGGTCAGGTCATCACTGTGGATGAAATATTAGCTTTAATTATGTTTTTAAGCTATGTTTCATTAATACAAAGAATGTGATAGGTTTTCTAGTTGCACAAGCAGGAGACTCTCCTTAAGATATAAACCTAAATTATGACTCCAGGCTGCTTGGTCACCAAACTCCTCCTCTGGATTAGAGACAGTAGAGAAAGCAGTCAGGGGTGCCCAGGTCTGAGTCCTGAATCTGCCACTTCCTGTCTGACTTTCAGCAAATCAATAACTGGTAAATTTCTCTGTGCCTTGGCATCCTCAGCTAAAAAGCTGAGTAATAATAGTATTTGCCTCATAGGATTATCAAGAGGAGTAACTGAGATAATACATGCATAGCTTTTAGACCATATCTGGCTCGTAATAAGCATTCAATAAATATTTAGTTCTTGTTGTTCCTATTATTACTGTTGGCTGCACTGGGTCTTCGTTGCTGTGCCTGGGCTTTCTCTAGGTGCAGCGAGTGGGAGCTACTTCCTGGTTGTGGTGCTTGGGCTTGTCATTGCGGTGGCTTCTCTTATTGCAAAGCACGAGCTCTAGTGTATGGGCTTCAGTAATTGCATCTGGCAGGCGCAGTAGTTGTGGCACACAGGCTTAGATGCTCCAAGGCATGTGGGCTCTTCCCAGACCAGGGATCAAGCCCATGTCCCTTGCATTGGCAGGTGGACTCTCAACCACTGGACCACGACGGAAGTCCCAATACTATTACTGTTACTATTATTACTAAGGTTTGTGTGCTGAGTCAGTCAGTCATGTCTGACTCTTTGCGACCTCACAGACTGCAGTCCACCAGGATCCTCTGTCCATGGGGATACTCCAGGCAAGAATACTGGAATGGGTTCCCGTGCCCTCCTCCAAGGGATCTTCCCAACCCAGGAATCAAACTGTGGTCTCCTGCATTGCAGGCAGATTCTTTACCAGCTGAGCTACCAGGAAAACTCTATTAAAGTTTATCTAACCCAATTAACAGATTTTACCTAACAAATCTTCCCTTGTGGCTCAGACAGTAAAGCGTCTGCCTACAACGCCTACCAGGTGGGAGACCTGGGTTCAATCCCTGGGTCGGGAAGATCTCCTGGAGAAGGAAATGGCAACCCACTCCAGTATTCTTGCCTGGAAAATCCCATGGATGGTGGAACCTGATAGACTACAGTCCATGGGGTCGCAAAGAGTCAGACACGACTGAACGACTTCACTTAACCCAATTAAGTGAGCACAAAGAAATAGAGAAGCACTGCAGTGGATGGGAGAGTTGTATGTCTTTAGTGATTGGCTCTAAACAGCCAGATTTGTCTTGAGTATTTGATGTGGAAGACCTGTACCAGGTTGCTGAAACCACCTCCCAGAAACCAGAGAAAATCTTGAGTAGGATCCTTTGTATGATCTTTATTGCTGTTTCCATAACCAGTGAATTTTTACCTTACAAAGAAAATGTAGTAAACATTTCTTATTTTGTTTTATGCATCCCACTTAAAGGAAAAAAAAAAAAAGACATGTTCCAAGAAAAAAACTTGATTTTATTCTCCATTTGCAAAGCTGCTATCACAGTCGCTGGTTTTTGCCAGTGTTTATTATGTGTCCTGTTTTGCTTCAGTTGGCATAATTTCCTGCTCCATTAGCCCTATGAGGAGAATTTATGGCGAATGATATCCAGCAGTTTCAATTAGCAAAGATGCCAGGTGTGTGGTGGTGGAAAATTGTAATGGGAAGATTCTAACCTTGTTCACAGAGCACCCTAGTTGCCCGAAACATTATTTTAACATCTGTTCCAGTCACATTCATTAGCAGGCATTTGCAGTATGGTGAATGGAATACTGATTTCCAAAGACAAGGCAATCAACAGTTGCTTGATTTGGAAACCAAGCAGTTCCTGTTATTTTACATGACAGTGTCATCGTGTGGCTGCAAAGAATGCAGCTCTGGTTTGACTAAGAGAAAGCAGCACTGACTGCAGGATTCTCTAGAAAGCTGGAAGGTTTGCGGGGAGCGCTGGAGAGGGCCTCCGCTCACCCCGCACCTCCCATCCTCACTGAGGCCAGCTCTTCCTCTGGGCCGGGGGCCCTTTCTCTCCTTGCCCTGCCCTGATTGGGCCGTTTCAGTTCTCCCATGGGCTGCCTGTCACTCCTGCCTCTAGCCTGGTTCCCTCCAGTGGTCTCTCCACATGGCTCCTGCCTGAGTGAACTTTCTAACCTGCAGATCTGACTCTTCTTCCCAGAGCAAAATCACTCAGTGGCTCCTCACTAGCCACAGTGAGGCAATCGAAACTTGGCACCCTAGGTCCTCAGGGTTCGTTCCTACGAAGCCTCCTCTTCCTCTGTTTCTGTTTATAAACTCACTCCCTCTACTCACCATTCACATTTCTGCTCAATCGCTTTCCTCCTTAAAAAGTTCCTGACCCACTTCCCCTGTGCTCTTACAGCACTTTCTTTTCTTTTTTTTGCTATTGATTTCCTTATATATTGTTAATATTAAACCCTTATCAGATATATAGTTTGCAGTATTTTTCTTCATTTCATAGGCTGTCTTACAACACTTGTGATTGTCTATCTTTTTTTTTAAATTGGCCCATGTCACGTGACATGTGGGTACTTAGTTCCCTGACCAGGGATGAACCCGCATGCCCTGCACTAGAAAGGAGTAGCTTTAACCACTGAACCATCAGAGGAGCCCCTTTCTATAGCACTTTGTGAAAGTCAAAGTGTTATTCACTCAGGCAAGTCTGACTCTTTGGGGCCCCATGGACTAATATAGCCTATCAGGCTCCTCTGTCCATGGAATTCTCCAGGCAAGAATACTGGAGTGGGTTGCCATTCCCTCTTCTCCAGGGGATCTTCCTGACCCAGGGATCAAACCCAAGTCTCCTGCACGTCAGGCAGATTCTTTACAGTCTGAGCAACCCGGGAAGCCCCATGCTGCTGCTCCTGCTAAGTCGCTTCAGTCATGTCCGACTCTGTGAAACCTCATAGATGGCACCCTACCAGGCTCCTCCGTCCCCGGGATTCTCCAGGCAAGAACACTGGAGTGGGTTGCCATTTCCTTCTCCAATGCAAGAAAGTGAAAAGTGAAAGTGTAGTCACTCAGTTGTGTCCGACTCTTCGAGACCCCATGGACTGCAGCCTACCAGGCTCCTCCATCCATGGGATTTTCCAGGCAAGAGTACTGGAGTGGGTTGCCATTGTCTTCTCTGGGCAAGTCCCATAGCACTTTGTAATGTCAACCAAAAACATAATGCAAGAGGCTGCAAATAAGAGTTTATTTGGGATTCAAGAATTGCAATTCAGAAGACAGATTTGGGTAACCCTCAAAAGAATGTTTTGGAGAAGAGAAAGGATCAAAGGCTTATAAAGACAAAAGCCACAGAGTTGTTCAAAGTTGCCTGACAATAATTGTGATCAACTCTGATGTCGGTCAGAAAATATACTGTCACGATGGTGTGATCACTCACCTAGAGCCAGACATCCTGGAATGTGAAGTCAAGTGGACCTTAGAAAGCATCACTACATGCATGATGCTGGATGCTTGGGGCTGGTGCACTGGGACGGCCCGGAGGGATGGTGTGGGGAGGGAGGAGGGAGGGGGGTTCGGGATGGGGAACACGTGTATACCTGTGGCGGATTCATTTTGATATTTGGCAAAACTAATACAATTATGTAAAGTTTAAAAATAAAATAAAATTGGAAGAAAAAAAAAAAAAAAAAAAGAAAGCATCACTACAAACAAAGCTAGTGGCGGTGATGGAATTCCAGTTGAGCTATTTCAAATCCTGAAAGATGATGCTGTGAAAGTGCTGCACTCAATATGCCAGCAAATTTGGAAAACTCAGCAGTGGCCACAGGACTGGAAAAGGTCAGTTTTCATTCCAATCCCAAAGAAAGGCAATGCCAAAGAATGCTCAAACTACTGCACAATTGCACTCATCTCACACACTAGTAAAGTAATGTTCAAAATTCTCCAAGCCAAGCTTCAGCAATACGTGAACTGTGAACTTCTTGATGTTCAAGCTGGTTTTAGAAAAGGCAGAGGAACCAGAGACCAAATTGCCAACATCTGCTGGATCATGGAAAAAGCAAGAGAGTTCCAGAAAAACGTCTATTTCTGCTTTATTGACTATGCCAAAGCCTTTGACTGTGCGGATCACAATAAACTGTGGAAAATTCTGAAAGAGATGGGAATACCAGACCACCTGACCTGCCTCTTGAGAAATTTGTATGCAGGTCAGGAAGCAACAGTTAGAACTGGACATGGAACAACAGACTGGTTCCAAATAGGAAAAGGAGTATGTCAAGGCTGTATATTGTCACCCTGCTTATTTAACTTATATGCAGAGTACATCATGAGAAACGCTAGGCTGGAAGAAGCACAAGCTGGAATCAAGATTGCTGGGAGAAATATCAATAACCTCAGATATGCAGATGACACTACCCTTATGGCAGAAAGTGAAGAGGAACTAAAAAGCCTCTTGAAGGTGAAAGAGGAGAGTGAAAAAGTTGGCTTAAAACTCAACATTCAGAAAACGAAAATCATGGCATCTGGTCCCGTCACTTCATGGGAAATAGATGCGGAGACAGTGGAAACAGTGTCAGACTTTATTTTGGGGGGCTCCAAAATCACTGCAGATGGTGACTGCAGCCGTGAAATTAAAAGCTGCTTACTGCTTGGAAGGAAAGTTATGACCAACCTAGATAGCATATTTAAAAGCAGATACATTACTTTGCCAACAAAGGTCCGTCTAGTCAAGACTATGGTTTTTCCTGTGGTCATGTATGGATGTGAGAGTTGGACTGTGAAGAAAGCTGAGCGCCGAAGAATTGATGCTTTTGAGTTGTGGTGTTGGAGAAGACTCTCGAGACTCCCTTGGCCTGCAAGGAGATCCAACCAGTCCATTCTGAAGGAGATCAGCCCTGGGATTTCTTTGGAAGGAGTGATGCTAAAGCTGAAACTCCAGTACTTTGGCCACTTCATGAGAAGAGCTGACTCACTGGAAAAGACTCTGATGCTGGGAGGGATTGGGGGCAGGAGGAGAAGGGGACGACAGAGAATGAGATGGTTGGATGGCATCACTGACTCGATGGACGTGAGTCTGAGTGAACTCCGGGAGTCGGTGATGGACAGGGAGGCCTAGCGTGCTGCGATTCATGCGGTCGCAGAGTCGGACACGACTGAGTGACTGAACTGAACTGAAGGAACCACAGATTGTTTTAGGGTGCATGGGGGCTGATAAGTGGATAGGCTGTCACAAGCTATTTTTTTAGGGTGAGTGTCTGATAAGTTTAAAGACTGTAGAAGTTTCTAGCAGATGTTCTGGATGATTTCATTAGGTCAAAAGGTAATCCATCCAGGTTGAGATGTGCATAAGTCACATTATCTTGATGGCCTCCTGGCTCTGATTTAGAGAGTTCTCTTGCCACTACTGACTCCATTTGCACTTTCCTTTCACAGTACATAGGTCTGTAATAAGAAATAGAGCATTGGTCCTTTTTATTTTTTGAAGGGTCTTTTTTTGGGGGGCCTGCACAGCAAGGCAAGTGGAACCTTAGTTCTCTGACCAAGGACTGAACCTGCACCCCCTTTGAAAGGCAGAATCTAAACCACTGGGTCACTGGGGAAGTCCCAGAAATAAAACACTGTGCCATTACTGGTTGCTTAGTATCTCTCTTTCCACTAAAATGACAGCCTCTTGAAAGCAGGCACTACTTCCTTCATTTTCATCTTTGAATTTCCATGGCCTGGCAGTATCTACTTGTTGAGTTGATTTTAAATTGTCAATGAAATAATATAACCATATAATTTCACAATAATTTAACTAAATAATAAGTCAAAATGCTTAAAAAATAGTAGCTACCTTTTGTTGTGTGTTTATTATTTGCAGGCACTTGGGCAAACACCTTTTATTTTGTCAGTGTTGCCTAAATTTCAATGTACATATTTTCTTTGACTAATGTCTACTAATGTAAATGTATGTTAAAAGAAAATTGTATGTGACTACCACATACGAGTAGAAAACTAGCATCACTTGCCATAAAGAAAAATAAATAAGTCATGTAATGTAAGGAGAAATATATTTAATCCGTTTGTCAAAATGTTCTCCGATGAGAAGAAAAGTGTTTAAGATCAGTGAAGAAGATATTCAGGTCAATTTTGCATAGCTTAAAAAAAAATATGAGGATCTACAGTCATGAGAATGTTTCCATTTTGATGTAAACTTGCACAAAGAATTCTAATTCACGTGCATTCATCGTTTGAGGGGTGATTACGCAGAATTTACTCTTTTGACAGTTCCTAACAAAAGTGATGAAAGTGATTTTTGTTCAACAAATCTTAGTCAAAAGGTACCATCTGAAGAGATTGTCAAAGTTTGTCCTCACATAGAGTTATTTGGTGATGACACCCAAAGTGATGGAAAACACATTCCTTAGTCACTGGAGGCTGCCAGTAGAGTTGGAAAAACACTTATGAGACTTTTTTTTATTAAGTGGTTTGAGTCTCCTTAGCTCAAAATTTTCTCAGCAAGATGTGGGGACTCCTCTGTGGTCAGGTGGCTAAGACCCCACACTCCTAATGGAGGGGGCTCGGTTCAATCTCCGGTCAGGGAACTAGATCTTACATGCCACCACAAAGTTCGAAGATCCCAAGTGCTGCAACAAAGACCCACTGCAGCACCAAAAAAAAAAAAAATCTGAGATTTGAGCTAGGGCTTAGTTCTAAACCAATGTGATCAACTAACAAAAGGAATCACACACAGTAAACAAAGTGTGCCTCCCTGGGTCCAGTTTTAGGACCACTGTGTACACTCTGGAGAAGGCAATGGCACCCCACTCCAGTACTCTTGCCTGGAAAATCCCATGGACCGAGGAGCCTGGTAGGCTGCAGTCCACGGGGTCACCAAGAGTCGGACACGACTGAGTGATTTCACTTTAACTTTTCACTTTCATGCATTGGAGAAGGAAATGGCAACCCACTCCAGTGTTCTTGCCTGGAGAATCCCAGGGACGGGGGAGCCTGGTGGGCTGCCATCTATGGGGTCGCACAGAGTCAGACATAACTAAAGCGACTTAGCAGCAGCAGCAGCAGTGTACACTCTGCCTTGCCTGCGGACTACTGCCTTGTAGGAATCACTTCAAGTTCTTCAGATGAGCAGATGTATCTGCAGGTTATGCTGAGTTCCAAAGTTGTCCAATCATGCATGTTAAGTCTGAGGAAAAAGGTGTCTTTCAGAATGACTTTCTCCTTTTGACTTGGAAGGACACTGGGGAAAACCAATAGCTTCAATGTAAAACTGTATTCATTTAAAGTCACTGCCCATCTCTGTTGTTGTTGTTTAGTCCCTGAGTTGTGTCTTCCTCTTTGCCACTCCACAGACTGTAGCTTCCCAGGTTCCTCTGTCCATGGGATTTCCCAGGCAAGAATACTGGAGTGGGTTGCCATTTCCTTCTCCAAGGGATCTTTCCGACCCAGGGATCGAACCCATGTCTCCTGTATTGGCAGGCAGATTCTTTACCACTGAAGCCCTCGCTCATCCTCGCTCATCTCTACACAGAGCTGAAAAAAAAAGTTGACCGTTCAGTTAAAATGGACCAATTTAGCCATTTAAACATCTTGATTAAATGCCCAAGTACTTTTCTTTATCTCCAGACATTTGAGGTCTTCTCTGTGTTTCTTACAATGCATCGATTTTTAGATTTTACTTCTGGAAGGACAGCTTGAATAGATGGAACAAGTCCTCTTGGCTTTAGCTCTATCTGGGTTTAACAAATGGTCACTGACATAACAGTTCACACTAGTGAACTGGACCCACTGTGTTATACTCTCACACTTATAAAGAATTATAGTAAGAAAGTCAGTTATTGAACATTTAAAATACATCATGCATGATAGGCAGAATCATGACCCTTCAAAGATGTCCTGGTACTAATCCCCAGAGCCTGTGAATATGTTCCCTTATATGGATAAAAATGGACAGGGAAAAAATGGAAACAGTGACAGACTTTATTTTCCTGGGATCCAAAATTGCTGCAGACTATGATGGCAGCCATGAAATTAAAAGACGCTTGCTCCTTGGAAGAAAAGCTATGACAAACCTAGACAGCATATTAAAAATCAGAGACATTACTTTGCCAACAGAGGTCCACATAGGCCAAGCTAAGGTTTTTCCAGTAGTCAGGTATGGATGTCACATCTGGACTATAAAGAAGGCTGAGCCCGAAGAATTGATGCTTTCAGACCGCTGGTGCTGGAAAAGACTCTTGAGAGTCCCTTGGACAGCAAGGAAGTCAACCCTGAATATTTACTGGAAGGACTGATGCTGAAGCTGAAGCTCCAATACTTTGGCCACCTGATGCAAAGACCTGACTCACTGGAAAAGACTGATGTTGGGAAAGACTGAGGGCAGGAGGAGAAGGGGATGATAGAAGACGAGATGGTTGGATGGCATCACTGATTCAATGGACATGAGTTTGAGCAAACTCCGAGAGATAGTAAAGGACAGGGAAGCCTGGCATGCTGTAGTCCATGGGGTTGCAAGAGTCAGACAGGACTGAGCAACTGAACAAAATCAATATGGATAAAGAGATTTTGCTGATGTGATTAAGGTTAAGGACCTTAAAACGGGAGATTAAATTGGATTATCTCAGTGAACTCAATCTAATCCCATGAGCCCTTAAAAGTTAAGACTCTCTCCCGGCTGTGGTCAGAGAGACAGAGATGTGACAGCAAAAGAATAATCAAAGCGATGCAGCTTCGTGTGGGTCTATGAGACTTGACACAAAGAATGTTCGATTCCTGTGTGATTAGAAGTTCAGCTGTGTCCGACTCTCTGCAGCCCCATGGACTGTAGCCCCCAGGCTCCTCTGTCCGTGGGATTTCCCAAACAAGAATACTGGAGTGGGTTGCCATTTCCTCTTCCAGGTGATTTTTCAGACCCAGGGACTGAACCCACCTCTCTTGTGTCTCCCGTGTTGGCAGGCAGCTTCTTTATCACTAGTGCCACCTGGGAAGCCCTGTTTGACTCCTAATTATTACCACACTAATTCCAAGATAAAGTAATTAAGGCACATTGTAATCAGTCAGAGTGCCCCTCCCTGCATCCACCCTCCTATTCCTCTTAGTTTAATAGGAAATCAGCCAGTTTCAGCTGATGTAATAGCTTTAGAGGGATGGACTGAAGTTGGAGACTTCATTTTCTGTGAATGAGAACAAAGTTCTAGCTGAGAGAGCAGATGCAGAGAGGGTTATGAGCCTTTTGGAGAGTCAAGAAGCTGGAGGAGGAGGGAGCTGAGCAGAACAGGAAGCAGGATGCTGAGCTGTGCTGAGGATACAGCTGAGGTTGGAAACCAAACATGTGCAATGTGTTTCCATCAGTCAGGACAGGAAACAGTTCTATGCAACCTCATACTTCTGAGGTGTGTGATGACTGTGGATGTTTTACAGATATGATGAGACTTTGATATACAGTACTCATGATGGCCTTGAAATTGCTACGGATTTACTTAGTACTCTTTTGAGCCTTCTCATACTGCTTTGATGAGTGTCACCAAGGCTTTACAACATGAAACTGAGCCTCAACTTCAAAAATGGTTGAAGCCCTGAGGCTAGCCTGTTAGAAGGGATAGTTACATGAAATCTCCCAGGACACTGTCGAGAGAGAGTAGGGGTAGAGGAGATCAGGGGTCTATGAATGAGGGAAGGAAGTTGGGGCAGTATAGTCAGATAGTGTGGGTCTCTGGGGCAACATAGTCATATGGTGACTTTTTTTCATGGGGGTGTAATAAGGAGCTGAGAAATGTTTATTGCTTGCTGGCCCCCTGTTAGGAGGAACAGAGGTAGAGAATAGATATTTATTTAATAGTTAGTGAATCAGACAGAAAGGAATTCTCTTTGGCTTCTAGATAAGTATCACAATTTCTTTCTGGACTAAGTAGCTTTTTGCTAAGTCAAATGCTTAATGACATAGTATATGGCAGAGAAAATGAGATACTGGTGAGGTGGACAATTCTGTGGGCCTGGGTGACCATAAAACATACTCTCCCCTGAATCTGCAGAAGTCACAGGGAAGTCTTCAGTATCAAGCAAACCTGTGACCGAGCTTTATGGTTTATGCTCAGCTCGAACAACAGTGGGCACTGGAGCATGCAGATCTTGCAGTTGTGACATGCCAACTCTTAGCTGCCACATGTGGGATCTAGTTCCCTGACCAAGGATCAAACCTGGGCCACCTAAATTGGTAGTATTGAGTCTTAGCCACTGGACCACCAGAGAAGTCCCCTTCTCTCTCTTTCTCTTTCTTCTCTCACTCTCTTGCCAGGTGTGGACAGAGTGAGAAGGTGGCCGTCCACACACCAGGAAGAGAGCCCTCTCTAGAACCATCCTGACACCCTGATGTCAGACTTCCAGCCTCCAGAGCCATGAGAAAATCAATGTCTGTCGTATAAGCCATCCAGTCAGCGGTCATTTGTTATGACAGTCTGCGCTGACAGAGACCTAGGAGGTATCTAGGTAGTAAAATTCAGAGATGGAGAGTAGCACAGTGGTTAGCAGGGGCTGGGGGGAGGGGAAGGGAGTTCTTGTTTGATTAGCACAGAGCTTCAGTTTAGGGTGATGAATAAGTTCTAGAGCTGGAGAGTGGTGATGGTTATGCAATAATGTGAATGTACTTCATAATACTGAATGACCTGCTTAAAATATAGTTAATCTGGGGCTTCCCTGGTGACTTAGTGGTAAAGAACCTGCTTGCCAATGCAGGAGACACGGGTTCGATCCCTGATCTGGGAAGATCCTACATCCGTGGAGCAACTAAGCTGTGTGCTACAGCTGCTGTGCCCTAGGGCCGGCGATCCGCAACAGGAGAAGCCACTGCAATGAGAAGCCCATGCACCGAAACCGGAGAAAAGTCTGAGCAGCAACAAAGGCCCAGCATGGCCAAAAATAAATAACTAAATAAATAATTTTAAAAAGTAAACTGCTAAGTTTCGTTATGTATATGTTCCCCACAATTTAAAAAATTTTTAAATAGGAGGAACATCTCCAACAACCTTAACAACTAAAGAATCTCAGGGGCCTCTTGCGGCCTTTCTGAAAGTCTGATTCTGCATGACCATGCAAGGCCACAGCATCGTCTGTCCCATGACCATGGGCACAGTGCAGGTGAACCGCCCGCCCCAGAGCCTTTGGGAGGCACATAGTTCAGCAGATAATACACTGGAGAACACTTGAAGTTCTTTTTGAATGGGTTGTGCAGCTCTGCTGTCATTGAACCAAAAAGTCTTTTTCCCATGAGGGAAAGAAAAATTGAGAGAAAAAAAAAAAATGTTTGCAGCTGGAGCCTGAATTAGCAGTTTCGTCTCCAAAGACCGGAAGACACCTGGTCCCAGCAGACTTTCTATTGAATTTTATGTGCCTTTCCAAAATAGACTCATTCTGAGCTGACTGGTAAGACTGCATTCTGTTTGGTGTCTAACACAATTTTATCTAAGCTCAAGCAATCACACATTTTATTTATTTTTTAACAGGGAGAAGACTACACAAAATTACTACCGTAGCTTTCCTAGATCCGGCTGTAGTTCTGAAAACTCAGAAAGCTTAGAACAGAGCAAAGCACACTGTAACAGAGAACATATGAGTTGGGGGTACAACTGACCGAGACTGCAAACCGTGCAGCCCTGCTACCCTGAGCAGGTCTTGAGGCTGGGAATATTTGCACGTCCTCAGAGATTTTTGGAAATGCATCTTTCACCCAGACCCTCTGAATCAGAACATGCATATGAACTAATTTCCTAGGAATGCATGTAAGAGAAGCATTGCTACAGAGCCCTTCTCTTTAGACCTCCCTCATCTGAATTGCCTAGGAATATTTACTAAAAATCCATCTTCCATATACCCGGACAAAACTCTAATTCAAAAAGATATCTGCACCCCAATGTCCACTGCAGCGCTATTTACAATAGCCAGGACATGGAAGTGTCCATCAACTGATGAATGGATAAAGAAGATGTGGTACATATAGACAATGGGATACTATTCAGCCATAAAAAAAGAATGGACAAGGCCATTTGCAGCAACATGAGATTATCATAATTTAAGTGAAGTAAGTTAGATAGAGAAGAATCTAAAATATGATAGAAGGGAACTTATTTATAAAATGGAAATAGACTCACAGACAGAGACCAGACTTGAGGTTGCCAAGGCTGAGGTGGGCTGGAGGGAGGGGAGAACTAGGAGTCTGGGTTTAGCAGATGTAAGCTATATCACATAGGATGAGTAAACAAGGTCCTGCTGCTGCTGCTGTTGCTAAGTCGCTTCAGTCGTGTTCGACTCTGTGCGACCCCATAGACAGCAGCCCACCAGGCTCCCCCGTCCCTGAGATTCTCCAGGCAAGAACACCGGAGTGGGTTGCCATTTCCTTCTCCAATGCATGAAAATGAAAAGTGAAAGGGAAGTCGCTCAGTCGTGTCTGACTCTTAGTGACCCCATGGACTGTAGCCAACCAGGCTCCTCGGTCCATGGGATTTTCCAGGCAAGAATACTGGAGTGGGGTGCCACTGTCTTCTCCGAAACAAGGTCCTACTATATAGCAAAGGGAACTATATTCAGTATCCTGTGATAAACCGTAACGGAAGAGAATATGAAAAAAATCTGTACGTGTAACTGAATCACTTTGTTGTATAGCAGAAATGTAACACATTGTAAATCAATTACACTTCAATTCTGGCCAGGCCCCTACTGGCTTGTGGGATCTTAGTTCCCTGACTAGTGATGGAATTTGCGCCCCCTGCATTGGAAGCATGGAATATTAACCACTGGACCCCAAGGAAGTCCTCAATAAAAACTTTTTTTAAAATCCATCTTCCTGTGTTCTGCCCAAGACCTGTGAGAATTACCCACTATGATTCTTTTTTTTTTTTTCCAATAATAGAACTATTTTATTGACTATATGAACGTACTGATTTTGTACAACACACATTTCTTTCTCTCCTCTGCCCCAGGAAGCCAGCGCTCTAGAACCCCATGTTTATAAAAACACACTTTGGCAGCTACTATGACAAGGTGAAAAAAGTGCAATTCTGAAAGTGACAACACAACCAAAGTGGGGAACAGAAAAGGCAGAGGGGAGTGGGCCCAGGGCTGCTCATCTTCTCTCAAGAGGCAACAATTTAAGAATAGAAACTCTTGAGCATTATTTAAGCAGTACTGCCCAACTCTCTTGGTAGCATCTCTGTTTCAATTCCATTTATCTTGATGTTGTAACTAACTAATCTGTTACTTCTTTAAGAAATTCTGCCCTGGTTTATATCCTTTTCAGTGACCCATATCCCTTTGAGCTTCAAAAACACAGAAGTCGCTCAGTCGTGTCTGATTATTTGCGACCCCATGCATGGTAGCCCACCAGGCTCCTCGGTCCATGGGATTTTCCAGGCATGAATACTGGAGTGGGTTGCCGTTTCCTTCTCCCCCACTATGATTCTTAGTCAAAGGAGCGTGAGAACTGTAGCGGTAGTTCTTCTCCAAAAGTAGCTCTAAAACCCTCTCTGAGGATCTCCCTGGCAGTCTGGTGGTTAAGACTCAGCCTGCCAATGCAGGGGACACGGGTTGGATCCCTGCTCCAGAAAGATTTCACATGCCTTGGGGTAGCTTAGCTACAAGAACTGAACGCTCTCCACCCCCGCCAGAGCCCACGCTGGGGAGCACCGAGAAGCCGGGGCACCATGACTGTAGAATAGCCACTGCTCACTGCAGCTAAGAGCCTGCAGGCAACAACAAAGACCCAGAGCAGCCAGAAATAAACACATAAATTTGTTTTTTTTTTTAAACCTCTCTGACAATTCAGACACCCCAGCCCAGCCCCCCAACCCCACCCCAAGCCCAGTCCTCTCCTTTAGGAGCCTCGTTTCTAGAAGATGATGTTTCCTGAGAACCAAGCTGGGGAGGGGAGGAGAGGGAGACAGAAGTGAAAGCCTCTGTGCCAGTGGAGTCAGGTGGCTCTGACTTCACACAGCAGGTTTGGATGGATTCTTAAGGACGTTTCTATCTTTATGTCATTCTCAATCTCAGAGAAGGAAACGGCAACCCACTCCAGTGTTCTTGCCTGGAGAATCCCAGGGACAGAGGAGCCTGGTGGGCTGCCGTCTATGGAGTCGCACAGAGTCGGACACGACTGACGCGACTTAGCAGCAGCAGCAATCTCAAGGTCTCTTTCTCATGCATGTGCGCGCGCGCACACACACACACACTCTCTCTCTCTCTCTCTCACTCACAGCGGGGCCTGAGATAAAGGAGTCCTGGAAGACCTTTGCACGCCAGCCTTTGAACGATTAACTGTCATGAGGCTCAGACGTTCCAGCAGCTTATCTCCAGGCGCTCCCGATGGTCCCCAGGACTGGGTGAGGCTGTAAGTGCTGCCTCCTCCCGGCTTTCTGCAGTGATGGTGTTCCCCCGAGGTTGGCCTTGCCTGTGTGCTCAGCCACTCAGTTGTGTTCTGCTTTTTACAGCCCCACAGGCTGAAGCCCGCCAGGCTCCTCTGTCCATGGCAAGAATCCATGGTTTTCCAGGCAAGAATACTAGGCTGGGTTGCCATTTCCTCCTCTAGGGGATCTTCCCCACCCAGAGACCCGACTGCCTCTCCTGCACAGGTTGGCGGATTCTTTACCACCGAGCCACCTGGGGAGCCCCCCAACTTTGGCCCTGAGTAAAGACAAATGTGTGGTGAGACCTAAGAGGACTGGAGGGCCTTCCAATGGCTGGCCCTCACCCCAGGTGCCCCTCGTCCCTGCTCTGCACTTGAGCATGTGCCAAGGTCCCGGGGCTGCCACTGCCACAGGCAGCCTCCACTGAGGTTGCCAAGTGGGCTGGTCACTCAGGTCCCTCTGGGCCCTTACTTGACAGTGTGGTTGATTCTACTGGCTCGAGAGAAAGGCCTGCAGCCTGGGCTACCAGGAGGGCATGCAGATAAGGTGAAAGAAAATGAGAAGAGATGGAATTTACCGATGGACTCTGAAGACCAGCTTTGGTGAGCCTGAATGAAAGTCCCTTCTGGAGACCATCTTTCACGCCACCACCCCAAGCTGCTGCAGGGCCTGGATGAGGGTGATCAGAGAGACCGGAAGGGAAGGCTGGGGCTGGAACAGACGGCAGTGCCCTGTCCTGCCTGGGATGCTGGGGTCTCCACGAGGATCCGAAAATCTCCACGCATCAGAGCCCCGGACAGCCTCCACGAACCCAGGGCGCTGTCCAAGTGCATGCGAGGAGGTTGCAGGGAGGGCGTGACTGTCAGGTGACCTGCGAGTGGACCGGCGCGTCGGCTGCCCCTCACGCCTCCGCGGTCCGCGGACTGTGTGTTCCGCCGGCTCTTCCCGCGTGAGCGGCCGTTGACTTGGAGAGAGGCAGTCTCGCGAGAGTAAGGTGGTGTTGAGCCCATTAAGGCCTGGGAATTAACTTCAGATTCTGGTGGGTGGGTGGAGATCTACTTTTTGTACTTGGCGCCCAAGCTGTGCTGTGCTTAGTTGCTCAGTTGTGTCCAGCTCTGCGACCCCATGGACTGTAGCCTGCCAGGTTCCTCTGTCCATGGCGATTCTCCAGCAAGAGTATTGGAGTGGGTTGCCATGCCCTCCTCCAGGGATCTTCTCGACCCAGGGATCAAACCCAGTTCTCCCATACTGTAGGTGGGTTCTTTACCATCTAAGCCACCGGGGAAGCCCTGGCACCCAAGACAAGCCACCATAGAAGTTGCCTGCATTGTTGCACCTGCTTCCTGTCACCTAGCGGTCTGGAATATGCGCCTCTTTCCTCGCTCCCAGGTGTAGCTGATGCTGCTGGTCTGTGAACCACACTTCAAGTAACAAGAATGTAACGTGTGCTTACCAAATGGGAGGCTTAATTTTTTTAAAACTTGTAACTTAAAAGTTTGAAATAATTTTGTGTTTGCAACGACTGATGCTGAAGCTGAAACTCCAACACTAGGGCCACCTGATATGAAGAGCCGATTCCTTAGAAAAGATCCTGATGCTGGGAAACATTGAAGGCAGGAGGCGAAGGGGATGACAGAGGATGAGATGGTTGGATGGCATGACTGGCTCAATGAACATGAGTTTGAGCAAGCTCTGGGAGATAGTGAAGGATAGGGAAGTCTGGCGTGCTGCAGTTCATGGGGTCCCAGAGAGGGGGACATGACTGACTGGCTGAACAACAACAAAAAATAGTGCAAGGAATTCCCAGAGACTCCCTACCCAGCTTTCCCAAATTTAAATATATATTTAAGTATATTTAATCATAGCAGGGGCTTCCCCGGTGGCTCAGTGGTAAAGAATCCACCTTCGATGCAGAAAATGCAGGAGATGCCACGGGTTCGATCCCTGGGTTGGGAAGATCAGCTGGGGGGCATGGCAACCCACTCCAGTATTCCTGCCTAGCAGAATCCATGGACAGAGAAGCCTGGCAGGCTACAGTCCAGAGGGTCGCACAGAGTTGGTCACACACTGAAGTGACTGAGCAATCATAGTACAATTATCAAAACAAAGACTTTTTTTTTGGTGCTGTGCCTCACAGCTTGTGTGATCTTAGTTCCCCGAGGAGGGACAGAACCCAAGTTCTTGGCAGTGAAAGCTTGGAGTCCTAACCAACCACTGGATCTCCAGGGAATTACAGGCAAAGACCTTGAAATATAGTTGATGTACCATATTATGTTAGTTTCAGGGGTACAACATTTGTGATTTGCCATTTACATACGTTATGAAATGATCACCAGGGTAAGCCTAGTGACCATCTCTGCCCACACAGAGTTATTCTCATATTATGGACCATATTCCAAAACAAGGAAACTGACATGGAAATACTATTAACTAATCCTCAGACTTTTTTCAGATGCCATCAATTGCCTCATGAATATCCTTTTCCTGGACCAGGATCCATCCGGGATGACATATCGTACTTAATTGTCCTGCCCCTTCAATCTCCTTTGATCAGGGACAGAGACCACGAGAGCCTTTCGGTGACAGATGGCTATGACAACAATGACAAACCACTTGAATTTCTGGCTCATCTTTGAATTCATGTGGTTCTCAGACATCAGTGTTTGTAAGACACATGGGACGGGGGGAGCTTGTTTTGCACATTTGCTCCCAGAGAAACGGAATCTGTAAGGTCTGGGTGATGTTTGGAATGTGCATTCTTATCAGTGTGCAAGGGGACTCTGATGCAAGCTGTCAGATGGAGGACCGGGTGAGGCTGACACGGCTTCAGTTAACACTTGCTGTGCCATCTTTCCTTCTACAAAAACAAGCTGCCTCTATTTCTTAAAAACATTTTCTGAAGCATTACACTGGCACATTTCTAGAGACAGTGTAGACCTGCTTCCCACCCCCATCCCCTTTCATAACACAAGTGCGGGCACAGCAGCTCACCCTGTTCTGTACTTCACCTGGCTGCCTCTCCTTTTCCACGATTTCTGGGCAGTTCTGGGTTCACTCTTTCTCAAAACTTGCCACAAGGGGGCACCAGTGATTTCCTCCTAGTGCTAAGTGAAGTGAAAGTCACTCAGTCATGTCCCACTCTTGTTCTTTTCGACTCCATGGACTATACAGTCCATGGAATTCTCCAGGCCAGAATACTGGAGTGGGTAGCCTTTCCCTTCTCCAGGGGATCTTCCCAACCCAGGGATCAAACCCAGGTCTCCCACACTGCAGATTCTTTACCAGCTGAGCCATCAAGGAAGCCAAAGAATACTGGAGTGGGTATCCCTTCTCCAGCAGATCTTCCCTACCCAGAAATGGAATCAGGGTGTCCTGCATTGCAGGCCAATTCTCTACCAACTGAGCTATCAGAGAAACCCCCTCATGCTAAGAGTGCTCCTCAAAGTTGCCAGATTAGTAAACAATTAGCAGGTGTTTGAAGAAAGAGTCCTAGGGCATCTTATCAATCAGACTTTATTTACCACTTAATGGCCTTAACTATCTGGATCTTTTTGCCTTTGATGGCATTAGGATGACTCCAGAACCATCCCTTGCTTTGGGCCACCTCTCCATTAATAATTAGATTTATTTGCATAGAGTTGGGTGGTATGCAGGCTTGGTTGGGTTTGCAGGGATTTGGTCTGGGCTGTCCCAGGCAGCAAGGACACAGAATAATGCAGCAGTCGGGTAGAGGCTGGAACAGAACTGCAGACTTGACCTGTCCGCATCAGGTCCTGATGATCTTTTTTTGCATCCATTTCCCTTAGGACCAGTGAACAGAACTAACTCTCTGGACATGACTCAAGGCCTACCCTTAACATCCCCTAGCACCGTGCCTGAGTTTATTTTTCAGTGGCAGGCAAGACCCAGAGTTATGACTATGCTGACCATAGTGGAGGGCTGGTAAATGTTCAACAACCAGCACTACGAACAAAAACAACAGAAAAAAATTATAGTGTTTACCAATTTCTTTGATGCCAAATATTCCCATCATGGCCAATTTCAAGCATTAATAAACTGTGGAAAATTCTGAAAGAGATGGGAATACCAGCCCACCTGACCTGCCTCTTGAGAAACCTATATGTAGGTCAGAAAGCAACAGTTAGAACTGGACATGGAACAACAGACTGGTTCCAAATAGGAAAAGGAGTACATCAAGGCTGTATATTGTCACCCTGTTTATTTAACTTCTATGCAGAGTACATCATGAGAAACGCTGGGCTGGAAGAAGCACAAGCTGGAATCAAGATTGCTGGGAGAAATATCAATAACCTCAGATATGCAGATGACACCACCCTTATGGCAGAAAGTGAGGAGGAACTAAAAAGCCTCTTGCTGAAAGTGAAAGAGGAGAGTCAAAAAGTTGGCTTAAAGCTCAACATTCAGAAAAGGAAGATCATGGCGTCCAGTCCCATCACTTCATGGGAAATAGATGGGGAAACAGTGGAAACAGTGTCAGACTTTATTTTTTTGGGCTCCAAAATCACTGCAGATGGTGACTGAAGCCATGAAATTAAAAGACGCTTACTCCTTGGAAGGAAAGTTATGACCAACCTAGATAGCATATTCAAAAGCAGAGACATTACTTTGCCAACAAAGGTCCGTCTAGTCAAGGCTATGGTTTTTCCACTAGTCATGTATGGATGTGAGAGTTGGACTGTGAAGAAAGCTGAGTGCTGAAGAATTGATGCTTTTGAACTGTGGTGTTGGAGAAGACTCTTGAGAGTCCCTTGGACTGCAAGGAGATCCAACCAGTCCATTCTAAAGGAGGTCAGTCCTGGGTGTTCTTTGGAAGGAATGATGCTAAAGCTGAAACTCCAGTATTTTGGCCACCTCATGAGAAGAGTTGACTCATTGGAAAAGACTCTGATGCTGGGAGGGATTGGGGGCAGGAGGAGAAGGGGATGACAGAGGATGAGATGGCTGGATGGCATCACCGACTCGATGGACGTGAGTTTGAGTGAACTCCGGGAGACGGTGATGGACAGGGAGGCCTGGTGTGCTGCGATTCATGGGGTCGCAAAGAGTCGGACACAACTGAGCGACTGAACTGAACTGAACGTGATGTCACTGAACGCCAAGTTGGGAAGTGAGGTGCAGAAGCCCAGCTGTACATGTATGTCTACCTTGTAAACACGATAGAAACAGAGCAAAGTGACTAGGAAAGGATGAGGTCTGAGTGTTTATTATGTTTGTTTAAAAACTTTTGTGATAAAACACACGGTGTACCTATGGCTGATTCATGTTGATGTATGGCAGACACTAACACAATATTGTGAAGCAGTTATCCTCCAATTAAAAATAAATTTAAATTTAAAAAAACAAACACACGAGGGATTCCCCTGGTGGGCCAGTGGTTAAGACTCTGTGCTCACAATGCAGGGGGCCTGGGTTCAATCCCTTAGGAGGGAACTAGATCCCACATGCCACAACTAAAGAGTCCAAGTGTCGCAACTAAGACCCAGCACAGCTAAATAAATACTAAAAAGCACATGATATAAAGTTTACCATCTTCATGGCTAAACAAAAATTTATTTGGCTGTGCCATGTCTTCGTCGTGGCCTGTGGAATCTAGCTCCTAACCAGACCATCTCAGCTCTATCTATACCCCCTTAGAAGCATGGGGTAAATTTCAGCCACTTTACGATGCCACTCCTAGAGCACGGGAAACTGTGTAAGTATCCCAGGCATTAGTCACCTACATATGCCACACATTTTTGGAGTGATTCTTACTGATCATAATCCTGTACCTTTTGTATTTGTAGTTGTTAAGTTGCTAAATTGTGTCCGACTTTGCAATCCCAGGGACTGCAGCACACCAAGCTCCTCTGTCCTCCAACCGTCTCCGGAAGTCTGCTCAAATTCATGTCTGTTGAGTCAGGGATGCTATCTAATTATCTCATCCTCCGTCACTCCCTTCTCTTCCTGCCTTCAATCTTTCCCAGCACATCAGGGTCTTTTACAAAGACTCAGCTCTTTGCATCAGGTAGCCAAAGTGTATATTGTTGGAATTGACTTGCTAAAAACTTTTAAACATTTTTTAGTATCAATGTTCATGAAGTATATTAACCTATAGTTTTTTTAAAAATCTGTTTATTTTGGACAGCAAGAAGATCAAACCAGTCAATCCTAAAGGAAATCAACCCTGAATATTCATTGGAAGGACTGATGCTGAAGCTGAAACTCCAATACTTTGGCCACCTGACGCGAAGAGCTCATTAAAAAAGACCCTGATGCTGGAAAAGATTGAGGGCAGGAGGAGAAGGGGATGACAGAGGATGAGATGGTTGGATGGCATCACTGATTCAAAGGACCTGAGTTTGAGCAAACTCTGGGAGATGGTGAAGGACAGGAAAGCCTGGCATGCTGCAGTCCATCGGGTCACAAAGAGTTGGATACAACTGAGCGACTGAACAATTCTGAAGAGAGCTTTGGTAATTTGTGTCATTTAAAAGGTTTCTCCATTTTACCTAAGTTGTCAAATTTATTGGCATATGATTTTTAATATTTCCTTATATTTTAACATATAATTTAATTTCAGTAGAATCTGTAGTACTGTTCCCTCATATACTTTTTATCCTAATTAATCTGGCTAGAGGCTTGTCAATCTTATTGATCCATCCAGGAGAAGCAGCATTTGGCTTCACTGGTTTTCTCTATTGTTTCACTTTTTAAATTTTCCTTCCATTCTGATCTTCATCATTTCTTGTCTGCTTTGGGTTTACTTTCAACTTCTTCTAGCTTTCTTAGGTGGTGGAGGTTTAGGTTATTGATTTAGTTCTTAATTCTTGCTATAAATATTCCTCTTAGCACTGATTTAGCTATATCTCACAACTTTTGATGGAGAGGGCAATGGCACCCCACTCCAGCCTGGAAAATCCCACTCATGGAGGAGCCTGGTAGGCTGCAGTCCATGGGGTCACTAAGAGTCAGACACGACTGAGTGACTTCACTTTCACTTTTCACTTTCCTGCATTGGAGAAGGAAATGGCAACCCACTCCAGTGTTGTTTCCTGGAGAATCCCAGGGACGGGGGAGCCTGGTGGGCTGCCGTCTATGGGGTCGCACAGAGTCGGACACGACTGAAGCGACTTTCACTTTTACTTTTAGGACTTAACAGTATATATTGCCTTCAAGGGGTATTATACCATTTTGAAAACAGGAGCCGGCCTTTGGGTCCTCTTTCTTCCAAACTTTGTGCTACTGTTCTCATTCTTGTTCTTTCTTCTTGTGTTATGCCATATACCCTCATTATTTTTGCTTCAAAAAGCCAACATTGTCTTTTAAGAAGACTTAAAATCATGGGAATCGAGTTTTTATATGTACAT